>NW_027645883.1:0-600000 GCF_951394435.1 Stenella coeruleoalba | reverse complement strand
CATGTTTCGGGAAACACCATACACTTCTGCGGAGTGTCTGTTGGCAATTTACATCCCGCCCATCAGCATAACAAGGCTCCCAGTTCTCCATGGCCTGTCCTGCCTTTCTGGATTTTACACTTTTTTCAGATGGCCCTTTTGACTGGGAGGAAGTGAGATTTCATTGTAGTGCAGATTTCCTTTGCAAGCTTGCTTGGTTGGCCAAAAAGTGCGTATGCGTTTTTTCCTGAATATATTCAGGAAAAAACGCATACGCCCTTTTTGGCCAAGTGCATCCTTGTGGACGCTCTGCCTCTTTTCCTATGCTTTCAATGCAATTCCAGTGTACCTCCTGAAATCGGTTTCCTGCAATTCTGCCCCACTTTCAAGTCCTCTTGGCAGCCTTACTTCAGTATATTTTTGGACGATAGCTGTCATTTATAACTCTGCAGGTTTGTGAATTACAGTGCCCCTGAGCTCCTTTCTTCAACTCGCTTTCTTGTGAGCTGGCCGCAACACCGCAGGATGGCTTCAGGCCCTAATCTGGTTCCGGTACGGCAGGCTGAGCCTTTGGTTATTTCCTCTTCCTGGAGGGAAATGAGAGTTCAATTTGCCCGTCCAGACACCTCCAGCTAGTCGCTCAATGGTTCTCCCTATTCTTGTTCATCTTCCGCAGAAATTGCAAACTGGGCCAAACAGGAGGTTAAAGGCGCTGACTCTCCAAGTGGGGAGAGTGTTAGTAAAGCGTCTGGAATGTTGCACCCGAGTACCAGGGGAGGAAAACTGAGACATATTTGAACACATCTCCCGTTCACACGGTTGATCATACTCTGGGTTCTACATGCATGTTTTAGGTAAAGGAAGAATACCTTAAACCTGGAGAGGTGAGATCCGTGTAATGGGTACCATGCAATATGACTTCAAAGGGTTTTCATTTGTTCACCGAACCTCTCCAATCCTATCACTGCTGCGTTTATGGCCCTGTAAACACGCTTGATTCTCTTTTGGAGACATAGCAATCCATAGGTTGTAAGATACTTACTAGTCAGGTACATTCTTAGGCGTTTAATATGGGGTGTTGAGTCCATTTCGTTGAGCAAGGAGTAGCTCTTGTCTATTCCATATTTGGCTTAAGGAACTTTATCTGTGCTCATTTCAATCTCTGGTTTTATGCAGCACCCCAACTCACCTTTCCCCTTAAGCAAGCATAAGTTGGTTTTCTAATTTCGAGACCCTGTTCTGTTTTGGAATTCAGTTCCTGTGTAGCCAAGTTTACATTCCGTGTATTAGTGATATCTTATGATGTTTCTTTTTCTGTGTGACTTATTTCAGTTAGAATCATCGTAGCTGAATCCACTCATTATGCTGCTACGGGCCTGATGACATAGATTTCATTGCTGAGTGATACTGCATTGTACGTAAGTACCACATGTTCTTTATCCATTTTTCACTTTCTGTGATACTGAACTTGTACGATAAATGAGGTTCTTGTAAACAGAGGCGTCCCAAACATTGGGGTGGCTGTGTCTTTTTGATTTTAATTTCCCTAAGCTATAGGACCATAAGTGGAAATGCCCTAGGCTCTGTTGCTTTGTTTTTTAGAGGTTTCAGGAAACACCATACACTTCTCCCCAGTGGCTGTTGACAATTTACATCCCGCCCATCAGCATAACAAGGCTCCCAGTTCTCCATGGCCTGTCCTGCCTTTCTGGATTTTACACTTTTTTCAGATGGCCCTTTTTACCGGGGGGAAGTGAGACTTCATTGTAGTGCAGATTTCCTTTGCAAGCTTGCTTGGTTGGCCAAAAAGGGCGTATGCGTTTTTTCCTGAATATATTCAGGAAAAAACGCATACGCCCTTTTTGGCCAAGTGCATCATTTTAGACGTTCTGCCTCTTTTCCTATGCTTTAAATGCAATTCCAGTCTACCTCCTGAAATCGGTTTCCTGCAATTCTGCCCCGCTTTCAAGTCCTCTTGGCAGCCTTACTTCAGTATATTTTTGGACGATAGCTGTCATTTATAACTCTGCAGATTTGTGAATTACAGTGCCCCTGAGCTCCTTTCTTCAACTCGCTTTCTTGTGACCTGGCCGCAACACCGCAGGATGGCTTCAGGCCCAATCTGGTTCCGGCACGGCACGCTGAGCCTTTGGTTAATTCCTCTTCCTGGTGGGAAATTTGAGTTAAAATTGCCCGTCCAGACACCTCCAGCTAGTCTCTCATTGGTTCTCCCTAATCCTCTTCATCTTCCGCAGAAATTGCAAACTGGGCCAAACAGGAGGTTAAAGGCACTGACTCTCCAAGTGGGGAGAGTGTTAGTAAAGCGTCTGGAATGTTGCACCCGTGTACCAGGGGACGAAAACTGAGACATATTTGAACATGTCTCCCGATCACGTGGTTGATCATACTCTGTGTTCCACATGCATGTTTTAGCTGAAGGAAGAATCCCTTAAACCTGGAGAGTTGAGACTCATGGAATGGGTACCATGCAATATGACTTCAAAGTGTCTTCATTTGCTCACCGAACCTCTCCAATACTATCACTGCTGCGTTTATGCGCCTGTACACATGCTTGATTCTCTTTCGGAGCCATAGCAATCCATAGGTTTTAAGATACTTACTAGTCAGGTACATTCTTAGGCGTTTAATATGTGGTGTTGAGTCCATTTCGTTGAGCAAGGAGTAGCTCTTGTCTGTTACATATTAGGCTTAAGGAAATTTATCTGTGCTCATTTCAATCTCTGGTTTTATGCAGCACCCCAACTCACCTTTCCCCTTAAGGAAGCATAAGTTGGTTTTCTAAATTTGAGACCCTGTTCTGATTTGTAATTCAGTTCCTGTGTAGCCAAGTTTACATTCCGTGTATTAGTGATATCTTATGATGTTTCTTTTTCTGTGTGACTTATTTCAGTTAGAATCATCATACCTGAATCCTCTCATTATGCTCCTATGGGCATGATGACATAGATTTCATTGCTGAGGGATATTGCATTGTACGTAAGTACCACAACTTCTTTATCCATTTTTCACTTTCTGCGATACAGAATGTGTACCGTAAACGAGGTTCTTTTAAACAGAGCCATCCAAAACTTTGGGGTAGCTGTGTCTTTTTGATTTAAATTTCCCTAAGCTATAGGACCATAAGTGGAAATGCCCTAGGCTCTGTTGCTTTGTTTTTTAGATGTTTCAGGAAACACCCTACACTTCTCCCCAGTCGCTGTTGGCAATTTACATCCCGCCCATCAGCATAACAAGGTTCTCAGTTCTCCAAGGCCTGTCCTGCCTTTCTGGATTTTACACTTTTTTCAGATGGCCCTTTTGACCGGGGGGAAGTGAGACTTCATTGTAGTGCAGATTTCCTTTGCAAGCTTGCTTGGTTGACCAAAAAGGGCGTATGCGTTTTTTCCTGAATATATTCAGGAAAAAACGCATACGCCCTTTTTGGCCAAGTGCATCATTGTGGAGGTTCTGCCTCTTTTCCTCTGCTTTAAATGCAATTCCAGTCTACCTCCTGAAATCAGTTTCCTGCAATTCTGCCCCGCTTTCAAGTCCTCTTGGCAGCCTTACCTCAGTATATTTTTGGACGATAGCTGTCATTTATAAGTCTGCAGGTTTGTGAATTACAGTGCCCCTGAGCTCCTTTCTTCAACTCGCTTTCTTGTGAGCTGGCCGCAACACCGCAGGATTGCTTAAGGCTCTAATCTTGTTCCAGCACGGCATGCTGAACCTTTGGTTAATTCCTCTTCCTGGTGGGAAATGAGAGTTCAATTTGCCCGTCCAGACACGTCCAGCTAGTCTCTCATTGGTTCTCCCTATTCCTCTTCATCTACCACAGAAATTGCAAACTGGGCCAAACAGGAGTTTAAAGGCACTGACACCCCAAGTGGGGAGAGTGTTAGTAAAGCGTCTGGAATGTTGCACCCGAGTACCAGGGGACGAAAACTGAGACATATTTGAACACGTCTCCCGATCACATGGTTGATCATATTTTGGGTTCCACATGCAAGTTTTAGCTGAAGAAAGAATCCCTTAAACCTGGAGAGTTGAGACCCGTGGAATGGGTACCATGCAATATGACTTCAAAGGGCCTTCATTTGCTCACCGAACCTCTCCAGAGCTATCACTGCTGCATGTGCCCCTGTACACAAGCTGGATTCACTTTCAGAGACATAGCAATCCATAGGTTTCCATATACTTACTAGTCAGGTACATTCTTATGCGTTTAATATGGGGAGTTGAGTCCATTTCGTTGAGGAAGGAGTAGCTCTTGTCTATTACATATTTGGCTAAGGAACTTTATCTGTGCTCATTTCAATCTCTGGTTTCATGCAGCACCCCAACTCTCCTTTCCCCTTAAGGAAGCATAAGTTGGTTTTCTACATATGAGACACTGTTCTGTTTTTAATTCTATTCCTGTGTAGCCAAGTTTACATTCCGTATATTAGTGATATCTTATGATGTTTCTTTTTCTGTGTGATTTATTTCACTTTGAATCATCCTACCTGAATCCCCTCATTATGCTGCTACGGGCCTGATGACATAGATTTCATTGCTGAGTGATATTGCATTGTACGTAAGTACCACAACTTCTTTATCCATTTTTTGCTTTGTGTGATATTGAACTTGTACAGTAAACGAGGTTCTTGTAAACAGAGACGTCCCAAATTTTGGGGTGGCTGTGTCTTTTCGATTTTAATTTCACTAAGCTATAGGACCATAAGTGGAACTGCCCTAAGCTCTTTTGCTTTGTTTTTTAGATGTTTCAGGAAACACCATACACTTCTCCAGAGTGGACTTTGGCAATTTTCATCCCGCCCATCAGCATAGTAAAGCTCCCAGTTCTCCATGGCCTGTCCTGCCTTTCTGGATTTTACACTTTTTTCAGATGGCCCTTTTGACCGGGGGGCAGTGAGACTTCATTGTAGTACAGTTTTCCTTTGCAAGCTTGCTTGGTTGGCCAAAAAGGGCGTATGCGTTTTTTCCTGAATATATTCAGGAATATATTCAGGAAAAAACGCATACGCCCGTTTTGGCCAAGTGCATCATTGTGGACGTTCTGCCTCTTTTCCTATGCTTTCAATGCAATTCCAGTCTACCTCCTGAAATCGGTTTCCTGCAATTCTGCCCCGCTTTCAAGTCCTCTTGGCAGTCTTTCTTCAGTCTATTTTTGGACGATAGCTGTCATTTATAACTCTGCAGGTTTGTGAATTACAGTGCCCCTGAGCTCCTTTCTTCAACTCGCTTTCTTGTGACCTGGCCGCAACACCGCAGGATGGCTTCAGGCCCTAATCTGGTTCCGGCACGGCACGCTGAGCCTTTGGTTATTTCCTCTTCCTGGTGGGAAATGAGAGTTAAATTTGCCCGTCCAGACACCTCCAGCTAGCCTCTCATTGGTTCTCGCTATTCCTGTTCATCTTCCGCAGAAATTGCAAACTGGGCCAAACAGGAGGTTAAAGGCGCTGACTCTCCAAGTGCGGAGAGTGTTAGTAAAGCGTCTGGAATGTTGCACCCGAGTACCAGGGGAGGAAAACTGAGACATATTTGAACACGTCTCCCGTTCACATGGTTGATCATACTTGGGTTCCACATGCATGTTTTAGCTGAAGGAAGAATACCTTAAACCTGGGTACTTGAAACCCGTGGAATGGGTACCATGCAATATGACTTCAAAGGGTCTTCATTTGCTCACCGAACCTCTCCAATCCTATCACTGCTGCGTTTATGCCCCTGTACACATGCTTGATTCTCTTTCGGAGACATAGCAATCTATAGGTTTTAAGATACTTACTAGTCAGGTACATTCTTAGGCGTTTAATATGCGGTGTTGAGTCCATTTCATTGAGCAAGGAGTAGCTCTTGTCTATTCCATATTTGGCTTAAGGAACTTTATCTGTGCTCATTTCAATCTCTGGTTTTATGCAGCACCCCAACTCACCTTTCCCCTTAAGCAAGCATAAGTTGGTTTTCTAAATTTGAGACCCTCTTCTGTTCTGTAATTCAGTTCCTGTGTAGCCAAGTTTACATTCCGTGTATTAGTGATATCTTATGATGTTTCTTTTTCTGTGTGACTTATTTCAGTTAGAATCATCGTACCTGAATCCACTCATTATGCTGCTACGGGCCTGATGACATAGATTTCATTGCTGAGTGATACTGCATTGTACGTAAGTACCACAAGTTCTTTATCCATTTTTCACTTTCTGTGATATTGAACTTGTACGGTAAACGTAGTTCTTCTAAACAGAGGCGTCCCAAACTTTGGGGTGGCTGTGTCTTTTTGATTTTAATTTCCCTAAGCTATAGGACCATAAGTGGAAGTGCCCTAGGCTCTGTTGCTTTGTTTTTTAGATGTTTCAGGAAACACCATACACTACTCCCACGTGTCTGTTGGCAATTTACATCCCGCCCATCCGCATAACAAGGCTCCCAGTTCTCCATGTCCTGTTCTGCCTTTCTGGATTTTACACTTTTTTCAGATGGCCCTTTTGACCGGGGGGAAGTGAGACTTCATTGTAGTGCAGATTTCCTTTGCTAGTTTGCTTGGTTGGCCAAAAAGGGCGTATGCGTTTTTTCCTGAATATATTCAGGAAAAAACGCATACGCCCTTTTTGGCCAAGTGCATCATTTTGGACGTTCTGCCTCTTTTCCTATGCTTTCAATGCAATTCCAGTCTACCTCCTGAAATCGGTTTCCTGCAATTCTTCCCCGCTTTCAAGTCCTCTTGGCAGCCTTACTTCAGTATATTTTTGGACGATAGCTGTCATTTATAACTCTGCAGGTTTGTGAATTACAGTGCCCCTGAGCTCCTTTCTTCAACTCGCTTTCTTGTGACCTGGCCACAACAACGCAGGATGGCTTCAGGCCCTAATCTGGTTCCGGCCCGGCATGCTGAGCCTTTGGTTAATTCCTCTTCCTGGTGGGAAATGAGAGTTAAATTTGCCCGTCCAGACACCTGCAGCTAGCCTCTCATTGGTTCTCGCTATTCCTGTTCATCTTCCGCAGAAATTGCAAACTGGGCCAAACAGGAGGTTAAAAGGACTGACTCTCCAAGTCGGGAGAGTGTTAGTAAAGCGTCTGGAATGTTGCACCCGAGTACCAGGGGAGGAAAACTGAGACATATTTGAACACGTCACCCGTTCACATGGTTGATCATACTCTGGGTTCCACATGCATGTTTTAGCTGAAGGAAGAATACCTTAAACCTGGAGAGTTGAGACCCGTGTAATGGATACCATGCAATATAACTTCAAAGGGTCTTCGTTTGCTCACCGAACCTCTCCAATCCTATCACTGCTGCGTTTATGCCCCTGTACACACGCTTGATTCTCTTTTGGAGACATAGCAATCCATAGGTTTTAAGATACTTACTAGTCAGGTACATTCTTAGGCGTTTAATATGGGGTTTTGAGTCCATTTCATTGAGCAAGGAGTAGCTCTTGTCTATTCCATATTTGGCTTAAGGAACTTTATCTGTGCTCATTTCAATCTCTGGTTTTATGCAGCACCCCAACTCACCTTTACCCTTAAGCAAGCATAAGTTGGTGTTCTAAATTTGAGACCCTGTTCTGTTTTGGAATGCAGTTCCTGTGTAGCCAAGTTTACATTCCGTGTATTACTGATATCTTATGATGTTTCTTTTTCTGTGTGACTTATTTCAGTTAGAATCATCGTACCTGAATCCACTTATTATGCTGCGACGGGCCTGATGACATAGATTTCATTGCTGAGTGATACTGCATTGTACCTAAGTACCACAAGTTCTTTATCCATTTTTCACTTTCTGTGATATTGAACTTGTACGGTAAACGAGGTTCTTGTAAACGGAGGCGTCCCAAACTTTGGGGTGGCTGTGTCTTTTTTATTTTAATTTCCCTAAGCTATAGGACCATAAGTGGAAATGCCTTAGGTTCTGTTGCTTTGTTTTTTAGATGTTTCAGGAAACACCATACACTTCTCCCGAGTGGTTGTTGGCAATTTACATCCCGCCCATCAGCATAACAAGGCTCCCAGTTCTCCATGGCCTGTCCTGCCTTTCTGGATTTTACACTTTTTTCAGATGGCCCTTTTGACCGGGGGGAAGTGAGACTTCATTGTAGTGCAGATTTCCTTTGCAAGCTTGCTTGGTTGGCCAAAAAGGGCGTATGCGTTTTTTCCTGAATATATTCAGGAAAAAACGCATACGCCCTTTTTGGCCAAGTGCATCATTGTGGACGTTCTGCCTCTTTTCCTACGCTTTCAATGTAATTCTAGTCTACCTCCTGAAATCGGTTTCCTGCAATTCTGCCCCGCTTTCAAGTCCTCTTGGCAGCCTTACTTCAGTCTATTTTTGGACGATAGCTGTCATTTATAACTCTGCAGGTCTGTGAATTACAGTGCCCCTGAGCTCCTTTCTTCAACTCGCTTTCTTTTGAGCTGGCCGCAACACCGCAGGATGGCTTCAGGCCCTAATCTGGTTCCGGCACGGCACACTGAGCCTTTGGTTAATTCCTCTTCCTGGTGGGAAATGAGAGTTAAATTTGCCCGTCCAGACACCTCCAGCTAGTCTCTCATTGGTTCTCGCTATTCCTGTTCATCTTCCGCAGAAATTGAAACCTGGGCCAAACAGGAGGTTAAAGGCGCTGACTCTCCAAGTGGGGAGAGTGTTAGTAAAGCGTCTGGAATGTTGCACCCGAGTACCAGGGGAGGAAAACTGAGACATATTTGAACACGTCTCCCGTTCACACGGTTGATCATACTTGGGTTCCACATGCATGTTTTAGCTGCAGGAAGAATACCTTAAACCTGGAGAGTTGAGACCCGTAAAATGGGTACCATGCAATATGACTTCAAAGGGTCTTCATTTGCTCACCGAACCTCTCCAATCCTATCACTGCTGCGTTTATGCCCCTGTAGACATGCTTGATTCTCTTTTGGAGACATAGCAATCCATAGGTTTTACGATACTTACTAGTCAGGTACATTCTTAGGCGTTTAATATGCGGTGTTGAGTCCATTTCGTTGAGCAAGGAGTAGCTCTTGTCTATTCCATATTTGACTTAAGGAACATTATCTGTGCTCATTTCAATCTCTGGTTTTATGCAGCACCCCAAGGCACCTTTACCCTTAAGCAAGAATAAGTTGGTTTTCTAAATTTGAGACCCTGTTCTGTTCTGTAATTCAGTTCCTGTGTAGCCAAGTTTACATTCCGTGTATTACTGATATCTTATGATGTTTCTTTTTCTGTGTGACTTATTTCAGTTAGAATCATCATACCTGAATCCACTCATTGTGATGCTAAGGGCCTGATGACATAGATTTCATTGCTGAGTGATATTGCTTTGTAAGTAAATACCACAACTTCTTTATCCATTTTTCACTTTCTGCGATGTTGAACTTGTACTGTAAACGAGGTTCTTGTAAACAGAGCCGTTCCAAACTTTGGGGTGCCTGTGTCTTTTTGATTTTAATTTCCCTAAGCTATAGGACCATAAGTGGAAGTGCCCTAGGCTCTGTTGCTTTGTTTTTTAGATGTTTCAGGAAACACCATACACTTCTCCCAAGTGTCTGTTGGCAATTTACATCCCGCCCATCAGCATAACAAGGCTCCCAGTTCTCCATGGCCTGTCCTGCCTTTCTGGATTTTACACTTTTTTCAGATGGCCCTTTTGACCGGGGAGAAGTGAGACTTCATTGTAGTGCAGATTTCCTTTGCAAGCTTGCTTGGTTGCCCAAAAAGGGCGTATGCGTTTTCTCCTGAATTTATTCAGGAAAAAACGCATACGCCCTTTTTGGCCAAGTGCATCATTGTGGACATTCTGCCTCTTTTCCTATGCTTTCAATGCAATTCCAGTCTACCTCCTGAAATCGGTTTCCTGCAATGCTGCCCCGCTTTCAAGTCCTCTTGGCAGCCTTACTTCAGTCTATTTTTGGACGATAGCTGTCATTTATAACTCTGCAGGTTTGTGAATTACAGTGCCCCTGAGCTCCTTTCTTCAACTCGCTTTCTTGTGACCTGGCCGCAACACCGCAGGATGGCTTCAGGCCGTAATCTGGTGCCGGCACGGCATGCTGAACCTTTGGTTATTTCCTCTTCCTGGTGGGAAATGAGAGTTAAATTTGCCCGTCCAGACACCTCCAGCTAGCCTCTCATTGGTTCTCGCTATTCCTGTTCATCTTCCACAGAAATTGCAAACTGGGCCAAACAGGAGGTTAAAGGCGCTGACTCTCCAAGTGGGGAGAGTGTTAGTAAAGCGTCTGGAATGTTGCACCCGAGTACCAGGGGAGGAAAACTGAGACATATTTGAACACGTCTCCCGATCACATGGTTGATCTTACTCTAGGTTCCACATGCATGTTTTAGATGAAGGAAGAATACCTAAAACCTGGGTAGTTGAAACCCGTTTAATGGGTACCATGCAATATGACTTCAAAGGGTCTTCATTTGCTCACCGAACCTCTCCAATCCTATCACTGCTGCGTTTATGCCCCTGTACACATGCTTGATTCTCTTTCGGAGACATAGCAATCCATAGGTTTTAAGATACTTACTAGTCAGGTACATTCTTAGGCGTTTAATATGCGGTGTTGAGTCCATTTCGTTGAGCAAGGAGTAGCTCTTGTCTATTCCATATTTGGCTTAAGGAACTTTATCTGTGCTCATTTCAATCTCTGGTTTTATGCAGCACCCCAACTCACCTTTCCCCTTAAGCAAGCATAAGTTGGTTTTCTAAATTTGAGACCCTGTTCTGTTCTGGAATTCAGTTCCTGTGTAGCCAAGTTTCCATTCCGTGTATTAGTGATATCTTATGATGTTTCTTTTTCTGTGTGACTTATTTCAGTTAGAATCATCATACCTGAATCCACTCATTATGCTGCTACGGGCCTGATGACATAGATTTCATTGCTGAGTGATACTGCATTGTACGTAAGTACCACAAGTTCTTTATCCATTTTTCACTTTCTGTGATATTGAACTTGTACGGTAAATGTAGTTCTTCTAAACAGAGGCGTCCCAAACTTTGGGGCGGCTGTGTCTTTTTTATTTTAATTTCCCTAAGCTATAGGACCATAAGTGGAAGTGCCCTAGACTCTGTTGCTTTGTTTTTTAGATGTTTCAGGAAACACCATACACTTCTCCCAAGTGTCTGTTGGCAATTTACATCCCGCCCATCCGCATAACAAGGCTCCCAGTTCTCCATGGCCTGTCCTGCCTTTCTGGATTTTACACTTTTTTCAGATGGCCCTTTTGACCGGGGGGAAGTGAGACTTCATTGTAGTGCAGATTTCCTTTGCTAGTTTGCTTGGTTGGCCAAAAAGGGCGTATGCGTTTTTTCCTGAATATATTCAGGAAAAAACGCATACGCCCTTTTTGGCCAAGTGCATCATTGTGGACGTTCTGCCTCTTTTCCTATGCTTTCAATGCAATTCCAGTCTACCTCCTGAAATCGGTTTCCTGCAATTCTGCCCCGCTTTCAAGTCCTCTTGGCAGCCTTACTTCAGTCTATTTTTGGACGATAGCTGTCATTTATAACTCTGCAGGTTTGTGAATTACAGTGCCCCTGAGCTCCTTTCTTCAACTCGCTTTCTTGTGAGCTGGCCGCAACACCGCAGGATGGCTTCAGGCCCTAATCTGGTTCCGGCACGGCACGCTGAGCCTTTGGTTAATTCCTCTTCCTGGTGGGAAATGAGAGTTAAATTTGCCCGTTCAGACACCTCCAGCTAGTCTCTCATTGGTTCTCGCTATTCCTGTTCATCTTCCGCAGAAATTGCAAACTGGGCCAAACAGGAGTTTAAAGGGACTGACTCTCCAAGTCGGGAGAGTGTTAGTAAAGCGTCTGGAATGTTGCACCCGAGTACCAGGGTACGAAAACTGAGACATATTTGAACATGTCTCCCGATCACATGGTTGATCATACTCTAGGTTCCACATGCATGTTTTAGCTGAAGGAAGAATACCTTAAACCTGGGTACTTGAAACCCGTGGAATGGGTACCATGCAATATGACTTCAAAGGGTCTTCATTTGCTCACCGAACCTCTCCAATCCTATCACTGCTGGGTTTATGCCCCTGTAGACATGCTTGATTCTCTTTTGGAGACATAGCAATCCATAGGTTTTACGATACTTACTAGTCAGGTACATTCTTAGGCGTTTAATATGCAGTGTTGAGTCCATTTCTTTGAGCAAGGAGTAGCTCTTGTCTATTCCATATTTGACTTAAGGAACTTTATCTGTGCTCATTTCAATCTCTGGTTTTATGCAGCACCCCAAGGCACCTTTACCCTTAAGCAAGAATAAGTTGGTTTTCTAAATTTGAGACCCTGTTCTGTTCTGTAATTCAGTTCCTGTGTAGCCAAGTTTACATTCCGTGTATTACTGATATCTTATGATGTTTCTTTTTCTGTGTGACTTATTTCAGTTAGAATCATCATACCTGAATCCACTCATTGTGCTGCTAAGGGCCTGATGACATAGATTTCATTGCTGAGTGATATTGCTTTGTAAGTGAATACCACAACTTCTTTATCCATTTTTCACTTTCTGCGATGTTGAACTTGTACTGTAAACGAGGTTCTTGTAAACAGAGCCGTTCCAAACTTTGGGGTGGCTGTGTCTTTTTGATTTTAATTTCCCTAAGCTATAGGACCATAAGTGGAAGTGCCCGAAGCTCTGTTGCTTTGTTTTTTAGATGTTTCAGGAAACACCATACACTTCTCCCAAGTGTCTGTTGGCAATTTACATCCCGCCCATCAGCATAACAAGGCTCCCAGTTCTCAATGGCCTGTTGCCTTTCTGGATTTTACACTTTTTTCAGATGGCCCTTTTGACCGGGGGGAAGTGAGACTTCATTCTAGTGCAGATTTCCTTTGCAAGATTGCTTGCTTGGCCAAAAAGGGCGTATGCGTTTTTTCCTGAATATATTCAGGAAAAAACGCATACGCCCTTTTTGGCCAAGTGCATCATTGTGGACGTTCTGCCTCTTTTCCTATGCTTTCAATGCAATTCCAGTCTACCTCCTGAAATCAGTTTTCTGCAATTCTGCCCCGCTTTCAAGTCCTCTTGGCAGCCTTACTTCAGTATATTTTTGGACGATAGTTGTCATTTATAACTCTGCAGGTTTGTGAATTACTGTGCCCCTGAGCTCCTTTCTTCAACTCGCTTTCTTGTGACCTGGCCGCAACACCGCATGATGGCTTCAGGCCCTAATCTGGTACCGGCACGGCACACTGAGCCTTTGGTTAATTCCTCTTCCTGGTGGGAAACGAGAGTTAAATTTGCCCGTCCAGACACCTCCAGCTAGCCTCTCATTGGTTCTCACTATTCCTGTTCATCTTCCGCAGAAATTGCAAACTGGGCCAAGCAGGAGGTTAAAGGCGCTGACTCTCCAAGTGGGGAGAGTGTTAGTAAAGCGTCTGGAATGTTGCACCCGAGTACAAGGGGAGGAAAACTGAGACATATTTGAACACGTCTCCCGTTCACACGGTTGATCATACTTGGGTTCCACATGCATGTTTTAGCTGAAGGAAGAATACCTTAAACCTGGAGAGTTGAGACCCGTGTAATGGGTACCATGCAATATGACTTCAAAGGGTCTTCATTTGCTCACCGAACCTCTCCAATCCTATCACTGCTGCGTTTATCCCCCTGTAGACATGCTTGATTCTCTTTTGGAGACATAGCAATCCATAGGTTTTACGATACTTAATAGTCAGGTACATTCTTAGGCGTTTAATATGCGGTGTTGAGTCCATTTCATTGAGCAAGGAGTAGCTCTTGTCTATTCCATATTTGACTTAAGGAACTTTATCTGTGCTCATTTCAATCTTTGGTTTTATGCAGCACCCCAAGGCACCTTTACCCTTAAGCAAGAATAAGTTGGTTTTCTAAATTTGAGACCCTGTTCTGTTCTGTAATTCAGTTCCTGTGTAGCCAAGTTTACATTCTGTGTATTACTGATATCTTATGATGTTTCTTTTTCTGTGTGACTTATTTCAGTTAGAATCATCATACCTGAATCCACTCATTGTGCTGCTAAGGGCCTGATGACATAGATTTCATTGCTGAGTGATATTGCTTTGTAAGTGAATACCACAACTTCTTTATCCATTTTTCACTTTCTGCGATGTTGAACTTGTACTGTAAACGAGGTTCTTGTAAACAGAGCCGTTCCAAACTTTGGGGTGGCTGTGTCTTTTTGATTTTAATTTCCCTAAGCTATAGGACCATAAGTGGATGTGCCCTAGGCTCTGTTGCTTTGTTTTTTAGATGTTTCAGGAAACACCATACACTTCTCCCAAGTGTCTGTTGGCAATTTACATCCCGCCCATCAGCATAACAAGGCTCCCAGTTCTCAATGGCCTGTTGCCTTTCTGGATTTTACACTTTTTTCAGATGGCCCTTTTGACCGGGGGGAAGTGAGACTTCATTGTAGTGCAGATTTCCTTTGCAAGATTGCTTGCTTGGCCAAAAAGGGCGTATGCGTTTTTTCCTGAATATATTCAGGAAAAAACGCATATGCCCTTTTTGGCCAAGTGCATCATTGTGGACGTTCTGCCTCTTTTCCTATGCTTTCAATGCAATTCCAGTCTACCTCCTGAAATCGGTTTCCTGCAATTCTGCCCCGCTTTCAAGTCCTCTTGGCAGCCTTACTTCAGTATATTTTTGGACGATAGCTGTCATTTATTACTCTGCAGGTTTGTGAATTACAGTGCCCCTGAGCTCCTTTCTTCAACTCGCTTTCTTGTGACCTGGCCGCAACACCGCAGGATGGCTTCAGGCCCTAATCTCGTTCCGGCACGGCACGCTGAGACTTTGGTTAATTCCTCTTCCTGGTGGGAAATGAGAGTTAAATTTGCCCGTCCAGACACCTCCAGCTAATCTCTCATTGGTTCTCGCTATTCCTGTTCATCTTCCGCAGAAATTGCAAACTGGGCCAAACAGGAGGTTAAAGGGACTGACTCTCCAAGTCGGGAGAGTGTTAGTAAAGCGTCTGGAATGTTGCACCCGAGTACCAGGGTACGAAAACTGAGACATATTTGAACACATCTCCCGATCACATGGTTGATCATACTCTGGGTTCCACATGCATGTTTTAGCTGAAGGAAGAATACCTAAAACCTGGGTAGTTGAAACCCGTGGAATGGGTACCATGCAATATGACTTCAAAGGGTCTTCATTTGCTCACCGAACCTCTCCAATCCTATCACTGCTGCGTTTATGTCCCTGTACACATGCTTGATTCTCTTTCGGAGACATAGCAATCCATAGGTTTTAAGATACTTACTAGTCAGGTACATTTTTAGGCGTTTAATATGCGGTGTTGAGTCCATTTCGTTGAGCAAGGAGTAGCTCTTGTCTATTCCATATTTGGCTTAAGGAACTTTATCTGTGCTCATTTCAATCTCTGGTTTTATGCAGCACCCCAACTCACCTTTCCCCTTAAGCAAGCATAAGTTGGTTTTCTAAATTTGAGACCCTGTTCTGTTCTGTAATTCAGTTCCTGTGTAGCCAAGTTTACATTCCGTGTATTACTGATATCTTATGATGTTTCTTTTTCTGTGTGACTTATTTCAGTTAGAATCATCATACCTGAATCCACTCATTGTGCTGCTAAGGGCCTGATGACACAGATTTCATTGCTGAGTGATATTGCTTTGTAAGTAAATACCACAACTTCTTTATGCATTTTTCACTTTCTGCGATGTTGAACTTGTACTGTAAACGAGGTTCTTGTAAACAGAGCCGTTCCAAACTTTGGGGTGGCTGTGTCTTTTTGATTTTAATTTCCCTAAGCTATAGGACCATAAGTGGAAGTGCCCTAGGTTCTGTTGCTTTGTTTTTTAGATGTTTCAGGAAACACCATACACTTCTCCCAAGTGTTTGTTGGCAATTTACATCCCGCCCATCAGCATAACAAGCCTCCCAGTTCTCCATGGCCTGTCCTGCCTTTCTGGATTTTACACTTTTTTCAGATGGCCCTTTTGACCGGGGGGAAGTGAGACTTCATTGTAGTGCAGATTTCCTTTGCAAGCTTGCTTGGTTGGCCAAAAAGGGCGTATGCGTTTTTTCCTGAATATATTCAGGAAAAAACGCATACGCCCTTTTTGGCCAAGTGCATCATTGTGGACGTTCTGCCTCTTTTCCTATGCTTTCAATGCAATTCCAGTCTACCTCCTGAAATCGGTTTCCTGCAATTCTGCCCCGCTTTCAAGTCCTCTTGGCAGCCTTACTTCAGTGTATTTTTGGACGATAGCTGTCATTTATAACTCTGCAGGTTTGTGAATTACAGTGCCCCTGAGCTCCTTTCTTCAACTCGCTTTCTTGTGACCTGGCCGCAACACCGCAGGATGGCTTCAGGCCCTAATCTGGTTCTGGCTCGGCACGCTGAGCCTTTGGTTAATTCCTCTTCCTGGTGGGAAATGAGTGTTAAATTTGCCCGTCCAGACACCTCCAGCTAGTCTCTCATTGGTTCTCGCTATTCCTGTTCATCTTCCGCAGAAATTGCAAACTGGGCCAAACAGGAGGTTAAAGGGACTGACTCTCCAAGTCGGGAGAGTGTTAGTAAAGCGTCTGGAATGTTGCACCCGAGTACCAGGGTACGAAAACTGAGACATATTTGAACACGTCTCCCGATCACATGGTTGATCATACTCTAGGTTCCACATGCATGTTTTAGGTGAAGGAAGAATACCTTAAACTTGGGTAGTTGAAACCCGTGGAAAGGGTACCATGCAATATGACTTCAAAGGGTCTTCATTTGCTCACCGAACCTCTCCAATCCTATCACTGCTGCGTTTATGCCCCTGTACACATGCTTGATTCTCTTTCGGAGACATAGCAATCCATAGATTTTAAGATACTTACAAGTCAGGTACATTCTTAGGCGTTTAATATGCGGTGTTGAGTCCATTTCGTTGAGCAAGGAGTAGCTCTTGTCTATTCCATATTTGGCTTAAGGAACTTTATCTGTGCTCATTTCAATCTCTGGTTTTATGCAGCACCCCAACTCACCTTTACCCTTAAGCAAGCATAAGTTGTTTTTCTAAATTTGAGAACCTGTTCTGTTCTGTAATTCAGTTCCTGTGTAGCCAAGTTTACATTCCGTGTATTACTGATATCTTATGATGTTTCTTTTTCTGTGTGACTTATTTCAGTTAGAATCATCATACCTGAATCCACTCATTGTGCTGCTAAGGGCCTGATGACACAGATTTCATTGCTGAGTGATATTGCTTTGTAAGTAAATACCACAACTTCTTTATCCATTTTTCACTTTCTGTGATGTTGAACTTGTACTGTAAACGAGGTTCTTGTAAACAGAGCCGTTCCAAACTTTGGGGTGGCTGTGTCTTTTTGATTTTAAATTCCCTAAGCTATAGGACCATAAGTGGAAGTGCCCTAGGCTCTGTTGCTTTGTTTTTTAGATGTTTCAGGAAACACCATACACTTCTCCCTAGTGGTTGTTGGCAATTTACATCCCGCCCTTCAGCATAACAAGGCTCCCAGTTCTCCATGGCCTGTCCTGCCTTTTTGGATTTTACACTTTTTTCAGATGGCCCTTTTGACCGGGGGGAAGTGAGACTTCATTGTAGTGCAGATTTCCTTTGCAAGCTTGCTTGGTTGGCCAAAAAGGGCGTATGCGTTTTTTCCTGAATATATTCAGGAAAAAACGCATACGCCCTTTTTGGCCAAGTGCATCATTGTGGACGTTCTGCCTCTTCTCCTATGCTTTCAATGCAATTCCAGTCTACCTCCTGAAATCGGTTTCCTGCAATTCTGCCCCGCTTTCAAGTCCTCTTGGCAGCCTTACTTCAGTCTATTTTTGGACGATAGCTGTCATTTATAACTCTGCAGGTTTGTGAATTACAGTGCCCCTGAGCTCCTTTCTTCAACTCGCTTTCTTGTGAGCTGGCGGCAACACCGCAGGATGGCTTCAGGCCCTAATCTGGTTCTGGCCCGGCACGCTGAGCCTTTGGTTAATTCCTCTTCCTGGTGGGAAATGAGAGTTAAATTTGCCCGTCCAGACACCTCCAGCTAGTCTCTCATTGGTTCTCGCTATTCCTGTTCATCTTCCGCAGAAATTGCAAACTGGGCCAAACAGGAGGTTAAAGGGACTGACTCTCCAAGTCGGGAGAGTGTTAGTAAAGCGTCTGGAATTTTGCACCCGAGTACCAGGGAAGGAAAACTGAGACATATTTGAACACGTCTCCCGATCACATGGTTGATCATACTCTGGGTTCCACATGCATGTTTTAGCTGAAGGAAGAATACCTTAAACCTAGGTAGTTGAAACCCGTGGAATGGGTACCATGCAATATGACTTCAAAGGGTCTTCATTTGCTCACCGAACCTCTCCAATCCTATCACTGCTGCGTTTATGCCCCTGTACACATGCTTGATTCTCTTTCGGAGACATAGCAATCCATAGGTTTTAAGATACTTACTAGTCAGGTACATTCTTAGGCGTTTAATATGGGGTGTTGAGTCCATTTCGTTGAGCAAGGAGTAGCTCTTGTCTATTCCATATTTGGCTTAAGGAACTTTATCTGTGCTCATTTCAATCTCTGGTTTTATGCAGCACCCCAACTCACCTTTCCCCTTAAGCAAGCATAAGTTGGTTTTCTAAATTTGAGACCCTGTTCTGTTCTGTAATTCAGTTCCTGTGTAGCCAAGTTTACATTCCGTGTATTACTGATATCTTATGATGTTTCTTTTTCTGTGTGACTTATTTCAGTTAGAATCATCATACCTGAATCCACTCATTGTGCTGCTAAGGGCCTGATGACACAGATTTCATTGCTGAGTGATATTGCTTTGTAAGTAAATACCACAACTTCTTTATCCATTTTTCACTTTCTGCGATGTTGAACTTGTACTGTAAACGAGGTTCTTGTAAACAGAGCCGTTCCAAACTTTGGGGTGGCTGTGTTTTTTTCTTTTTTTTTTTCTTGTGGTACGCGGGCCTCTCACTGTTGTGGCCTCTCCCATTGCGGAGCACAGGCTCCGGACGCACAGGCTCAGCGGCCATGGCTCACAAGCCCAGCCGCTCCAGGGCATGTGGGATCTTCCCGGACTGGGGCACGAACCCGTGTCCCCTGCATCGGCAGGCGGACTCTCAACCACTGCGCCACCAGGGAAGCCCGGCTGTGTCTTTTTGATTTTAATTTCCCTAACCTATAGGACCAAGAGTGGAAGTGCCCTAGGTTCTGTTGCTTTGTTTTTTAGATGTTTCAGGAAACACCATACACTTCTCCCGAGTGGTTGTTGGCAATTTACATCCCGCCCATCAGCATAACAAGGCTCCCAGTTCTCCATGGCCTGTCCTGCCTTTCTGGATTTTACACTTATTTCAGATGGCCCTTTTGACCGGGGAGAAGTGAGACTTCATTGTAGTGCAGATTTCCTTTGCAAGCTTGCTTAGTTGGCCAAAAAGGGCGTATGCGTTTTTTCCTGAATATATTCAGGAAAAAACGCATACGCCCTTATTGGCCAAGTGCATCATTGTGGCCGTTCTGCCTCATTTCCTATGCTTTCAATGCAATTCCAGTCTACCTACTGAAATCGGTTTCCTGCAATTCTGCCCCGCTTTCAACTCCTCTTGGCAGCCTTCCTTCAGTCTATTTTTGGACGATAGCTGTCATTTATAACTCTGCAGGTTTGTGAATTACAGTGCCCCTGAGCTCCTTTCTTCAACTCGCTTTCTTGTGACCTGGCCGCAACACCGCAGGATGGCTTCAGGCCCTAATCTGGTTCCGGCACGGCACGCTGAGCCTTTGGTTATTTCCTCTTCCTGGTGGGAAATGAGAGTTAAATTTGCCCGTCTAGACACCTCCAGCTAGTCTCTCATTGGTTCTCGCTATTCCTGTTCATCTTCCGCAGAAATTGCAAACTGGGCCAAACAGGAGGTTAAAGGCGCTGACTCTCCAAGTGGGGAGAGTGTTAGTAAAGCGTCTGGAATGTTGCACCCGAGTACCAGGGGAGGAAAACTGAGACATATTTGAACACGTCTCCCGTTCACATGGTTGATCATACTTGGGTTCCACATGCATGTTTTAGCTGAAGGAAGAATACCTTAAACCTGGGTAGTTGAAACCCGTGTAATGGGTACCATGCAATATGACTTCAAAGGGTCTTCATTTGCTCACCGAACCTCTCCAATCCTATCACTGCTGCGTTTATGCCCCTGTACACATGCTTGATTTTCTTTCGGAGACATAGCAATCCATAGGTTTTAAGATACTTACTAGTCAGGTACATTCTTAGGCGTTTAATATGGGGTGTTGAGACCATTTCGTTGAGCAAGGAGTAGCTCTTTTCTATTCAATATTTGACTTAAGGAACTTTATCTGTGCTCATTTCAATCTCTGGTTTTATGCAGCACCCCAACTCACCTTTACCCTTAAGCAAGAATAAGTTGGTTTTCTAAATCTGAGACCCTGTTCTGTTCTGTAATTCAGTTCCTCTGTAGCCAAGTTTACATTCCGTGTATTACTGATATCTTATGATGTTTCTTTTTCTGTGTGACGTATTTCAGTTAGAATCATCATACCTGAATCCACTCATTGTGCTGCTAAGGGCCTGATGACACAGATTTCATTGCTGAGTGATATTGCTTTGTAAGTAAATACCACAACTTCTTTATCCATTTTTCACTTTCTGCAATGTTGAACTTGTACTGTAAACGAGGTTCTTGTAAACAGAGCCGTTCCAAACTTTGGGGTGGCTGTTTCTTTTTGATTTTAATTTCCCTAAGCTATAGGACCAAGAGTGGAAGTGCCCTAGGTTCTGTTGCTTTGTTTTTTAGATGTTTCAGGAAACACCATACAGTTCTCCCCAGTGGTTGTTGGCAATTTACATCCCGCCCATCAGCATAACAAGGCTCCCAGTTCTCCATGGCCTGTCCTGCCTTTCTGGATTTTACACTTTTTTCAGATGGCCCTTTTGACCGGGGGGAAGTGAGACTTCATTGTAGTGCAGATTTCCTTTGCAAGCTTTCTTGGTTGGCCAAAAAGGGCGTATGCGTTTTTTCCTGAATATATTCACGAATATATTCAGGAAAAAACGCATACGCCCGTTTTGGCCAAGTGCATCATTGTGGACGTTCTGCCTCTTTTCCTATGCTTTCAATGCAATTCCAGTCTACCTCCTGAAATCGGTTCCTGGCAATTCTGCCCCGCTTTCAAGTCCTCTTGGCAGCCTTCCTTCAGTCTATTTTTGGACGATAGCTGTCATTTATAACTCTGCAGGTTTGTGAATTACAGTGCCCCTGAGCTCCTTTCTTCAACTCGCTTTCTTTTGAGCTGGCCGCAACACCGCAGGATGGCTTCAGGCCCTAATCTGGTTCCGGCACGGCACGCTGAGCCTTTGGTTAATTCCTCTTCCTGGTGGGAAATGAGAGTTAAATTTGCCCGTCCAGACACCTCCAGCTAGTCTCTCATTGGTTCTCGCTATTCCTGTTCATCTTCCGCAGAAATTGCAAACTGGGCCAAACAGGAGGTTAAAGGGACTGACTCTCCAAGTCGGGAGAGTGCTAGTAAAGCGTCTGGAATGTTGCACCCGAGTACCAGGGTACGAAAACTGAACATATTTGAACACGTCTCCCGATCACATGGTTGATCATACTCTAGGTTCCACATGCATGTTTTAGATGAAGGAAGAATACCTTAAACCTGGGTAGTTGAAACCCGTGGAATGGGTACCATGCAATATGACTTCAAAGGGTCTTCATTTGCTCACCGAACCTCTCCAATCCTATCACTGCTGCGTTTATGCCCCTGTACACATGCTTGATTTTCTTTCAGAGACATAGCAATCCATAGGTTTTAAGATACTTACTAGTCAGGTACATTCTTAGGCGTTTAATATGGGGTGTTGAGTCCATTTCGTTGAGCAAGGAGTAGCTCTTGTCTATTCCATATTTGGCTTAAGGAACTTTATCTGTGCTCATTTCAATCTCTGGTTTTATGCAGCACCCGAACTCACCTTTCCCCTTAAGCAAGCATAAGTTGGTTTTCTAAATTTGAGACCCTGTTCTGTTCTGTAATTCAGTTCCTGTGTAGCCAGGTTTCCATTCCGTGTATTACTGATATCTTATGATGTTTCTTTTTCTGTGTGACTTATTTCCGTTAGAATCATCATACCTGAATCCACTCATTGTGCTGCTAAGGGCCTGAGAACATAGATTTCATTTCTGAGTGATATTGCTTTGTTAGTGAATA
Source organism: Stenella coeruleoalba (assembly GCF_951394435.1). Lineage (NCBI taxonomy): Eukaryota > Metazoa > Chordata > Mammalia > Artiodactyla > Delphinidae > Stenella > Stenella coeruleoalba. The sequence goes on along the minus strand of NW_027645883.1, from coordinate 577,825 downwards.
CCACAACTTCTTTATCCATTTTTTACTTTCTGCGATGTTGAACTTGTACTGTAAACGAGGTTCTTGTAAACAGAGCCGTTCCAAACTTTGGGGTGCCTGTGTCTTTTTGATTTTAATTTCCCTAAGCTATAGGACCATAAGTGGAAGTGCCCTAGGCTCTGTTGCTTTGTTTTTTAGATGTTTCAGGAAACACCATACACTTCTCCCAATTGTCTGTTGGCAATTTACATCCCGCCCATCAGCATAACAAGGCTCCCAGTTCTCAATGGCCTGTTGCCTTTCTGGATTTTACACTTTTTTCAGATGGCCCTTTTGACCGGGGGGAAGTGAGACTTCATTGTAGTGCAGATTTCCTTTGCAAGCTTGCTTGGTTGGCCAAAAAGGGCGTATGCGTTTTTTCCTGAATATATTCAGGAAAAAACGCATACGCCCTTTTTGGCCAAGTGCATCATTGTGGACGTTCTGCCTCTTTTCCTATGCTTTCAATGCAATTCCAGTCTACCTCCTGAAATCAGTTTCCTGCAATTCTGCCCCGCTTTCAAGTCCTCTTGGCAGCCTTACTTCAGTCTATTTTTGGACGATAGCTGTCATTTATAACTCTGCAGGTTTGTGAATTACAGTGCCCCTGAGCTCCTTTCTTCAACTCGCTTTCTTGTGAGCTGGCCACAACACCGCAGGATGGCTTCAGGCCCTAATCTGGTTCCGGCCCAGCATGCTGAGCCTTTGGTTAATTCCTCTTCCTGGTGGGAAATGAGAGTTAAATTTGCCCGTCCAGACACCTCCAGCTAGCCTCTCATTGGTTCTCGCTATTCCTGTTCATCTTCCGCAGAAATTGCAAACTGGGCCAAACGGGAGGTTAAAGGGACTGACTCTCCAAGTCGGGAGAGTGTTAGTAAAGCGTCTGGAATGTTGCACCCGAGTACCAGGGGAGGAAAACTGAGACATATTTGAACACGTCTCCCGTTCACATGGTTGATCATACTCTGGGTTCCACATGCATGTTTTAGCTGAAGGAAGAATACCTTAAACCTGGAGAGTTGAGACCCGTGTAATGGGTACCATGCAATATAACTTCAAAGGGTCTTCGTTTGCTCACCGAACCTCTCCAATCCTATCACTGCTGCGTTTATGCCCCTGTACACACGCTTGATTCTCTTTTGGAGACATAGCAATCCATAGGTTTTAAGATACTCACTAGTCAGGTACATTCTTAGGCGTTTAATATGGGGTTTTGAGTCCATTTCGTTGAGCAAGGAGTAGCTCTTGTCTATTCCATATTTGGCTTAAGGAAGTTTATCTGTGCTCATTTCAATCTCTGGTTTTATGCAGCACCCCAACTCACCTTTCCCCTTAAGCAAGCATAAGTTGGTTTTCTAAATTTGAGACCCTGTTCTGTTTTGGAATGCAGTTCCTGTGTAGCCAAGTTTACATTCCGTGTATTACTGATATCTTATGATGTTTCTTTTTCTGTGTGACTTATTTCAGTTAGAATCATCGTACCTGAATCCACTCATTATGCTGCGACGGGCCTGATGACATAGATTTCATTGCTGAGTGATACTGCATTGTACGTAAGTACCACAAGTTCTTTATCCATTTTTCACTTTCTGTGATATTGAACTTGTACGGTAAACGAGGTTCTTGTAAACGGAGGCGTCCCAAACTTTGGGGTGGCTGTGTCTTTTTTATTTTAATTTCCCTAAGCTAGAGGACCATAAGTGGAAATGCCCTAGGTTCTGTTGCTTTGTTTTTTAGATGTTTCATGAAACACCATACACTTCTCCCGAGTGGTTGTTGGCAATTTACATCCCGCCCTTCAGCATAACAAGGCTCCCAGTTCTCCATGGCCTGTCCTGCCTTTCTGGATTTTACACTTTTTTCAGATGGCCCTTTTGACCGGGGGGAAGTGAGACTTCATTGTAGTGCAGATTTCCTTTGCAAGCTTGCTTGGTTGGCCAAAAAGGGCGTATGCGTTTTTTCCTGAATATATTCAGGAAAAAACGCATACGCCCTTTTTGGCCAAGTGCATCATTGTGGACGTTCTGCCTCTTTTCCTACACTTTCAATGTAATTCTAGTCTACCTCCTGAAATCGGTTTCCTGCAATTCTGCCCCGCTTTCAAGTCCTCTTGGCAGCCTTACTTCAGTCTATTTTTGGACGATAGCTGTCATTTATAACTGTGCAGGTTTGTGAATTACAGTGCCCCTGAGCTCCTTTCTTCAACTCGCTTTCTTTTGAGCTGGCCGCAACACCGCAGGATGGCTTCAGGCCCTAATCTGGTTCCGGCACGGCACACTGAGCCTTTGGTTAATTCCTCTTCCTGGTGGGAAATGAGAGTTAAATTTGCCCGTCCAGACACCTCCAGCTAGTCTCTCATTGGTTCTCGCTATTCCTGTTCATCTTCCGCAGAAATTGCAAACTGGGCCAAACAGGAGGTTAAAGGCGCTGACTCTCCAAGTGGGGAGAGTGTTAGTAAAGCGTCTGGAATGTTGCACCCGAGTACCAGGGGAGGAAAACTGAGACATATTTGAACACGTCTCCCGTTCACACGGTTGATCATACTTGGGTTCCACATGCATGTTTTAGCTGAAGGAAGAATACCTTAAACCTGGAGAGTTGAGACCCGTGTAATGGGTACCATGCAATATGACTTCAAAGGGTCTTCATTTGCTCACCGAACCTCTCCAATCCTATCACTGCTGCGTTTATGCCCCTGTAGACATGCTTGATTCTCTTTTGGAGACATAGCAATCCATAGGTTTTACGATACTTACTAGTCAGGTACATTCTTAGGCGTTTAATATGCGGTGTTGAGTCCATTTCGTTGAGCAAGGAGTAGCTCTTGTCTATTCCATATTTGACTTAAGGAACTTTATCTGTGCTCATTTCAATCTCTGGTTTTATGCAGCACCCCAAGGCACCTTTACCCTTAAGCAAGAATAAGTTGGTTTTCTAAATTTGAGACCCTGTTCTGTTCTGTAATTCAGTTCCTGTGTAGCCAAGTTTACATTCCGTGTATTACTGATATCTTATGATGTTTCTTTTTCTGTGTGACTTATTTCAGTTAGAATCATCATACCTGAATCCACTCATTGTGATGCTAAGGGCCTGATGACATAGATTTCATTGCTGAGTGATATTGCTTTGTAAGTAAATACCACAACTTCTTTATCCATTTTTCACTTTCTGCGATGTTGAACTTGTACTGTAAACGAGGTTCTTGTAAACAGAGCCGTTCCAAACTTTGGGGTGACTGTGTCTTTTTGATTTTAATTTCCCTAAGCTATAGGACCATAAGTGGAAGTGCCCTAGGCTATGTTGCTTTGTTTTTTAGATGTTTCAGGAAACACCATACACTTCTCCCAAGTGTCTGTTGGCAATTTACATCCCGCCCACCAGCATAACAAGGCTCCCAGTTCTCCATGGCCTGTCCTGCCTTTCTGGATTTTACACTTTTTTCAGATGGCCCTTTTGACCGGGGGGAAGTGAGACTTCATTGTAGTGCAGATTTCCTTTGCAAGCTTGCTTGGTTGGCCAAAAAGGGCGTATGCGTTTTTTCCTGAATATATTCAGGAAAAAACGCATACGCCCTTTTTGGCCAAGTGCATCATTGTGGACGTTCTGCCTCTTTTCCTACGCTTTCAATGTAATTCTAGTCTACCTCCTGAAATCGGTTTCCTGCAATTCTGCCCCGCTTTCAAGTCCTCTTGGCAGCCTTACTTCAGTCTATTTTTGGACGATAGCTGTCATTTATAACTCTGCAGGTTTGTGAATTACAGTGCCCCTGAGCTGCTTTCTTCAACTCGCTTTCTTTTGAGCTGGCCGCAACACCGCAGGATGGCTTCAGGCCCTAATCTGGTTCCGGCACGGCACACTGAGCCTCTGGTTAATTCCTCTTCCTGGTGGGAAATGAGAGTTAAATTTGCCCGTCCAGACACCTCCAGCTAGTCTCTCATTGGTTCTCGCTATTCCTGTTCATCTTCCGCAGAAATTGCAAACTGGGCCAAACAGGAGGTTAAAGGCGCTGACTCTCCAAGTGGGGAGAGTGTTAGTAAAGCGTCTGGAATGTTGCACCCGAGTACCAGGGGAGGAAAACTGAGACATATTTGAACACGTCTCCCGTTCACACGGTTGATCATACTTGGGTTCCACATGCATGTTTTAGCTGAAGGAAGAATACCTTAAACCTGGAGAGTTGAGACCCGTGTAATGGGTACCATGCAATATGACTTCAAAGGGTCTTCATTTGCTCACCGAACCTCTCCAATCCTATCACTGCTGCGTTTATGCCCCTGTACACATGCTTGATTCTCTTTCGGAGACATAGCAATCCATAGGTTTTACGATACTTACTAGTCAGGTACATTCTTAGGCGTTTAATATGCGGTGTTGAGTCCATTTCGTTGAGCAAGGAGTAGCTCTTGTCTATTCCATATTTGACTTAAGGAACTTTATCTGTGCTCATTTCAATCTCTGGTTTTATGCAGCACCCCAAGGCACCTTTACCCTTAAGCAAGAATAAGTCGGTTTTCTAAATTTGAGACCCTGTTCTGTTCTGTAATTCAGTTCCTGTGTAGCCAAGTTTACATTCCGTGTATTACTGATATCTTATGATGTTTCTTTTTCTGTGTGACTTATTTCAGTTAGAATCATCATACCTGAATCCACTCATTGTGATGCTAAGGGCCTGATGACATAGACTTCATTGCTGAGTGATATTGCTTTGTAAGTAAATACCACAACTTCTTTATCCATTTTTCACTTTCTGCGATGTTGAACTTGTACTGTAAACGAGGTTCTTGTAAACAGAGCCGTTCCAAACTTTGGGGTGACTGTGTCTTTTTGATTTTAATTTCCCTAAGCTATAGGACCATAAGTGGAAGTGCCCTAGGCTCTGTTGCTTTGTTTTTTAGATGTTTCAGGAAACACCATACACTTCTCCCAAGTGTCTGTTGGCAATTTACATCCCGCCCATCAGCATAACAAGGCTCCCAGTTCTCCATGGCCTGTCCTGCCTTTCTGGATTTTACACTTTTTTCAGATGGCCCTTTTGACCGGGGAGAAGTGAGACTTCATTGTAGTGCAGATTTCCTTTGCAAGCTTGCTTGGTTGGCCAAAAAGGGCATATGCGTTTTTTCCTGAATTTATTCAAGAAAAAACGCATACGCCCTTTTTGGCCAAGTGCATCATTGTGGACGTTCTGCCTCTTTTCCTATGCTTTCAATGCAATTCCAGTCTACCTCCTGAAATCGGTTTCCTGCAATTCGGCCCCGCTTTCAAGTCCTCTTGGCAGCCTTACTTCAGTCTATTTTTGGACGATAGCTGTCATTTATAACTCTGCAGGTTTGTGAATTACAGTGCCCCTGAACTCCTTTCTTCAACTCACTTTCTTGTGACCTGGCCGCAACACCGCAGGATGTCTTCAGGCCCTAATCTGGTTCTGGCACGGCACGCTGAGCCTTTGGTTAATTCCTCTTCCTGGTGGGAAATGAGAGTTAAATTTGCCCGTCCAGACACCTCCAGCTAGCCTCTCATTGGTTCTCGCTATTCCTGTTCATCTTCCGCAGAAATTGCAAACTGGGCCAAACAGGAGGTTAAAGGGACTGACTCTCCAGGTCGGGAGAGTGTTAGTAAAGCGTCTGGAATGTTGCACCCGAGTACCAGGGGACGAAAACGGAGACATATTTGAACACGTCTCCCGATCACATGATTGATCATACTCTAGGTTCCACATGCATGTTTTAGCTGAAGGAAGAATACCTTAAACCTGGGTAGTTGAAACCCGTGGAATGGGTACCATGCAATATGACTTCAAAGGGTCTTCATTTGCTCACGAACCTCTCCAATCCTATCACTGCTGCGTTTATGCCCCTGTACACATGCTTGATTCTCTTTCGGAGACATAGCAATCCATAGGTTTTAAGATACTTACTAGTCAGGTACATTCTTAGGCGTTTAATATGCGGTGTTGAGTCCATTTCGTTGAGCAAGGAGTAGCTCTTGTCTATTCCATATTTGGCTTAAGGAACTTTATCTGTGCTCATTTCAATCTCTGGTTTTATGCAGCACCCCAACTCACCTTTCCCCTTAAGCAAGCATAAGTTGGTTTTCTAAATTTGAGGCCCTGTTCTGTTCTGTAATTCAGTTCCTGTGTAGCCAGGTTTCCATTCCGTGTATTACTGATATCTTATGATGTTTCTTTTTCTGTGTGACTTATTTCCGTTAGAATCATCATACCTGAATCCACTCATTGTGCTGCTAAGGGCCTGATGACATAGATTTCATTGCTGAGTGATATTGCTTTGTAAGTGAATACCACAACTTCTTTATCCATTTTTTACTTTCTGCGATGTTGAACTTGTACTGTAAACGAGGTTCTTGTAAACAGAGCCGTTCCAAACTTTGGGGTGGCTGTGTCTTTTTGATTTTAATTTCCCTAAGCTATAGGACCATAAGTGGAAGTGCCCTAGGCTCTGTTGCTTTGTTTTTTAGATGTTTCAGGAAACACCATACACTTCTCCCAAGTGTCTGTTGGCTTTTACATCCCGCCCATCAGCATAACAAGGCTCCCAGTTCTCAATGGCCTGTTGCCTTTCTGGATTTTACACTTTTTTCAGATGGCCCTTTTGACCGGGGGGAAGTGAGACTTCATTGTAGTGCAGATTTCCTTTGCAAGCTTGCTTGGTTGGCCAAAAAGGGCGTATGCGTTTTTTCCTGAATATATTCAGGAAAAAACGCATACGCCCTTTTTGGCCAAGTTCATCATTGTGGACGTTCTGCCTCTTCTCCTATGCTTTCAATGCAATTCCAGTCTACCTCCTGAAATCGGTTTCCTGCAATTCTGCCCCGCTTTCAAGTCCTCTTGGCAGCCTTACTTCAGTCTATTTTTGGACGATAGCTGTCATTTATAACTCTGCAGGTTTGTGAATTACAGTGCCCCTGAGCTCCTTTCTTCAACTCGCTTTCTTGTGAGCTGGCCACAAAACCGCAGGATGGCTTCAGGCCCTAATCTGGTTCCGGCCCAGCATGCTGAGCCTTTGGTTAATTCCTCTTCCTGGTGGGAAATGAGAGTTAAATTTGCCCGTCCAGACACCTCCAGCTAGCCTCTCATTGGTTCTCGCTATTCCTGTTCATCTTCCGCAGAAATTGCAAACTGGGCCAAACGGGAGGTTAAAGGGACTGACTCTCCAAGTCGGGAGAGTGTTAGTAAAGCGTCTGGAATGTTGCACCCGAGTACCAGGGGAGGAAAACTGAGACATATTTGAACACGTCTCCCGTTCACATGGTTGATCATACTCTGGGTTCCACATGCATGTTTTAGCTGAAGGAAGAATACCTTAAACCTGGAGAGTTGAGACCCGTGTAATGGGTACCATGCAATATAACTTCAAAGGGTCTTCGTTTGCTCACCGAACCTCTCCAATCCTATCACTGCTGCGTTTATGCCCCTGTACACACGCTTGATTCTCTTTTGGAGACATAGCAATCCATAGGTTTTAAGATACTCACTAGTCAGGTACATTCTTAGGCGTTTAATATGCGGTTTTGAGTCCATTTCGTTGAGCAAGGAGTAGCTCTTGTCTATTCCATATTTGGCTTAAGGAAGTTTATCTGTGCTCATTTCAATCTCTGGTTTTATGCAGCACCCCAACTCACCTTTCCCCTTAAGCAAGCATAAGTTGGTTTTCTAAATTTGAGACCCTGTTCTGTTTTGGAATGCAGTTCCTGTGTAGCCAAGTTTACATTCCGTGTATTACTGATATCTTATGATGTTTCTTTTTCTGTGTGACTTATTTCAGTTAGAATCATCGTACCTGAATCCACTCATTATGCTGCGACGGGCCTGATGACATAGATTTCATTGCTGAGTGATACTGCATTGTACGTAAGTACCACAAGTTCTTTATCCATTTTTCACTTTCTGTGATATTGAACTTGTACGGTAAACGAGGTTCTTGTAAACGGAGGCGTCCCAAACTTTGGGGTGGCTGTGTCTTTTTTATTTTAATTTCCCTAAGCTATAGGACCATAAGTGGAAATGCCCTAGGTTCTGTTGCTTTGTTTTTTAGATGTTTCAGGAAACACCATACACTTCTCCCAAGTGTCTGTTGGCAATTTACATCCCGCCCATCAGCATAACAAGGCTCCCAGTTCTCCATGGCCTGTCCTGCCTTTCTGGATTTTACACTTTTTTCAGATGGCCCTTTTGACCGGGGAGAAGTGAGACTTCATTGTAGTGCAGATTTCCTTTGCAAGCTTGCTTGGTTGGCCAAAAAGGGCATATGCGTTTTTTCCTGAATTTATTCAAGAAAAAACGCATACGCCCTTTTTGGCCAAGTGCATCATTGTGGACGTTCTGCCTCTTTTCCTATGCTTTCAATGAAATTCCAGTCTACCTCCTGAAATCGGTTTCCTGCAATTCGGCCCCGCTTTCAAGTCCTCTTGGCAGCCTTACTTCAGTCTATTTTTGGACGATAGCTGTCATTTATAACTCTGCAGGTTTGTGAATTACAGTGCCCCTGAGCTCCTTTCTTCAACTCGCTTTCTTGTGACCTGGCCGCAACACCGCAGGATGGCTTCAGGCCCTAATCTGGTTCCGGCACGGCACGCTGAGCCTTTGGTTAATTCCTCTTCCTGGTGGGAAATGAGAGTTAAATTTGCCCGTTCAGACACCTCCAGCTAGTCTCTCATTGGTTCTCGCTATTCCTGTTCATCTTCCGCAGAAATTGCAAACTGGGCCAAACAGGAGGTTAAAGGGACTGACTCTCCAGGTCGGGAGAGTGTTAGTAAAGCGTCTGGAATGTTGCACCCGAGTACCAGGGTACGAAAACTGAGACATATTTGAACACGTCTCCCGATCACATGGTTGATCATACTCTAGGTTCCACATGCATGTTTTAGATGAAGGAAGAATACCTTAAACCTGGGTAGTTGAAACCCGTGGAATGGGTACCATGCAATATGACTTCAAAGGGTCTTCATTTGCTCACCGAACCTCTCCAATCCTATCACTGCTGCGTTTATGCCCCTGTACACATGCTTGATTTTCTTTCAGAGACATAGCAATCCATAGGTTTTAAGATACTTACTAGTCAGGTACATTCTTAGGCGTCTAATATGGGGTGTTGAGTCCATTTCGTTGAGCAAGGAGTAGCTCTTGTCTATTCCATATTTGGCTTAAGGAACTTTATCTGTGCTCATTTCAATCTCTGGTTTTATGCAGCACCCCAACTCACCTTTCCCCTTAAGCAAGCATAAGTTGGTTTTCTAAATTTGAGACCCTGTTCTGTTCTGTAATTCAGTTCCTGTGTAGCCAAGTTTCCATTCCGTGTATTACTGATATCTTATGATGTTTCTTTTTCTGTGTGACTTATTTCAGTTAGAATCATCATACCTGAATCCACTCATTGTGATGCTAAGGGCCTGATGACATAGATTTCATTGCTGAGTGATATTGCTTTGTAAGTAAATACCACAACTTTTTTATCCATTTTTCACTTTCTGCGATGTTGAACTTGTACTGTAAACGAGGTTCTTGTAAACAGAGCCGTTCCAAACTTTGGGGTGACTGTGTCGTTTTGATTTTAATTTCCCTAAGCTATAGGACCATAAGTGGAAGTGCCCTAGGCTCTGTTGCTTTGTTTTTTAGATGTTTCAGGAAACACCATACACTTCTCCCAAGTGTCTGTTGGCAATTTACATCCCGCCCATCAGCATAACAAGGCTCCCAGTTCTCAATGGCCTGTTGCCTTTCTGGATTTTACACTTTTTTCAGATGGCCCTTTTGATAGGGGGGAAGTGAGACTTCATTGTAGTGCAGATTTCCTTTGCAAGCTTGCTTGGTTGGCCAAAAAGGGCGTATGCGTTTTTTCCTGAATATATTCAGGAAAAAACGCATACGCCCTTTTTGGCCAAGTGCATCATTGTGGACGTTCTGCCTCTTTTCCTATGCTTTCAATGCAATTCCAGTCTACCTCCTGAAATCGGTTTCCTGCAATTCTGCCCCGCTTTCAAGTCCTCTTGGCAGCCTTACTTCAGTCTATTTTTGGACGATAGCTGTCATTTATAACTCTGCAGGTTTGTGAATTACAGTGCCCCTGAGCTCCTTTCTTCAACTCGCTTTCTTGTGACCTGGCCGCAACACCGCAGGATGGCTTCAGGCCGTAATCTGGTGCCGGCACGGCATGCTGAGCCTTTGGTTATTTCCTCTTCCTGGTGGGAAATGAGAGTTAAATTTGCCCGTCCAGACACCTCCAGCTAGCCTCTCATTGGTTCTCACTATTCCTGTTCATCTTCCGCAGAAATTGCAAACTGGGCCAAACGGGAGGTTAAAGGGACTGACTCTCCAAGTCGGGAGAGTGTTAGTAAAGCATCTGCAATGTTGCACCCGAGTACCAGGGGAGGAAAACTGAGACATATTTGAACACGTCTCCCGTTCACATGGTTGATCATACTCTGGGTTCCACATGCATGTTTTAGCTGAAGGAAGAATACCTTAAACCTGGAGAGTTGAGACCCGTTTAATGGGTACCATGCAATATGACTTCAAAGGGTCTTCATTTGCTCACCGAACCTCTCCAATCCTATCACTGCTGCGTTTATGCCCCTGTACACACGCTTGATTCTCTTTTGGAGACATAGCAATCCATAGGTTTTAAGATACTTACTAGCCAGGTACATTCTTAGGCGTTTAATATGGGGTTTTGAGTCCATTTCGTTGAGCAAGGAGTAGCTCTTGTCTATTCCATATTTGGCTTAAGGTACTTTATCTGTGCTCATTTCAATCTCTGGTTTTATGCAGCACCCCAACTCACCTTTCCCCTTAAGCAAGCATAAGTTGGTTTTCTAAATTTGAGACCCTGCTTTGTTTTGGAATGCAGTTCCTGTGTAGCCAAGTTTACATTCCATGTATTAGTGATATCTTATGACGTTTCTTTTTCTGTGTGACTTATTTCAGTTAGAATCATCGTACCTGAATCCACTCATTATGCTGCTACGGGCCTGATGACATAGATTTCATTGCTGAGTGATACTGCATTGTACGTAAGTACCACAAGTTCTTTATCCATTTTTCACTTTCTGTGATATTGAACATGTACGGTAAGCGAGGTTCTTGTAAACGGAGGCGTCCTAAACTTTGGGGTGGCTGTGTCTTTTTTATTTTAATTTCCCTAAGCTATAGGACCATAAGTGGAAGTGCCCTAGGCTCTGTTGCTTTGTTTTTTAGATGTTTCAGGAAACACCATACACTTCTCCTGAGTGTCTGTTGGCAATTTACATCCCGCCCATCAGCATAACAAGGCTCCCAGTTCTCCATGGCCTGTCCTGCCTTTCTGGATTTTACACTTATTTCAGATGGCCCTTTTGACCGGGGAGAAGTGAGACTTCATTGTAGAGCAGATTTCCTTTGCAAGCTTGCTTGGTTGGCCAAAAAGGGCGTATGCGTTTTTTCCTGAATATATTCAGGAAAAAACGCATACGCCCTTTTTGGCCAAGTGCATCATTGTGGACGTTCTGCCTCTTTTCCTATGCTTTCAATGCAATTCCAGTCTACCTCCTGAAATCGGTTTCCTGCAATTCTGCCCCGCTTTCAAGTCCTCTTGGCAGCCTTCCTTCAGTCTATTTTTGGATGATAGCTGTCATTTATAACTCTGCAGGTTTGTGAATTACAGTGCCCCTGAGCTCCTTTCTTCAACTTGCTTTCTTTTGAGCTGGCCGCAACACCGCAGGATGGCTTCAGGCCCTAATCTGGTTCCGGCACGGCACGCTGAGCCTTTGGTTAATTCCTCTTCCTGGTGGGAAATGAGAGTTAAATTTGCCCGTCCAGACACCTCCAGCTAGTCTCTCATTGGTTCTCGCTATTCCTGTTCATCTTCCGCAGAAATTGCAAACTGGGCCAAACAGGAGGTTAAAGGCACTGACTCTCCAAGTGGGGAGAGTGTTAGTAAAGCGTCTGGAATGTTGCACCCGAGTACCAGGGGAGGAAAACTGAGACATATTTGAACACGTCTCCCGATCACACGGTTGATCATACTTGGGTTCCACATGCATGTTTTAGCTGAAGGAAGAATACCTTAAACCTGGAGAGTTGAAACCCGTGTAATGGGTACCATGCAATATGACTTCAAAGGGTCTTCATTTGCTCACCGAACCTCTCCAATCCTATCACTGCTGCGTTTATGCCCCTGTAGACATGCTTGATTCTCTTTTGGAGACATAGCAATCCATAGGTTTTACGATACTTACTAGTCAGGTACATTCTTAGGCGTTTAATATGCGGTGTTGAGTCCCTTTCGTTGAGCAAGGAGTAGCTCTTGTCTATTCCATATTTGACTTAAGGAACTTTATCTGTGCTCATTTCAATCTCTGGTTTTATGCAGCACCCCAAGGCACCTTACCCTTAAGCAAGAATAAGTTGGTTTTCTAAATTTGAGACCCTGTTCTGTTTTGGAATGCAGTTCCTGTGTAGCCAAGTTTACATTCCGTGTATTACTGATATCTTATGATGTTTCTTTTTCTGTGTGACTTATTTCCGTTAGAATCATCATACCTGAATCCACTCATTGTGAAGCTAAGGGCCTGACGACATAGATTTCATTGCTGAGTGATATTGCTTTGTAAATAAATACCACAAATTCTTTATCCATTTTTCACTTTCTGCGATGTTGAACTTGTACTGTAAACGAGGTTCTTGTAAACAGAGCCGTTCCAAACTTTGGGGTGACTGTGTCTTTTTGATTTTAATTTCCCTAAGCTATAGGACCATAAGTGGAAGTGCCCTAGGCTCTGTTGCTTTGTTTTTTAGATGTTTCAGGAAACACCATACACTTCTCCCAAGTGTCTGTTGGCAATTTACATCCCGCCCATCAGCATAACAAGGCTCCCAGTTCTCCATGGCCTGTCCTGCCTTTCTGGATTTTACACTTTTTTCAGATGGCCCTTTTGACCGGGGAGAAGTGAGACTTCATTGTAGTGCAGATTTCCTTTGCAAGCTTGCTTGGTTGGCCAAAAAGGGCATATGCGTTTTTTCCTGAATTTATTCAAGAAAAAACGCATACGCCCTTTTTGGCCAAGTGCATCATTGTGGACGTTCTGCCTCTTTTCCTATGCTTTCAATGCAATTCCAGTCTACCTCCTGAAATCGGTTTCCTGCAATTCGGCCCCGCTTTCAAGTCCTCTTGGCAGCCTTACTTCAGTCTATTTTTGGACGATAGCTGTCATTTATAACTCTGCAGGTTTGTGAATTACAGTGCCCCTGAGCTCCTTTCTTCAACTCGCTTTCTTGTGACCTGGCCGCAACACCGCAGGATGGCTTCAGGCCCTAATCTGGTTCCGGCACGGCACGCTGAGCCTTTGGTTAATTCCTCTTCCTGGTGGGAAATGAGAGTTAAATTTGCCCGTTCAGACACCTCCAGCTAGTCTCTCATTGGTTCTCGCTACTCCTGTTCATCTTCCGCAGAAATAGCAAACTGGGCCAAACGGGAGGTTAAAGGGACTGACTCTCCAGGTCGGGAGAGTGTTAGTAAAGCATCTGGAATGTTGCCCCCGAGTACCAGGGTACGAAAACTGAGACATATTTGAACACGTCTCCCGATCACATGGTTGATCATACTCTAGGTTCCACATGCATGTTTTAGCTGAAGGAAGAATACCTTAAACCTGGGTAGCTGAAACCCGTGGAATGGGTACCATGCAATATGACTTCAAAGGGTCTTCCTTTGCTCACGAACCTCTCCAATCCTATCACTGCTGCGTTTATGCCCCTGTACACATGCTTGATTCTCTTTCGGAGACATAGCAATCCATAGGTTTTAAGATACTTACTAGTCAGGTACATTCTTAGGCGTTTAATATGCGGTGTTGAGTCCATTTCGTTGAGCAAGGAGTAGCTCTTGTCTATTCCATATTTGTCTTAAGGAACTTTATCTGTGCTCATTTCAATCTCTGGTTTTATGCAGCACCCCAACTCACCTTTCCCCTTAAGCAAGCATAAGTTGGTTTTCTAAATTTGAGACCCTGTTCTGTTCTGTAATTCAGTTCCTGTGTAGCCAGGTTTCCATTCCGTGTATTACTGATATCTTATGATGTTTCTTTTTCTGTGTGACTTATTTCAGTTAGAATCATCATACCTGAATCCACTCATTGTGCTGCTAAGGGCCTGATGACATAGATTTCATTGTTGAGTGATATTGCTTTGTAAGTGAATACCACAACTTCTTTATCCATTTTTCACTTTCTGCGATGTTGAACTTGTACTGTAAACGAGGTTCTTGTAAACAGAGGCGTTCCAAACTTTGGGGTGGCTGTGTCTTTTTGATTTTAATTTCCCTAAGCTATAGGACCATAAGTGGAAGTGCCCTAGGCTCTGTTGCTTTGTTTTTTAGATGTTTCAGGAAACACCATACACTTCTCTCGAGTGTCTGTTGGCAATTTACATCCCGCCCATCAGCATAACAAGGCTCCCAGTTCTCAATGGCCTGTTGCTTTTCTGGATTTTACACTTTTTTCAGATGGCCCTTTTGACAGGGGGGAAGTGAGACTTCATTGTAGTGCAGATTTCCTTTGCAAGCTTGCTTGGTTGGCCAAAAAGGGAGTATGCCTTTTTTCCTGAATATATTCAGGAAAAAACGCATACGCCCTTTTTGGCCAAGTGCATCATTGTGGACGTTCTGCCTCTTTTCCTATGCTTTCAATGCAATTCCAGTCTACCTCCTGAAATCGGTTTCCTGCAATTCTGCCCCGCTTTCAAGTCCTCTTGGCAGCCTTACTTCAGTCTATTTTTGGACGATAGCTGTCATTTATAACTCTGCAGGTTTGTGAATTACAGTGCCCCTGAGCTCCTTTCTTCAACTCGCTTTCTTGTGACCTGGCCGCAACACCGCAGGATGGCTTCAGGCCGTAATCTGGTGCCGGCACGGCATGCTGAGCCTTTGGTTATTTCCTCTTCCTGGTGGGAAATGAGAGTTAAATTTGCCCGTCCAGACACCTCCAGCTAGCCTCTCATTGGTTCTCACTATTCCTGTTCATCTTCCGCAGAAATTGCAAACTGGGCCAAACGGGAGTTTAAAGGGACTGACTCTCCAAGTCGGGAGAGTGTTAGTAAAGCATCTGCAATGTTGCACCCGAGTACCAGGGGAGGAAAACTGAGACATATTTGAACACGTCTCCCGTTCACATGTTTGATCATACTCTGGGTTCCACATGCATGTTTTAGCTGAAGGAAGAATACCTTAAACCTGGAGAGTTGAGACCCGTGTAATGGGTACCATGCAATATGACTTCAAAGGGTCTTCATTTGCTCACCGAACCTCTCCAATCCTATCACTGCTGCGTTTATGCCCCTGTACACACGCTTGATTCTCTTTTGGAGACATAGCAATCCATAGGTTTTAAGATACTTACTAGCCAGGTACATTCTTAGGCGTTTAATATGGGGTTTTGAGTCCATTTTGTTGAGCAAGGAGTAGCTCTTGTCTATTCCATATTTGGCTTAAGGTACTTTATCTGTGCTCATTTCAATCTCTGGTTTTATGCAGCACCCCAACTCACCTTTCCCCTTAAGCAAGCATAAGTTGGTTTTCTAAATTTGAGACCCTGCTTTGTTTTGGAATGCAGTTCCTGTGTAGCCAAGTTTACATTCCATGTATTAGTGATATCTTATGACGTTTCTTTTTCTGTGTGACTTATTTCAGTTAGAATCATCGTACCTGAATCCACTCATTATGCTGCTACGGGCCTGATGACATAGATTTCATTGCTGAGTGATACTGCATTGTACGTAAGTACTACAAGTTCTTTATCCATTTTTCACTTTCTGTGATATTGAACATGTACGGTAAATGAGGTTCTTGTAAACGGAGGCGTCCTAAACTTTGGGGTGGCTGTGTCTTTTTTATTTTAATTTCCCTAAGCTATAGGACCATAAGTGGAAGTGCCCTAGGCTCTGTTGCTTTGTTTTTTAGATGTTTCAGGAAACACCATACACTTCTCCTGAGTGTCTGTTGGCAATTTACATCCCGCCCATCAGCATAACAAGGCTCCCAGTTCTCCATGGCCTGTCCTGCCTTTCTGGATTTTACACTTATTTCAGATGGCCCTTTTGACCGGGGAGAAGTGAGACTTCATTGTAGAGCAGATTTCCTTTGCAAGCTTGCTTGGTTGGCCAAAAAGGGCGTATGCGTTTTTTCCTGAATATATTCAGGAAAAAACGCATACGCCCTTTTTGGCCAAGTGCATCATTGTGGACGTTCTGCCTCTTTTCCTATGCTTTCAATGCAATTCCAGTCTACCTCCTGAAATCGGTTTCCTGCAATTCTGCCCCGCTTTCAAGTCCTCTTGGCAGCCTTCCTTCAGTCTATTTTTGGATGATAGCTGTCATTTATAACTCTGCAGGTTTGTGAATTACAGTGCCCCTGAGCTCCTTTCTTCAACTTGCTTTCTTTTGAGCTGGCCGCAACACCGCAGGATGGCTTCAGGCCCTAATCTGGTTCCGGCACGGCACGCTGAGCCTTTGGTTAATTCCTCTTCCTGGTGGGAAATGAGAGTTAAATTTGCCCGTCCAGACACCTCCAGCTAGTCTCTCATTGGTTCTCGCTATTCCTGTTCATCTTCCGCAGAAATTGCAAACTGGGCCAAACAGGAGGTTAAAGGGACTGACTCTCCAAGTGGGGAGAGTGTTAGTAAAGCGTCTGGAATGTTGCACCCGAGTACCAGGGTACGAAAACTGAGACATATTTGAACACGTCTCCCGATCACATGGTTGATCATACTCTAGGTTCCACATGCATGTTTTAGATGAAGGAAGAATACCTTAAACCTGGTTAGTTGAAACCCGTGGAATGGGTACCATGCAATATGACTTCAAAGGGTCTTCATTTGCTCACCGAACCTCTCCAATCCTATCACTGCTGCGTTTATGCCCCTGTACACATGCTTGATTTTCTTTCAGAGACATAGCAATCCATAGGTTTTAAGATACTTACTAGTCAGGTACATTCTTAGGCGTCTAATATGGGGTGTTGAGTCCATTTCGTTGAGCAAGGAGTAGCTCTTGTCTATTCCATATTTGGCTTAAGGAACTTTATCTGTGCTCATTTCAATCTCTGGTTTTATGCAGCACCCCAACTCACCTTTCCCCTTAAGCAAGCATAAGTTGGTTTTCTAAATTTGAGACCCTGTTCTGTTCTGTAATTCAGTTCCTGTGTAGCCAGGTTTCCATTCCGTGTATTACTGATATCTTATGATGTTTCTTTTTCTGTGTGACTTATTTCCGTTAGAATCATCATACCTGAATCCACTCATTGTGCTGCTAAGGGCCTGATGACATAGATTTCATTGCTGAGTGATATTGCTTTGTAAGTGAATACCACAACTTCTTTATCCATTTTTTACTTTCTGCGATGTTGAACTTGTACTGTAAACGAGGTTCTTGTAAACAGAGCCGTTCCAAACTTTGGGGTGGCTGTGTCTTTTTTATTTTAATTTCCCTAAGCTATAGGACCATAAGTGGAAGTGCCCTAGGCTCTGTTGCTTTGTTTTTTAGATGTTTCAGGAAACACCATACACTTCTCCCAAGTGTCTGTTGGCAATTTACATCCCGCCCATCAGCATAACAAGGCTCCCAGTTCTCAATGGCCTGTTGCCTTTCTGGATTTTACACTTTTTTCAGATGGCCCTTTTGACCGGGGGGAAGTGAGACTTCATTGTAGTGCAGATTTCCTTTGCAAGCTTGCTTGGTTGGCCAAAAAGGGCGTATGCGTTTTTTCCTGAATATATTCAGGAAAAAACGCATACGCCCTTTTAGGCCAAGTGCATCATTGTGGACGTTCTGCCTCTTTTCCTATGCTTTCAATGCAATTCCAGTCTACCTCCTGAAATCGGTTTCCTGCAATTCTGCCCCGCTTTCAAGTCCTCTTGGCAGCCTTACTTCAGTCTATTTTTGGACGATAGCTGTCATTTATAACTCTGCAGGTTTGTGAATTACAGTGCCCCTGAGCTCCTTTCTTCAACTCGCTTTCTTGTGAGCTGGCCACAACACCGCAGGATGGCTTCAGGCCCTAATCTGGTTCCGGCCCAGCATGCTGAGCCTTTGGTTAATTCCTCTTCCTGGTGGGAAATGAGAGTTAAATTTGCCAGTCCAGACACCTCCAGCTAGCCTCTCATTGGTTCTCGCTATTCCTGTTCATCTTCCGCAGAAATTGCAAACTGGGCCAAACGGGAGGTTAAAGGGACTGACTCTCCAAGTCGGGAGAGTGTTAGTAAAGCGTCTGGAATGTTGCACCCGAGTACCAGGGGAGGAAAGCTGAGACATATTTGAACACGTCTCCCGTTCACATGGTTGATCATACTCTGGGTTCCACATGCATGTTTTAGCTGAAGGAAGAATACCTTAAACCTGGAGAGTTGAGACCCGTGTAATGGGTACCATGCAATATAACTTCAAAGGGTCTTCGTTTGCTCACCGAACCTCTCCAATCCTATCACTGCTGCGTTTATGCCCCTGTACACACGCTTGATTCTCTTTTGGAGACATAGCAATCCATAGGTTTTAAGATACTCACTAGTCAGGTACATTCTTAGGCATTTAATATGGGGTTTTGAGTCCATTTCGTTGAGCAAGGAGTAGCTCTTGTCTATTCCATATTTGGCTTAAGGAAGTTTATCTGTGCTCATTTCAATCTCTGGTTTTATGCAGCACCCCAACTCACCTTTCCCCTTAAGCAAGCATAAGTTGGTTTTCTAAATTTGAGACCCTGTTCTGTTTTGGAATGCAGTTCCTGTGTAGCCAAGTTTACATTCCGTGTATTACTGATATCTTATGATGTTTCTTTTTCTGTGTGTCTTATTTCAGTTAGAATCATCGTACCTGAATCCACTCATTATGCTGCGACGGGCCTGATGACATAGATTTCATTGCTGAGTGATACTGCATTGTACGTAAGTACCACAAGTTCTTTATCCGTTTTTCACTTTCTGTGATATTGAACTTGTACGGTAAACGAGGTTCTTGTAAACGGAGGCGTCCCAAACTTTGGGGTGGCTGTGTCTTTTTTATTTTAATTTCCCTAAGCTATAGGACCATAAGTGGAAATGCCCTAGGTTCTGTTGCTTTGTTTTTTAGATGTTTCAGGAAACACCATACACTTCTCCCGAGTGGTTGTTGGCAATTTCATCCCACCCTTCAGCATAAAAAGGCTCCCAGTTCTCCATGGCCTGTCCTGCCTTTCTGGATTTTACACTTTTTTCAGATGGCCCTTTTGACCGGCGGGAAGTGAGACTTCATTGTAGTGCAGATTTCCTTTGCAAGCTTGCTTGGTTGGCCAAAAAGGGCGTATGCGTTTTTTCCTGAATATATTCAGGAAAAAACGCATACGCCCTTTTTGGCCAAGTGCATCATTGTGGACGTTCTGCCTCTTTTCCTACGCTTTCAATGTAATTCTAGTCTACCTCCTGAAATCGGTTTCCTGCAATTCTGCCCCGCTTTCAAGTCCTCTTGGCAGCCTTACTTCAGTCTATTTTTGGACGATAGCTGTCATTTATAACTCTGCAGGTTTGTGAATTACAGTGCCCCTGAGCTCCTTTCTTCAACTCGCTTTCTTTTGAGCTGGCCGCAACACCGCAGGATGGCTTCAGGCCCTAATCTGGTTCCGGCACGGCACACTGAGCCTTTGGTTAATTCCTCTTCCTGGTGGGAAATGAGAGTTAAATTTGCCCGTCCAGACACCTCCAGCTAGTCTCTCATTGGTTCTCGCTATTCCTGTTCATCTTCCGCAGAAATTGCAAACTGGGCCAAACAGGAGGTTAAAGGCGCTGACTCTCCAAGTGGGGAGAGTGTTAGTAAAGCGTCTGGAATGTTGCACCCGAGTACCAGGGGAGGAAAACTGAGACATATTTGAACACGTCTCCCGTTCACACGGTTGATCATACTTGGGTTCCACATGCATGTTTTAGCTGAAGGAAGAATACCTTAAACCTGGAGAGTTGAAACCCGTGTAATGGGTACCATGCAATATGACTTCAAAGGGTCTTCATTTGCTCCCCGAACCTCTCCAATCCTATCACTGCTGCGTTTATGCCCCTGTAGACATGCTTGATTCTCTTTTGGAGACATAGCAATCCATAGGTTTTACGATACTTACTAGTCAGGTACATTCTTAGGCGTTTAATATGCGGTGTTGAGTCCATTTCGTTGAGCAAGGTGTAGCTCTTGTCTATTCCATATTTGACTTAAGCAACTTTATCTGTGCTCATTTCAATCTCTGGTTTTATGCAGCACCCCAAGGCACCTTTACCCTTAAGCAAGAATAAGTTGGTTTTCTAAATTTGAGACCCTGTTCTGTTCTGTAATTCAGTTCCTGTGTAGCCAAGTTTACATTCCGTGTATTACTGATATCTTATGATGTTTCTTTTTCTGTGTGACTTATTTCCGTTAGAATCATCATACCTGAATCCACTCATTGTGAAGCTAAGGGCCTGATGACATAGATTTCATTGCTGAGTGATATTGCTTTGTAAGTAAATACCACAACTTCTTTATCCATTTTTCACTTTCTGCGATGTTGAACTTGTACTGTAAACGAGGTTCTTGTAAACAGAGCCGTTCCAAACTTTGGGGTGACTGTGTCTTTTTGATTTTAATTTCCCTAAGCTATAGGACCATAAGTGGAAGTGCCCTAGGCTCTGTTGCTTTATTTTTTAGATGTTTCAGGAAACACCATACACTTCTCCCAAGTGTCTGTTGGCAATTTACATCCCGCCCATCAGCATAACAAGGCTCCCAGTTCTCAATGGCCTGTTGCCTTTCTGGATTTTACACTTTTTTCAGATGGCCCTTTTGACAGGGGGGAAGTGAGACTTCATTGTAGTGCAGATTTCCTTTGCAAGCTTGCTTGGTTGGCCAAAAAGGGCGTATGCGTTTTTTCCTGAATATATTCAGGAAAAAACGCATACGCCCTTTTTGGCCAAGTGCATCATTGTGGACGTTCGGCCTCTTTTCCTATGCTTTCAATGCAATTCCAGTCTACCTCCTGAAATCGGTTTCCTGCAATTCTGCCCCGCTTTCAAGTCCTCTTGGCAGCCTTACTTCAGTCTATTTTTGGACGATAGCTGTCATTTATAACTCTGCAGGTTTGTGAATTACAGTGCCCCTGAGCTCCTTTCTTCAACTCGCTTTCTTGTGACCTGGCCGCAACACCGCAGGATGGCTTCAGGCCGTAATCTGGTGCCGGCACGGCATGCTGAGCCTTTGGTTATTTCCTCTTCCTGGTGGGAAATGAGAGTTAAATTTGCCCGTCCAGACACCTCCAGCTAGCCTCTCATTGGTTCTCACTATTCCTGTTCATCTTCCGCAGAAATTGCAAACTGGGCCAATCGGGAGGTTAAAGGGACTGACTCTCCAAGTCGGGAGAGTGTTAGTAAAGCGTCTGGAATGTTGCACCCGAGTACCAGGGGAGGAAAACTGAGACATATTTGAACACGTCTCCCGTTCACATGGTTGATCATACTCTGGGTTCCACATGCATGTTTTAGCTGAAGGAAGAATACCTTAAACCTGGAGAGTTGAGACCCGTGTAATGGGTACCATGCAATATGACTTCAAAGGGTCTTCATTTGCTCACCGAACCTCTCCAATCCTATCACTGCTGCGTTTATGCCCCTGTACACACGCTTGATTCTCTTTTGGAGACATAGCAATCCATAGGTTTTAAGATACTTACTAGCCAGGTACATTCTTAGGCGTTTAATATGGGGTTTTGAGTCCATTTCGTTGAGCAAGGAGTAGCTCTTGTCTATTCCATATTTGGCTTAAGGTACTTTATCTGTGCTCATTTCAATCTCTGGTTTTATGCAGCACCCCAACCCACCTTTCCCCTTAAGCAAGCATAAGTTGGTTTTCTAAATTTGAGACCCTGCTTTGTTTTGGAATGCAGTTCCTGTGTAGCCAAGTTTACATTCCATGTATTAGTGATATCTTATGACGTTTCTTTTTCTGTGTGACTTATTTCAGTTAGAATCATCGTACCTGAATCCACTCATTATGCTGCTACGGGCCTGATGACATAGATTTCATTGCTGAGTGATACTGCATTGTACGTAAGTACCACAAGTTCTTTATCCATTTTTCACTTTCTGTGATATTGAACATGTACGGTAAGCGAGGTTCTTGTAAACGGAGGCGTCCTAAACTTTGGGGTGGCTGTGTCTTTTTTATTTTAATTTCCCTAAGCTATAGGACCATAAGTGGAAGTGCCCTAGGCTCTGTTGCTTTGTTTTTTAGATGTTTCAGGAAACACCATACACTTCTCCTGAGTGTCTGTTGGCAATTTACATCCCGCCCATCAGCATAACAAGGCTCCCAGTTCTCCATGGCCTGTCCTGCCTTTCTGGATTTTACACTTATTTCAGATGGCCCTTTTGACCGGGGAGAAGTGAGACTTCATTGTAGAGCAGATTTCCTTTGCAAGCTTGCTTGGTTGGCCAAAAAGGGCGTATGCGTTTTTTCCTGAATATATTCAGGAAAAAACGCATACGCCCTTTTTGGCCAAGTGCATCATTGTGGACGTTCTGCCTCTTTTCCTATGCTTTCAATGCAATTCCAGTCTACCTCCTGAAATCGGTTTCCTGCAATTCTGCCCCGCTTTCAAGTCCTCTTGGCAGCCTTCCTTCAGTCTATTTTTGGACGATAGCTGTCATTTATAACTCTGCAGGTTTGTGAATTACAGTGCCCCTGAGCTCCTTTCTTCAACTCGCTTTCTTTTGAGCTGGCCGCAACACTGCAGGATGGCTTCAGGCCCTAAACTGGTTCCGGCACGGCACACTGAGCCTTTGGTTAATTCCTCTTCCTGGTGGGAAATGAGAGTTAAATTTGCCCGTCCAGACACCTCCAGCTAGTCTCTCATTGGTTCTCGCTATTCCTGTTCATCTTCCGCAGAAATTGCAAACTGGGCCAAACAGGAGGTTAAAGGGACTGACTCTCCAAGTCGGGAGAGTGTTAGTAAAGCGTCTGGAATGTTGCACCCGAGTACCAGGGTATGAAAACTGAGACATATTTGAACACGTCTCCGGATCACATGGTTGATCATACTCTAGGTTCCACATGCATGTTTTAGATGAAGGAAGAATACCTTAAACCTGGGTAGTTGAAACCCGTGGAATGGGTACCATGCAATATGACTTCAAAGGGTCTTCATTTGCTCACCGAACCTCGCCAATCCTATCACTGCTGCGTTTATGCCCCTGTACACATGCTTGATTTTCTTTCAGAGACATAGCAATCCATAGGTTTTAAGATACTTACTAGTCAGGTACATTCTTAGGCGTCTAATATGGGGTGTTGAGTCCATTTCGTTGAGCAAGGAGTAGCTCTTGTCTATTCCATATTTGGCTTAAGGAACTTTATCTGTGCTCATTTCAATCTCTGGTTTTATGCAGCACCCCAACTCACCTTTCCCCTTAAGCAAGCATAAGTTGGTTTTCTAAATTTGAGACCCTGTTCTGTTCTGTAATTCAGTTCCTGTGTAGCCAGGTTTCCATTCCGTGTATTACTGATATCTTATGATGTTTCTTTTTCTGTGTGACTTATTTCCGTTAGAATCATCATACCTGAATCCACTCATTGTGCTGCTAAGGGCCTGATGACATAGATTTCATTGCTGAGTGATATTGCTTTGTAAGTGAATACCACAACTTCTTTATCCATTTTTTACTTTCTGCGATGTTGAACTTGTACTGTAAACGAGGTTCTTGTAAACAGAGCCGTTCCAAACTTTGGGGTGGCTGTGTCTTTTTGATTTTAATTTCCCTAAGCTATAGGACCATAAGTGGAAGTGCCCTAGGCTCTGTTGCTTTGTTTTTTAGATGTTTCAGGAAACACCATACACTTCTCCCAAGTGTCTGTTGGCAATTTACATCCCGCCCATCAGCATAACAAGGCTCCCAGTTCTCAATGGCCTGTTGCCTTTCTGGATTTTACACTTTTTTCAGATGGCCCTTTTGACCGGGGGGAAGTGAGACTTCATTGTAGTGCAGATTTCCTTTGCAAGCTTGCTTGGTTGGCCAAAAAGGGCGTATGCGTTTTTTCCTGAATATATTCAGGAAAAAACGCATACGCCCTTTTTGGCCAAGTGCATCATTGTGGACGTTCTGCCTCTTTTCCTATGCTTTCAATGCAATTCCAGTCTACCTCCTGAAATCGGTTTCCTGCAATTCTGCCCCGCTTTCAAGTCCTCTTGGCAGCCTTACTTCAGTCTATTTTTGGACGATAGCTGTCATTTATAACTCTGCAGGTTTGTGAATTACAGTGCCCCTGAGCTCCTTTCTTCAACTCGCTTTCTTTTGAGCTGGCCGCAACACCGCATGATGGCTTCAGGCCCTAATCTGGTTCCGGCACGGCACGCTGAGCCTTTGGTTAATTCCTCTTCCTGGTGGGAAATGAGAGTTAAATTTGCCCGTCCAGACACCTCCAGCTAGCCTCTCATTGGTTCTCACTATTCCTGTTCATCTTCCGCAGAAATTGCAAACTGGGCCAAACGGGAGGTTAAAGGGACTGACTCTCCAAGTCGGGAGAGTGTTAGTAAAGCGTCTGCAATGTTGCACCCGAGTACCAGGGGAGGAAAACTGAGACATATTTGAACACGTCTCCCGTTCACATGGTTGATCATACTCTGGGTTCCACATGCATGTTTTAGCTGAAGGAAGAATACCTTAAACCTGGAGAGTTGAGACCCGTGTAATGGGTACCATGCAATATGACTTCAAAGGGTCTTCATTTGCTCACCGAACCTCTCCAATCCTATCACTGCTGCGTTTATGCCCCTGTACACACGCTTGATTCTCTTTTGGAGACATAGCAATCCATAGGTTTTAAGATACTTACTAGCCAGGTACATTCTTAGACGTTTAATATGGGGTTTTGAGTCCATTTCGTTGAGCAAGGAGTAGCTCTTGTCTATTCCATATTTGGCTTAAGGTACTTTATCTGTGCTCATTTCAATCTCTGGTTTTATGCAGCACCCCAACTCACCTTTCCCCTTAAGCAAGCATAAGTTGGTTTTCTAAATTTGAGACCCTGCTTTGTTTTGGAATGCAGTTCCTGTGTAGCCAAGTTTACATTCCATGTATTAGTGATATCTTATGACGTTTCTTTTTCTGTGTGACTTATTTCAGTTAGAATCATCGTACCTGAATCCACTCATTATGCTGCTACGGGCCTGATGACATAGATTTCATTGCTGAGTGATACTGCATTGTACGTAAGTACCACAAGTTCTTTATCCATTTTTCACTTTCTGTGATATTGAACATGTACGGTAAACGAGGTTCTTGTAAACGGAGGCGTCCTAAACTTTGGGGTGGCTGTGTCTTTTTTATTTTAATTTCCCTAAGCTATAGGACCATAAGTGGAAGTGCCCTAGGCTCTGTTGCTTTGTTTTTTAGATGTTTCAGGAAACACCATACACTTCTCCTGAGTGTCTGTTGGCAATTTACATCCCGCCCATCAGCATAACAAGGCTCCCAGTTCTCCATGGCCTGTCCTGCCTTTCTGGATTTTACACTTATTTCAGATGGCCCTTTTGACCGGGGAGAAGTGAGACTTCATTGTAGAGCAGATTTCCTTTGCAAGCTTGCTTGGTTGGCCAAAAAGGGCGTATGCGTTTTTTCCTGAATATATTCAGGAAAAAACGCATACGCCCTTTTTGGCCAAGTGCATCATTGTGGACGTTCTGCCTCTTTTCCTATGCTTTCAATGCAATTCCAGTCTACCTCCTGAAATCGGTTTCCTGCAATTCTGCCCCGCTTTCAAGTCCTCTTGGCAGCCTTCCTTCAGTCTATTTTTGGACGATAGCTGTCATTTATAACTCTGCAGGTTTGTGAATTACAGTGCCCCTGAGCTCCTTTCTTCAACTCGCTTTCTTTTGAGCTGGCCGCAACACCGCAGGATGGCTTCAGGCCCTAATCTGGTTCTGGCATGGCACGCTGAGCCTTTGGTTAATTCCTCTTCCTGGTGGGAAATGAGAGTTAAATTTGCCCGTCCAGACACCTCCAGCTAGCCTCTCATTGGTTCTCGCTATTCCTGTTCATCTTCCGCAGAAATTGCAAACTGGGCCAAACAGGAGGTTAAAGGGACTGACTCTCCAAGTGGGGAGAGTGTTAGTAAAGCATCTGGAATGTTGCACCCGAGTACCAGGGGAGGAAAACTGAGACATATTTGAACAAGTCTCCCGTTCACATGGTTGATCATACTTGGGTTCCACATGCATGTTTTAGCTGAAGGAAGAATACCTTAAACCTGGGTAGTTGAAACCCGTGTAATGGGTACCATGCAATATGACTTCAAAGGGTCTTCATTTGCTCCCCGAACCTCTCCAATCCTATCACTGCTGCGTTTATGCCCCTGTAGACACGCTTGATTCTCTTTTGGAGACATAGCAATCCATAGGTTTTACGATACTTACTAGTCAGGTACATTCTTAGGCGTTTAATATGCGGTGTTGAGTCCATTTCGTTGAGCAAGGAGTAGCTCTTGTCTATTCCATATTTGGCTTAAGGAACTTTATCTGTGCTCATTTCAATTTCTGGTTTTATGCAGCGCCCCAACTCACCTTTAACCTTAAGCAAGAATAAGTTGGTTTTCTAAATTTGAGACCCTGTTCTGTTCTGTAATTCAGTTCCTGTGTAGCCAAGTTTACATTCCGTGTTTTACTGATATCTTATGATGTTTCTTTTTCTGTGTGACTTATTTCAGTTAGAATCATCATACCTGAATCCACTCATTGTGCTGCTAAGGGCCTGATGACACAGATTTCATTGCTGAGTGATATTGCTTTGTAAGTAAATACCACAACTTCTTTATCCATTTTTCACTTTCTGCGATGTTGAACTTGTACTGTAAACGAGGTTCTTGTAAACAGAGCCGTTCCAAACTTTGGAGTGGCTGTGTCTTTTTGATTTTAATTTCCCTAAGCTATAGGACCAAGAGTGGAAGTGCCCTAGGTTCTGTTGCTTTGTTTCTTAGATGTTTCAGGAAACACCATACACTTCTCCCAAGTGTCTGTTGGCAATTTACATCCCGCCCATCAGCATAACAAGGCTCCCAGTTCTCCATGGCCTGTCCTGCCTTTCTGGATTTTACACTTTTTTCAGATGGCCCTTTTGACCGGGGGGAAGTGAGACTTCATTGTAGTGCAGATTTCCTTTGCAAGCTTGCTTGGTTGGCCAAAAAGGGCGTATGCGTTTTTTCCTGAATATATTCAGGAAAAAACGCATACGCCCTTTTTGGCCAAGTGCATCATTGTGGACGTTCTGCCTCTTTTCCTATGCTTTCAATGCAATTCCAGTCTACCTCCTGAAATCGGTTTCCTGCAATTCTGCCCCGCTTTCAAGTCCTCTTGGCAGCTTTCCTTCAGTGTATTTCTGGACGATAGCTGTCATTTATAACTCTGCGGGTTTGTGAATTACAGTGCCCCTGAGCTCCTTTCTTCAACTCGCTTTCTTGTGAGCTGGCCGCAACACCGCAGAATGGCTTCAGGCCCTAATCTGGTTCCGGCACGGCTCGCTGAGCCTTTGGTTATTTCCTCTTCCTGGTGGGAAATGAGAGTTAAATTTGCCCGTCCAGACACCTCCAGCTAGTCTCTCATTGGTTCTCGCTATTCCTGTTCATATTCCGCAGAAATTGCAAACTGGGCCAAACAGGAGGTTAAAGGCGCTGACTCTCCAAGTGGGGAGAGTGTTAGTAAAGCGTCTGGAATGTTGCACCCGAGTACCAAGGGAGGAAAACTGAGACATATTTGAACACGTCTCCCGTTCACATGGTTGATCATACTTGGGTTCCACATGCATGTTTTAGCTGAAGGAAGAATACCTTAAACCTGGGTAGTTGAAACCCGTGTAAAGGATACCATGCAATATGACTTCAAAGGGTCTTCATTTGCTCACCGAACCTCTCCAATCCTATCACTGCTGCGTTTATGCCCCTGTACACACGCTTGATTCTCTTTCGGAGACATAGCAATCCATAGGTTTTAAGATACTTACTAGTCAGGTACATTCTTAGGCGTTTAATATGCGGTGTTGAGTCCATTTCGTTGAGCAAGGAGTAGCTCTTGTCTATTCCATATTTGGCTTAAGGTACTTTATCTGTGCTCATTTCAATCTCTGGTTTTATGCAGCACCCCAACTCACCTTTCCCCTTAAGCAAGCATAAGTTGGTTTTCTAAATTTGAGACCCTGCTTTGTTTTGGAATGCAGTTCCTGTGTAGCCAAGTTTACATTCCATGTATTAGTGATATCTTATGACGTTTCTTTTTCTGTGTGACTTATTTCAGTTAGAATCATCGTACCTGAATCCACTCATTATGCTGCTACGGGCCTGATGACATAGATTTCATTGCTGAGTGATACTGCATTGTACGTAAGTACCACAAGTTCTTTATCCATTTTTCACTTTCTGTGATATTGAACATGTACGGTAAACGAGGTTCTTGTAAACGGAGGCGTCCTAAACTTTGGGGTGGCTGTGTCTTTTTGATTTTAATTTCCCTAAGCTATAGGACCATAAGTGGAAGTGCCCTAGGCTCTGTTGCTTTGTTTTTTAGATGTTTCAGGAAACACCATACACTTCTCCTG
This sequence comes from Stenella coeruleoalba, assembly GCF_951394435.1. Taxonomy (NCBI): domain Eukaryota; kingdom Metazoa; phylum Chordata; class Mammalia; order Artiodactyla; family Delphinidae; genus Stenella; species Stenella coeruleoalba. The sequence goes on along the minus strand of NW_027645883.1, from coordinate 549,202 downwards.
AGTGTCTGTTGGCAATTTACATCCCGCCCATCAGCATAACAAGGCTCCCAGTTCTCCATGGCCTGTCCTGCCTTTCTGGATTTTACACTTATTTCAGATGGCCCTTTTGACCGGGGAGAAGTGAGACTTCATTGTAGAGCAGATTTCCTTTGCAAGCTTGCTTGGTTGGCCAAAAAGGGCGTATGCGTTTTTTCCTGAATATATTCAGGAAAAAACGCATACGCCCTTTTTGGCCAAGTGCATCATTGTGGACGTTCTGCCTCTTTTCCTATGCTTTCAATGCAATTCCAGTCTACCTCCTGAAATCGGTTTCCTGCAATTCTGCCCCGCTTTCAAGTCCTCTTGGCAGCCTTCCTTCAGTCTATTTTTGGATGATAGCTGTCATTTATAACTCTGCAGGTTTGTGAATTACAGTGCCCCTGAGCTCCTTTCTTCAACTTGCTTTCTTTTGAGCTGGCCGCAACACCGCAGGATGGCTTCAGGCCCTAATCTGGTTCCGGCACGGCACGCTGAGCCTTTGGTTAATTCCTCTTCCTGGTGGGAAATGAGAGTTAAATTTGCCCGTCCAGACACCTCCAGCTAGTCTCTCATTGGTTCTCGCTATTCCTGTTCATCTTCCGCAGAAATTGCAAACTGGGCCAAACAGGAGGTTAAAGGCGCTGACTCTCCAAGTGGGGAGAGTGTTAGTAAAGCGTCTGGAATGTTGCACCCGAGTACCAGGGGAGGAAAACTGAGACATATTTGAACACGTCTCCCGATCACACGGTTGATCATACTTGGGTTCCACATGCATGTTTTAGCTGAAGGAAGAATACCTTAAACCTGGAGAGTTGAAACCCGTGTAATGGGTACCATGCAATATGACTTCAAAGGGTCTTCATTTGCTCACCGAACGTCTCCAATCCTATCACTGCTGCGTTTATGCCCCTGTAGACATGCTTGATTCTCTTTTGGAGACATAGCAATCCATAGGTTTTACGATACTTACTAGTCAGGTACATTCTTAGGCGTTTAATATGCGGTGTTGAGTCCATTTCGTTGAGCAAGGAGTAGCTCTTGTCTATTCCATATTTGACTTAAGGAACTTTATCTGTGCTCATTTCAATCTCTGGTTTTATGCAGCACCCCAAGGCACCTTACCCTTAAGCAAGAATAAGTTGGTTTTCTAAATTTGAGACCCTGTTCTGTTTTGGAATGCAGTTCCTGTGTAGCCAAGTTTACATTCCGTGTATTACTGATATCTTATGATGTTTCTTTTTCTGTGTGACTTATTTCCGTTAGAATCATCATACCTGAATCCACTCATTGTGAAGCTAAGGGCCTGATGACATAGATTTCATTGCTGAGTGATATTGCTTTGTAAATAAATACCACAACTTCTTTATCCATTTTTCACTTTCTGCGATGTTGAACTTGTACTGTAAACGAGGTTCTTGTAAACAGAGCCGTTCCAAACTTTGGGGTGACTGTGTCTTTTTGATTTTAATTTCCCTAAGCTATAGGACCATAAGTGGAAGTGCCCTAGGCTCTGTTGCTTTGTTTTTTAGATGTTTCAGGAAACACCATACACTTCTCCCAAGTGTCTGTTGGCAATTTACATCCCGCCCATCAGCATAACAAGGCTCCCAGTTCTCCATGGCCTGTCCTGCCTTTCTGGATTTTACACTTTTTTCAGATGGCCCTTTTGACCGGGGAGAAGTGAGACTTCATTGTAGTGCAGATTTCCTTTGCAAGCTTGCTTGGTTGGCCAAAAAGGGCATATGCGTTTTTTCCTGAATTTATTCAAGAAAAAACGCATACGCCCTTTTTGGCCAAGTGCATCATTGTGGACGTTCTACCTCTTTTCCTATGCTTTCAATGCAATTCCAGTCTACCTCCTGAAATCGGTTTCCTGCAATTCGGCCCCGCTTTCAAGTCCTCTTGGCAGCCTTACTTCAGTCTATTTTTGGACGATAGCTGTCATTTATAACTCTGCAGGTTTGTGAATTACAGTGCCCCTGAGCTCCTTTCTTCAACTCGCTTTCTTGTGACCTGGCCGCAACACCGCAGGATGGCTTCAGGCCCTAATCTGGTTCCGGCACGGCACGCTGAGCCTTTGGTTAATTCCTCTTCCTGGTGGGAAATGAGAGTTAAATTTGCCCGTTCAGACACCTCCAGCTAGTCTCTCATTGGTTCTCGCTACTCCTGTTCATCTTCCGCAGAAATAGCAAACTGGGCCAAACGGGAGGTTAAAGGGACTGACTCTCCAGGTCGGGAGAGTGTTAGTAAAGCATCTGGAATGTTGCCCCCGAGTACCAGGGTACGAAAACTGAGACATATTTGAACACGTCTCCCGATCACATGGTTGATCATACTCTAGGTTCCACATGCATGTTTTAGCTGAAGGAAGAATACCTTAAACCTGGGTAGCTGAAACCCGTGGAATGGGTACCATGCAATATGACTTCAAAGGGTCTTCCTTTGCTCACGAACCTCTCCAATCCTATCACTGCTGCGTTTATGCCCCTGTACACATGCTTGATTCTCTTTCGGAGACATAGCAATCCATAGGTTTTAAGATACTTACTAGTCAGGTACATTCTTAGGCGTTTAATATGCGGTGTTGAGTCCATTTCGTTGAGCAAGGAGTAGCTCTTGTCTATTCCATATTTGTCTTAAGGAACTTTATCTGTGCTCATTTCAATCTCTGGTTTTATACAGCACCCCAACTCACCTTTACCCTTAAGCAAGCATAAGTTGGTTTTCTAAATTTGAGACCCTGTTCTGTTCTGTAATTCAGTTCCTGTGTAGCCAGGTTTCCATTCCGTGTATTACTGATATCTTATGATGTTTCTTTTTCTGTGTGACTTATTTCAGTTAGAATCATCATACCTGAATCCACTCATTGTGCTGCTAAGGGCCTGATGACATAGATTTCATTGTTGAGTGATATTGCTTTGTAAGTGAATACCACAACTTCTTTATCCATTTTTCACTTTCTGCGATGTTGAACTTGTACTGTAAACGAGGTTCTTGTAAACAGAGGCGTTCCAAACTTTGGGGTGGCTGTGTCTTTTTGATTTTAATTTCCCTAAGCTATAGGACCATAAGTGGAAGTGCCCTAGGCTCTGTTGCTTTGTTTTTTAGATGTTTCAGGAAACACCATACACTTCTCTCGAGTGTCTGTTGGCAATTTACATCCCGCCCATCAGCATAACAAGGCTCCCAGTTCTCAATGGCCTGTTGCTTTTCTGGATTTTACACTTTTTTCAGATGGCCCTTTTGACAGGGGGGAAGTGAGACTTCATTGTAGTGCAGATTTCCTTTGCAAGCTTGCTTGGTTGGCCAAAAAGGGAGTATGCCTTTTTTCCTGAATATATTCAGGAAAAAACGCATACGCCCTTTTTGGCCAAGTGCATCATTGTGGACGTTCTGCCTCTTTTCCTATGCTTTCAATGCAATTCCAGTCTACCTCCTGAAATCGGTTTCCTGCAATTCTGCCCCGCTTTCAAGTCCTCTTGGCAGCCTTACTTCAGTCTATTTTTGGACGATAGCTGTCATTTATAACTCTGCAGGTTTGTGAATTACAGTGCCCCTGAGCTCCTTTCTTCAACTCGCTTTCTTGTGACCTGGCCGCAACACCGCAGGATGGCTTCAGGCCGTAATCTGGTGCCGGCACGGCATGCTGAGCCTTTGGTTATTTCCTCTTCCTGGTGGGAAATGAGAGTTAAATTTGCCCGTCCAGACACCTCCAGCTAGCCTCTCATTGGTTCTCACTATTCCTGTTCATCTTCCGCAGAAATTGCAAACTGGGCCAAACGGGAGTTTAAAGGGACTGACTCTCCAAGTCGGGAGAGTGTTAGTAAAGCATCTGCAATGTTGCACCCGAGTACCAGGGGAGGAAAACTGAGACATATTTGAACACGTCTCCCGTTCACATGTTTGATCATACTCTGGGTTCCACATGCATGTTTTAGCTGAAGGAAGAATACCTTAAACCTGGAGAGTTGAGACCCGTGTAATGGGTACCATGCAATATGACTTCAAAGGGTCTTCATTTGCTCACCGAACCTCTCCAATCCTATCACTGCTGCGTTTATGCCCCTGTACACACGCTTGATTCTCTTTTGGAGACATAGCAATCCATAGGTTTTAAGATACTTACTAGCCAGGTACATTCTTAGGCGTTTAATATGGGGTTTTGAGTCCATTTCGTTGAGCAAGGAGTAGCTCTTGTCTATTCCATATTTGGCTTAAGGTACTTTATCTGTGCTCATTTCAATCTCTGGTTTTATGCAGCACCCCAACTCACCTTTCCCCTTAAGCAAGCATAAGTTGGTTTTCTAAATTTGAGACCCTGCTTTGTTTTGGAATGCAGTTCCTGTGTAGCCAAGTTTACATTCCATGTATTAGTGATATCTTATGACGTTTCTTTTTCTGTGTGACTTATTTCAGTTAGAATCATCGTACCTGAATATACTCATTATGCTGCTACGGGCCTGATGACATAGATTTCATTGCTGAGTGATACTGCATTGTACGTAAGTACTACAAGTTCTTTATCCATTTTTCACTTTCTGTGATATTGAACATGTACGGTAAACGAGGTTCTTGTAAACGGAGGCGTCCTAAACTTTGGGGTGGCTGTGTCTTTTTTATTTTAATTTCCCTAAGCTATAGGACCATAAGTGGAAGTGCCCTAGGCTCTGTTGCTTTGTTTTTTAGATGTTTCAGGAAACACCATACACTTCTCCTGAGTGTCTGTTGGCAATTTACATCCCGCCCATCAGCATAACAAGGCTCCCAGTTCTCCATGGCCTGTCCTGCCTTTCTGGATTTTACACTTATTTCAGATGGCCCTTTTGACCGGGGAGAAGTGAGACTTCATTGTAGAGCAGATTTCCTTTGCAAGCTTGCTTGGTTGGCCAAAAAGGGCGTATGCGTTTTTTCCTGAATATATTCAGGAAAAAACGCATACGCCCTTTTTGGCCAAGTGCATCATTGTGGACGTTCTGCCTCTTTTCCTATGCTTTCAATGCAATTCCAGTCTACCTCCTGAAATCGGTTTCCTGCAATTCTGCCCCGCTTTCAAGTCCTCTTGGCAGCCTTCCTTCAGTCTATTTTTGGATGATAGCTGTCATTTATAACTCTGCAGGTTTGTGAATTACAGTGCCCCTGAGCTCCTTTCTTCAACTTGCTTTCTTTTGAGCTGGCCGCAACACCGCAGGATGGCTTCAGGCCCTAATCTGGTTCCGGCACGGCACGCTGAGCCTTTGGTTAATTCCTCTTCCTGGTGGGAAATGAGAGTTAAATTTGCCCGTCCAGACACCTCCAGCTAGTCTCTCATTGGTTCTCGCTATTCCTGTTCATCTTCCGCAGAAATTGCAAACTGGGCCAAACAGGAGGTTAAAGGGACTGACTCTCCAAGTGGGGAGAGTGTTAGTAAAGCGTCTGGAATGTTGCACCCGAGTACCAGGGTACGAAAACTGAGACATATTTGAACACGTCTCCCGATCACATGGTTGATCATACTCTAGGTTCCACATGCATGTTTTAGATGAAGGAAGAATACCTTAAACCTGGTTAGTTGAAACCCGTGGAATGGGTACCATGCAATATGACTTCAAAGGGTCTTCATTTGCTCACCGAACCTCTCCAATCCTATCACTGCTGCGTTTATGCCCCTGTACACATGCTTGATTTTCTTTCAGAGACATAGCAATCCATAGGTTTTAAGATACTTACTAGTCAGGTACATTCTTAGGCGTCTAATATGGGGTGTTGAGTCCATTTCGTTGAGCAAGGAGTAGCTCTTGTCTATTCCATATTTGGCTTAAGGAACTTTATCTGTGCTCATTTCAATCTCTGGTTTTATGCAGCACCCCAACTCACCTTTCCCCTTAAGCAAGCATAAGTTGGTTTTCTAAATTTGAGACCCTGTTCTGTTCTGTAATTCAGTTCCTGTGTAGCCAGGTTTCCATTCCGTGTATTACTGATATCTTATGATGTTTCTTTTTCTGTGTGACTTATTTCCGTTAGAATCATCATACCTGAATCCACTCATTGTGCTGCTAAGGGCCTGATGACATAGATTTCATTGCTGAGTGATATTGCTTTGTAAGTGAATACCACAACTTCTTTATCCATTTTTTACTTTCTGCGATGTTGAACTTGTACTGTAAACGAGGTTCTTGTAAACAGAGCCGTTCCAAACTTTGGGGTGGCTGTGTCTTTTTTATTTTAATTTCCCTAAGCTATAGGACCATAAGTGGAAGTGCCCTAGGCTCTGTTGCTTTGTTTTTTAGATGTTTCAGGAAACACCATACACTTCTCCCAAGTGTCTGTTGGCAATTTACATCCCGCCCATCAGCATAACAAGGCTCCCAGTTCTCAATGGCCTGTTGCCTTTCTGGATTTTACACTTTTTTCAGATGGCCCTTTTGACCGGGGGGAAGTGAGACTTCATTGTAGTGCAGATTTCCTTTGCAAGCTTGCTTGGTTGGCCAAAAAGTGCGTATGCGTTTTTTCCTGAATATATTCAGGAAAAAACGCATACGCCCTTTTTGGCCAAGTGCATCATTGTGGACGTTCTGCCTCTTTTCCTATGCTTTCAATGCAATTCCAGTCTACCTCCTGAAATCGGTTTCCTGCAATTCTGCCCCGCTTTCAAGTCCTCTTGGCAGCCTTACTTCAGTCTATTTTTGGACGATAGCTGTCATTTATAACTCTGCAGGTTTGTGAATTACAGTGCCCCTGAGCTCCTTTCTTCAACTCGCTTTCTTGTGAGCTGGCCACAACACCGCAGGATGGCTTCAGGCCCTAATCTGGTTCCGGCCCAGCATGCTGAGACTTTGGTTAATTCCTCTTCCTGGTGGGAAATGAGAGTTAAATTTGCCAGTCCAGACACCTCCAGCTAGCCTCTCATTGGTTCTCGCTATTCCTGTTCATCTTCCGCAGAAATTGCAAACTGGGCCAAACGGGAGGTTAAAGGGACTGACTCTCCAAGTCGGGAGAGTGTTAGTAAAGCGTCTGGAATGTTGCACCCGAGTACCAGGGGAGGAAAACTGAGACATATTTGAACACGTCTCCCGTTCACATGGTTGATCATACTCTGGGTTCCACATGCATGTTTTAGCTGAAGGAAGAATACCTTAAACCTGGAGAGTTGAGACCCGTGTAATGGGTACCATGCAATATAACTTCAAAGGGTCTTCGTTTGCTCACCGAACCTCTCCAATCCTATCACTGCTGCGTTTATGCCCCTGTACACACGCTTGATTCTCTTTTGGAGACATAGCAATCCATAGGTTTTAAGATACTCACTAGTCAGGTACATTCTTAGGCATTTAATATGGGGTTTTGAGTCCATTTCGTTGAGCAAGGAGTAGCTCTTGTCTATTCCATATTTGGCTTAAGGAAGTTTATCTGTGCTCATTTCAATCTCTGGTTTTATGCAGCACCCCAACTCACCTTTCCCCTTAAGCAAGCATAAGTTGGTTTTCTAAATTTGAGACCCTGTTCTGTTTTGGAATGCAGTTCCTGTGTAGCCAAGTTTACATTCCGTGTATTACTGATATCTTATGATGTTTCTTTTTCTGTGTGTCTTATTTCAGTTAGAATCATCGTACCTGAATCCACTCATTATGCTGCGACGGGCCTGATGACATAGATTTCATTGCTGAGTGATACTGCATTGTACGTAAGTACCACAAGTTCTTTATCCGTTTTTCACTTTCTGTGATATTGAACTTGTACGGTAAACGAGGTTCTTGTAAACGGAGGCGTCCCAAACTTTGGGGTGGCTGTGTCTTTTTTATTTTAATTTCCCTAAGCTATAGGACCATAAGTGGAAATGCCCTAGGTTCTGTTGCTTTGTTTTTTAGATGTTTCAGGAAACACCATACAATTCTCCCGAGTGGTTGTTGGCAATTTCATCCCACCCTTCAGCATAAAAAGGCTCCCAGTTCTCCATGGCCTGTCCTGCCTTTCTGGATTTTACACTTTTTTCAGATGGCCCTTTTGACCGGCGGGAAGTGAGACTTCATTGTAGTGCAGATTTCCTTTGCAAGCTTGCTTGGTTGGCCAAAAAGGGCGTATGCGTTTTTTCCTGAATATATTCAGGAAAAAACGCATACGCCCTTTTTGGCCAAGTGCATCATTGTGGACGTTCTGCCTCTTTTCCTACGCTTTCAATGTAATTCTAGTCTACCTCCTGAAATCGGTTTCCTGCAATTCTGCCCCGCTTTCAAGTCCTCTTGGCAGCCTTACTTCAGTCTATTTTTGGACGATAGCTGTCATTTATAACTCTGCAGGTTTGTGAATTACAGTGCCCCTGAGCTCCTTTCTTCAACTCGCTTTCTTTTGAGCTGGCCGCAACACCGCAGGATGGCTTCAGGCCCTAATCTGGTTCCGGCACGGCACACTGAGCCTTTGGTTAATTCCTCTTCCTGGTGGGAAATGAGAGTTAAATTTGCCCGTCCGGACACCTCCAGCTAGTCTCTCATTGGTTCTCGCTATTCCTGTTCATCTTCCGCAGAAATTGCAAACTGGGCCAAACAGGAGGTTAAAGGCGCTGACTCTCCAAGTGGGGAGAGTGTTAGTAAAGCGTCTGGAATGTTGCACCCGAGTACCAGGGGAGGAAAACTGAGACATATTTGAACACGTCTCCCGTTCACACGGTTGATCATACTTGGGTTCCACATGCATGTTTTAGCTGAAGGAAGAATACCTTAAACCTGGAGAGTTGAAACCCGTGTAATGGGTACCATGCAATATGACTTCAAAGGGTCTTCATTTGCTCCCCGAACCTCTCCAATCCTATCACTGCTGCGTTTATGCCCCTGTAGACATGCTTGATTCTCTTTTGGAGACATAGCAATCCATAGGTTTTACGATACTTACTAGTCAGGTACATTCTTAGGCGTTTAATATGCGGTGTTGAGTCCATTTCGTTGAGCAAGGTGTAGCTCTTGTCTATTCCATATTTGACTTAAGCAACTTTATCTGTGCTCATTTCAATCTCTGGTTTTATGCAGCACCCCAAGGCACCTTTACCCTTAAGCAAGAATAAGTTGGTTTTCTAAATTTGAGACCCTGTTCTGTTCTGTAATTCAGTTCCTGTGTAGCCAAGTTTACATTCCGTGTATTACTGATATCTTATGATGTTTCTTTTTCTGTGTGACTTATTTCCGTTAGAATCATCATACCTGAATCCACTCATTGTGAAGCTAAGGGCCTGATGACATAGATTTCATTGCTGAGTGATATTGCTTTGTAAGTAAATACCACAACTTCTTTATCCATTTTTCACTTTCTGCGATGTTGAACTTGTACTGTAAACGAGGTTCTTGTAAACAGAGCCGTTCCAAACTTTGGGGTGACTGTGTCTTTTTGATTTTAATTTCCCTAAGCTATAGGACCATAAGTGGAAGTGCCCTAGGCTCTGTTGCTTTGTTTTTTAGATGTTTCAGGAAACACCATACACTTCTCCCAAGTGTCTGTTGGCAATTTACATCCCGCCCATCAGCATAACAAGGCTCCCAGTTCTCAATGGCCTGTTGCCTTTCTGGATTTTACACTTTTTTCAGATGGCCCTTTTGACAGGGGGGAAGTGAGACTTCATTGTAGTGCAGATTTCCTTTGCAAGCTTGCTTGGTTGGCCAAAAAGGGCGTATGCGTTTTTTCCTGAATATATTCAGGAAAAAACGCATACGCCCTTTTTGGCCAAGTGCATCATTGTGGACGTTCTGCCTCTTTTCCTATGCTTTCAATGCAATTCCAGTCTACCTCCTGAAATCGGTTTCCTGCAATTCTGCCCCGCTTTCAAGTCCTCTTGGCAGCCTTACTTCAGTCTATTTTTGGACGATAGCTGTCATTTATAACTCTGCAGGTTTGTGAATTACAGTGCCCCTGAGCTCCTTTCTTCAACTCGCTTTCTTGTGACCTGGCCGCAACACCGCAGGATGGCTTCAGGCCGTAATCTGGTGCCGGCACGGCATGCTGAGCCTTTGGTTATTTCCTCTTCCTGGTGGGAAATGAGAGTTAAATTTGCCCGTCCAGACACCTCCAGCTAGCCTCTCATTGGTTCTCACTATTCCTGTTCATCTTCCGCAGAAATTGCAAACTGGGCCAATCGGGAGGTTAAAGGGACTGACTCTCCAAGTCGGGAGAGTGTTAGTAAAGCGTCTGCAATGTTGCACCCGAGTACCAGGGGAGGAAAACTGAGACATATTTGAACACGTCTCCCGTTCACATGGTTGATCATACTCTGGGTTCCACATGCATGTTTTAGCTGAAGGAAGAATACCTTAAACCTGGAGAGTTGAGACCCGTGTAATGGGTACCATGCAATATGACTTCAAAGGGTCTTCATTTGCTCACCGAACCTCTCCAATCCTATCACTGCTGCGTTTATGCCCCTGTACACACGCTTGATTCTCTTTTGGAGACATAGCAATCCATAGGTTTTAAGATACTTACTAGCCAGGTACATTCTTAGGCGTTTAATATGGGGTTTTGAGTCCATTTCGTTGAGCAAGGAGTAGCTCTTGTCTATTCCATATTTGGCTTAAGGTACTTTATCTGTGCTCATTTCAATCTCTGGTTTTATGCAGCACCCCAACCCACCTTTCCCCTTAAGCAAGCATAAGTTGGTTTTCTAAATTTGAGACCCTGCTTTGTTTTGGAATGCAGTTCCTGTGTAGCCAAGTTTACATTCCATGTATTAGTGATATCTTATGACGTTTCTTTTTCTGTGTGACTTATTTCAGTTAGAATCATCGTACCTGAATCCACTCATTATGCTGCTACGGGCCTGATGACATAGATTTCATTGCTGAGTGATACTGCATTGTACGTAAGTACCACAAGTTCTTTATCCATTTTTCACTTTCTGTGATATTGAACATGTACGGTAAGCGAGGTTCTTGTAAACGGAGGCGTCCTAAACTTTGGGGTGGCTGTGTCTTTTTTATTTTAATTTCCCTAAGCTATAGGACCATAAGTGGAAGTGCCCTAGGCTCTGTTGCTTTGTTTTTTAGATGTTTCAGGAAACACCATACACTTCTCCTGAGTGTCTGTTGGCAATTTACATCCCGCCCATCAGCATAACAAGGCTCCCAGTTCTCCATGGCCTGTCCTGCCTTTCTGGATTTTACACTTATTTCAGATGGCCCTTTTGACCGGGGAGAAGTGAGACTTCATTGTAGAGCAGATTTCCTTTGCAAGCTTGCTTGGTTGGCCAAAAAGGGCGTATGCGTTTTTTCCTGAATATATTCAGGAAAAAACGCATACGCCCTTTTTGGCCAAGTGCATCATTGTGGACGTTCTGCCTCTTTTCCTATGCTTTCAATGCAATTCCAGTCTACCTCCTGAAATCGGTTTCCTGCAATTCTGCCCCGCTTTCAAGTCCTCTTGGCAGCCTTCCTTCAGTCTATTTTTGGACGATAGCTGTCATTTATAACTCTGCAGGTTTGTGAATTACAGTGCCCCTGAGCTCCTTTCTTCAACTCGCTTTCTTTTGAGCTGGCCGCAACACTGCAGGATGGCTTCAGGCCCTAAACTGGTTCCGGCACGGCACACTGAGCCTTTGGTTAATTCCTCTTCCTGGTGGGAAATGAGAGTTAAATTTGCCCGTCCAGACACCTCCAGCTAGTCTCTCATTGGTTCTCGCTATTCCTGTTCATCTTCCGCAGAAATTGCAAACTGGGCCAAACAGGAGGTTAAAGGGACTGACTCTCCAAGTCGGGAGAGTGTTAGTAAAGCGTCTGGAATGTTGCACCCGAGTACCAGGGTATGAAAACTGAGACATATTTGAACACGTCTCCGGATCACATGGTTGATCATACTCTAGGTTCCACATGCATGTTTTAGATGAAGGAAGAATACCTTAAACCTGGGTAGTTGAAACCCGTGGAATGGGTACCATGCAATATGACTTCAAAGGGTCTTCATTTGCTCACCGAACCTCGCCAATCCTATCACTGCTGCGTTTATGCCCCTGTACACATGCTTGATTTTCTTTCAGAGACATAGCAATCCATAGGTTTTAAGATACTTACTAGTCAGGTACATTCTTAGGCGTCTAATATGGGGTGTTGAGTCCATTTCGTTGAGCAAGGAGTAGCTCTTGTCTATTCCATATTTGGCTTAAGGAACTTTATCTGTGCTCATTTCAATCTCTGGTTTTATGCAGCACCCCAACTCACCTTTCCCCTTAAGCAAGCATAAGTTGGTTTTCTAAATTTGAGACCCTGTTCTGTTCTGTAATTCAGTTCCTGTGTAGCCAGGTTTCCATTCCGTGTATTACTGATATCTTATGATGTTTCTTTTTCTGTGTGACTTATTTCCGTTAGAATCATCATACCTGAATCCACTCATTGTGCTGCTAAGGGCCTGATGACATAGATTTCATTGCTGAGTGATATTGCTTTGTAAGTGAATACCACAACTTCTTTATCCATTTTTTACTTTCTGCGATGTTGAACTTGTACTGTAAACGAGGTTCTTGTAAACAGAGCCGTTCCAAACTTTGGGGTGGCTGTGTCTTTTTGATTTTAATTTCCCTAAGCTATAGGACCATAAGTGGAAGTGCCCTAGGCTCTGTTGCTTTGTTTTTTAGATGTTTCAGGAAACACCATACACTTCTCCCAAGTGTCTGTTGGCAATTTACATCCCGCCCATCAGCATAACAAGGCTCCCAGTTCTCAATGGCCTGTTGCCTTTCTGGATTTTACACTTTTTTCAGATGGCCCTTTTGACCGGGGGTAAGTGAGACTTCATTGTAGTGCAGATTTCCTTTGCAAGCTTGCTTGGTTGGCCAAAAAGGGCGTATGCGTTTTTTCCTGAATATATTCAGGAAAAAACGCATACGCCCTTTTTGGCCAAGTGCATCATTGTGGACGTTCTGCCTCTTTTCCTATGCTTTCAATGCAATTCCAGTCTACCTCCTGAAATCGGTTTCCTGCAATTCTGCCCCGCTTTCAAGTCCTCTTGGCAGCCTTACTTCAGTCTATTTTTGGACGATAGCTGTCATTTATAACTCTGCAGGTTTGTGAATTACAGTGCCCCTGAGCTCCTTTCTTCAACTCGCTTTCTTGTGAGCTGGCCACAACACCGCAGGATGGCTTCAGGCCCTAATCTGGTTCCGGCCCAGCATGCTGAGCCTTTGGTTAATTCCTCTTCCTGGTGGGAAATGAGAGTTAAATTTGCCCGTCCAGACACCTCCAGCTAGCCTCTCATTGGTTCTCGCTATTCCTGTTCATCTTCCGCAGAAATTGCAAACTGGGCCAAACGGGAGGTTAAAGGGACTGACTCTCCAAGTCGGGAGAGTGTTAGTAAAGCGTCTGGAATGTTGCACCCGAGTACCAGGGGAGGAAAACTGAGACATATTTGAACACGTCTCCCGTTCACATGGTTGATCATACTCTGGGTTCCACATGCATGTTTTAGCTGAAGGAAGAATACCTTAAACCTGGAGAGTTGAGACCCGTGTAATGGGTACCATGCAATATAACTTCAAAGGGTCTTCGTTTGCTCACCGAACCTCTCCAATCCTATCACTGCTGCGTTTATGCCCCTGTACACACGCTTGATTCTCTTTTAGAGACATAGCAATCCATAGGTTTTAAGATACTCACTAGTCAGGTACATTCTTAGGCGTTTAATATGGGGTTTTGAGTCCATTTCGTTGAGCAAGGAGTAGCTCTTGTCTATTCCATATTTGGCTTAAGGAAGTTTATCTGTGCTCATTTCAATCTCTGGTTTTATGCAGCACCCCAACTCACCTTTCCCCTTAAGCAAGCATAAGTTGGTTTTCTAAATTTGAGACCCTGTTCTGTTTTGGAATGCAGTTCCTGTGTAGCCAAGTTTACATTCCGTGTATTACTGATATCTTATGATGTTTCTTTTCTGTGTGACTTATTTCAGTTAGAATCATCGTACCTGAATCCACTCATTATGCTGCGACGGGCCTGATGACATAGATTTCATTGCTGAGTGATATTGCTTTGTAAGTAAATACCACAACTTCTTTATCCATTTTTCACTTTCTGCGATGTTGAACTTGTACTATAAACGAGGTTCTTGTAAACAGAGCCGTTCCAAACTTTGGGGTGACTGTGTCTTTTTGATTTTAATTTCCCTAAGCTATAGGACCATAAGTGGAAGTGCCCTAGGCTCTGTTGCTTTGTTTTTTAGATGTTTCAGGAAACACCATACACTTCTCCCAAGTGTCTGTTGGCAATTTACATCCCGCCCATCAGCATAACAAGGCTCCCAGTTCTCCATGGCCTGTCCTGCCTTTCTGGATTTTACACTTTTTTCAGATGGCCCTTTTGACCGGGGGGAAGTGAGACTTCATTGTAGTGCAGATTTCCTTTGCAAGCTTGCTTGGTTGGCCAAAAAGGGCGTATGCGTTTTTTCCTGAATATATTCAGGAAAAAACGCATACGCCCTTTTTGGCCAAGTGCATCATTGTGGACGTTCTGCCTCTTTTCCTATGCTTTCAATGCAATTCCAGTCTACCTCCTGAAATCGGTTTCCTGCAATTCTGCCCCGCTTTCAAGTCCTCTTGGCAGCCTTACTTCAGTCTATTTTTGGACGATAGCTGTCATTTATAACTCTGCAGGTTTGTGAATTACAGTGCCCCTGAGCTCCTTTCTTCAACTCGCTTTCTTTTGAGCTGGCCGCAACACCGCAGGATGGCTTCAGGCCCTAATCTGGTTCCGGCACGGCACACTGAGCCTCTGGTTAATTCCTCTTCCTGGTGGGAAATGAGAGTTAAATTTGCCCGTCCAGACACCTCCAGCTAGTCTCTCATTGGTTCTCGCTATTCCTGTTCATCTTCCGCAGAAATTGCAAACTGGGCCAAACAGGAGGTTAAAGGCGCTGACTCTCCAAGTGGGGAGAGTGTTAGTAAAGCGTCTGGAATGTTGCACCCGAGTACCAGGGGAGGAAAACTGAGACATATTTGAACACGTCTCCCGTTCACACGGTTGATCATACTTGGGTTCCACATGCATGTTTTAGCTGAAGGAAGAATACCTTAAACCTGGAGAGTTGAGACCCGTGTAATGGGTACCATGCAATATGACTTCAAAGGGTCTTCATTTGCTCACCGAACCTCTCCAATCCTATCACTGCTGCATTTATTCCCCTGTACACACGCTTGATTCTCTTTTGGAGACATAGCAATCCATAGGTTTTAAGATACTTACTAGTCAGGTACATTCTTAGGGGTTTAATATGGGGTTTTGAGTCCATTTCGTTGAGCAAGGAGTAGCTCTTGTCTATTCCATATTTGGCTTAAGGAACTTTATCTGTGCTCATTTCAATCTCTGGTTTTATGCAGCACCCCAAGGCACCTTTCCCCTTAAGCAAGCATAAGTTGGTTTTCTAAATTTGAGACCCTGTTCTGTTCTGTAATTCAGTTCCTGTGTAGCCAAGTTTACATTCCGTGTATTACTGATATCTTATGATGTTTCTTTTTCTGTGTGACTTATTTCAGTTAGAATCATCATACCTGAATCCACTCATTGTGATGCTAAGGGCCTGATGACATAGATTTCATTGCTGAGTGATATTGCTTTGTAAGTAAATACCACAACTTCTTTATCCATTTTTCACTTTCTGCGATGTTGAACTTGTACTGTAAACGAGGTTCTTGTAAACAGAGCCGTTCCAAACTTTGGGGTGACTGTGTCTTTTTGATTTTAATTTCCCTAAGCTATAGGACCATAAGTGGAAGTGCCCTAGGCTCTGTTGCTTTGTTTTTTAGATGTTTCAGGAAACACCATACACTTCTCCCAAGTGTCTGTTGGCAATTTACATCCCGCCTATCAGCATAACAAGGCTCCCAGTTCTCCATGGCCTGTCCTGCCTTTCTGGATTTTACACTTTTTTCAGATGGCCCTTTTGACCGGGGGGAAGTGAGACTTCATTGTAGTGCAGATTTCCTTTGCAAGCTTGCTTGGTTGGCCAAAAAGGGCGTATGCGTTTTTTCCTGAATATATTCAGGAAAAAACGCATACGCCCTTTTTGGCCAAGTGCATCATTGTGGACGTTTGGCCTCTTTTCCTATGCTTTCAATGCAATTCCAGTCTACCTCCTGAAATCGGTTTCCTGCAATTCGGCCCCGCTTTCAAGTCCTCTTGGCCGCCTTACTTCAGTCTATTTTTGGACGATAGCTGTCATTTATAACTCTGCAGGTTTGTGAATTACAGTGCCCCTGAGCTCCTTTCTTCAACTCGCTTTCTTTTGAGCTGGCCGCAACACCGCATGATGGCTTCAGGCCCTAATCTGGTTCCGGCACGGCACGCTGAGCCTTTGGTTAATTCCTCTTCCTGGTGGGAAATGAGAGTTAAATTTGCCCGTCCAGACACCTCCAGCTAGCCTCTCATTGGTTCTCACTATTCCTGTTCATCTTCCGCAGAAATTGCAAACTGGGCCAAACGGGAGGTTAAAGGGACTGACTCTCCAAGTCGGGAGAGTGTTAGTAAAGCGTCTGCAATGTTGCACCCGAGTACCAGGGGAGGAAAACTGAGACATATTTGAACACGTCTCCCGTTCACATGGTTGATCATACTCTGGGTTCCACATGCATGTTTTAGCTGAAGGAAGAATACCTTAAACCTGGAGAGTTGAGACCCGTGTAATGGGTACCATGCAATATGACTTCAAAGGGTCTTCATTTGCTCACCGAACCTCTCCAATCCTATCACTGCTGCGTTTATGCCCCTGTACACACGCTTGATTCTCTTTTGGAGACATAGCAATCCATAGGTTTTAAGATACTTACTAGCCAGGTACATTCTTAGACGTTTAATATGGGGTTTTGAGTCCATTTCGTTGAGCAAGGAGTAGCTCTTGTCTATTCCATATTTGGCTTAAGGTACTTTATCTGTGCTCATTTCAATCTCTGGTTTTATGCAGCACCCCAACTCACCTTTCCCCTTAAGCAAGCATAAGTTGGTTTTCTAAATTTGAGACCCTGCTTTGTTTTGGAATGCAGTTCCTGTGTAGCCAAGTTTACATTCCATGTATTAGTGATATCTTATGACGTTTCTTTTTCTGTGTGACTTATTTCAGTTAGAATCATCGTACCTGAATCCACTCATTATGCTGCTACGGGCCTGATGACATAGATTTCATTGCTGAGTGATACTGCATTGTACGTAAGTACCACAAGTTCTTTATCCATTTTTCACTTTCTGTGATATTGAACATGTACGGTAAACGAGGTTCTTGTAAACGGAGGCGTCCTAAACTTTGGGGTGGCTGTGTCTTTTTTATTTTAATTTCCCTAAGCTATAGGACCATAAGTGGAAGTGCCCTAGGCTCTGTTGCTTTGTTTTTTAGATGTTTCAGGAAACACCATACACTTCTCCCAAGTGTCTGTTGGCAATTTACATCCCGCCCATCAGCATAACAAGACTCCCAGTTCTCCATGGCCTGTCCTGCCTTTCTGGATTTTACACTTATTTCAGATGGCCCTTTTGACCGGGGAGAAGTGAGACTTCATTGTAGAGCAGATTTCCTTTGCAAGCTTGCTTGGTTGGCCAAAAAGGGCGTATGCGTTTTTTCCTGAATATATTCAGGAAAAAACGCATACGCCCTTTTTGGCCAAGTGCATCATTGTGGACGTTCTGCCTCTTTTCCTATGCTTTCAATGCAATTCCAGTCTACCTCCTGAAATCGGTTTCCTGCAATTCTGCCCCGCTTTCAAGTCCTCTTGGCAGCCTTCCTTCAGTCTATTTTTGGACGATAGCTGTCATTTATAACTCTGCAGGTTTGTGAATTACAGTGCCCCTGAGCTCCTTTCTTCAACTCGCTTTCTTTTGAGCTGGCCGCAACACCGCAGGATGGCTTCAGGCCCTAATCTGGTTCTGGCACGGCACGCTGAGCCTTTGGTTAATTCCTCTTCCTGGTGGGAAATGAGAGTTAAATTTGCCCGTCCAGACACCTCCAGCTAGCCTCTCATTGGTTCTCGCTATTCCTGTTCATCTTCCGCAGAAATTGCAAACTGGGCCAAACAGGAGGTTAAAGGGACTGACTCTCCAAGTGGGGAGAGTGTTAGTAAAGCGTCTGGAATGTTGCACCCGAGTACCAGGGGAGGAAAACTGAGACATATTTGAACACGTCTCCCGTTCACATGGTTGATCATACTTGGGTTCCACATGCATGTTTTAGCTGAAGGAAGAATACCTTAAACCTGGGTAGTTGAAACCCGTGTAATGGGTACCATGCAATATGACTTCAAAGGGTCTTCATTTGCTCACCGAACCTCTCCAATCCTATCACTGCTGCGTTTATGCCCCTGTAGACACGCTTGATTCTCTTTTGGAGACATAGCAATCCATAGGTTTTACGATACTTACTAGTCAGGTACATTCTTAGGCGTTTAATATGCGGTGTTGAGTCCATTTCGTTGAGCAAGGAGTAGCTCTTGTCTATTCCATATTTGGCTTAAGGAACTTTATCTGTGCTCATTTCAATTTCTGGTTTTATGCAGCACCCCAACTCACCTTTAACCTTAAGCAAGAATAAGTTGGTTTTCTAAATTTGAGACCCTGTTCTGTTCTGTAATTCAGTTCCTGTGTAGCCAAGTTTACATTCCGTGTTTTACTGATATCTTATGATGTTTCTTTTTCTGTGTGACTTATTTCAGTTAGAATCATCATACCTGAATCCACTCATTGTGCTGCTAAGGGCCTGATGACACAGATTTCATTGCTGAGTGATATTGCTTTGTAAGTAAATACCACAACTTCTTTATCCATTTTTCACTTTCTGCGATGTTGAACTTGTACTGTAAACGAGGTTCTTGTAAACAGAGCCGTTCCAAACTTTGGAGTGGCTGTGTCTTTTTGATTTTAATTTCCCTAAGCTATAGGACCAAGAGTGGAAGTGCCCTAGGTTCTGTTGCTTTGTTTCTTAGATGTTTCAGGAAACACCATACACTTCTCCCAAGTGTCTGTTGGCAATTTACATCCCGCCCATCAGCATAACAAGGCTCCCAGTTCTCCATGGCCTGTCCTGCCTTTCTGGATTTTACACTTTTTTCAGATGGCCCTTTTGACCGGGGGGAAGTGAGACTTCATTGTAGTGCAGATTTCCTTTGCAAGCTTGCTTGGTTGGCCAAAAAGGGCGTATGCGTTTTTTCCTGAATATATTCAGGAAAAAACGCATACGCCCTTTTTGGCCAAGTGCATCATTGTGGACGTTCTGCCTCTTTTCCTATGCTTTCAATGCAATTCCAGTCTACCTCCTGAAATCGGTTTCCTGCAATTCTGCCCCGCTTTCAAGTCCTCTTGGCAGCCTTCCTTCAGTGTATTTCTGGACGATAGCTGTCATTTATAACTCTGCGGGTTTGTGAATTACAGTGCCCCTGAGCTCCTTTCTTCAACTCGCTTTCTTGTGAGCTGGCCGCAACACCGCAGAATGGCTTCAGGCCCTAATCTGGTTCCGGCACGGCTCGCTGAGCCTTTGGTTATTTCCTCTTCCTGGTGGGAAATGAGAGTTAAATTTGCCCGTCCAGACACCTCCAGCTAGTCTCTCATTGGTTCTCGCTATTCCTGTTCATATTCCGCAGAAATTGCAAACTGGGCCAAACAGGAGGTTAAAGGCGCTGACTCTCCAAGTGGGGAGAGTGTTAGTAAAGCGTCTGGAATGTTGCACCCGAGTACCAAGGGAGGAAAACTGAGACATATTTGAACACGTCTCCCGTTCACATGGTTGATCATACTTGGGTTCCACATGCATGTTTTAGCTGAAGGAAGAATACCTTAAACCTGGGTAGTTGAAACCCGTGTAAAGGATACCATGCAATATGACTTCAAAGGGTCTTCATTTGCTCACCGAACCTCTCCAATCCTATCACTGCTGCGTTTATGCCCCTGTACACACGCTTGATTCTCTTTCGGAGACATAGCAATCCATAGGTTTTAAGATACTTACTAGTCAGGTACATTCTTAGGCGTTTAATATGCGGTGTTGAGTCCATTTCGTTGAGCAAGGAGTAGCTCTTGTCTATTCCATATTTGGCTTAAGGTACTTTATCTGTGCTCATTTCAATCTCTGGTTTTATGCAGCACCCCAACTCACCTTTCCCCTTAAGCAAGCATAAGTTGGTTTTCTAAATTTGAGACCCTGCTTTGTTTTGGAATGCAGTTCCTGTGTAGCCAAGTTTACATTCCATGTATTAGTGATATCTTATGACGTTTCTTTTTCTGTGTGACTTATTTCAGTTAGAATCATCGTACCTGAATCCACTCATTATGCTGCTACGGGCCTGATGACATAGATTTCATTGCTGAGTGATACTGCATTGTACGTAAGTACCACAAGTTCTTTATCCATTTTTCACTTTCTGTGATATTGAACATGTACGGTAAACGAGGTTCTTGTAAACGGAGGCGTCCTAAACTTTGGGGTGGCTGTGTCTTTTTTATTTTAATTTCCCTAAGCTATAGGACCATAAGTGGAAGTGCCCTAGGCTCTGTTGCTTTGTTTTTTAGATGTTTCAGGAAACACCATACACTTCTCCTGAGTGTCTGTTGGCAATTTACATCCCGCCCATCAGCATAACAAGGCTCCCAGTTCTCCATGGCCTGTCCTGCCTTTCTGGATTTTACACTTATTTCAGATGGCCCTTTTGACCGGGGAGAAGTGAGACTTCATTGTAGAGCAGATTTCCTTTGCAAGCTTGCTTGGTTGGCCAAAAAGGGCGTATGCGTTTTTTCCTGAATATATTCAGGAAAAAACGCATACGCCCTTTTTGGCCAAGTGCATCATTGTGGACGTTCTGCCTCTTTTCCTATGCTTTCAATGCAATTCCAGTCTACCTCCTGAAATCGGTTTCCTGCAATTCTGCCCCGCTTTCAAGTCCTCTTGGCAGCCTTCCTTCAGTCTATTTTTGGACGATAGCTGTCATTTATAACTCTGCAGGTTTGTGAATTACAGTGCCCCTGAGCTCCTTTCTTCAACTCGCTTTCTTTTGAGCTGGCCGCAACACCGCAGGATGGCTTCAGGCCCTAATCTGGTTCCGGCACGGCACGCTGAGCCTTTGGTTAATTCCTCTTCCTGGTGGGAAATGAGAGTTAAATTTGCCCGTCCAGACACCTCCAGCTAGCCTCTCATTGGTTCTCGCTATTCCTGTTCATCTTCCGCAGAAATTGCAAACTAGGCCAAACAGGAGGTTAAAGGGACTGACTCTCCAAGTGGGGAGAGTGTTAGTAAAGCGTCTGGAATGTTGCACCCGAGTACCAGGGGAGGAAAACTGAGACATATTTGAACACGTCTCCCGTTCACATGGTTGATCATACTTGGGTTCCACATGCATGTTTTAGCTGAAGGAAGAATACCTTAAACCTGGGTAGTTGAAACCCGTGTAATGGGTACCATGCAATATGACTTCAAAGGGTCTTCATTTGCTCACCGAACCTCTCCAATCCTATCACTGCTGCGTTTATGCCCCTGTACACATGCTTGATTCTCTTTCGGAGACATAGCAATCCATAGGTTTTAAGATACTCACTAGTCAGGTACATTCTTAGGCGTTTAATATGGGGTTTTGAGTCCATTTCGTTGAGCAAGGAGTAGCTCTTGTCTATTCCATATTTGGCTTAAGGAAGTTTATCTGTGCTCATTTCAATCTCTGGTTTTATGCAGCACCCCAACTCACCTTTCCCCTTAAGCAAGCATAAGTTGGTTTTCTAAATTTGAGACCCTGTTCTGTTTTGGAATGCAGTTCCTGTGTAGCCAAGTTTACATTCCGTGTATTAGTGATATCTTATGATGTTTCTTTTTCTGTGTGACTTATTTCAGTTAGAATCATCGTACCTGAATCCACTCATTATGCTGCTACGGGCCTGATGACATAGATTTCATTGCTGAGTGATACTGCGTTGTAAGTAAATACCACAATTTCTTTATCCATTTTTCACTTTCTGCAATGTTGAACTTGTACTGTAAACGAGGTTCTTGTAAACAGAGGCGTCCCAAACTTTGGGGTGGCTGTGTCTTTTTGGTTTTAATTTCCCTAAGCTATAGGACCAAGAGTGGAAGTGCCCTAGGTTCTGTTGCTTTGTTTCTTAGATGTTTCAGGAAACACCATACACTTCTCCCAAGTGTCTGTTGGCAATTTACATCCCGCCCATCAGCATAACAAGGCTCCCAGTTCTCCATGGCCTGTCCTGCCTTTCTGGATTTTACACTTTTTTCAGATGGCCCTTTTGACCGGGGGGAAGTGAGACTTCATTGTAGTGCAGATTTCCTTTGCAAGCTTGCTTGGTTGGCCAAAAAGGGCGTATGCGTTTTTTCCTGAATATATTCAGGAAAAAACCCATACGCCCTTTTTGGCCAAGTGCATCATTGTGGACGTTCTGCCTCTTTTCCTACGCTTTCAATGTAATTCTAGTCTACCTCCTGAAATCGGTTTCCTGAAATTCTGCCCCGCTTTCAAGTCCTCTTGGCAGCCTTACTTCAGTCTATTTTTGGACGATAGCTGTCATTTATAACTCTGCAGGTTTGTGAATTACAGTGCCCCTGAGCTCCTTTCTTCAACTCGCTTTCTTTTGAGCTGGCCGCAACACCGCAGGATGGCTTCAGGCCCTAATCTGGTTCCGGCACGGCACACTGAGCCTTTGGTTAATTCCTATTCCTGGTGGGAAATGAGAGTTAAATTTGCCCGTCCAGACACCTCCAGCTAGTCTCTCATTGGTTCTCGCTATTCCTGTTCATCTTCCGCAGAAATTGCAAACTGGGCCAAACAGGAGGTTAAAGGCGCTGACTCTCCAAGTGGGGAGAGTGTTAGTAAAGCGTCTGGAATGTTGCACCCGAGTACGAGGGGAGGAAAACTGAGACATATTTGAACACGTCTCCCGTTCACACGGTTGATCATACTTGGGTTCCACATGCATGTTTTAGCTGAAGGAAGAATACCTTAAACCTGGAGAGTTGAGACCCGTGTAATGGGTACCATGCAATATGACTTCAAAGGGTCTTCATTTGCTCACCGAACCTCTCCAATCCTATCACTGCTGCGTTTATGCCCCTGTAGACATGCTTGATTCTCTTTTGGAGACATAGCAGTCCATAGGTTTTACGATACTTACTAGTCAGGTACATTCTTAGGCGTTTAATATGCGGTGTTGAGTCCATTTCGTTGAGCAAGGAGTAGCTCTTGTCTATTCCATATTTGACTTAAGGAACTTTATCTGTGCTCATTTCAATCTCTGGTTTTATGCAGCACCCCAAGGCACCTTTACCGTTAAGCAAGAATAAGTTGGTTTTCTAAATTTGAGACCCTGTTCTGTTCTGTAATTCAGTTCCTGTGTAGCCAAGTTTACATTCCGTGTATTACTGATATCTTATGATGTTTCTTTTTCTGTGTGACTTATTTCAGTTAGAATCATCATACCTGAATCCACTCATTGTGATGCTAAGGGCCTGATGACATAGATTTCATTGCTGAGTGATATTGCTTTGTAAGTAAATACCACAACTTCTTTATCCATTTTTCACTTTCTGCGATGTTGAACTTGTACTGTAAACGAGGTTCTTGTAAACAGAGCCGTTCCAAACTTTGGGGTGACTGTGTCTTTTTGATTTTAATTTCCCTAAGCTATAGGACCATAAGTGGAAGTGCCCTAGGCTCTGTTGCTTTGTTTTTTAGATGTTTCAGGAAACACCATACACTTCTCCCAAGTGTCTGTTGGCAATTTACATCCCGCCCATCAGCATAACAAGGCTCCCAGTTCTCCATGGCCTGTCCTGCCTTTCTGGATTTTACACTTTTTTCAGATGGCCCTTTTGACCGGGGAGAAGTGAGACTTCATTGTAGTGCAGATTTCCTTTGCAAGCTTGCTTGGTTGGCCAAAAAGGGCATATGCGTTTTTTCCTGAATATATTCAGGAAAAAACGCATACGCCCTTTTTGGCCAAGTGCATCATTGTGGACGTTCTGCCTCTTTTCCTATGCTTTCAATGCAATTCCAGTCTACCTCCTGAAATCGGTTTCCTGCAATTCGGCCCCGCTTTCAAGTCCTCTTGGCCGCCTTACTTCAGTCTATTTTTGGACGATAGCTGTCATTTATAACTCTGCAGGTTTGTGAATTACAGTGCCCCTGAGCTCCTTTCTTCAACTCGCTTTCTTGTGACCTGGCCGCAACACCGCAGGATGGCTTCAGGCCCTAATCTGGTTCCGGCACGGCACGCTGAGCCTTTGGTTAATTCCTCTTCCTGGTGGGAAATGAGAGTTAAATTTGCCCGTTCAGACACCTCCAGCTAGTCTCTCATTGGTTCTCGCTATTCCTGTTCATCTTCCGCAGAAATTGCAAACTGGGCCAAACGGGAGGTTAAAGGGACTGACTCTCCAGGTCGGGAGAGTGTTAGTAAAGCATCTGGAATGTTGCACCCGAGTACCAGGGTACGAAAACTGAGACATATTTGAACACGTCTCCCGATCACATGTTTGATCATACTCTAGGTTCCACATGCATGTTTTAGCTGAAGGAAGAATACCTTAAACCTGGGTAGTTGAAACCCGTGGAATGGGTACCATGCAATATGACTTCAAAGGGTCTTCATTTGCTCACGAACCTCTCCAATCCTATCACTGCTGCGTTTATGCCCCTGTACACATGCTTGATTCTCTTTCGGAGACATAGCAATCCATAGGTTTTAAGATACTTACTAGTCAGGTACATTCTTAGGCGTTTAATATGCGGTGTTGAGTCCATTTCGTTGAGCAAGGAGTAGCTCTTGTCTATTCCATATTTGGCTTAAGGAACTTTATCTGTGCTCATTTCAATCTCTGGTTTTATGCAGCACCCCAACTCACCTTTACCCTTAAGCAAGCATAAGTTGGTTTTCTAAATTTGAGAACCTGTTCTGTTCTGTAATTCAGTTCCTGTGTAGCCAAGTTTCCATTCCGTGTATTACTGATATCTTATGATGTTTCTTTTTCTGTGTGACTTATTTCAGTTAGAATCATCATACCTGAATCCACTCATTGTGCTGCTAAGGGCCTGATGACATAGATTTCATTGTTGAGTGATATTGCTTTGTAAGTGAATACCACAACTTCTTTATCCATTTTTCACTTTCTGCGATGTTGAACTTGTACTGTAAATAAGGTTCTTGTAAACAGAGCCGTTCCAGACATTAGGGTGGCTGTGTCTTTTTGATTTTAATTTCCCTAAGCTATAGGACCATAAGTGGAAGTGCCCTAGGCTCTGTTGCTTTGTTTTTTAGATGTTTCAGGAAACACCATACACTTCTCCCAAGTGTCTGTTGGCAATTTACATCCCGCCCATCAGCATAACAAGGCTCCCAGTTCTCAATGGCCTGTTGCCTTTCTGGATTTTACACTTTTTTCAGATGGCCCTTTTGACAGGGGGGAAGTGAGACTTCATTGTAGTGCAGATTTCCTTTGCAAGCTTGCTTGGTTGGCCAAAAAGGGCGTATGCGTTTTTTCCTGAATATATTCAGGAAAAAACGCATACGCCCTTTTTGGCCAAGTGCATCATTGTGGACGTTCTGCCTCTTTTCCTATGCTTTCAATGCAATTCCAGTCTACCTCCTGAAATCGGTTTCCTGCAATTCTGCCCCGCTTTCAAGTCCTCTTGGCAGCCTTACTTCAGTCTATTTTTGGACGATAGCTGTCATTTATAACTCTGCAGGTTTGTGAATTACAGTGCCCCTGAGCTCCTTTCTTCAACTCGCTTTCTTGTGACCTGGCCGCAACACCGCAGGATGGCTTCAGGCCGTAATCTGGTGCCGGCACGGCATGCTGAGCCTTTGGTTATTTCCTCTTCCTGGTGGGAAATGAGAGTTAAATTTGCCCGTCCAGACACCTCCAGCTAGCCTCTCATTGGTTCTCACTATTCCTGTTCATCTTCCGCAGAAATTGCAAACTGGGCCAAACGGGAGATTAAAGGGACTGACTCTCCAAGTCGGGAGAGTGTTAGTAAAGCATCTGCAATGTTGCACCCGAGTACCAGGGGAGGAAAACTGAGACATATTTGAACACGTCTCCCGTTCACATGGTTGATCATACTCTGGGTTCCACATGCATGTTTTAGCTGAAGGAAGAATACCTTAAACCTGGAGAGTTGAGACCCGTGTAATGGGTACCATGCAATATGACTTCAAAGGGACTTCATTTGCTCACCGAACCTCTCCAATCCTATCACTGCTGCGTTTATGCCCCTGTACACACGCTTGATTCTCTTTTGGAGACATAGCAATCCATAGGTTTTAAGATACTTACTAGCCAGGTACATTCTTAGGCGTTTAATACGGGGTTTTGAGTCCATTTCGTTGAGCAAGGAGTAGCTCTTGTCTATTCCATATTTGGCTTAAGGTACTTTATCTGTGCTCATTTCAATCTCTGGTTTTATGCAGCACCCCAACTCACCTTTCCCCTTAAGCAAGCATAAGTTGGTTTTCTAAATTTGAGACCCTGCTTTGTTTTGGAATGCAGTTCCTGTGTAGCCAAGTTTACATTCCTTGTATTAGTGATATCTTATGACGTTTCTTTTTCTGTGTGACTTATTTCAGTTAGAATCATCGTACCTGAATCCACTCATTATACTGCTACGGGCCTGATGACATAGATTTCATTGCTGAGTGATACTGCATTGTACGTAAGTACCACAAGTTCTTTATCCATTTTTCACTTTCTGTGATATTGAACTTGTACGGTAAGCGAGGTTCTTGTAAACGGAGGCGTCCTAAACTTTGGGGTGGCTGTGTCTTTTTTATTTTAATTTCCCTAAGCTATAGGACCATAAGTGGAAGTGCCCTAGGCTCTGTTGCTTTGTTTTTTAGATGTTTCAGGAAACACCATACACTTCTCCTGAGTGTCTGTTGGCAATTTACATCCCGCCCATCAGCATAACAAGGCTCCCAGTTCTCCATGGCCTGTCCTGCCTTTCTGGATTTTACACTTATTTCAGATGGCCCTTTTGACCGGGGAGAAGTGAGACTTCATTGTAGAGCAGATTTCCTTTGCAAGCTTGCTTGGTTGGCCAAAAAGGGCGTATGCGTTTTTTCCTGAATATATTCAGGAAAAAACGCATACGCCCTTTTTGGCCAAGTGCATCATTGTGGACGTTCTGCCTCTTTTCCTATGCTTTCAATGCAATTCCAGTCTACCTCCTGAAATCGGTTTCCTGCAATTCTGCCCCGCTTTCAAGTCCTCTTGGCCGCCTTCCTTCAGTCTATTTTTGGACGATAGCTGTCATTTATAACTCTGCAGGTTTGTGAATTACAGTGCCCCTGAGCTGCTTTCTTCAACTCGCTTTCTTTTGAGCTGGCCGCAACACCGCAGGATGGCTTCAGGCCCTAATCTGGTTCCGGCACGGCACACTGAGCCTCTGGTTAATTCCTCTTCCTGGTGGGAAATGAGAGTTAAATTTGCCCGTCCAGACACCTCCAGCTAGTCTCTCATTGGTTCTCGCTATTCCTGTTCATCTTCCGCAGAAATTGCAAACTGGGACAAACAGGAGGTTAAAGGCGCTGACTCTCCAAGTGGGGAGAGTGTTAGTAAAGCGTCTGGAATGTTGCACCCGAGTACCAGGGGAGGAAAACTGAGACATATTTGAACACGTCTCCCGTTCACACGGTTGATCATACTTGGGTTCCACATGCATGTTTTAGCTGAAGGAAGAATACCTTAAACCTGGAGAGTTGAAACCCGTGTAATGGGTACCATGCAATATGACTTCAAAGGGTCTTCATTTGCTCACCGAACCTCTCCAATCCTATCACTGCTGCATTTATACCCCTGTACACACGCTTGATTCTCTTTTGGAGACATAGCAATCCATAGGTTTTAAGATACTTACTAGTCAGGTACATTCTTAGGGGTTTAATAAGGGGGTTAGAGTCCATTTCGTTGAGCAAGGAGTAGCTCTTGTCTATTCCATATTTGGCTTAAGGAACTTTATCTGTGCTCATTTCAATCTCTGGTTTTATGCAGCACCCCAACTCACCTTTCCCCTTAAGCAAGCATAAGTTGGTTTTCTAAATTTGAGACCCTGTTCTGTTCTGTAATTCAGTTCCTGTGTAGCCAAGTTTACATTCCGTGTATTACTGATATCTTATGATGTTTCTTTTTCTGTGTGACTTATTTCAGTTAGAATCATCATACCTGAATCCACTCATTGTGATGCTAAGGGCCTGATGACATAGATTTCATTGCTGAGTGATATTGCTTTGTAAGTAAATACCACAACTTCTTTATCCATTTTTCACTTTCTGCGATGTTGAACTTGTACTGGAAACGAGGTTCTTGTAAACAGAGCCGTTCCAAACTTTGGGGTGACTGTGTCTTTTTGATTTTAATTTCCCTAAGCTATAGGACCATAAGTGGAAGTGCCCTAGGCTCTGTTGCTTTGTTTTTTAGATGTTTCAGGAAACACCATACACTTCTCCCAAGTGTCTGTTGGCAATTTACATCCCGCCCATCAGCATAACAAGGCTCCCAGTTCTCCATGGCCTGTCCTGCCTTTCTGGATTTTACACTTTTTTCAGATGGCCCTTTTGACCGGGGAGAAGTGAGACTTCATTGTAGTGCAGATTTCCTTTGCAAGCTTGCTTGGTTGGCCAAAAAGGGCGTATGAATATATTCAGGAAAAAACGCATACGCCCTTTTTGGCCAAGTGCATCATTGTGGACGTTCTGCCTCTTTTCCTATGCTTTCAATGCAATTCCAGTCTACCTCCTGAAATCGGTTTCCTGCAATTCGGCCCCGCTTTCAAGTCCTCTTGGCAGCCTTACTTCAGTCTATTTTTGGACGATAGCTGTCATTTATAACTCTGCAGGTTTGTGAATTACAGTGCCCCTGAGCTCCTTTCTTCAACTCGCTTTCTTTTGAGCTGGCCGCAACACCGCATGATGGCTTCAGGCCCTAATCTGGTTCCGGCACAGCACGCTGAGCCTTTGGTTAATTCCTCTTCCTGGTGGGAAATGAGAGTTAAATTTGCCCGTCCAGACACCTCCAGCTAGCCTCTCATTGGTTCTCACTATTCCTGTTCATCTTCCGCAGAAATTGCAAACTGGGCCAAACGGGAGGTTAAAGGGACTGACTCTCCAAGTCGGGAGAGTGTTAGTAAAGCGTCTGGAATGTTGCACCCGAGTACCAGGGGAGGAAAACTGAGACATATTTGAACACGTCTCCCGTTCACATGGTTGATCATACTCTGGGTTCCACATGCATGTTTTAGCTGAAGGAAGAATACCTTAAACCTGGAGAGTTGAGACCCGTGTAATGGGTACCATGCAATATGACTTCAAAGGGTCTTCATTTGCTCACCGAACCTCTCCAATCCTATCACTGCTGCGTTTATGCCCCTGTACACACGCTTGATTCTCTTTTGGAGACATAGCAATCCATAGGTTTTAAGATACTTACTAGCCAGGTACATTCTTAGACGTTTAATATGGGGTTTTGAGTCCATTTCGTTGAGCAAGGAGTAGCTCTTGTCTATTCCATATTTGGCTTAAGGTACTTTATCTGTGCTCATTTCAATCTCTGGTTTTATGCAGCACCCCAACTCACCTTTCCTCTTAAGCAAGCATAAGTTGGTTTTCTAAATTTGAGACCCTGCTTTGTTTTGGAATGCAGTTCCTGTGTAGCCAAGTTTACATTCCATGTATTAGTGATATCTTATGACGTTTCTTTTTCTGTGTGACTTATTTCAGTTAGAATCATCGTACCTGAATCCACTCATTATGCTGCTACGGGCCTGATGACATAGATTTCATTGCTGAGTGATACTGCATTGTACGTAAGTACCACAAGTTCTTTATCCATTTTTCACTTTCTGTGATATTGAACATGTACGGTAAACGAGGTTCTTGTAAACGGAGGCGTCCTAAACTTTGGGGTGGCTGTGTCTTTTTTATTTTAATTTCCCTAAGCTATAGGACCATAAGTGGAAGTGCCCTAGGCTCTGTTGCTTTGTTTTTTAGATGTTTCAGGAAACACCATACACTTCTCCTGAGTGTCTGTTGGCAATTTACATCCCGCCCATCAGCATAACAAGGCTCCCAGTTCTCCATGGCCTGTCCTGCCTTTCTGGATTTTACACTTATTTCAGATGGCCCTTTTGACCGGGGAGAAGTGAGACTTCATTGTAGAGCAGATTTCCTTTGCAAGCTTGCTTGGTTGGCCAAAAAGGGCGTATGCGTTTTTTCCTGAATATATTCAGGAAAAAACGCATACGCCCTTTTTGGCCAAGTGCATCATTGTGGACGTTCTGCCTTTTCTCCTATGCTTTCAATGCAATTCCAGTCTACCTCCTGAAATCGGTTTCCTGCAATTCTGCCCCGCTTTCAAGTCCTCTTGGCAGCCTTCCTTCAGTCTATTTTTGGACGATAGCTGTCATTTATAACTCTGCAGGTTTGTGAATTACAGTGCCCCTGAGCTCCTTTCTTCAACTGGCTTTCTTTTGAGCTGGCCGCAACACCGCAGGATGGCTTCAGGCCCTAATCTGGTTCCGGCACGGCACGCTGAGCCTTTGGTTAATTCCTCTTCCTGGTGGGAAATGAGAGTTAAATTTGCCCGTCCAGACACCTCCAGCTAGCCTCTCATTGGTTCTCGCTATTCCTGTTCATCTTCCGCAGAAATTGCAAACTAGGCCAAACAGGAGGTTAAAGGGACTGACTCTCCAAGTGGGGAGAGTGTTAGTAAAGCGTCTGGAATGTTGCACCCGAGTACCAGGGGAGGAAAACTGAGACATATTTGAACACGTCTCCCGTTCACATGGTTGATCATACTTGGGTTCCACATGCATGTTTTAGCTGAAGGAAGAATACCTTAAACCTGGGTAGTTGAAACCCGTGTAATGGGTACCATGCAATATGACTTCAAAGGGTCTTCATTTGCTCACTGAACCTCTCCAATCCTATCACTGCTGCGTTTATGCCCCTGTAGACACGCTTGATTCTCTTTTGGAGACATAGCAATCCATAGGTTTTACGATACTTACTAGTCAGGTACATTCTTAGGCGTTTAATATGCGGTGTTGAGTCCATTTCGTTGAGCAAGGAGTAGCTCTTGTCTATTCAATATTTGACTTAAGGAACTTTATCTGTGCTCATTTCAATCTCTGGTTTTATGCAGCACCCCAACTCACCTTTCCCCTTAAGCAAGCATAAGTTGGTTTTCTAAATTTGAGACCCTGTTCTGTTCTGTAATTCAGTTCCTGTGTAGCCAGGTTTCCATTCCGTGTATTACTGATATCTTATGATGTTTCTTTTTCTGTGTGACTTATTTCCGTTAGATTCATCATACCTGAATCCACTCATTGTGCTGCTAAGGGCCTGATGACATAGATTTCATTGCTGAGTGATATTGCTTTGTAAGTGAATACCACAACTTCTTTATCCATTTTTTACTTTCTGCGATGTTGAATTTGTACTGTAAACGAGGTTCTTGTAAACAGAGCCGTTCCAAACTTTGGGGTGGCTGTGTCTTTTTGATTTTAATTTCCCTAAGCTATAGGACCATAAGTGGAAGTGCCCTAGGCTCTGTTGCTTTGTTTTTTAGATGTTTCAGGAAACACCATACACTTCTCCCAAGTGTCTGTTGGCAATTTACATCCCGCCCATCAGCATAACAAGGCTCCCAGTTCTCAATGGCCTGTTGCCTTTCTGGATTTTACACTTTTTTCAGATGGCCCTTTTGACCGGGGGGAAGTGAGACTTCATTGTAGTGCAGATTTCCTTTGCAAGCTTGCTTGGTTGGCCAAAAAGGGCGTATGCGTTTTTTCCTGAATATATTCAGGAAAAAACGCATACGCCCTTTTTGGCCAAGTGCATCATTGTGGACGTTCTGCCTCTTTTCCTATGCTTTCAATGCAATTCCAGTCTACCTCCTGAAATCGGTTTCCTGCAATTCTGCCCCGCTTTCAAGTCCTCTTGGCAGCCTTACTTCAGTCTATTTTTGGACGATAGCTGTCATTTATAACTCTGCAGGTTTGTGAATTACAGTGCCCCTGAGCTCCTTTCTTCAACTCGCTTTCTTGTGAGCTGGCCACAACACCGCAGGATGGCTTCAGGCCCTAATCTGGTTCCGGCCCAGCATGCTGAGCCTTTGGTTAATTCCTCTTCCTGGTGGGAAATGAGAGTTAAATTTGCCCGTCCAGACACCTCCAGCTAGCCTCTCATTGGTTCTCGCTATTCCTGTTCATCTTCCACAGAAATTGCAAACTGGGCCAAACGGGAGGTTAAAGGGACTGACTCTCCATGTCGGGAGAGTGTTAGTAAAGCGTCTGGAATGTTGCACCCGAGTACCAGGGGAGGAAAACTGAGACATATTTGAACACCTCTCCCGTTCACATGGTTGATCATACTCTGGGTTCCACATGCATGTTTTAGCTGAAGGAAGAATACCTT
Organism: Stenella coeruleoalba; assembly: GCF_951394435.1. NCBI lineage: Eukaryota > Metazoa > Chordata > Mammalia > Artiodactyla > Delphinidae > Stenella > Stenella coeruleoalba. The sequence goes on along the minus strand of NW_027645883.1, from coordinate 516,821 downwards.
AAACCTGGAGAGTTGAGACCCGTGTAATGGGTACCATGCAATATGACTTCAAAGGGTCTTCGTTTGCTCACCGAACCTCTCCAATCCTATCACTGCTGCGTTTATGCCCCTGTACACACGCTTGATTCTCTTTTGGAGACATAGCAGTCCATAGGTTTTAAGATACTCACTAGTCAGGTACATTCTTAGGCGTTTAATATGGGGTTTTGAGTCCATTTCGTTGAGCAAGGAGTAGCTCTGGTCTATTCCATATTTGGCTTAAGGAAGTTTATCTGTGCTCATTTCAATCTCTGGTTTTATGCAGCACCCCAACTCACCTTTCCCCTTAAGCAAGCATAAGTTGGTTTTCTAAATTTGAGACCCTGTTCTGTTTTGGAATGCAGTTCCTGTGTAGCCAAGTTTACATTCCGTGTATTACTGATATCTTATGATGTTTCTTTTTCTGTGTGACTTATTTCAGTTAGAATCATCGTACCTGAATCCACTCATTATGCTGCGACGGGCCTGATGACATAGATTTCATTGCTGAGTGATACTGCATTGTACGTAAGTACCACAAGTTCTTTATCCATTTTTCACTTTCTGTGATATTGAACTTGTACGGTAAATGAGGTTCTTGTAAACGGAGGCGTCCCAAACTTTGGGGTGGCTGTGTCTTTTTTATTTTAATTTCCCTAAGCTATAGGACCATAAGTGGAAATGCCCTAGGTTCTGTTGCTTTGTTTTTTAGATGTTTCAGGAAACACCATACACTTGTCCCGAGTGGTTGTTGGCAATTTTCATCCCGCCCTTCAGCATAACAAGGCTCCCAGTTCTCCATGGCCTGTCCTGCCTTTCTGGATTTTACACTTTTTTCAGATGGCCCTTTTGACCGGGGGGAAGTGAGACTTCATTGTAGTGCAGATTTCCTTTGCAAGCTTGCTTGGTTGGCCAAAAAGGGCGTATGCGTTTTTTCCTGAATATATTCAGGAAAAAACGCATACGCCCTTTTTGGCCAAGTGCATCATTGTGGACGTTCTGCCTCTTTTCCTACGCTTTCAATGTAATTCTAGTCTACCTCCTGAAATCGGTTTCCTGCAATTCTGCCCCGCTTTCAAGTCCTCTTGGCAGCCTTACTTCAGTCTATTTTTGGACGATAGCTGTCATTTATAACTCTGCAGGTTTGTGAATTACAGTGCCCCTGAGCTCCTTTCTTCAACTCTCTTTCTTTTGAGCTGGCCGCAACACCGCAGGCTGGCTTCAGGCCCTAATCTGGTTCCGGCACGGCACACTGAGCCTTTGGTTAATTCCTATTCCTGGTGGGAAATGAGAGTTAAATTTGCCCGTCCAGACACCTCCAGCTAGTCTCTCATTGGTTCTCGCTATTCCTGTTCATCTTCCGCAGAAATTGCAAACTGGGCCAAACAGGAGGTTAAAGGCGCTGACTCTCCAAGTGGGGAGAGTGTTAGTAAAGCGTCTGGAATGTTGCACCCGAGTACCAGGGGAGGAAAACTGAGACATATTTGAACACGTCTCCCATTCACACGGTTGATCATACTTGGGTTCCACATGCATGTTTTAGCTGAAGGAAGAATACCTTAAACCTGGAGAGTTGAGACCCGTGTAATGGGTACCATGCAATATGACTTCAAAGGGTCTTCATTTGCTCACCGAACCTCTCCAATCCTATCACTGCTGCGTTTATGCCCCTGTAGACATGCTTGATTCTCTTTTGGAGACATAGCAATCCATAGGTTTTACGATACTTACTAGTCAGGTACATTCTTAGGCGTTTAATATGCGGTGTTGAGTCCATTTCGTTGAGCAAGGAGTAGCTCTTGTCTATTCCATATTTGACTTAAGGAACTTTATCTGTGCTCATTTCAATCTCTGGTTTTATGCAGCACCCCAAGGCACCTTTACCCTTAAGCAAGAATAAGTTGGTTTTCTAAATTTGAGACCCTGTTCTGTTCTGTAATTCAGTTCCTGTGTAGCCAAGTTTACATTCCGTGTACTACTGATATCTTATGATGTTTCTTTTTCTGTGTGACTTATTTCAGTTAGAATCATCATACCTGAATCCACTCATTGTGATGCTAAGGGCCTGATGACATAGATTTCATTGCTGAGTGATATTGCTTTGTAAGTAAATACCACAACTTCTTTATCCATTTTTCACTTTCTGCGATGTTGAACTTGTACTGTAAACGAGGTTCTTGTAAACAGAGCCGTTCCAAACTTTGGGGTGACTGTGTCTTTTTGATTTTAATTTCCCTAAGCTATAGGACCATAAGTGGAAGTGCCCTAGGCTCTGTTGCTTTGTTTTTTAGATGTTTCAGGAAACACCATACACTTCTCCCAAGTGTCTGTTGGCAATTTACATCCCGCCCATCAGCATAACAAGGCTCCCAGTTCTCCATGGCCTGTCCTGCCTTTCTGGATTTTACACTTTTTTCAGATGGCCCTTTTGACCGGGGAGAAGTGAGACTTCATTGTAGTGCAGATTTCCTTTGCAAGCTTGCTTGGTTGGCCAAAAAGTGCATATGCGTTTTTTCCTGAATTTATTCAAGAAAAAACGCATACGCCCTTTTTGGCCAAGTGCATCATTGTGGACGTTCTGCCTCTTTTCCTATGCTTTCAATGCAATTCCAGTCTACCTCCTGAAATCGGTTTCCTGCAATTCGGCCCCGCTTTCAAGTCCTCTTGGCCGCCTTACTTCAGTCTATTTTTGGACGATAGCTGTCATTTATAACTCTGCAGGTTTGTGAATTACAGTGCCCCTGAGCTCCTTTCTTCAACTCGCTTTCTTGTGACCTGGCCGCAACACCGCAGGATGGCTTCAGGCCCTAATCTGGTTCCGGCACGGCACGCTGAGCCTTTGGTTATTTCCTCTTCCTGGTGGGAAATGAGAGTTAAATTTGCCCGTCCAGACACCTCCAGCTAGCCTCTCATTGGTTCTCAGTATTCCTGTTCATCTTCCGCAGAAATTGCAAACTGGGCCAAACGGGAGGTTAAAGGGACTGACTCTCCAAGTCGGGAGAGTGTTAGTAAAGCATCTGCAATGTTGCACCCGAGTACCAGGGGAGGAAAGCTGAGACATATTTGAACACGTCTCCCGTTCACATGGTTGATCATACTCTGGGTTCCACATGCATGTTTTAGCTATAGGAAGAATACCTTAAACCTGGAGAGTTGAGATCCGTGTAATGGGTACCATGCAATATGACTTCAAAGGGTCTTCATTTGCTCACCGAACCTCTCCAATCCTATCACTGCTGCGTTTATGCCCCTGTACACACGCTTGATTCTCTTTTGGAGACATAGCAATCCATAGGTTTTAAGATACTTACTAGCCAGGTACATTCTTAGGCGTTTGATATGGGGTTTTGAGTCCATTTCGTTGAGCAAGGAGTAGCTCTTGTCTATTCCATATTTGGCTTAAGGTACTTTATCTGTGCTCATTTCAATCTCTGGTTTTATGCAGCACCCCAACTCACCTTTCCCCTTAAGCAAGCATAAGTTGGTTTTCTAAATTTGAGACCCTGCTTTGTTTTGGAATGCAGTTCCTGTGTAGCCAAGTTTACATTCCATGTATTAGTGATATCTTATGACGTTTCTTTTTCTGTGTGACTTATTTCAGTTAGAATCATCGTACCTGAATCCACTCATTATGCTGCTACGGGCCTGATGACATAGATTTCATTGCTGAGTGATACTGCATTGTACGTAAGTACCACAAGTTCTTTATCCATTTTTCACTTTCTGTGATATTGAACATGTACGGTAAGCGAGGTTCTTGTAAACGGAGGCGTCCTAAACTTTGGGGTGGCTGTGTCTTTTTGATTTTAATTTCCCTAAGCTATAGGACCATAAGTGGAAGTGCCCTAGGCTCTGTTGCTTTGTTTTTTAGATGTTTCAGGAAACACCATACACTTCTCCTGAGTGTCTGTTGGCAATTTACATCCCGCCCATCAGCATAACAAGGCTCCCAGTTCTCCATGGCCTGTCCTGCCTTTCTGGATTTTACACTTATTTCAGATGGCCCTTTTGACCGGGGAGAAGTGAGACTTCATTGTAGAGCAGATTTCCTTTGCAAGCTTGCTTGGTTGGCCAAAAAGGGCGTATGCGTTTTTTCCTGAATATATTCAGGAAAAAACGCATACGCCCTTTTTGGCCAAGTGCATCATTGTGGACGTTCTGCCTCTTTTCCTATGCTTTCAATGCAATTCCAGTCTACCTCCTGAAATTGGTTTCCTGCAATTCTGCCCCGCTTTCAAGTCCTCTTGGCAGCCTTCCTTCAGTCTATTTTTGGACGATAGCTGTCATTTATAACTCTGCAGGTTTGTGAATTACAGTGCCCCTGAGCTCCTTTCTTCAACTCGCTTTCTTGTGACCTGGCCGCAACACCGCAGGATGGCTTCAGGCCCTAATCTGGTTCCGGCACGGCATGCTGAGCCTTTGGTTAATTCCTCTTCCTGGTGGGAAATGAGAGTTAAATTTGCCCGTTCAGACACCTCCAGCTAGTCTCTCATTGGTTCTCGCTATTCCTGTTCATCTTCCGCAGAAATTGCAAACTGGGCCAAACAGGAGGTTAAAGGGACTGACTCTCCAGGTCGGGAGAGTGTTAGTAAAGCGTCTGGAATGTTGCACCCGAGTACCAGGGTACGAAAACTGAGACATATTTGAACACGTCTCCCGATCACATGGTTGATCATACTCTAGGTTCCACATGCATGTTTTAGCTGAAGGAAGAATACCTTAAACCTGGAGAGTTAAGACCCGTGGAATGGGTACCATGCAATATGACTTCAAAGGGTCTTCATTTGCTCACGAACCTCTCCAATCCTATCACTGCTGCATTTATGCCCCTGTACACATGCTTGATTCTCTTTCGGAGACATAGCAATCCATAGGTTTTAAGATACTTACTAGTCAGGTACATTCTTAGGCGTTTAATATGCGGTGTTGAGTCCATTTCGTTGAGCAAGGAGTAGCTCTTGTCTATTCCATATTTGGCTTAAGGAACTTTATCTGTGCTCATTTCAATCTCTGGTTTTATGCAGCACCCCAACTCACCTTTACCCTTAAGCAAGCATAAGTTGGTTTTCTAAATTTGAGAACCTGTTCTGTTCTGTAATTCAGTTCCTGTGTAGCCAAGTTTCCATTCCGTGTATTACTGATATCTTATGATGTTTCTTTTTCTGTGTGACTTATTTCAGTTAGAATCATCATACCTGAATCCACTCATTGTGCTGCTAAGGGCCTGATGACATAGATTTCATTGTTGAGTGATATTGCTTTGTAAGTGAATACCACAACCTCTTTATCCATTTTTCACTTTCTGCGATGTTGAACTTGTACTGTAAATAAGGTTCTTGTAACCAGAGCCGTTCCAGACATTAGGGTGGCTGTGTCTTTTTGATTTTAATTTCCCTAAGCTATAGGACCATAAGTGGAAATGCCCTAGGTTCTGTTGCTTTGTTTTTTAGATGTTTCAGGAAACACCATACACTTCTCCCGAGTGGTTGTTGGCAATTTACATCCCGCCCTTCAGCATAAAAAGGCTCCCAGTTCTCCATGGCCTGTCCTGCCTTTCTGGATTTTACACTTTTTACAGATGGCCCTTTTGACCGGCGGGAAGTGAGACTTCATTGTAGTGCAGATTTCCTTTGCAAGCTTGCTTGGTTGGCCAAAAAGGGCGTATGCGTTTTTTCCTGAATATATTCAGGAAAAAACGCATACGCCCTTTTTGGCCAAGTGCATCATTGTGGACGTTCTGCCTCTTTTCCTACGCTTTCAATGTAATTCTAGTCTACCTCCTGAAATCGGTTTCCTGCAATTCTGCCCCGCTTTCAAGTCCTCTTGGCAGCCTTACTTCAGTCTATTTTTGGACGATAGCTGTCATTTATAACTCTGCAGGTTTGTGAATTACAGTGCCCCTGAGCTCCTTTCTTCAACTCGCTTTCTTTTGAGCTGGCCGCAACACCGCAGGATGGCTTCAGGCCCTAATCTGGTTCCGGCACGGCACACTGAGCCTTTGGTTAATTCCTCTTCCTGGTGGGAAATGAGAGTTAAATTTGCCCATCCGGACACCTCCAGCTAGTCTCTCATTGGTTCTCGCTATTCCTGTTCATCTTCCGCAGAAATTGCAAACTGGGCCAAACAGGAGGTTAAAGGCGCTGACTCTCCAAGTGGGGAGAGTGTTAGTAAAGCGTCTGGAATGTTGCACCCGAGTACCAGGGGAGGAAAACTGAGACATATTTGAACACGTCTCCCGTTCACACGGTTGATCATACTTGGGTTCCACATGCATGTTTTAGCTGAAGGAAGAATACCTTAAACCTGGAGAGTTGAAACCCGTGTAATGGGTACCATGCAATATGACTTCAAAGGGTCTTCATTTGCTCACCGAACCTCTCCAATCCTATCACTGCTGCGTTTATGCCCCTGTAGACATGCTTGATTCTCTTTTGGAGACATAGCAATCCATAGGTTTTACGATACTTACTAGTCAGGTACATTCTTAGGCGTTTAATATGCGGTGTTGAGTCCATTTCGTTGAGCAAGGAGTAGCTCTTGTCTATTCCATATTTGACTTAAGGAACTTTATCTGTGCTCATTTCAATCTCTGGTTTTATGCAGCACCCCAAGGCACCTTTACCCTTAAGCAAGAATAAGTTGGTTTTCTAAATTTGAGACCCTGTTCTGTTCTGTAATTCAGTTCCTGTGTAGCCAAGTTTACATTCCGTGTATTACTGATATCTTATGATGTTTCTTTTTCTGTGTGACTTATTTCCGTTAGAATCATCATACCTGAATCCACTCATTGTGAAGCTAAGGGCCTGATGACATAGATTTCATTGCTGAGTGATATTGCTTTGTAAGTAAATACCACAACTTCTTTATCCATTTTTCACTTTCTGCGATGTTGAACTTGTACTGTAAACGAGGTTCTTGTAAACAGAGCCGTTCCAAACTTTGGGGTGACTGTGTCTTTTTGATTTTAATTTCCCTAAGCTATAGGACCATAAGTGGAAGTGCCCTAGGCTCTGTTGCTTTGTTTTTTAGATGTTTCAGGAAACACCATACACTTCTCCCAAGTGTCTGTTGGCAATTTACATCCCGCCCATCAGCATAACAAGGCTCCCAGTTCTCAATGGCCTGTTGCCTTTCTGGATTTTACACTTTTTTCAGATGGCCCTTTTGACAGGGGGGAAGTGAGACTTCATTGTAGTGCAGATTTCCTTTGCAAGCTTGCTTGGTTGGCCAAAAAGGGCGTATGCGTTTTTTCCTGAATATATTCAGGAAAAAACGCATACGCCCTTTTTGGCCAAGTGCATCATTGTGGACGTTCTGCCTCTTTTCCTATGCTTTCAATGCAATTCCAGTCTACCTCCTGAAATCGGTTTCCTGCAATTCTGCCCCGCTTTCAAGTCCTCTTGGCAGCCTTACTTCAGTCTATTTTTGGACGATAGCTGTCATTTATAACTCTGCAGGTTTGTGAATTACAGTGCCCCTGAGCTCCTTTCTTCAGCTCGCTTTCTTGTGACCTGGCCGCAACACCGCAGGATGGCTTCAGGCCGTAATCTGGTGCCGGCACGGCATGCTGAGCCTTTGGTTATTTCCTCTTCCTGGTGGGAAATGAGAGTTAAATTTGCCCGTCCAGACACCTCCAGCTAGCCTCTCATTGGTTCTCGCTATTCCTGTTCATCTTCCGCAGAAATTGCAAACTGGGCCAAACGGGAGGTTAAAGGGACTGACTCTCCAAGTCGGGAGAGTGTTAGTAAAGCGTCTGGAATGTTGCACCCGAGTACCAGGGGAGGAAAACTGAGACATATTTGAACACGTCTCCCGTTCACATGGTTGATCATACTCTGGGTTCCACATGCATGTTTTAGCTGAAGGAAGAATACCTTAAACCTGGAGAGTTGAGACCCGTGTAATGGGTACCATGCAATATGACTTCAAAGGGTCTTCATTTGCTCACCGAACCTCTCCAATCCTATCACTGCTGCGTTTATGCCCCTGTACACACGCTTGATTCTCTTTTGGAGACATAGCAATCCATAGGTTTTAAGATACTTACTAGCCAGGTACATTCTTAGGCGTTTAATATGGGGTTTTGAGTCCATTTCGTTGAGCAAGGAGTAGCTCTTGTCTATTCCATATTTGGCTTAAGGTACTTTATCTGTGCTCATTTCAATCTCTGGTTTTATGCAGCACCCCAACTCACCTTTCCCCTTAAGCAAGCATAAGTTGGTTTTCTGAATTTGAGACCCTGCTTTGTTTTGGAATGCAGTTCCTGTGTAGCCAAGTTTACATTCCATGTATTAGTGATATCTTATGACGTTTCTTTTTCTGTGTGACTTATTTCAGTTAGAATCATCGTACCTGAATCCACTCATTATGCTGCTACGGGCCTGATGACATAGATTTCATTGCTGAGTGATACTGCATTGTACGTAAGTACCACAAGTTCTTTATCCATTTTTCACTTTCTGTGATATTGAACATGTACGGTAAGCGAGGTTCTTGTAAACGGAGGCGTCCTAAACTTTGGGGTGGCTGTGTCTTTTTGATTTTAATTTCCCTAAGCTATAGGACCATAAGTGGAAGTGCCCTAGGCTCTGTTGCTTTGTTTTTTAGATGTTTCAGGAAACACCATACACTTCTCCTGAGTGTCTGTTGGCAATTTACATCCCGCCCATCAGCATAACAAGGCTCCCAGTTCTCCATGGCCTGTCCTGCCTTTCTGGATTTTACACTTATTTCAGATGGCCCTTTTGACCGGGGAGAAGTGAGACTTCATTGTAGAGCAGATTTCCTTTGCAAGCTTGCTTGGTTGGCCAAAAAGGGCGTATGCGTTTTTTCCTGAATATATTCAGGAAAAAACGCATACGCCCTTTTTGGCCAAGTGCATCATTGTGGACGTTCTGCCTCTTTTCCTATGCTTTCAATGCAATTCCAGTCTACCTCCTGAAATCGGTTTCCTGCAATTCTGCCCCGCTTTCAAGTCCTCTTGGCAGCCTTCCTTCAGTCTATTTTTGGACGATAGCTGTCATTTATAACTCTGCAGGTTTGTGAATTACAGTGCCCCTGAGCTCCTTTCTTCAACTTGCTTTCTTTTGAGCTGGCCGCAACACCGCAGGATGGCTTCAGGCCCTAATCTGGTTCCGGCACGGCACACTGAGCCTTTGGTTAATTCCTCTTCCTGGTGGGAAATGAGAGTTAAATTTGCCCGTCCAGACACCTCCAGCTAGTCTCTCATTGGTTCTCGCTATTCCTGTTCATCTTCCGCAGAAATTGCAAACTGGGCCAAACGGGAGGTTAAAGGGACTGACTCTCCAAGTCGGGAGAGTGTTAGTAAAGCGTCTGGAATGTTGCACCCGAGTACCAGGGGAGGAAAACTGAGACATATTTGAACACGTCTCCCGTTCACATGGTTGATCATACTCTGGGTTCCACATGCATGTTTTAGCTGAAGGAAGAATACCTTAAACCTGGGTAGTTGAAACCCGTGGAATGGGTACCATGCAATATGACTTCAAAGGGTCTTCATTTGCTCACCGAACCTCTCCAATCCTATCACTGCTGCGTTTATGCCCCTGTACACACGCTTGATTCTCTTTTGGAGACATAGCAATCCATAGGTTTTAAGATACTTACTAGTCAGGTACATTCTTAGGCGTCTAATATGGGGTGTTGAGTCCATTTCGTTGAGCAAGGAGTAGCTCTTGTCTATTCCATATTTGGCTTAAGGAACTTTATCTGTGCTCATTTCAATCTCTGGTTTTATGCAGCACCCCAACTCACCTTTCCCCTTAAGCAAGCATAAGTTGGTTTTCTAAATTTGAGACCCTGTTCTGTTCTGTAATTCAGTTCCTGTGTAGCCAGGTTTCCATTCCGTGTATTACTGATATCTTATGATGTTTCTTTTTCTGTGTGACTTATTTCCGTTAGAATCATCATACCTGAATCCACTCATTGTGCTGCTAAGGGCCTGATGACATAGATTTCATTGCTGAGTGATATTGCTTTGTAAGTGAATACCACAACTTCTTTATCCATTTTTTACTTTCTGCGATGTTGAACTTGTACTGTAAACGAGGTTCTTGTAAACAGAGCCGTTCCAAACTTTGGGGTGGCTGTGTCTTTTTTATTTTAATTTCCCTAAGCTATAGGACCATAAGTGGAAGTGCCCTAGGCCCTGTTGCTTTGTTTTTTAGATGTTTCAGGAAACACCATACACTTCTCCCAAGTGTCTGTTGGCAATTTACATCCCGCCCATCAGCATAACAAGGCTCCCAGTTCTCAATGGCCTGTTGCCTTTCTGGATTTTACACTTTTTTCAGATGGCCCTTTTGACCGGGGGGAAGTGAGACTTCATTGTAGTGCAGATTTCCTTTGCAAGCTTGCTTGGTTGGCCAAAAAGGGCGTATGCGTTTTTTCCTGAATATATTCAGGAAAAAACGCATACGCCCTTTTTGGCCAAGTGCATCATTGTGGACGTTCTGCCTCTTTTCCTATGCTTTCAATGCAATTCCAGTCTACCTCCTGAAATCGGTTTCCTGCAATTCTGCCCCGCTTTCAAGTCCTCTTGGCAGCCTTACTTCAGTCTATTTTTGGACGATAGCTGTCATTTATAACTCTGCAGGTTTGTGAATTACAGTGCCCCTGAGCTCCTTTCTTCAACTCGCTTTCTTGTGAGCTGGCCACAACACCGCAGGATGGCTTCAGGCCCTAATCTGGTTCCGGCCCAGCATGCTGAGCCTTTGGTTAATTCCTCTTCCTGGTGGGAAATGAGAGTTAAATTTGCCCGTCCAGACACCTCCAGCTAGCCTCTCATTGGTTCTCGCTATTCCTGTTCATCTTCCGCAGAAATTGCAAACTGGGCCAAACGGGAGGTTAAAGGGACTGACTCTCCAAGTCGGGAGAGTGTTAGTAAAGCGTCTGGAATGTTGAACCCGAGTACCAGGGGAGGAAAACTGAGACATATTTGAACACGTCTCCCGTTCACATGGTTGATCATACTCTGGGTTCCACATGCATGTTTTAGCTGAAGGAAGAATACCTTAAACCTGGAGAGTTGAGACCCGTGTAATGGGTACCATGCAATATAACTTCAAAGGGTCTTCGTTTGCTCACCGAACCTCTCCAATCCTATCACTGCTGCGTTTATGCCCCTGTACACACGCTTGATTCTCTTTTGGAGACATAGCAATCCATAGGTTTTAAGATACTCACTAGTCAGGTACATTCTTAGGCGTTTAATATGGGGTTTTGAGTCCATTTCGTTGAGCAAGGAGTAGCTCTTGTCTATTCCATATTTGGCTTAAGGAAGTTTATCTGTGCTCATTTCAATCTCTGGTTTTATGCAGCACCCCAACTCACCTTTCCCCTTAAGCAAGCATAAGTTGGTTTTCTAAATTTGAGACCCTGCTTTGTTTTGGAATGCAGTTCCTGTGTAGCCAAGTTTACATTCCATGTATTAGTGATATCTTATGACGTTTCTTTTTCTGTGTGACTTATTTCAGTTAGAATCATCGTACCTGAATCCACTCATTATGCTGCTACGGGCCTGATGACATAGATTTCATTGCTGAGTGATAGTGCATTGTACGTAAGTACCACAAGTTCTTTATCCATTTTTCACTTTCTGTGATATTGAACATGTACGGTAAGCGAGGTTCTTGTAAATGGAGGCGTCCTAAACTTTGGGGTGGCTGTGTCTTTTTTATTTTAATTTCCCTAAGCTATAGGACCATAAGTGGAAGTGCCCTAGGCTCTGTTGCTTTGTTTTTTAGATGTTTCAGGAAACACCATACACTTCTCCTGAGTGTCTGTTGGCAATTTACATCCCGCCCATCAGCATAACAAGGCTCCCAGTTCTCCATGGCCTGTCCTGCCTTTCTGGATTTTACACTTATTTCAGATGGCCCTTTTGACCGGGGAGAAGTGAGACTTCATTGTAGAGCAGATTTCCTTTGCAAGCTTGCTTGGTTGGCCAAAAAGGGCGTATGCGTTTTTTCCTGAATATATTCAGGAAAAAACGCATACGCCCTTTTTGGCCAAGTGCATCATTGTGGACGTTCTGCCTCTTTTCCTATGCTTTCAATGCAATTCCAGTCTACCTCCTGAAATCGGTTTCCTGCAATTCTGCCCCGCTTTCAAGTCCTCTTGGCAGCCTTCCTTCAGTCTATTTTTGGACGATAGCTGTCATTTATAACTCTGCAGGTTTGTGAATTACAGTGCCCCTGAGCTCCTTTCTTCAACTGGCTTTCTTTTGAGCTGGCCGCAACACCGCAGGATGGCTTCAGGCCCTAATCTGGTTCCGGCACGGCACGCTGAGCCTTTGGTTAATTCCTCTTCCTGGTGGGAAATGAGAGTTAAATTTGCCCGTCCAGACACCTCCAGCTAGTCTCTCATTGGTTCTCGCTATTCCTGTTCATCTTCCGCAGAAATTGCAAACTGGGCCAAACAGGAGGTTAAAGGGACTGACTCTCCAAGTCGGGAGAGTGTTAGTAAAGCGTCTGGAATGTTGCACCCGAGTACCAGGGTACGAAAACTGAGACATATTTGAACACGTCTCCGGATCACATGGTTGATCATACTCTAGGTTCCACATGCATGTTTTAGATGAAGGAAGAATACCTTAAACCTGGGTAGTTGAAACCCGTGGAATGGGTACCATGCAATATGACTTCAAAGGGTCTTCATTTGCTCACCGAACCTCGACAATCCTATCACTGCTGCGTTTATGCCCCTGTACACATGCTTGATTTTCTTTCAGAGACATAGCAATCCATAGGTTTTAAGATACTTACTAGTCAGGTACATTCTTAGGCGTCTAATATGGGGTGTTGAGTCCATTTCGTTGAGCAAGGAGTAGCTCTTGTCTATTCCATATTTGGCTTAAGGAACTTTATCTGTGCTCATTTCAATCTCTGGTTTTATGCAGCACCCCAACTCACCTTTCCCCTTAAGCAAGCATAAGTTGGTTTTCTAAATTTGAGACCCTGTTCTGTTCTGTAATTCAGTTCCTGTGTAGCCAGGTTTCCATTCCGTGTATTACTGATATCTTATGATGTTTCTTTTTCTGTGTGACTTATTTCCGTTAGAATCATCATACCTGAATCCACTCATTGTGCTGCTAAGGGCCTGATGACATAGATTTCATTGCTGAGTGATATTGCTTTGTAAGTGAATACCACAACTTCTTTATCCATTTTTTACTTTCTGCGATGTTGAACTTGTACTGTAAACGAGGTTCTTGTAAACAGAGCCGTTCCAAACTTTGGGGTGGCTGTGTCTTTTTGATTTTAATTTCCCTAAGCTATAGGACCATAAGTGGAAGTGCCCTAGGCTCTGTTGCTTTGTTTTTTAGATGTTTCAGGAAACACCATACACTTCTCCCAAGTGTCTGTTGGCAATTTACATCCCGCCCATCAGCATAACAAGGCTCCCAGTTCTCCATGGCCTGTCCTGCCTTTCTGGATTTTACACTTTTTTCAGATGGCCCTTTTGACCGGGGGGAAGTGAGACTTCATTGTAGTGCAGATTTCCTTTGCAAGCTTGCTTGGTTGGCCAAAAAGGGCGTATGCGTTTTTTCCTGAATATATTCAGGAAAAAACGCATACGCCCTTTTTGGCCAAGTGCATCATTGTGGACGTTCTGCCTCTTTTCCTATGCTTTCAATGCAATTCCAGTCTACCTCCTGAAATCGGTTTCCTGCAATTCTGCCCCGCTTTCAAGTCCTCTTGGCAGCCTTACTTCAGTCTATTTTTGGACGATAGCTGTCATTTATAACTCTGCAGGTTTGTGAATTACAGTGCCCCTGAGCTCCTTTCTTCAACTCGCTTTCTTGTGAGCTGGCCGCAACACCGCAGAATGGCTTCAGGCCCAAATCTGGTTCCGGCACGGCTTGCTGAGCCTTTGGTTATTTCCTCTTCCTGGTGGGAAATGAGAGTTAAATTTGCCCGTCCAGACACCTCCAGCTAGTCTCTCATTGGTTCTCGCTATTCCTGTTCATCTTCCGCAGAAATTGCAAACTGGGCCAAACAGGAGGTTAAAGGCGCTGACTCTCCAAGTGGGGAGAGTGTTAGTAAAGCGTCTGGAATGTTGCACCCGAGTACCAGGGGAGGAAAACTGAGACATATTTGAACACGTCTCCCGTTCACATGGTTGATCATACTTGGGTTCCACATGCATGTTTTAGCTGAAGGAAGAATACCTTAAACCTGGGTAGTTGAAACCCGTGTAAAGGGTACCATGCAATATGACTTCAAAGGGTCTTCATTTGCTCACCGAACCTCTCCAATCCTATCACTGCTGCGTTTATGCCCCTGTACACATGCTTGATTCTCTTTCGGAGACATAGCAATCCATAGGTTTTAAGATACTTACTAGACAGGTACATTCTTAGGCGTTTAATATGCGGTGTTGAGTCCATTTCGTTGAGCAAGGAGTAGCTCTTTTCTATTCAATATTTGACTTAAGGAACTTTATCTGTGCTCATTTCAATCTCTGGTTTTATGCAGCACCCCAACTCACCTTTACCCTTAAGCAAGCATAAGTTGGTTTTCTAAATTTGAGACCCTGTTCTGTTCTGTAATTCAGTTCCTGTGTAGCCAAGTTTACATTCCGTGTATTACTGATATTTTATGATGTTTCTTTTTCTGTGTGACTTATTTCAGTTAGAATCATCATACCTGAATCCACTCATTGTGCTGCTAAGGGCCTGATGACACAGATTTCATTGCTGAGTGATATTGCTTTGTAAGTAAATACCACAACTTCTTTATCCATTTTTCACTTTCTGCGATGTTGAACTTGTACTGTAAACGAGGTTCTTGTAAACAGAGCCGTTCCAAACATTGGGGTGGCTGTGTCTTTTTGATTTTAATTTCCCTAAGCTATAGGACCAAGAGTGGAAGTGCCCTAGGTTCTGTTGCTTTGTTTTTTAGATGTTTCAGGAAACACCATACACTTCTCCCGAGTGGTTGTTGGCAAATTACATCCCGCCCATCAGCATAACAAGGCTCCCAGTTCTCCATGGCCTGTCCTGCCATTCTGGATTTTACACTTTTTTCAGATGGCCCTTTTGACCGGGGAGAAGTGAGAATTCATTGTAGTGCAGATTTCCTTTGCCAGCTTGCTTGGTTGGCCAAAAAGGACGTATGCGTTTTTTCCTGAATATATTCAGGAATATATTCAGGAAAAAACGCATACGCCCGTTTTGGCCAAGTGCATCATTGTGGACGTTCTGCCTCTTTTCCTATGCTTTCAATGCAATTCCAGTCTACCTCCTGAAATCGGTTTCCTGCAATTCTGCCCCGCTTTCAAGTCCTCTTGGCAGCCTTACTTCAGTATATTTTTGGACGATAGCTGTCATTTATAACTCTGCAGGTTTGTGAATTACAGTTCCTCTGAGCTCCTTTCTTCAACTCACTTTCTTGTGACCTGGCCGCAACACCGCAGGATGGCTTCAGGCCCTAATCTGGTTCCGGCACGGCACGCTGAGCCTTTGGTTAATTCCTCTTCCTGGTGGGAAATGAGAGTTAAATTTGCCCGTCCAGACACCTCCAGCTAGTCTCTCATTGGTTCTCGCTATTCCTGTTCATCTTCCGCAGAAATTGCAAACTGGGCCAAACAGGAGGTTAAAGGGACTGACTCTCCAAGTCGGGAGAGTGTTAGTAAAGCGTCTGGAATGTTGCACCCGAGTACCAGGGTACGAAAACTGAGACATATTTGAACACGTCTCCCGATCACATGGTTGATCATACTCTGGGTTCCACATGCATGTTTTAGCTGAAGGAAGAATACCTTAAACCTGGGTAGTTGAAACCCGTGGAATGGGTACCATGCAATATGACTTCAAAGGGTCTTCATTTGCTCACCGAACCTCTCCAATCCTATCACTGCTGCATTGATGCCCCTGTACACATGCTTGATTCTCTTTCGGACACATAGCAATCCATAGGTTTTACGATACTTACTAGTCAGGTACATTCTTAGGCGTTTAATATGCGGTGTTGAGTCCATTTCATTGAACAAGGAGTAGCTCTTGTCTATTCCATATTTGGCTTAAGGAACTTTATCTGTGCTCATTTCAATCTCTGGTTTTATGCAGCACCCCAACTCACCTTTACCCTTAAGCAAGCATAAGTTGGTTTTCGAAATTTGAGACCCTGTTCTCTTCTGTAATTCAGTTCCTGTGTAGCCAAGTTTACATTCCGTGTATTACTGATATCTTATGATGTTTCTTTTTCTGTGTGACTTATTTCAGTTAGAATCATCATACCTGAATCCACTCATTGTGCTGCTAAGGGCCTGATGACACAGATTTCATTGCTGAGTGATATTGCTTTGTAAGTAAATACCACAACTTCTTTATCCATTTTTCACTTTCTGCGATGTTGAACTTGTACTGTAAACGAGGTTCTTGTAAACAGAGCCGTTCGAAACTTTGGGGTGGCTGTGTCTTTTTGATTTTAAATTCCCTAAGCTATAGGACCATAAGTGGAAGTGCCCTAGGCTCTGTTGCTTTGTTTTTTAGATGTTTCAGGAAACACCATACACTTCTCCCTAGTGGTTGTTGGCAATTTACATCCCGCCCATCAGCATAACAAGGCTCCCAGTTCGCCATGGCCTGTCCTGCCTTTCTGGATTTTACACTTTTTTCAGATGGCCCTTTTGACCGGGGGGAAGTGAGACTTCATTGTAGTGCAGATTTCCTTTGCAAGCTTGCTTGGTTGGCCAAAAAGGGCGTATGCGTTTTTTCCTGAATATATTCAGGAAAAAACGCATACGCCCTTTTTGGCCAAGTGCATCATTGTGGATGTTCTGCCTCTTTTCCTATGCTTTCAATGCAATTCCAGTCTACCTCCTGAAATCGGTTTCCTGCAATTCTGCCCCGCTTTCAAGTCCTCTTGGCAGCCTTACTTCAGTCTATTTTTGGACGATAGCTGTCATTTATAACTCTGCAGGTTTGTGAATTACAGTGCCCCTGAGCTCGTTTCTTCAACTCGCTTTCTTGTGACCTGGCCGCAACACCGCAGGATGGCTTCAGGCCCTAATCTGGTTCCGGCACGGCACGCTCAGCCTTTGGTTATTTCCTCTTCCTGGTGGGAAATGAGAGTGAAATTTGCCCGTCCAGACAACTCCAGCTAGTCTCTCATTGGTTCTCGCTATTCCTGTTCATCTTCCGCAGAAATTGCAAACTGGGCCAAACAGGAGGTTAAAGGCGCTGACTCTCCAAGTGGGGAGAGTGTTAGTAAAGCGTCTGGAATGTTGCACCCGAGTACCAGGGGAGGAAAACTGAGACATATTTGAACACGTCTCCCGTTCACATGGTTGATCATACTTGGGTTCCACATGCATGTTTTAGCTGAAGGAAGAATACATTAAACCTGGGTATTTGAAACCCGTGGAATGGGTACCATGCAATATGACTTCAAAGGGTCTTCATTTGCTCACCGAACCTCTCCAATCCTATCACTGCTGCGTTTATGCCCCTGTACACATGCTTGATTCTCTTTCGGAGACATAGCAATCCATAGGTTTTAAGATACTTACTAGTCAGGTACATTTTTAGGCGTTTAATATGCGGTGTTGAGTCCATTTCGTTGAGCAAGGAGTAGCTCTTGTCTATTCCATATTTGGCTTAAGGAACTTTATCTGTGCTCATTTCAATCTCTGGTTTTATGCAGCACCCCAACTCACCTTTCCCCTTAAGCAAGCATAAGTTGGTTTTCTAAATTTGAGACCCTGTTCTCTTCTGTAATTCAGTTCCTGTGTAGCCAAGTTTACATTCCGTGTATTACTGATATCTTATGATGTTTCTTTTTCTGTGTGACTTATTTCAGTTAGAATCATCATACCTGAATCCACTCATTGTGCTGCTAAGGGCCTGATGACACAGATTTCATTGCTGAGTGATATTGCTTTGTAAGTAAATACCACAACTTCTTTATCCATTTTTCACTTTCTGCGATGTTGAACTTGTACTGTAAACGAGGTTCTTGTAAACAGAGCCGTTCGAAACTTTGGGGTGGCTGTGTCTTTTTGATTTTAAATTCCCTAAGCTATAGGACCATAAGTGGAAGTGCCCTAGGCTCTGTTGCTTTGTTTTTTAGATGTTTCAGGAAACACCATACACTTCTCCCTAGTGGTTGTTGGCAATTTACATCCCGCCCATCAGCATAACAAGGCTCCCAGTTCTCCATGGCCTGTCCTGCCTTTCTGGATTTTACACTTTTTTCAGATGGCCCTTTTGACCGGGGGGAAGTGAGACTTCATTGTAGTGCAGATTTCCTTTGCAAGCTTGCTTGGTTGGCCAAAAAGGGCGTATGCGTTTTTTCCTGAATATATTCAGGAAAAAACCCATACGCCCTTTTTGGCCAAGTGCATCATTGTGGACGTTCTGCCTCTTTTCCTATGCTTTCAATGCAATTCCAGTCTACCTCCTGAAATCGGTTTCCTGCAATGCTGCCCCGCTTTCAAGTCCTCTTGGCAGCCTTACTTCAGTCTATTTTTGGACGATAGCTGTCATTTATAACTCTGCAGGTTTGTGAATTACAGTGCCCCTGAGCTCCTTTCTTCAACTCGCTTTCTTGTGACCTGGCCGCAACACCGCAGGATGGCTTCAGGCCCTAATCTGGTTCCGGCACGGCACGCTCAGCCTTTGGTTATTTCCTCTTCCTGGTGGGAAATGAGAGTGAAATTTGCCCGTCCAGACACCTCCAGCTAGTCTCTCATTGGTTCTCGCTATTCCTGTTCATCTTCCGCAGAAATTGCAAACTGGGCCAAACAGGAGGTTAAAGGCGCTGACTCTCCAAGTGGGGAGAGTGTTAGTAAAGCGTCTGGAATGTTGCACCCGAGTACCAGGGGAGGAAAACTGAGACATATTTGAACACGTCTCCCGTTCACATGGTTGATCATACTTGGGTTCCACATGCATGTTTTAGCTGAAGGAAGAATACCTTAAACCTGGGTATTTGAAACCCGTGGAATGGGTACCATGCAATATGACTTCAAAGGGTCTTCATTTGCTCACCGAACCTCTCCAATCCTATCACTGCTGCGTTTATGCCCCTGTACACATGCTTGATTCTCTTTCGGAGACATAGCAATCCATAGGTTTTAAGATACTTACTAGTCAGGTACATTTTTAGGCGTTTAATATGCGGTGTTGAGTCCATTTCGTTGAGCAAAGAGTAGCTCTTGTCTATTCCATATTTGGCTTAAGGAACTTTATCTGTGCTCATTTCAATCTCTGGTTTTATGCAGCACCCCAACTCACCTTTCCCCTTAAGCAAGCATAAGTTGGTTTTCGAAATTTGAGACCCTGTTCTGTTCTGTAATTCAGTTCCTGTGTAGCCAAGTTTACATTCCGTGTATTACTGATATCTTATGATGTTTCTTTTTCTGTGTGACTTATTTCAGTTAGAATCATCATACCTGAATCCACTCATTGTGCTGCTAAGGGCCTGATGACACAGATTTCATTGCTGAGTGATATTGCTTTGTAAGTAAATACCACAACTTTTTTATCCATTTTTCACTTTCTGCGATGTTGAACTTGTACTGTAAACGAGGTTCTTGTAAACAGAGCCGTTCGAAATTTTGGGGTGGCTGTGTCTTTATGATTTTAAATTCCCTAAGTTATAGGACCATAAGTGGAAGTGCCCTAGGCTCTGTTGCTTTGTTTTTTAGATGTTTCAGGAAACACCATACACTTCTCCCGAGTGGTTGTTGGCAATTTACATTCCACCCTACAGCATAACAAGGCTCCCAGTTCTCCATGGCCTGTCCTGCCTTTCTGGATTTTACACTTTTTTCAGATGGCCCTTTTGACCAGGGGGAAGTGAGACTTCATTGTAGTGCAGATTTCCTTTGCAAGCTTGCTTGGTTGGCCAAAAAGGGCGTATGCGTTTTTTCCTGAATATATTCAGAAAAAACGCATACGCCCTTTTTGGCCAAGTGCATCATTGTGGACGTTCTGCCTCTTCTCCTATGCTTTCAATGCAATTCCAGTCTACCTCCTGAAATCGGTTTCCTGCAATTCTGCCCCGCTTTCAAGTCCTCTTGGCAGCCTTACTTCAGTCTATTTTTGGACGATAGCTGTCATTTATAACTCTGCAGGTTTGTGAATTACAGTGCCCCTGAGCTCCTTTCTTCAACTCGCTTTCTTTTGAGCTGGCCACAACACCGCAGGATGGCTTCAGGCCCTAATCTGGTTCCGGCATGGCACACTGAGCCTTTGGTTATTTCCTCTTCGTGGTGGGAAATGAGAGTTAAATTTGCCCGTCCAGACACCTCCAGCTAGCCTCTCATTGGTTCTCGCTATTCCTGTTCATCTTCCGCAGAAATTGCAAACTGGGCCAAACAGGAGGTTAAAGGTGCTGACTTTCCAAGTGGGGAGAGTATTAGTAAAGCGTCTGTAATGTTGCACCCGAGTACCAGGGGAAGAACACTGAGACATATTTGAACACGTCTCCCGTTCACATGGTTGATCATACTTGGGTTCCACATGCATGTTTTAGCTGAAGGAAGAATACCTAAAACCTGGGTAGTTGAAACCCGTGGAATGGGTACCATGCAATATGACTTCAAAGGGTCTTCATTTGCTCACTGAACCTCTCCAATCCTATCACTGCTGCGTTTATGCCCCTGTACACATGCTTGATTCTCTTTTGGAGACATAGCAATCCATAGGTTTTAAGATACTTACTAATCAGGTACATTCTTAGGCGTTTAATATGCGGTGTTGAGTCCATTTCGTTGAGCAAGGAGTAGCTCTTGTCTATTCCATATTTGGCTTAAGGAACTTTATCTGTGCTCATTTCAATCTCTGGTTTTATGCAGCACCCCAACTCACCTTTCCCCTTAAGCAAGCATAAGTTGGTTTTCTAAATTTGAGACCCTGTTCTGTTCTGTAATTCAGTTCCTGTGTAGCCAAGTTTCCATTCCGTGTATTACTGATATCTTATGATGTTTCTTTTTCTGTGTGACTTATTTCAGTTAGAATGATCATATCTGAATCCACTCATTGTGCTGCTAAGGGCCTGATGACACATATTTCATTGCTGAGTTATATTGCTTTGTAAGTAAATACCACAACTTCTTTATCCATTTTTCACTTTCTGCGATGTTGAACTTGTACTGTAAACGAGGTTCTTGTAAACAGAGCCGTTCCAAACTTTGGGGTGGCTGTGTCTTTTTCATTTTAATTTCCCTAAGCTATAGGACCATAAGTGGAAGTGCCCTAGGTTCGGTTGCTTTGTTTTTTAGTTGTTTCAGGAAACACCATACACTTCTCCCAAGTGCTTCTTCGCAATTTACATCCCGCCCATCAGCATAACAAGGCTCCCAGTTCTCCATGGCCTGTCCTGCCTTTCTGGATTTTACACTTTTTTCAGATGGCCCTTTTGACCGGGGGGAAGTGAGACTTCATTGTAGTGCAGATTTCCTTTGCAAGCTTGCTTGGTTGGCCAAAAAGGGCGTATGCGTTTTTTCCTGAATATATTCAGGAAAAAACGCATACGCCCTTTTTGGCCAAGTGCATCATTGTGGACGTTCTGCCTCTTTTCCTATGCTTTCAATGCAATTCCAGTCTACCTCCTGAAATCGGTTTCCTGCAATTCTGCCCCGCTTTCAAGTCCTCTTGGCAGCCTTACTTCAGTATATTTTTGGACGATAGCTGTCATTTATAACTCTGCAGGTTTGTGAATTACAGTTCCTCTGAGCTCCTTTCTTCAACTCGCTTTCTTGTGACCTGGCCGCAACACCGCAGGATGGTTTCAGGCCCTAATCTGGTTCCGGCACTGCACGCTGAGCCTTTGGTTAATTCCTCTTCCTGGTGGGAAATGAGAGTTAAATTTGCCCGTCCAGACACCTCCAGCTAGTCTCTCATTGGTTCTCGCTATTCCTGTTCATCTTCCGCAGAAATTGCAAACTGGGCCAAACAGGAGGTTAAAGGGACTGACTCTCCAAGTCGGGAGAGTGTTAGTAAAGCGTCTGGAATGTTGCACCCGAGTACCAGGGTACGAAAACTGAGACATATTTGAACACGTCTCCCGATCACATGGTTGATCATACTCTGGGTTCCACATGCATGTTTTAGCTGAAGGAAGAATACCTTAAACCTGGGTAGTTGAAACCCGTGGAATGGGTACCATGCAATATGACTTCAAAGGGTGTTCATTTGCTCACCGAACCTCTCCAATCCTATCACTGCTGCATTTATGCCCCTGTACACATGCTTGATTCTCTTTCGGACACATAGCAATCCATAGGTTTTACGATACTTACTAGTCAGGTACATTCTTAGGCGTTTAATATGCGGTGTTGAGTCCATTTCGTTGAGCAAGGAGTAGCTCTTGTCTATTCCATATTTGGCTTAAGGAACTTTATCTGTGCTCATTTCAATCTCTGGTTTTATGCAGCACCCCAACTCACCTTTCCCCTTAAGCAAGCATAAGTTGGTTTTCTAAATTTGAGACCCTGTTCTCTTCTGTAATTCAGTTCCTGTGTAGCCAAGTTTACATTCCGTGTATTACTGATATCTTATGATGTTTCTTTTTCTGTGTGACTTATTTCAGTTAGAATCATCATACCTGAATCCACTCATTGTGCTGCTAAGGGCCTGATGACACAGATTTCATTGCTGAGTGATATTGCTTTGTAAGTAAATACCACAACTTCTTTATCCATTTTTCACTTTCTGCGATGTTGAACTTGTACTGTAAACGAGGTTCTTGTAAACAGAGCCGTTCCAAACTTTGGGGTGGCTGTGTCTTTTTGATTTTAAATTCCCTAAGCTATAGGACCATAAGTGGAAGTGCCCTAGGCTCTGTTGCTTTGTTTTTTAGATGTTTCAGGAAACACCATACACTTCTCCCTAGTGGTTGTTGGCAATTTACATCCCGCCCATCAGCATAACAAGGCTCCCAGTTCGCCATGGCCTGTCCTGCCTTTCTGGATTTTACACTTTTTTCAGATGGCCCTTTTGACCGGGGGGAAGTGAGACTTCATTGTAGTGCAGATTTCCTTTGCAAGCTTGCTTGGTTGGCCAAAAAGGGCGTATGCGTTTTTTCCTGAATATATTCAGGAAAAAACCCATACGCCCTTTTTGGCCAAGTGCATCATTGTGGACGTTCTGCCTCTTTTCCTATGCTTTCAATGCAATTCCAGTCTACCTCCTGAAATCGGTTTCCTGCAATGCTGCCCCGCTTTCAAGTCCTCTTGGCAGCCTTACTTCAGTCTATTTTTGGACGATAGCTGTCATTTATAACTCTGCAGGTTTGTGAATTACAGTGCCCCTGAGCTCCTTTCTTCAACTCGCTTTCTTGTGACCTGGCCGCAACACCGCAGGATGGCTTCAGGCCCTAATCTGGTTCTGGCACGGCACGCTGAGCCTTTGGTTAATTCCTCTTCCTGGTGGGAAATGAGAGTTAAATTTGCCCGTCCAGACACCTCCAGCTAGTCTCTCATTGGTTCTCGCTATTCCTGTTCATCTTCCGCAGAAATTGCAAACTGGGGCAAACAGGAGGTTAAAGGGACTGACTCTCCAAGTCGGGAGAGTGTTAGTAAAGCGTCTGGAATGTTGCACCCGAGTACCAGGGTACGAAAACTGAGACATATTTGAACACGTCTCCCGTTCACATGGTTGATCATACTCTGGGTTCCACATGCATGTTTTAGCTGAAGGAAGAATACCTTAAACCTGGGTAGTTGAAACCCGTGGAATGGGTACCATGCAATATGACTTCAAAGGGTCTTCATTTGCTCACCGAACCTCTCCAATCCTATCACTGCTGCGTTTATGCCCCTGTACACATGCTTGATTCTCTTTCGGAGACATAGCAATCCATAGGTTTTAAGATACTTACTAGTCAGGTACATTCTTAGGCGTTTAATATGGGGTGTTGAGTCCATTTCGTTGAGCAAGGAGTAGCTCTTGTCTATTCCATATTTGGCTTAAGGAACTTTATCTGTGCTCATTTCAATCTCTGGTTTTATGCAGCACCCCAACTCACCTTTCCCCTTAAGCAAGCATAAGTTGGTTTTCTAAATTTGAGACCCTGTTCTGTTTTCGAATGCAGTTCCTGTGTAGCCAAGTTTACATTCCGTGTATTACTGATATCTTATGATGTTTCTATTTCTGTGTGACTTATTTCAGTTAGAATCATCGTACCTGAATCCACTCATTATGCTGCTACGGGCCTGATGACATAGATTTCATTGCTGAGTGATACTGCATTGTACGTAAGTACCACAAGTTCTTTATCCATTTTTCACTTTCTGTGATATTCAACTTGTATGGTAAACGAGGTTCTTGTAAACGGAGGCGTCCCAAACTTTGGGGTGGCTGTGTTTTTGATTTAAATTTCCCTATGCTATAGGACCATAAGTGGAAGTGCCCTAGGCTCTGTTGCTTTGTTTTTTAGATGTTTCAGGAAACACCATACACTTCTCCTGAGTGTCTGTTGGCAATTTACATCCCGCCCATCAGCATAACAAGGCTCCCAGTTCTCCATGGCCTGCCCTGCCTTTCTGGATTTTACACTTTTTTCAGATGGCCCTTTTAACCGCGGAGAAGTGAGACTTCATTGTAGTGCAGATTTCCTTTGCAAGTTTGCTTGGTTGGCCAAAAAGGGCGTATGCGTTTTTTCCTGAATATATTCAGGAAAAAACGCATACGCCCTTTTTGGCCAAGTGCATCATTGTGGACGTTCTGCCTCTTTTCCTATGCTTTCAATGCAATTCCAGTCTACCTCCTGAAATCGGTTTCCTGCAATGCTGCCCCGCTTTCAAGTCCTCTTGGCAGCCTTACTTCAGTATATTTTTGGACGATAGCTGTCATTTATAACTCTGCAGGTTTGTGAATTACAGTGCCCCTGAGCTCCTTTCTTCAACTCGATTTCTTGTGACCTGGCCGCAACACTGCAGGATGTCTTCAGGCCCTAATCTGGTTCCGGCACGGCATTCTGAGCCTTTGGTTAATTCCTCTTCCTGGTGGGAAATGAGAGTTAAATTTGCCCATCCAGACAGCTCCAGCTAGTCTCTCATTGATTCTCGCTATTCCTGTTCATCTTCCGCAGAAATTGAAAACTGGGCCAAACAGGAGGTTAAAGGGACTGACTCTCCAAGTGGGGAGAGTGTTAGTAAGCGTCTGGAATGTTGCACCCGAGTACCAGGGTACGAAAACAGAGACATATTTGAACACGTCTCCCGATCACATGGTTGATCATACTCTAGGTTCCACATGCATGTTTTAGCTGAAGGAAGAATACCTTAAACCTGGGTAGTTGAAACCCGTGGAATGGGTACCATGCAATATGACTTCAAAGGGTCTTCATTTGCTCACGAACCTCTCCAGTCCTATCACTGCTGCGTTTATGCCCCTGTACACATGCTTGATTCTCTTTCGGAGACATAGCAATCCATAGGTTTTAAGATACTTACTAGACAGGTACATTCTTAGGCGTTTAATATGCGGTGTTGAGTCCATTTCGTTGAGCAAGGAGTAGCTCTTGTCTATTCCATATTTGGCTTAAGGAACTTTATCTGTGCTCATTTCAATCTCTGGTTTTATGCAGCACCCCAACTCACCTTTCCCCTTAAGCAAGCATAAGTTGGTTTTCTAAATTTGAGACCCTGTTCTGTTCTGTAATTCAGTTCCTGTGTAGCCAAGTTTACATTCCGTGTATTACAGATATCTTATGATGTTTCTTTTTTTGTGTGACTTATTTCAGTTAGAATCATCATACCTGAATCCACTCATTGTGCTAAGGGCCTGATGACATAGATTTCATTGCTGAGTGTTATTGCTTTGTAAGTAAATACCACAGCTTCTTTATCCATTTTTCATTTTCTGCGATGTTGAACTTGTACTGTAAACGAGGTTCTTGTAAACAGAGTTGTCCCAAACTTTGGGGTGGCTGTGTCTTTTTTATTTTAATTTCCCTAAGCTATAGGACCATAAGTGGAAGTGCCCTAGGCTCTGTTGATTTGTTTTTTCGATGTTTCAGGAAACACCATACACTTCTCCCGAGTGTCTGTTGGCAATTTACATCCCGCCCATCAGCATAACAAGGCTCCCAGTTCTCCATGGCCTGTCCTGCCTTTCTGGATTTTACACTTTTTTCAGATGGCCCTTTTGACCGGGGAGAAGTGAGACTTCATTGTAGTGCAGATTTCCTTTGCAAGCTTGCTTGGTTGGCCAAAAAGGGCGTATGCGTTTTTTCCTGAATATATTCAGGAAAAAACGCATACGCCCTTTTTGGCCAAGTGCATCATTGTGGACGTTTTGCCTCTTTTCCTATGCTTTCAATGCAATTCCAGAATACCTCCTGAAATCGGTTTCCTGCAATTCTGCCCCGCTTTCAAGTCCTCTTGGCAGCCTTACTTCAGTCTATTTTTGGACGATAGCTGTCATTTATAACTCTGCAGGTTTGTGAATTACAGTGCCCCTGAGCTCCTTTCTTCAACTCGCTTTCTTGTGACCTGGCCGCAACACCGCAGGATGGCTTCAGGCCCTAATCTGGTTCCGGCACGGCATGCTGAGCCTTTGTTTATTTCCTCTTTCTGGTGGGAAATGAGAGTTAAATTTGCCCGTCCAGACACCTCCAGCTAGTCTCTCATTGGTTCTCGCTATTCCTGTTCATCTTCCGCAGAAATTGCAAACGGGGCCAAACAGGAGGTTAAAGGTGCTGACTCTCCAAGTGGGGAGAGTGTTAGTAAAGCGTCTGGAATGTTGCACCCGAGTACCAGGGGAGGAAAACTGAGACATATTTGAACATGTCTCCCGTTCACACGGTTGATCATACTCTGGGTTCCACATGCATGTTTTAGCTGAAGGAAGAATACCTTAAACCTGGAGAGTTGAGACCTGTGTAATGGGTACCATGCAATATGACTTTAAAGGGTCTTCATTTGCTCCCCGAACCTCTCCAATCCTATCACTGCTGCGTTTATGCCCCTGTACACACGCTTGATTCTCTTTTGGAGACATAGCAATCCATAGGTTTTAAGATACTTACTAGTCAGGTACATTCTTAGGCGTTTAATATGGGGTGTTGAGTCCATTTCGTTGAGCAAGGAGTAGCTCTTGTCTATTCCATATTTGGCTTAAGGAACTTTATCTGTGCTCATTTCAATCTCTGGTTTTATGCAGCACCCCAACTCACCTTCCCCCTTAAGCAAGCATAAGTTGGTTTTCTAAACTTGAGACACTGTTCTGTTTTGTAATTCAGTTCATGTGTAGCCAAGTTTACATTCCATGTATTACTGATACCTTATGATGTTTCTTTTCTGTGTGACTTATTTCAGTTCGAATCATCATACCTGAATCCACTCATTATGCTGCTACGGGCCTGATGAGATAGATTTCATTGCTGAGTGATATTGCATTGTACGTAAGTACCACAAGTTCTTTATCCATTTTTCACTTTCTGTGATATTGAACTTGTACTGTAAACGAGGTTCTTGTAAACAGAGCCGTCCCAAACTTTGGGGTGGCTGTGTCTTTTTGATTTTAATTTCCCTAAACTATAGGACCATAAGTGGAAGTGCCCTAGGCTCTGTTGCTTTGTTTTTTAGATGTTTCAGGAAACACCATACACTTCTCCAGAGTGGCTGTTGGCAATTTACATCCCGCCCATCAGCATAAGAAGGCTCCCAGTTCTCCATGGCCTGTCCTGCCTTTATGGATTTTACACTTTTTTCAGATGGCCCTTTTGACCAGGTGGAAGTGAGACTTCATTGTAGTGCAGATTTCCTTTGCAAGCTTGCTTGGTTGGCCAAAAAGGGCGTATGCGTTTTTTCCTGAATATATTCAGGAAAAAACACATACGCCCTTTTTGGCCAAGTGCATCATTGTCGAGTTTCTGACTCTCTTCATATGCTTTCAATGCAATTCCAGTCTACCTCCTGAAATCGGTTTCCTGCAATTCTTCCTTGCTTTCAATGCCTCTTCATAGCCTTACCTCAATATATTTTTTAAAAATAGTTGGCCTTTATAACTCTGCAGGTTTTTGAATTGCAGTGGCCCTTAGCTCCATTTTTTAGCTCTTATTTTTGTGGTATTGCCCCATAACCACAGGATTCCTTGAAGCCCTATTTTTCTTCTGGGGCACCTGCTGTGCCTTTGGTTAATTCTTCTTACTGATGTGATATTAGAGTGACATGTGCCCATTGATACCGCTACAGCTAGTTTCTCACTGGTTCCCCCTATTCCCATTCATCCTCTGCACTAACTGCAGACTGTGCGATACCAGAACTTAAAGGCATTGACTCCATGTGGGGATGTTGTTAGTAAAGCGGCTGGAATGTCGATCCGGAGCCCCAGGAGAGGAAAAATGAGGTGCGTTTTAGAAACCTTTCCCGATCATATGGTATACCAGTCGCTGGGTTTCCCAAGCATGGTTTAGCTGTAGGAAGATTCCCTTCAACCTGGAGTGTTGGGACCCTTGGAATGAGTAGCATGAAGTATTGCATTAAACTTTCGGCAGTTGCTCACCAAAGCTCACCAATCCTGTCAGCCCCAAGTGTCCAGCCTTATGTCTTATCCAGCTGTGGGTTTATATGTGGTCAATCCAGGTTGCATCACAGCCCCTGAGCGAATTTTGTAAGAATTTTTCTCTCTTTCATTGTTTCAGCGTTTTGTTTTTAAAATTTATTTCTATAATGGGGTTTAGCTCCTTTTCACTGCTGTGTTTGTGCCGCTCTGCACACACTTGATTCCCTTATGGAGATATATCAATACATGGGTTTTAAGATTCTTATTCCTCAGATATATTTCTCTGCGGTGTATAGGGTATGTTGAGGCCTGTTCATTGAGCAAGGTGTAGATCTTGTCTAATACCTATTTGGTTTATTGAACGGTATCTGTGCTAATTTCAAACTCTGGTTTTATGCATCACCCCACCTCTCCTTTCCCCTTAAGCTGACATAAGTGTGTTTTCTAAATGTGAGACACTGTTCTGTTCTGTAATTCATTTCTTGTGCAGCCATATTTACCCTCCCTCTATAAGTGATATCTTATGATATGTTTCTTTTTCTGTTTGACTTATTTCAAGTAGTATTATCGGACCTAAATCCACTCTTTATCCTTCTACTAGCCTTATTACATTGATTTCATGGTGAAGAGATATTCCATTGTACATAAGTACCACATCTTCTTTATCCATTGTTCTCTTTCCTGGGATATTTAAGGTGTACTGAAGTTGAGGTTCTTGTAAACAGAGTAGCCCTAAACTGTGGTGTGCTTGTGTCTTGTTGATTTTTAGACTTCCCTAGATATACTCCCATGATTGGAAGTGTCCTATGCTCTGTAGCTCTGTTTTTTAGATGATTTAGGAACCACCATACACTTCTCCAGAGTGGCTCTCGGCAGTTCACACACTGCCCATCAGCGTATAAAGGCTCCCTGTTCTCCATGGCCTGTCCTGCATTTCTGGTTTTTACAATTTTTTAGGATGGCCCTTTTGACCGGTGGGAAGTGAGACTTCTTTGTTGTGCACATTTGCATTGCTTGCTTGCTTCGTTCCCCATAAAGTGCGTATGTGTTTTTTCCTGGATATAATCAGGAAAAAACGCATACGCCCTTTTGGGCCAACTGCATCATTGTCGAAATTCTGCCACTTTTCATGTGCGTTAAAGACGAGTCCAATCTATCTCTTGAAATCTGTTTCTTGCAATTCTGTCTTGCATTCAGATCCTCTTCTTTGCCTTACCTCAACATATTTTTGGACGTTAGTTTTCATTTATAACTCTGCAGGTTTGTGAATTGCAGTGACCCTGAGCTCCATTTTTTAAGTTGCTCTTTTGTGAGCTGGCCTCAAACCCGCAGGATTGCTTCAGGCCCTATTTTGGCTCCGGCGAGGCAGGCTGAGCCTTTCTTTAATTCTTATTCTTAATGGGAAATTAGAGTGATATGTGCCCGTCCAAACCCCTACAACTCTTCTCTCATTGGTTCCCCCTCTTCCCGTTCATCCTCCTCACAATTTGCAAAATGTGTGAAACAGAAGTTTAAATGTGCTGATTCTCCAAGTGGGGAGATTCTAAGTAGCGTGGCTGGAATGGTGAACAGGAGCACCAGGAGAGGATAAATGAGGTGCATTTTAGACACATCTCCCGATCACATGGTGTACAGTCCTCTGGGTTTTCCATGCATGTTTTAGCTGTAGGAAGATCCCTTGAACCTGCAGATTTGGGACCCATTGAATGGGTACCAGGTAGTATTACTTTAAAGGGTGTGCATTTCCTCACCCAACCTCACATTTCTCTTAGCGCAAACAGTTTCCAGCCTTATGTCTCATCCTGCTGTGGGTCTAGATGTGTTCAATCCATGTTGCATCACCGTCCCTGAGGAAAAGTTGTAAGAGGTTTTCTCTGTCTCTCTGTCGTTTATTTTTTTCAATTTATTACTATATTGGTTACAGCTGATTTTCAAAGCTCTGTTTCTTGCTGCTGTACATCCACTTGATTCACATACAGAGAGACATCAATAAATTCTTTTTCAGATTCTTACCAGTCGTATATATTCTTTTCCGGTGACTTGAGTGTGCTGAGTGCAGTTCTTTTAGCTACCGTGTAGGCCTTGTTGATTATCAGTTTGGTATTTGGAATGGTATCTTTGCTAATTTCAACCTCCTGGATGATGCCTCACCCCTCCCCACCTTTCCCGTTTAGCAGCCTTATGCGTGTTTTCTACATATTTGACTATGTTTTTGTTTTGTAATTTATTTCATGTGTAGCCATTTTGGATTCCACCTTTAAGTGATATCTTATGATATGTGTCTTTTTCTTTTTGAATTCTGTCACTTAGAATGATCATACGTAACTCCTCCGGAGTTGTTACAACTGGCCATATTTCATTGATTTCCAGGCTGAATAATATTCCACTCTACCTAAGTACCACATCTCTATCCATTTTTTCCCTCCAGAGACATTTAAGTTATATCCTAGTCGAGGATCTTTTAAACAGAGAGGGGGTAAACATTGGGGTGCCTGTGTCCTCTCGATTTTTGTTTTGCCCAAGATATACGCCCATGAGTGCAAGTGCCCTATGCTCTGTAGCTCATTTTTTAGATGCTTTAGTAAACACAATACACTTCTCCAGAATGGCCGTTGGCAATATACATTTCCACTATAAGTCTCACAGGGCTCCCTCTTCTCGTTGCCCTGTCCTGCATTTCTGTTGTTTACGCTTTATGAGGATGGCTCTTCTGACTGATGCGAAGTGATATCTTTTGTAGTATTGACTTCCAGTGCCCACCTGTTTGGTTGGCTAAAAAAGTGTATGCCCTTTTCTTGAATATATACAGAAAAGAACGCATACACCCTTTTTGGCCAACTGCAATGTTGGCAATGTTCAGCTCCTTTTCTTGTGCTTAATGGCGAGTCCTTTCTACCTCCTCAAATCCCTTTCCTGCCATTCTCCCTTGCTTACAAGTCCTTTTCTCTGACTTTCCTCAAGACATTTTTCAGTGATGGATATTTTCAACTCTGCAGTTTTGTGAATTTTACTGCCCCTGAGTTCCATTGTTCAACTCGTGTTTATGGGAACTGGCCACAAAGCAGCGGGATTTCCTCAAGCCCTATACTGTTTCCATGGGCAACCCTAGCCTTTGGTCAATTCGTCTTCCTGATTGGAAATTAGAGTGACATGTGCCTGTCTGAACACCTAGGACTTGTCTCTCATTGTTCCTCATCCTTCCGCTTCATCCTCTGGACAAATTCCAAACTGTACGCAACAGGATGTTGACAGTGCTGACATCTCCAAGTGGGGAGACTGTTAGTAAAGACGCTGGAGGGGTGAACCCGAGCACCAGGAGATGAGGAGATGAGATGCCTTTTCCAAACTCTTCCCGATCAGACGGTATACCATCCTCTGGGTGTGACAGACATGTTCTAGCAGTAGGAAGAGTCCCATTCATGTAAGGAGAACACCAGGGCTTTTTCAAAATCAGTGTCTCCCCGAAACCCAAACTGGGGAAGTTTTTAAGCTACGGCTACACATATGTTCATTAAGGGCCTTGGGAAGTAGGCAGAGTCCAAACTTTAGATGATTGAAGTCTTCAGGGTCAGAAGCACTCACCACCAGCTTCCCTTAGGCTACACTTTAACTGTCATTGATAGATGATGTCAATAAAAATATCTATTCTTTTTCAGATTATTTCCCCTTATAGGTTATTGCAAAATGTTGAGTGTAGTTCCCTGTGCTATACAGTAGTTCCTTGTTGATGATCTATTTTATACATAGCAGTGTGTATGTGTTAATTCCAAACTGTTAATTTATCCCTCCTCCCACCTTTCCCCTTTGGTAATAATAAATTATAAGATTTTATACTTCTCAGAAATGGGGGAGCTGAAAGAGAGGTATCATTTTCAATGGAAAAGCATTTAAAACAAGATTGAAGGTTTAACCAAGATTATTAGCTGTACATCCTTGGAAAGAAATCACTTCGTTTCTCTAATATTGACCTGACAAATAAGACAAACCTTTTCACTGAACTTGCTTATAAAAAGTGATGGAAATATCAAATGGAAGTGTTAAAAACATCTTATTTTACCCGAGCCTTATACACTGTTCTATGTTAACTACAGTTTGGCTCACACATCTGTTCATTGAGGTTACAATAGTCTCAATTTCTGTTACTGATCCTCCAGAGTGGACCCCAACAAGTGTCCCCCTGCCCAGTGTCATTGGGGCCAACAGATCGAGACTGAGTTTGGTTCACAAGCAAAGGAAACTTTATATTTTGATCAGAGAATGGAGAGGTGAGAGCATGCACTACCCCGTGGGCTGTGGGCTGTGGGCTGGGCTGCTGTGTAGAGATCCTGTCAGAGTCAGTGGGAGGGAGGGAGGCGGCGGAGCTCTCGAGGGCCGGGTTGGCTGTAGCTCAGGCTCTATATCGTGGAGTCTGCACTGGGCCCCAGGAGCTGAGGTGTCGACCCAGCCATTCTGCACTAGGAAATCTGGTCTGAAGTGCCGGGTGTGGAACCTCTGCATGCGGGACCCTAGGAGCACGTGAAATTAGACAAAGCACAAAGGATAAAAAAGGTTAGACTTGACTTTATTGCCCAGATTCTATTTTTATCTCCCAGGGATTTTTAATGGGCTTTGCTGGGGACAAACCCCTCCTCTGCCTTTTGTCCCGTTCCTCATTCTTGGAGTGCTGAGGGTGCAGACCCTTCTTCTGTAACTGCTGAGTGCTGAGTTGGGAGCCCTCATACCCTGGGGTGAGGGTCAGAGCTTCTCCCCAGCAGCCTCCCGGTGACGTTGATTGTCCCCAGGACCCCTGCCTCCCTGCTCGTCCACCTGAGCACCAGCATTGGAAGTGTTATAGATTCTAATGACCTTTAAGGGTCCAGGAAAGAGATGTGCAGAGACGCTGTGGGGGCCGGTTTCACCCCGCCCCACATTTGTTCGGCCACCTTAGGCTGACCGTCTCTGCCAGCCTAGATGCTCTGACCAGTAGTCTGCGCTTTCTTCAATTAGGCCCCTGAATTAACGTACAAACAGCACCAGGTGTCAGAGCCCTGCCCGCTCAACTCCCAGACAGTCCAGGGTCAGTGGTGACCAAGGACCATGATGGCTACTGAGTCAACAGCCTTTTGAAGTAAACAGGAGTCCAGCCGGTCTTATTGGCCACCATCATCACGGTGTCTGTAGGCTTTTCTATGGTGACAGTGTGGTATACTGTTCCCCCGCCAAGATTATTAGCTCCCCTCTGGGTGCAGTAAGTCCTGCAAGCAGTAGTCTACTCTTTTGGGACACACTCTTGTTGTTTTATGAGAGAAACTCCAGGTCAAGTGATGTTCACACGAGTCGTCATGGTGCCCTGTTGCCCCCGGTTATCTCTCTGGATGTTGGAGTTGGAGGGCCTCCTCACTCGAGGTCGGTGTGCCCACGGAGCGAACCCTGCAACTTCAGGGCATGGTTGGTGGTTAGGATCACCACGTGGGGTCCTTTTCCCTTAGGAGGGAGGTGGCCTTTTGGGCTGCTGATTTCCAGGTTTTTAGATACCGCCAGTATCTTGGCCAGATGTGGCAGTGGGCCAAGCCCCTTAGTGACCGTAGTTTATCCTACCTGGATGGCATTCTTGCATTGTTCCATTTCAAGCGGTCCCAGTTTTTGCACTAATTCTCCAATGGCGATTCACCTTTCACCGGGAATGTAAAGGTCAAAGGGTTTAGCTAAATTAGGGAGTTCCAGGGCAAGGGTCTGAATTGACTGCTCTTTCCATTCTTGAAAGGCCACTTCTGGATTCTATTCAAAAGGATCATCATCTTTTCCTTTCAGTGTTTCATATAGAGGCCCAGCTAGTAGACTGTAGTTAGGGATCCAGAAGCAGCAAACCCTGGCCTCCCCAGGAACCCCTAAGCTGTCTTCTAGTTTTAGAAAGGGGTAAGGCTGAAAATGGTTTCTTCCCTTTCCTGGGATGGGCTTCTCTGACCTTCTGTGAGAATGAAGCCCAGGCAGGTCACCGCAGTCTGTGATATTTGAGCTTTTTCTTGGACAACTTCTATCCTTTATTGGCTTGGTAGTTCAGAGGCCTCCTTAGTAGGGCTGGTGATCAGAATGTCGTCTGCATATTGAAGGAGGGTTTCCTTTTCCAGAGGTAGAACTTTTAGGTCTTTAGCTAAGCTTTCCCCAAAGATGGTGTGGGAATTTTTGCACCCTTGGGGCCAGACGGCCCGGAAGTATTGTTTTAGTTGTATGTGGAGTCCTGCCACTCACAAGCCAAAATTTCTTGTGACTCTGGGACTAATGGAATACAAAAGAAGGCATCATTGAAGACTAATACAGAATACCATGTCCTGGTGGTTGGTAGAATGACCAGCAGGGTGTAGGAATTAGGAGCAACTGGAGGTATATCCTCGGTGGCTTCACTGACTGTCCTGACATCCTTTACCAGGTCCCCAGCAGCCCATGGGGCTCTCGTGGTCAGACCAATCCCAGAATATGGAGCTCACCTGGGCAGGTACCCCACCCCCACCCCAGCCCACGGGGCTCTCGTGGTCAGGCCCCTCCCAGGATACAGAGCTACCCTTGCAGGTACCGTGGCAGGGCTGGGCACACAGGAACCGTGCACATAGCCCTCATTGCAGAGCACCCCCAGCTCACCTGTCGCTCAGAGCTGACACAGAGCACCTCAGAGCAGGACTTGAACTAACAAACAGCAGCTGCGACAGGTCTGTGACCCTGGGCATCACTCCGTGAGGCCTCCCTCCACCTGGTCTTCCAGAGACTTCCACTGCACCCGGGGCACCAGGCCTCTGTCTCCAACCACCACCCACCCCTCCTCTGCCTGACTCCTGGGTTCCTCTCATTAGGAGAGGGTTTTCTTGAAGTTGTCTCCCACTCATGGGCCAGATAAAATGATTAGAAAACAAGCCAAAGCTGCAGCCCCTTGTCTATCCTGACTCTCAGGAGCCCACACCTGTTCCTTGGACCTGGCCGGTTCAGCAAGTTCCATTTTCTGCAACTGTGAGCCCCTGAGGGGTGATGATTGGCTGACCTGGGCAGCCTTACCGTGCCGGCCAGCCCTCCCCAGGTGTGCCTGGGTTGAGATCAATATAAATACCACTCCAGGCAGCAAGAGCCCCTGCAGCCGTGCCTGACGCCATTTTCTCTGCCCTGTCAGCAGTCTCGGGGCTGGGCTGGTGGGAGGGAGTGAGAGGCCACGGCTTTGTGGGTGGCCCAGTGTGAGTGGGGCTCTGCTGGACTTTCTGCAGCAGTTGCCAGGCTGCCACCTGCTAAAGAAGAGGATGTGTCACCCATACCTGCTGCTGGAATTTCTCCCTGGGCAGAGGTGAGGAAGGAAAAAAGCAGTGGGGGCAGGGACAGGACGGGTATCTCAGGCAGGGAAATGGAAATCTTCCAGAAGAGCACCCAGGGCCAGGACCATCCTGGCTGGCCTGCAGGCACCAAGTCGGCCGGCATGCTGTCACTCGTGTGGCTCTATGGCCCTTCCTCTAGGCTTTCAAGTCCTTGTATATATTCAGGTGTTTTACCTGGGACGGGTGGGAATAGTTCAGCAGCAACTGGCCTGGGGCTCAGCTCACGTTTACTCACAGATGCCTCGGCACGGTGCCCCAGCTTTGCAATGAGGACGCTTGTTGCGTGGGGGCTGCTGGCTGAATGGGAGACGATTCCCCACCACTGACCAACTTCAGAATTGTTTACAACTGGAGCAAGTGCCCTGATACGGTTTTCCTCTGTGTAACTGGTGGGTTCTGTGTTTTTTTTCTCTTTTTCGTTTTTGGTTCAAGGTAGATTTTATTCCTCTTTTTTGTATTTACAGATATAAGCATGGAAATAATTTATTCATATAAATACATGTATGTGCAGGGAATAATTGTTTTTTCTGTTTTATTTTTTAAATTTTACTTCTTTTTAATTTTGAATTTTATTTTATATTTTTATACAGCAGGTTCTTATTGGTTATCTATTTTATACATATAAATGTATACATGCCAATCCCAGTCTCTCAACTCCTCCCACCACCACCCCCCCAACAGCTTTCCCCCCTTGTTGTCCATACGTTTGTTGTCTACATCTGTTGCTCTATTTATGCCTTGCAAAACGGTTAATCTGTACAGTTTTTCTAGGTTCCACATATATGCATGAATATACAAGATTTGTTTTTCTCTTTCTGACTTACTTCACTCTGTATGACAGTCTCTAGATCCATCGACGTCTCTACAAATGACCCAATTTCATTCCTTTTCATGGCTTAGTAATATTCCATTTTATATATGTACCACAGCTTTATGCATTCGTCTGTCTGTGGGCATTTAGGTTGCTTCCATTACCTCGATATTGTAAATAGTGATGCAATGAACATTGCGGTGAATGACTCTTTTTGATTTATGGTTTTGTCTGGGTATATGTCCAGTACTGGGATTGCTGTATCATATGGTAATTCTATTGTTAGTTTCTTAAGAAATTCCATATTGTTCTCCATAATGACTGTATCAATTTATATTCCCAACAATAGTGGAAGAGGGTTCCTTTTCTCCACACCCTTTCCAGCATTTTTTGTTTGTAGATTTTCAATGATGCCTATTCTACCAGGTGTGAGGTGATACCTCATTGTTGAATCCATTTCGTTGAGCAAGGGGTAGCTCTTGTCTATTACATATTTGGCTTATGGAACGGTATCTGTGCTAATTTCAAACTCTGCTTTTATGCAGCACCCCAACTCACCTTCCCCCTTAAGCAGGCATAAGTTGGTTTTCTAAACTTGAGACCCTGTTCTGTTTTGTAATTCAGTTCATGTGTAGCCAAGTTCACATTCCGTGTATTAGTGATACCTTATGATGTTTCTTTTTCTGTGTGACTTATTTCACTTAGAATCATCGTGCCTCAATGCACTCATTATGCTGGTACGGGCCTGGTGACATAGATTTCATTGCTGAGTGGTATTCTGTTGTACAGAAGTACCGCAACTTCTTTATCCATTATTTGCTCTCTGGGATATTTAACTTGTGCCGTAGAAGAGATTCCTGTAAAAAGAGCCGTCCCAAATTTTGGGGTTGCTGTGTCTTTTTGATATTAATTTCCCTAAGCTATAGGACCATAAGTGGAAGTGCCCTAGGCTCTGTTGCTTTGTTTTTTAGATGTTTCAGGAAACACCATACACTTCTCCCGAGTGTCTGTTGGCAATTTACATCCCGCCCATCAGCATAACAAGGCTCCCAGTTCTCCATGGCCTGTCCTGCCTTTCTGGATTTTACACTTTATTCTGATGGCCCTTTTGACCGGGGGGAAGTGAGACTTCATTGTAGTGCAGATTTCCTTTGCAAGCTTGCTTGGTTGGCCAAAAAGTGCGTATGGGTTTTTTCCTGAATATATTCAGGAAAAACCGCATATGCCCTTTTGGCAAAGTGCATCATTGTGGACGTTCTGCCTCTTTTCCTACGCTTTCAATGCAATTCCAGTCTACCTCCTGAAATCGGTATCCTGCAATTCTGCCCCGCTTTCAAGTCCTCATGGCAGCCTTACTTCAGTATATTTTTGGACGATAGCTGTCATTTATAACTCTGCAGGTTTGTGAATTACAGAGACCCTGAGCTCCTTTCTTCAACTCGCTTTCTTTTGAGCTGGCCGCAACACCGCAGGATGGCTTCAGGCCCTAATCTGGTTCCGGCACGGCACGCTGAGCCTTTGGTTATTTCCTCTTCCTGGTGGGAAATGAGAGTTAAATTTGCCCGTCCAGACACCTCCAGCTAGTCTCTCATTGGTTCTCCCTATTCCTGTTCATCTTCCGCAGAAATTGCAAACTGGGCCAAACAGGAGGTTAAAGGCGCTGACTCTCCAAGTTGGGAGAGTGTTAGTAAAGGGTCTGGAATGTTGCACCCGAGTACCAGGGGAGGAAACCTGAGACATACTTGAACACGTCTCCCGTTCACACGGTTGATCATACTCGGGGTTCCACATGCATGTTTTAGCTGAAGGAAGAATACCTTAAACCTGGAGAGTTGAGACCCGTGGAATGGGTACCATGCAATATGACTTCAAAGGGTCTTCATTTGCTCACCGAACCTCTCCAATCCTATCACTGCTGCGTTCATGCCCCTGTACACATGCTTGATTCTCTTTCGGAGACATAGCAATCCATAGGTTTTAAGATACTTACTAGTCAGGTACATTCTTAGGCGTTTAATATGCGGTGTTGAGTCCATTTCGTTGAGCAAGGAGTAGCTCTTGTCTATTCCATATTTGGCTTAAGGAACTTTATCTGTGCTCATTTCAATCTCTGGTTTTATGCAGCACCCCAACTCACCTTTCCCCTTAAGCAAGCATAAGTTGGTTTTCTAAATTTGAGACCCTGTTCTGTTCTGTAATTCAGTTCCTGTGTAGCCAAGTTTACATTCCGTGTATTACTGATATCTTATGATGTTTCTTTTTCTGTGTGACTTATTTCAGTTAGAATCATCATACCTGAATCCACTCATTGTTCTGCTAAGGGCCTGATGACATAGATTTCATTGCTGAGTGATATTGCTTTGTAAGTAAATACCACAAGTTCTTTATCCATTTTTCACTTTCTGCGATGTTGAACTTGTACTGTAAACGAGGTTCTTGTAAACAGAGGCATCCCAAACTTTGGGGTGGCTGTGTCTTTTTGATTTTAATTTCCCTAAGCTATAGGACCATAAGTGGCAGTGCCCTAGGCTCTGTTGCTTTGTTTTTTAGATGTTTCAGGAAACACCATACACTTCTCCCGAGTGTCTGTTGGCAATTTACATCCCGCCCATCAGCATAACAAGGCTCCCAGTTCTCCATGGCCTGTCCTGCCTTTCTGGATTTTACACTTTTTTCAGATGGCCCTTTTGACCGGGGGGAAGTGAGACTTCATTGTAGTGCAGATTTCCTTTGCAAGCTTGCTTGGTTGGCCAAAAAGGGCGTATGCGTTTTTTCCTGAATATATTCAGGAAAAAACGCATACGCCCTTTTTGGCCAAGTGCATCATTGTGGACGTTCTGCCTCTTTTCCTATGCTTTCAATGCAATTCCAGTCTACCTCCTGAAATCGGTTTCCTGCAATTCTGCCCCGCTTTCAAGTCCTCTTGGCAGCCTTACTTCAGTCTATTTTTGGACGATAGCTGTCATTTATAACTCTGCAGGTTTGTGAATTACAGTGCCCCTGAGCTCCTTTCTTCAACTCGCTTTCTTGTGACCTGGCCGCAACACCGCAGGATGGCTTCAGGCCCTAATCTGGTTCCAGCACGGCACGCTGAGCCTTTGCTTATTTCCTCTTCCTAGTGGGAAATGAGAGTTAAATTTGCCCGTCCAGACACCTCCAGCTAGTCTCTCATTGGTTCTCGCTATTCCTGTTCATCTTCCGCAGAAATTGCAAACTGGGCCAAACAGGAGGTTAAAGGCGCTGACTCTCCAAGTGGGGAGAGTGTTAGTAAAGCGTCTGGAATGTTGCACCCGAGTACCAGGGGAGGAAAACTCAGACATATTTGAACACGTCTCCCGTTCACATGGTTGATCATACTCTGGGTTCCACATGCAGGTTTTAGCTGAAGGAAGAATACCTTAAACCTGGAGAGTTAAGACCCGTGTAATGGGTACCATGCAATATGACTTCAAAGGGTCTTCATTTGCTCACCGAACCTCTCCAATCCTATCACTGCTGCGTTTATGCCCCTGTACACATGCTTGATTCTCTTTCGGAGACATAGCAATCCATAGGTTTTAAGATACTTACTAGTCAGGTACATTCTTAGGCGTTTAATATGCGGTGTTGAGTCCATTTCGTTGAGCAAGGAGTAGCTCTTGTCTATTCCATATTTGGCTTAAGGAACTTTATCTGTGCTCATTTCAATCTCTGGTTTTATGCAGCACCCCAACTCACCTTTCCCCTTAAGCAAGCATAAGTTCGTTTTCTAAATTTGAGACCCTGTTCTGTTTTGGAATGCAGTTCCTGTGTAGCCAAGTTTACATTCCGTGTATTACTGATATCTTACGATGTTTCTTTTTCTGTGTGACTTATTTCAGTTAGAATCATCATACCTGAATCCACTCATTGTGCTGCTAAGGGCCTGATGACACAGATTTCATTGCTGAGTGATATTGCTTTGTAAGTAAATACCACAACTTCTTTATCCATTTTTCACTTTCTGCGATGTTGAACTTGTACTGTAAACGAGGTTCTTGTTAACAGAGCCGTTCCAAACTTTGGGGTGGCTGTGTCTTTTTGATTTTAATTTCCCTAAGCTATAGGACCATAAGTGGAAGTGCCCTAGGTTCTGTTGCTTTGTTTTTTAGATGTTTCAGGAAACACCATACACTTCTCCCGAGTGGTTGTTGGCAATTTACATCCCACCCATCAGCATAACAAGGCTCCCAGTTCTCCATGGCCTGTCCTGCCTTTCTGGATTTTACACTTTTTTCAGATGGCCCTTTTGACCGGGGGGAAGTGAGACTTCATTGTAGTGCAGATTTCCTTTGCAAGCTTGCTTGGTTGGCCAAAAAGGGCGTATGCGTTTTTTCCTGAATATATTCAGGAAAAAACGCATACGCCCTTTTTGGCCAAGTGCATCATTGTGGACGTTCTGCCTCTTTTCCTATGCTTTCAATGCAATTCCAGTATACCTCCTGAAATCGGTTTCCTGCAATTCTGCCCCGCTTTCAAGTCCTCTTGGCAGCCTTACTTTAGTCTATTTTTGGACGATAGCTGTCATTTATAACTCTGCAGGTTTGTGAATTACAGTGCCCCTGAGCTCCTTTCTTCAACTCGCTTTCTTGTGAGCTGGCCGCAACACCGCAGGATGGCTTCAGGCCCTAATCTGGTTCTGGCACGGCACGCTGAGCCTTTGGTTAATTCCTCTTCCTGGTGGGAAATGAGAGTTAAATTTGCCCGTCCAGACACCTCCAGCTAGCCTCTCATTGGTTCTCGCTATTCCTGTTCATCTTCCGCAGAAATTGCAAACTGGGCCAAACAGGAGGTTAAAGGGACTGACTCTCCAAGTCGGGAGAGTGTCAGTAAAGCGTCTGGAATGTTGCACCCGAGTACCAGGGGAGGAAAACTGAGACATATTTGAACACATCTCCCGTTCACATGGTTGATCATATTCTGGGTTCCACATGCATGTTTTAGCTGAAGGAAGAATACCTTAAACTTGGAGAGTTGAGACCCGTGTAATAGGTACCATGCAATATGACTTCAAAGGGTCTTCATTTGCTCACCGAATCTCTCCAATCCTATCACTGCTGCGTTTATGCCCCTGTACACACGCTTGATTCTCTTTTGGAGACATAGAAATCCATAGGTTTTAAGATACTTACTAGTCAGGTACATTCTTAGGCGTTTAATATGGGGTTTTGAGTCCATTTCGTTGAGCAAAGAGTAGCTCTTGTCTATTCCATATTTGGCTTAAGGAACTTTATCTGTGCTCATTTCAATCTCTGGTTTTATGCAGCACCCCAACTCACCTTTCCCCTTAAGCAAGCATAAGTTGGTTTTCTAAATTTGATACCCTGTTCTGTTTTGGAATGCAGTTCCTGTGTAGCCAAGTTTACATTCTGTGTATTAGTGATATCTTATGATGTTTCTTTTTCTGTGTGACTTATTTCAGTTAGAATCATCATACCTGAATCCACTCATTGTGCTGCTAAGGGCCTGATGATACAGATTTCATTGCTGAGTGATATTGCATTGTAAGTAAATACCACAACTTCTTTATCCATTTTTCACTTTCTGCGATGTTGAACTTGTACTGGAAACGAGGTTCTTGTAAACAGAGCCATTCCAAACTTTGGGGTGGCTGTGTCTTTTTCATTTTAATTTCCCTAAGCTATAGGACCATAAGTGGCAGTGCCCTAGGCTCTGTTGCTTTGTTTTTTAGATGTTTCAGGAAACACCATACACTTCTCCCAAGTGGTTGATGGCAATTTACATCCCGCCCATCAGCATAACAAGGCTCCCAGTTCTCCATGGCCTGTCCTGCCTTTCTGGATTTTACACTTTTTTCAGATGGCCCTTTTGACCGGGGGGGAAGTGAGACTTCATTGTAGTGCAGATTTCCTTTGCAAGCTTGCTTGGTTGGCCAAAAAGGGCGTATGCGTTTTTTCCTGAATATATTCAGGAGAAAACGCATACGCCGTTTTTGGCCAAGTGCATCATTGTGGACGTTCTGCCTCTTTTCCTGTGCTTTCAATGCAATTCCAGTCTACCTCCTGAAATCGGTTTCCTGCAATTCTGCCCCGCTTTCAAGTCCTCTTGGCAGCCTTACTTCAGTCTATTTTTGGACGATAGCTGTCATTTATAACTCTGCAGGTTTGTGAATTACAGTGCCCCTGAGCTCCTTTCTTCAACTCGCTTTCTTGTGACCTGGCCGCAACACCGCAGGATGGCTTCAGGCCCTAATCTGGTTCCGGCACGGCAAGCTGAGCCTTTGGTTATTTCCTCTTCCTGGTGGGAAATGAGAGTTAAATTTGCCCGTCCAGACACCTCCAGCTAGTCTCTCATTGGTTCTCGCTATTCCTGTTCATTTTCCACAGAAATTGCAAACTGGGCCAAACAGGAGGTTAAAGGCGCTGACTCTCCAAGTGGGGAGAGTGTTAGTAAAGCGTCTGGAATGTTGCACCCGAGTACCAGGGGAGGAAAACTGAGACATATTTGAACACGTCTCCCGTTCACATGGTTGATCATACTTGGGTTCCACATGCATGTTTTAGCTGAAGGAAGAATACCTTAAACCTGGAGAGTTAAGACCCGTGTAATGGGTACCATGCAATATGACTTCAAAGGGTCTTCATTTGCTCACCGAACCTCTCCAATCCTATCACTGCTGCGTTTATGCCACTGTACACACGCTTGATTCTCTTTCGGAGACATAGCAATCCATAGGTTTTAAGATACTTACTAGTCAGGTACATTCTTAGGCGTTTAATATGCGGTGTTGAGTCCATTTCGTTGAGCAAGGAGTAGCTCTTGTCTATTCCATATTTGGCTTAAGGAACTTTATCTGTGCTCATTTCAATCTCTGGTTTTATGCAGCACCCCAACTCACCTTTCCCCTTAAGCAAGCATAAGTTGGTTTTCTAAATTTGAGACCCTGTTCTCTTCTGTAATTCAGTTCCTGTGTAGCCAAGTTTACATTCTGTGTATTACTGATATCTTATGATGTTTCTTTTTCTGTGTGACTTACTTCAGTTAGAATCATCATACCTGAATCCACTCATTGTGCTGCTAAGGGCCTGATGACACAGATTTCATTGCTGAGTGATATTGCTTTGTAAGTAAATACCACAACATCTTTATCCATTTTTCACTTTCTGCGATGTTGAACTTGTACTGTAAACGAGGTTCTTGTAAACAGAGCCGTTCCAAACTTTGGGTTGACTGTGTCTTTTTGATTTTAATTTCCCTAAGCTATAGGACCATAAGTGGAAGTGCCCTAGGTTCTGTTGCTTTGTTTTTTAGATGTTTCTGGAAACACCATACACTTCTCCCAAGTGGTTGTTGGCAATTTACATCCCGCCCATCAGCATAACCACGCTCCCAGTTCTCCATGGCCTGTCCTGCCTTTCTGGATTTTACACTTTTTTCAGATGGCCCTTTTGACCGGGGGGAAGTGAGACTTCATTGTAGTGCAGATTTCCTTTGCAAGCTTGCTTGGTTGGCCAAAAAGTGCGTATGCGTTTTTTCCTGAATATATTCAGGAAAAAACGCATACGCCCTTTTTGGCCAAGTGCATCATTGTGGACGTTCTGCCTCTTTTCCTATGCTTTCAATGCAATTCCAGTCTACCTCCTGAAATCGGTTTCCTGCAATTCTGCCCCGCTTTCAAGTCCTCTTGGCAGCCTTACTTCAGTCTATTTTTGGACGATAGCTGTCATTTATAACTCTGCAGGTTTGTGAATTACAGTGCCCCTGAGCTCCTTTCTTCAACTCGCTTTCTTGTGACCTGGCCGCAACACCGCAGGATGGC
This sequence comes from Stenella coeruleoalba, assembly GCF_951394435.1. Taxonomy (NCBI): domain Eukaryota; kingdom Metazoa; phylum Chordata; class Mammalia; order Artiodactyla; family Delphinidae; genus Stenella; species Stenella coeruleoalba. The sequence continues at coordinate 472,380 of NW_027645883.1, read as the reverse complement.
TTCAGGCCCTAATCTGGTTCCGGCACGGCACGCTGAGCCTTTGGTTAATTCCTCTTCCTGGTGGGAAATGAGAGTTAAATTTGCCCGTCCAGACACCTCCAGGTAGTCTCTCATTGGTTCTCGCTATTCCTGTTCATCTTCCGCAGAAATTGCAAACTGGGCCAAACAGGAGGTTAAAGGGACTGACTCTCCAAGTCGGGAGAGTGTTAGTAAAGCGTCTGGAATGTTGCACCCGAGTACCAGGGTACGAAAACTGAGACATATTTGAACACGTCTCCCGATCACATGGTTGATCATACTCTAGGTTCCACATGCATGTTTTAGATGAAGGAAGAATACCTTAAACCTTGGTAGTTGAAACCCGTGGAAAGGGTACCATGCAATATGACTTCAAAGGGTATTCATTTGCTCACGAACCTCTCCAATCCTATCACTGCTGCGTTTATGCCCCTGTACACATGCTTGATTCTCTTTCGGAGACATAGCAATCCATAGGTTTTAAGATACTTACTAGTCAGGTGCATTCTTAGGCGTTTAATATGGGGTTTTGTGTCCATTTCGTTGAGCAAGGAGTAGCTCTTGTGTATTCCATATTTGGCTTAAGGAACTTTATCTGTGCTCATTTCAATCTCTGGTTTTATGTAGCACCCCAACTCACCTTTCACCTTAAGCAAGCATAAGTTGGTTTTCTAAATTTGAGACCCTGTTCTGTTTTGGAATGCAGTTCCTGTGTAGCCAAGTTTACATTCCGTGTATTACTGATATCTTATGATGTTTCTTTTTCTGTGTGACTTATTTCGGTTAGAATCATCGTACCTGAATCCACTCATTATGCTGCTACGGGCCTGATGACATAGATTTCATTGCTGAGTGATACTGCATTGTACGTAAGTACCACAATTTCTTTATCCATTTTTCACTTTCCGTGATGTTGAACTTGTACTGTAAATGAGGTTCTTGTAAACAGAGCCGTCCCAAACTTTGGGGTGGCTGTGTCTTTTTGATTTTAATTTCCCTAAGCTATAGGACCATAAGTGGAAGTGCCCTAGGTTCTGTTGCTTTGTTTTTTAGATGTTTCAGGAAACACCATACACTTCTCCCAAGTGGTTGTTGGCAATTTACATCCCGCCCATCAGCATAACAAGGCTCCCAGTTCTCCATGGCCTGTCCTGCCTTTCTGGATTTTACACTTTTTTCAGATGGCCCTTTTGACCGGGGGGAAGTGAGACTTCATTGTAGTGCAGATTTCCTTTGCAAGCTTGCTTGGTTGGCCAAAAAGGGCGTATGCGTTTTTTCCTGAATATATTCAGGAAAAAACGCATACGCCCTTATTGGCCAAGTGCATCATTGTGGACGTTCTACCTCTTTTCCTATGCTTTCAATGCAATTCCAGTCTACCTCCTGAAATCGGTTTCCTGCAATTCTGCCCCGCTTTCAAGTCCTCTTGGCAGCCTTACTTCAGTCTATTTTTGGACGATAGCTGTCATTTATAACTCTGCAGGTTTGTGAATTACAGTGCCCCTGAGCTGCTTTCTTCAACTCGCTTTCTTTTGAGCTGGCCGCAACACCGCAGGATGGCTTCAGACCCTAATCTGGTTCCGGCACGGCACACTGAGCCTTTGGTTATTTCCTCTTCCTGGTGGGAAATGAGAGTTAAATTTGCCCGTCCAGACACCTCCAGCTAGCCTCTCATTGGTTCTCGCTATTCCTGTTCATCTTCCGCAGAAATTGCAAACTGGGCCAAACAGGAGGTTAAAGGCGCTGACACTCCAAGTGGGGAGAGTATTAGTAAAGCGTCTGGAATGTTGCACCCGAGTACCAGGGGAGGAAAACTGAGACATATTTGAACACGTCTCCCGATCACATGGTTGATCATACTTGGGTTCCACATGCATGTTTTAGCTGAAGGAAGAATACCTAAAACCTGGGTAGTTGAAACCCGTGGAATGGGTACCATGCAATATGACTTCAAAGGGTCTTCATTTGCTCACCGAACCTCTCCAATCCTATCACTGCTGCGTTTATGCCCCTGTACACACGCTTGATTCTCTTTTGGAGACATAGAAATCCATAGGTTTTAAGATACTTACTAGTCAGGTACATTCTTAGGCGTTTAATATGGGGTTTTGGGTCCATTTCGTTGAGCAAGGAGTAGCTCTTGTCTATTCTATATTTGGCTTAAGGAACTTTATCTGTGCTCATTTCAATCTCTGGTTTTATGCAGCACCCCAACTCACCTTTCCCCTTAAGCAAGCATAAGTTGGTTTTCTAAATTTGATACCCTGTTCTGTTTTGGAATGCAGTTCCTGTGTAGCCAAGTTTACATTCTGTGTATTACTGATATCTTATGATGTTTCTTTTTCTGTGTGACTTATTTCAGTTAGAATCATCATACCTGAATCCACTCATTGTGCTGCTAAGGGCCTGATGATACAGATTTCATTGCTGAGTGATATTGCTTTGTAAGTAAATACCACAACTTCTTTATCCATTTTTCACTTTCTGCGATGTTGAACTTGTACTGGAAACGAGGTTCTTGTAAACAGAGCCATTCCAAACTTTGGGGTGGCTGTGTCTTTTTCATTTTAATTTCCCTAAGCTATAGGACCATAAGTGGAAGTGCCCTAGGCTCTGTTGCTTTGTTTTTTAGATGTTTCAGGAAACACCATACACTTCTCCCAAGTGGTTGTTGGCAATTTACATCCCGCCCATCAGCATAACAAGGCTCCCAGTTCTCCATGGCCTGTCCTGCCTTTCTGGATTTTACACTTTTTTCAGATGGCCCTTTTGACCGGGGGGAAGTGAAACTTCATTGTAGTGCAGATTTCCTTTGCAAGCTTGCTTGGTTGGCCAAAAAGGGCGTATGCGTTTTTTCCTGAATATACTCAGGAGAAAACGCATACGCCCTTTTTGGCCAAGTGCATCATTGTGGACGTTCTGCCTCTTTTCCTGTGCTTTCAATGCAATTCCAGTCTACCTCCTGAAATCGGTTTCCTGCAATTCTGCCCCGCTTTCAAGTCCTCTTGGCAGCCTTACTTCAGTCTATTTTTGGACGATAGCTGTCATTTATAACTCTGCAGGTTTGTGAATTACAGTGCCCCTGAGCTCCTTTCTTCAACTCGCTTTCTTGTGACCTGGCCGCAACACCGCAGGATGGCTTCAGGCCCTAATCTGGTTCCGGCACGGCACGCTGAGCCTTTGGTTATTTCCTCTTCCTGGTGGGAAATGAGAGTTAAATTTGCCCGTCCAGACACCTCCAGCTAGTCTCTCATTGGTTCTCGCTATTCCCGTTGATCTTCCGCAGAAATTGCAAACTGGGCCAAACAGGAGGTTAAAGGCGCTGACTCTCCAAGTGGGGAGAGTGTTAGTAAAGCGTCTGGAATGTTGCACCCGAGTACCAGGGGAGGAAAACTGAGACATATTTGAACACGTCTCCCGTTCACATGGTTGATCATACTTGGGTTCCACATGCATGTTTTAGCTGAAGGAAGAATACCTTAAACCTGGAGAGTTAAGACCCGTGTAATGGGTACCATGCAATATGACTTCAAAGGGTCTTCATTTGCTCACCGAACCTCTCCAATCCTATCACTGCTGCGTTTATGCCCCTGTACACATGCTTGATTCTCTTTTGGAGACATAGCAATCCATAGGTTTTAAGATACTTACTAGTCAGGTACATTCTTAGGCGTTTAATATGCGGTGTTGAGTCCATTTCGTTGAGCAAGGAGTAGCTCTTGTCTATTCCATATTTGGCTTAAGGAACTTTATCTGTGCTCATTTCAATCTCTGGTTTTATGCAGCACCCCAACTCACCTTTACCCTTAAGCAAGCATAAGTTGGTTTTCTAAATTTGAGACCCTGTTCTCTTCTGTAATTCAGTTCCTGTGTAGCCAAGTTTACATTCCGTGTATTACTGATATCTTATGATGTTTCTTTTTCTGTGTGACTTACTTCAGTTAGAATCATCATACCTGAATCCACTCATTGTGCTGCTAAGGGCCTGATGACACAGATTTCATTGCTGAGTGATATTGCTTTGTAAGTAAATACCACAACATCTTTATCCATTTTTCACTTTCTGCGATGTTGAACTTGTACTGTAAATGAGGTTCTTGTAAACAGAGCCGTTCCAAACTTTGGGGTGGCTGTGTCTTTTTGATTTTAATTTCCCTAAGCTATAGGACCATAAGTGGAAGTGCCCTAGGTTCTGTTGCTTTGTTTTTTAGATGTTTCTGGAAACACCATACACTTCTCCCAAGTGGTTGTTGGCAATTTACATCCCGCCCATCAGCATAACAAGGCTCCCAGTTCTCCATGGCCTGTCCTGCCTTTCTGGATTTTACACTTTTTTCAGATGGCCCTTTTGACCGGGGGGAAGTGAGACTTCATTGTAGTGCAGATTTCCTTTGCAAGCTTGCTTGGTTGGCCAAAAAGGGCGTATGCGTTTTTTCCTGAATATATTCAGGAAAAAACGCATACGCCCTTTTTGGCCAAGTGCATCATTGTGGACGTTCTGCCTCTTTTCCTATGCTTTCAATGCAATTCCAGTCTACCTCCTGAAATCGGTTTCCTGCAATTCTGCCCCGCTTTCAAGTCCTCTTGGCAGCCTTACTTCAGTCTATTTTTGGACGATAGCTGTCATTTATAACTCTGCAGGTTTGTGAATTACAGTGCCCCTGAGCTCCTTTCTTCAACTCGCTTTCTTGTGACCTGGCCGCAACACCGCAGGATGTTTTCAGGCCCTAATCTGGTTCCGGTACGGCACGCTGAGCCTTTGGTTATTTCCTCTTCCTGGTGGGAAATGAGAGTTAAATTTGCCCGTCCAGACACCTCCAGCTAGCCTCTCATTGGTTCTCGCTATTCCTGTTCATCTTCCGCAGAAATTGCAAACTGTGCCAAACAGGAGGTTAAAGGCGCTGACTCTCCAAGTGGGGAGAGTGTTAGTAAAGCGTCTGGAATGTTGCACCCGAGTACCAGGGTACGAAAACTGAGACATATTTGAACACGTCTCCTGATCACATGGTTGATCATACTCTGGGTTCCACATGCATGTTTTAGCTGAAGGAAGAATACCTAAAACCTGGGGAGTTGAAACCCGTGGAATGGGTACCATGCAATATGACTTCAAAGGGTCTTCATTTGCTCACTGAACCTCTCCAATCCTATCACTGCTGCGTTTATGCCCCTGTACACATGCTTGATTCTCTTTCGGAGACATAGCAATCTATAGGTTTTAAGATACTTACTAGTCAGGTACATTCTTAGGCGTTTAATATGTGGTGTTGAGTCCATTTCGTTGAGCAAGGAGTAGCTGTCTATTCCATATTTGGCTTAAGGAACTTTATCTGTGCTCATTTCGATCTCTGGTTTTATGCAGCACCCCAACTCACCTTTCCCCTTAAGCAAGCATAAGTTGGTTTTCTAAATTTGAGACCCTGTTCTGTTCTGTAATTCAGTTCCTGTGTAGCCAAGTTTACATTCCGTGTATTACTGATATCTTATGATGTTTCTTTTTCTGTGTGACTTATTTCAGTTAGAATCATCATACCTGAATCTACTCATTGTGCTGCTAAGGGCCTGATGACACAGATTTCATTGCTGAGTGATATTGCTTTGTAAGTAAATACCACAATTTCTTTCTCCATTTTTCACTTTCTGCGATGTTGAACTTGTACTGTAAACGAGGTTCTTGTAAACAGAGCCGTTCCAAACTTTGGGGTGGCTGTGTCTTTTTGATTTTAATTTCCCTAAGCTATAGGACCATAAGTGGAAGTGCCCTAGGTTCTGTTGCTTTGTTTTTTAGATGTTTCAGGAAACACCATGCACTTCTCCCGAGTGGTTGTTGGCAATGTACATCCCGCCCATCAGCATAACAAGGCTCCCAGTTCTCCATGGCCTGTCCTGCCTTTCTGGATTTTACACTTTTTTCAGATGGCCCTTTTGACCGGGGGGAAGTGAGACTTCATTGTAGTGCAGATTTCCTTTGCAAGCTTGCTTGGTTGGCCAAAAAGGGCGTATGCGTTTTTTCCTGAATATATTCAGGGAAAAACGCATACGCCCTTTTTGGCCAAGTGCATCATTGTGGACGTTCTGCCCCTTTTCCTATGCTTTCAATGCAATTCCAGTCTACCTCCTGAAATCGGTTTCCTGCAATTCTGCCCCGCTTTCAAGTCCTCTTGGCAGCCTGACTTCAGTCTATTTTTGGACGATAGCTGTCATTTATTACTCTGCAAGTTTGTGAATTACAGTGCCCCTGAGCTCCTTTCTTCAACTCGCTTTCTTTTGAGCTGGCCGCAACACCGCAGGATGGCTTCAGGCCCTAATCTGGTTCCGGTACGGCATGCTGAGCCTTTGGTTATTTCCTCTTCCTGGTGGGAAATGAGAGTTAAATTTGCCCGTCCAGACACCTCCAGCTAGCCTCTCATTGGTTCTCGCTATTCCTGTTCATCTTCCGCAGAAATTGCAAACTGGGCCAAACAGGAGGTTAAAGGCGCTGACTCTCCAAGTGGGGAGAGTGTTAGTAAAGCGTCTGGAATGTTGCACCCGAGTACCAGGGGAGGAAAACTGAGACATATTTGAACACGTCTCCCGATCACATGGTTGATCATACTCTGGGTTCCACATGCATGTTTTAGCTGAAGGAAGAATACCTAAAACCTGGGTAGTTGAAACCCGTGGAATGGGTACCATGCAATATGACTTCAAAGGGTCTTCATTTGCTCACTGAACCTCTCCAATCCTATCACTGCTGCGTTTATGCCCCTGTACACATGCTTGATTCTCTTTCGGAGACATAGCAATCTATATGTTTTAAGATACTTACTAGTCAGGTACATTCTTAGGCGTTTAATATGCGGTGTTGAGTCCATTTCGTTGAGCAAGGAGTAGCTCTTGTCTATTCCATATTTGGCTTAAGGAACTTTATCTGTGCTCATTTCAATCTCTGGTTTTATGCAGCACCCCAACTCACCTTTCCCCTTAAGCAAGCATAAGTTGGTTTTCTAAATTTGAGACCCTGTTCTGTTCTGTAATTCAGTTCCTGTGTAGCCAAGTTTACATTCCGTGTATTACTGATATCTTATGATGTTTCTTTTTCTGTGTGACTTATTTCAGTTAGAATCATCATACCTGAATCTACTCATTGTGCTGCTAAGGGCCTGATGACACAGATTTCATTGCTGAGTGATATTGCTTTGTAAGTAAATACCACAACTTCTTTATCCATTTTTCACTTTCTGCGATGTTGAACTTGTACTGTAAACGAGGTTCTTGTAAACAGAGCCGTTCCAAACTTTGGGGTGGCTGTGTCTTTTTGATTTTAATTTCCCTAAGCTATAGGACCATAAGTGGAAGTGCCCTAGGTTCTGTTGCTTTGTTTTTTAGATGTTTCAGGAAACACCATACACTTCTCCCGAGTGGTTGTTGGCAATTTACATCCTGCCCATCAGCATAACAAGGCTCCCAGTTCTCCATGGCCTGTCCTGCCTTTCTGGATTTTACACTTTTTTCAGATGGCCCTTTTGACCGGGGGGAATTGAGACTTCATTGTAGTGCAGATTTCCTTTGCAAGCTTGCTTGGTTGGCCAAAAAGGGCGTATGCGTTTTTTCCTGAATATATTCAGGAAAAAACGCATACGCCCTTTTTGGCCAAGTGCATCATTGTGGACGTTCTGCCTCTTTTCCTATGCTTTCAATGCAATTCCAGTCTACCTCCTGAAATCGGTTTCCTGCAATTCTGCCCCGCTTTCAAGTCCTCTTGGCAGCCTTACTTCAGTCTATTTTTGGACGATAGCTGTCATTTATTACTCTGCAGGTTTGTGAATTACAGTGCCCCTGAGCTCCTTTCTTCAACTCGCTTTCTTTTGAGCTGGCCGCAATACCGCAGGATGGCTTCAGGCCCTAATCTGGTTCCGGTACGGCACGCTGAGCCTTTGGTTATTTCCTCTTCCTGGTGGGAAATGAGAGTTAAATTTGCCCGGCCAGACACCTCCAGCTAGCCTCTCATTGGTTCTCGCTATTCCTGTTCATCTTCCGCAGAAATTGCAAACTGTGCCAAACAGGAGGTTAAAGGCGCTGACTCTCCAAGTGGGGAGAGTGTTAGTAAAGCGTCTGGAATGTTGCACCCGAGTACCAGGGTACGAAAACTGAGACATATTTGAACACGTCTCCCGATCACATGGTTGATCATACTCTGGGTTCCACATGCATGTTTTAGCTGAAGGAAGAATACCTAAAACCTGGGGAGTTGAAACCCGTGGAATGGGTACCATGCAATATGACTTCAAAGGGTCTTCATTTGCTCACTGAACCTCTCCAATCCTATCACTGCTGCGTTTATGCCCCTGTACACATGCTTGATTCTCTTTCGGAGACATAGCAATCTATAGGTTTTAAGATACTTACTAGTCAGGTACATTCTTAGTTGTTTAATATGTGGTGTTGAGTCCATTTCGTTGAGCAAGGAGTAGCTGTCTATTCCATATTTGGCTTAAGGAACTTTATCTGTGCTCATTTCGATCTCTGGTTTTATGCAGCACCCCAACTCACCTTTCCCCTTAAGCAAGCATAAGTTGGTTTTCTAAATTTGAGACCCTGTTCTGTTCTGTAATTCAGTTCCTGTGTAGCCAAGTTTACATTCCGTGTATTACTGATATCTTATGATGTTTCTTTTTCTGTGTGACTTATTTCAGTTAGAATCATCATACCTGAATCCACTCATTGTGCTGCTAAGGGCCTGATGACACAGATTTCATTGCTGAGTGATATTGCTTTGTAAGTAAATACCACAACTTCTTTATCCATTTTTCACTTTCTGCGATGTTGAACTTGTACTGTAAACGAGGTTCTTGTAAACAGAGCCGTTCCAAACTTTGGGGTGGCTGTGTCTTTTTGATTTTAATTTCCCTAAGCTATAGGACCATAAGTGGAAGTGCCCTAGGTTCTGTTGCTTTGTTTTTTAGATGTTTCAGGAAACACCATACACTTCTCCCGAGTGGTTGTTGGCAATTTACATCCCGCCCATCAGCATAACAAGGCTCCCAGTTCTCCATGGCCTGTCCTGCCTTTCTGGATTTTACACTTTTTTCAGATGGTCCTTTTGACCAGGGGGAAGTGAGACTTCATTGTAGTGCAGATTTCCTTTGCAAGCTTGCTTGGTTGGCCAAAAAGGGCGTATGCGTTTTTTCCTGAATATATTCAGGGAAAAACGCATACGCCCTTTTTGGCCAAGTGCATCATTGTGGACGTTCTGCCTCTTTTCCTATGCTTTCAATGCAATTCCAGTCTACCTCCTGAAATCGGTTTCCTGCAATTCTGCCCCGCTTTCAAGTCCTCTTGGCAGCCTTACTTCAGTCTATTTTTGGACGATAGCTGTCATTTATTACTCTGCATGTTTGTGAATTACAGTGCCCCTGAGCTCCTTTCTTCAACTCGCTTTCTTTTGAGCTGGCCGCAACACCGCAGGATGGCTTCAGGCCCTAATCTGGTTCCGGTACGGCACGCTGAGCCTTTGGTTATTTCCTCTTCCTGGTGGGAAATGAGAGTTAAATCTGCCCGTCCAGACACCTCCAGCTAGCCTCTCATTGGTTCTCGCTATTCCTGTTCATCTTCCGCAGAAATTGCAAACTGGGCCAAACAGGAGGTTAAAGGCGCTGACTCTCCAAGTGGGGAGAGTGTTAGTAAAGCGTCTGGAATGTTGCACCCGAGTACCAGGGGAGGAAAACTGAGACATATTTGAACACGTCTCCCGATCACATGGTTGATCATACTCTGGGTTCCACATGCATGTTTTAGCTGAAGGAAGAATACCTAAAATCTGGGTAGTTGAAACCCGTGGAATGGGTACCATGCAATATGACTTCAAAGGGTCTTCATTTGCTCACGGAACCTCTCCAATCCTATCACTGCTGCGTTTATGCCCCTGTACACATGCTTGATTCTCTTTCGGAGACATAGCAATCTATATGTTTTAAGATACTTACTAGTCAGGTACATTCTTAGGCGTTTAATATGCGGTGTTGAGTCCATTTCGTTGAGCAAGGAGTAGCTCTTGTCTATTCCATATTTGGCTTAAGGAACTTTATCTGTGCTCATTTCAATCTCTGGTTTTATGCAGCACCCCAACTCACCTTTACCCTTAAGCAAGCATAAGTTGGTTTTCTAAATTTGAGACCCTGTTCTGTTTTGGAATGCAGTTCCTGTGTAGCCAAGTTTACATTCCGTGTATTAGTGATATCTTATGATGTTTCTTTTTCTGTGTGACTTATTTCAGTTAGAATCATCGTACCTGAATCCACTCATTATGCTGCTACGGGCCTGATGACATAGATTTCATTGCTGAGTGATACTGCATTGTACGTAAGTACCACAAGTTCTTTATCCATTTTTCACTTTCTGTGATATTGAACTTGTACGGTAAACGAGGTTCTTGTAAACGGAGGCGTCCCTAACTTTGGGGTGGCTGTGTCTTTTTGATTTTAATTTCCCTAAGCTATAGGACCATAAGTGGAAGTGCCCTAGGTTCTGTTGCTTTGTTTTTTAGATGTTTCAGGAAACACCATACACTTCTCCCGAGTGGTTGTTGGCAATTTACATCCCGCCCATCAGCATAACAAGGCTCCCAGTTCTCCATGGCCTGTCCTGCCTTTCTGGATTTTACACTTTTTTCAGATGGCCCTTTTGACCGGGGGGAAGTGAGACTTCATTGTAGTGCAGATTTCCTTTGCAAGCTTTCTTGGTTGGCCAAAAAGGGCGTATGCGTTTTTTCCTGAATATATTCAGGAAAAAACGCATACGCCCTTTTTGGCCAAGTGCATCATTGTGGACGTTCTGCCTCTTTTCCTATGCTTTCAATGCAATTCCAGTCTACCTCCTGAAATCGGTTTCCTGCAATTCTGCCCCGCTTTCAAGTCCTCTTGGCAGCCTTACTTCAGTCTATTTTTGGACGATAGCTGTCATTTATAACTCTGCAGGTTTGTGAATTACAGTGCCCCTGAGCTCCTTTCTTCAACTCGGTTTCTTTTGAGCTGGCCGCAACACCGCAGGATGGCTTCAGGCCCTAATCTGGTTCCGGTACGGCACGCTGCGCCTTTGGTTATTTCCTCTTCCTGTTGGGAAATGAGAGTTAAATTTGCCCGTCCAGACACCTCCAGCTAGCCTCTCATTGGTTCTCGCTATTCCTGTTCATCTTCCGCAGAATTTGCAAACTGTGCCAAACAGGAGGTTAAAGGCGCTGACTCTCCAAGTGGGGAGAGTGTTAGTAAAGCGTCTGGAATGTTGCACCCGAGTACCAGGGAAGGAAAACTGAGACATATTTGAACACGTCTCCCGATCACATGGTTGATCATACTCTGGGTTCCACATGCATGTTTTAGCTGAAGGAAGAATACCTAAAACCTGGGTAGTTGAAACCCGTGGAATGGGTACCATGCAATATGACTTCAAAGGGTCTTCATTGGCTCACCGAACCTCTCCAATCCTATCACTGCTGCGTTTATGCCCCTGTACACATGCTTGATTCTCTTTTGGAGACATAGCAATCCATAGGTTTTAAGATACTTACTAGTCAGGTACATTCTTAGGCGTTTAATATGCGGTGTTGAGTCCATTTCGTTGAGCAAGGAGTAGCTCTTGTCTATTCCATATTTGGCTTAAGGAACTTTATCTGTGCTCATTTCAATCTCTGGTTTTATGCAGCACCCCAACTCACCTTTCCCCTTAAGCAAGCATAAGTTGGTTTTCTAAATTTGAGACCCTGTTCTGTTTTGGAATGCAGTTCCTGTGTAGCCAAGTTTACATTCCGTGTATTAGTGATATCTTATGATGTTTCTTTTTCTGTGTGACTTATTTCAGTTAGAATCATCGTACCTGAATCCACTCATTATGCTGCTACGGGCCTGATGACATAGATTTCATTGCTGAGTGATATTGCATTGTACGTAAGTACCACAAGTTCTTTATCCATTTTTCACTTTCTGTGATATTGAACTTGTACGGTAAACGAGGTTCTTGTAAACGGAGGCGTCCCTAACTTTGGGGTGGCTGTGTCTTTTTGATTTTAATTTCCCTAAGCTATAGGACCATAAGTGGAAGTGCCCTAGGTTCTGTTGCTTTGTTTTTTAGATGTTTCAGGAAACACCATACACTTCTCCTGAGTGGTTGTTGGCAATTTACATCCCGCCCATCAGCATAACAAGGCTCCCAGTTCTCCATGGCCTGTCCTGCCTTTCTGGATTTTACACTTTTTTCAGATGGCCCTTTTGACCGGGGGGAAGTGAGACTTCATTGTAGTGCAGATTTCCTTTGCAAGCTTGCTTGGTTGGCCAAAAAGGGCGTATGCGTTTTTTCCTGAATATATTCAGGAAAAAACGCATACGCCCTTTTTGGCCAAGTGCATCATTGTGGACGTTCTGCCTCTTTTCCTATGCTTTCAATGCAATTCCAGTCTACCTCCTGAAATCGGTTTCCTGCAATTCTGCCCCGCTTTCAAGTCCTCTTGGGAGCCTTACTTCAGTCTATTTTTGGACGATAGCTGTCATTTATAACTCTGCAGGTTTGTGAATTACAGTGCCCCTGAGCTCCTTTCTTCAACTCGCTTTCTTGTGACCTGGCCGCAACACCGCAGGATGGCTTCAGGCCCTAATCTGGTTCCGGCCCGGCATGCTGAGCCTTTGGTTAATTCCTCTTCCTGGTGGGAAATGAGAGTTAAATTTGCCCGTCCAGACACCTCCAGCTAGCCTCTCATTGGTTCTCGCTATTCCTGTTCATCTTCCGCAGAAATTGCAAACTGGGCCAAACAGGAGGTTAAAGGGACTGACTCTCCAAGTGGGGAGAGTGTTAGTAAAGCGTCTGGAATGTTGCACCCGAGTACCAGGGGAGGAAAACTGAGACATATTTGAACACGTCTCCCGATCACATGGTTGATCATACTCTAGGTTCCACATGCATGTTTTAGCTGAAGGAAGAATACCTAAAACCTGGGTAGTTGAAACCCGTGGAATGGGTACCATGCAATATGACTTCAAAGGGTCTTCATTTGCTCACCGAACCTCTCCAATCCTATCACTGCTGCGTTTATGCCCCTGTACACATGCTTGATTCTCTTTCGGAGACATAGCAATCCATAGGTTTTAAGATACTTACTAGTCAGGTACATTCTTAGGCGTTTAATATGGGGTGTTGAGTCCATTTCGTTGAGCAAGGAGTAGCTCTTGTCTATTCCATATTTGGCTTAAGGAACTTTATCTGTGCTCATTTCAATCTCTGGTTTTATGCAGCACCCCAACTCACCTTTACCCTTAAGCAAGAATAAGTTGGTTTTCTAAATTTGAGACCCTGTTCTGTTCTGCAATTCAGTTCCTGTGTAGCCAAGTTTACATTCCGTGTATTACTGATATCTTATGATGTTTCTTTTTCTGTGTGACTTATTTCAGTTAGAATCATCATACCTGAATCCACTCATTGTGCTGCTAAGGGCCTGATGACACAGATTTCATTGCTGAGTGATATTGCTTTGTAAGTAAATACCACAACTTCTTTATCCATTTTTCACTTTCTGCGATGTTGAACTTGTACTGTAAACGAGGTTCTTGTAAACAGAGCCGTTCCAAACTTTGGGGTGGCTGTGTCTTTTTCATTTTAATTTCCCTAAGCTATAGGACCATAAGTGGAAGTGCCCTAGGTTCTGTTGCTTTGTTTTTTAGATGTTTCAGGAAACACCATACACTTCTCCCAAGTGTCTGTTGGCAATTTACATCCCGCCCATCAGCATAACAAGGCTCCCAGTTCTCCATGGCCTGTCCTGCCTTTCTGGATTTTACACTTTTTTCAGATGGCCCTGTTGACCGGGGGGAAGTGAGACTTCATTGTAGTGCAGATTTCCTTTGCAAGCTTGCTTGGTTGGCCAAAAAGGGCGTATGCTTTTTTTCCTGAATATATTCAGGAAAAAAAGCATACGCCCTTTTTGGCCAAGTGCATCGTTGTGGACGTTCTGCCTCTTTTCCTATGCTTTCAATGCAATTCCAGTCTACCTCCTGAAATCGGTTTCCTGCAATTCTGCCCCGCTTTCAAGTCCTCTTGGCAGCCTTACTTCAGTCTATTTTTGGACGATAGCTGTCATTTATTACTCTGCAGGTTTGTGAATTACAGTGCCCCTGAGCTCCTTTCTTCAACTCGCTTTCTTTTGAGTTGGCCGCAACACCACAGGATGGCTTCAGGCCCTAATCTGGTTCCGGTACGGCACGCTGAGCCTTTGGTTATTTCCTCTTCCTGGTGGGAAATGAGAGTTAAATTTGCCCGTCCAGACACCTCCAGCTAGCCTCTCATTGGTTCTCGCTATTCCTGTTCATCTTCCGCAGAAATTGCAAACTGGGCCAAACAGGAGGTTAAAGGCGCTGACTCTCCAAGTGGGGAGAGTGTTAGTAAAGCGTCTGGAATGTTGCACCCGAGTACCAGGGGAGGAAAACTGAGACATATTTGAACACGTCTCCCGATCACATGGTTGATCATACTCTGGGTTCCACATGCATGTTTTAGCTGAAGGAAGAATACCTAAAATCTGGGTAGTTGAAACCCGTGGAATGGGTACCATGCAATATGACTTCAAAGGGTCTTCATTTGCTCACTGAACCTCTCCAATCCTATCACTGCTGCGTTTATGCCCCTGTACACATGCTTGATTCTCTTTCGGAGACATAGCAATCTATAGGTTTTAAGATACTTACTAGTCAGGTACATTCTTAGGCGTTTAATATGCGGTGTTGAGTCCATTTCGTTGAGCAAGGAGTAGCTGTTGTCTATTCCATATTTGGCTTAAGGAACTTTATCTGTGCTCATTTCAATCTCTGGTTTTATGCAGCACCCCAACTCACCTTTCCCCTTAAGCAAGCATAAGTTGGTTTTCTAAATTTGAGACCCTGTTCTGTTCTGTAATTCAGTTCCTGTGTAGCCAAGTTTACATTCCGTGTATTACTGATATCTTATGATGTTTCTTTTTCTGTGTGACTTATTTCAGTTAGAATCATCATACCTGAATCCACTCATTGTGCTGCTAAGGGCCTGATGACACAGATTTCATTGCTGAGTGATACTGCATTGTACGTAAGTACCACAAGTTCTTTATCCATTTTTCACTTTCTGTGATGTTGAACTTGTACTGTAAACGAGGTTCTTGTAAACACAGCCGTTCCAAACTTTGGGGTGGCTGTGTCTTTTTGATTTTAATTTCCCTAAGCTATAGGACCATAAGTGGAAGTGCCCTAGGCTCTGTTGCTTTGTTTTTTAGATGTTTCAGGAAACACCATACACTTCTCCCGAGTGTCTGTTGGCAATTTACATCACGCCCATCAGCATAACAAGGCTCCCAGTTCTCCATGGCCTGTTGCCTTTCTGGATTTTACACTTTTTTCAGATGTCCCTTTTGACCGGGGGGAAGTGAGACTTCATTGTAGTGCAGATTTCCTTTGCAAGCTTGCTTGGTTGGCCAAAAAGGGCGTATGCGTTTTTTCCTGAATATATTCAGGAAAAAACGCATACGCCCTTTTTGGCCAAGTGCATCATTGTGGACGTTCTGCCTCTTTTCCTATGCTTTCAATGCAATTCCAGTCTACCTCCTGAAATCGGTTTCCTGCAATTCTGCCCTGTTTTCAAGTCCTCTTGGCAGCCTTACTTCAGTCTATTTTTGGACGATAGCTGTCATTTATAACTCTGCAGGTTTGTGAATTACAGTGCCCCTGAGCTCCTTTCTTCAACTCGCTTTCTTGTGACCTGGCCGCAACACCGCAGGATGGCTTCAGGCCCTAATCTGGTTCCGGCCCGGCATGCTGAGCCTTTGGTTAATTCCTCTTCCTGGTGGGAAATGAGAGTTAAATTTGCCCGTCCAGACACCTCCAGCTAGCCTCTCATTGGTTCTCGCTATTCCTGTTCATCTTCCGCAGAAATTGCAAACTGGGCCAAACAGGAGGTTAAAGGGACTGACTCTCCACGTGGGGAGAGTGTTAGTAAAGCGTCTGGAATGTTGCACCCGAGTACCAGGGGAGGAAAACTGAGACATATTTGAACACGTCTCCCGATCACATGGTTGATCATACTCTAGGTTCCACATGCATGTTTTAGCTGAAGGAAGAATACCTAAAACCTGGGTAGTTGAAACCCGTGGAATGGGTACCATGCAATATGACTTCAAAGGGTCTTCATTTGCTCACCGAACCTCTCCAATCCTATCACTGCTGCGTTTATGCCCCTGTACACATGCTTGATTCTCTTTCGGAGACATAGCAATCCATAGGTTTTAAGATACTTACTAGTCAGGTACATTCTTAGGCGTTTAATATGGGGTGTTGAGTCCATTTCGTTGAGCAAGGAGTAGGTCTTGTCTATTCCATATTTGGCTTAAGGAACTTTATCTGTGCTCATTTCAATCTCTGGTTTTATGCAGCACCCCAACTCACCTTTACCCTTAAGCAAGAATAAGTTGGTTTTCTAAATTTGAGACCCTGTTCTGTTCTGCAATTCAGTTCCTGTGTAGCCAAGTTTACATTCCGTGTATTACTGATATCTTATGATGTTTCTTTTTCTGTGTGACTTATTTCAGTTAGAATCATCATACCTGAATCCACTCATTGTGCTGCTAAGGGCCTGATGACACAGATTTCATTGCTGAGTGATATTGCTTTGTAAGTAAATACCACAACTTCTTTATCCATTTTTCACTTTCTGCGATGTTGAACTTGTACTGTAAACGAGGTTCTTGTAAACAGAGCCGTTCCAAACTTTGGGGTGGCTGTGTCTTTTTCATTTTAATTTCCCTAAGCTATAGGACCATAAGTGGAAGTGCCCTAGGTTCTGTTGCTTTGTTTTTTAGATGTTTCAGGAAACACCATACACTTCTCCCAAGTGTCTGTTGGCAATTTACATCCCGCCCATCAGCATAACAAGGCTCCCAGTTCTCCATGGCCTGTCCTGCCTTTCTGGATTTTACACTTTTTTCAGATGGCCCTGTTGACCGGGGGGAAGTGAGACTTCATTGTAGTGCAGATTTCCTTTGCAAGCTTGCTTGGTTGGCCAAAAACGGCGTATGCTTTTTTTCCTGAATATATTCAGGAAAAAAAGCATACGCCCTTTTTGGCCAAGTGCATCGTTGTGGACGTTCTGCCTCTTTTCCTATGCTTTCAATGCAATTCCAGTCTACCTCCTGAAATCGGTTTCCTGCAATTCTGCCCCGCTTTCAAGTCCTCTTGGAAGCCTTACTTCAGTCTATTTTTGGACGATAGCTGTCATTTATTACTCTGCAGGTTTGTGAATTACAGTGCCCCTGAGCTCCTTTCTTCAACTCGCTTTCTTTTGAGTTGGCCGCAACACCACAGGATGGCTTCAGGCCCTAATCTGGTTCCGGTACGGCACGCTGAGCCTTTGGTTATTTCCTCTTCCTGGTTGGAAATGAGAGTTAAATTTGCCCGTCCAGACACCTCCAGCTAGCCTCTCATTGGTTCTCGCTATTCCTGTTCATCTTCCGCAGAAATTGCAAACTGGGCCAAACAGGAGGTTAAAGGCGCTGACTCTCCAAGTGGGGAGAGTGTTAGTAAAGCGTCTGGAATGTTGCACCCGAGTACCAGGGGAGGAAAACTGAGACATATTTGAACACGTCTCCCGATCACATGGTTGATCATACTCTGGGTTCCACATGCATGTTTTAGCTGAAGGAAGAATACCTAAAATCTGGGTAGTTGAAACCCGTGGAATGGGTACCATGCAATATGACTTCAAAGGGTCTTCATTTGCTCACTGAACCTCTCCAATCCTATCACTGCTGCGTTTATGCCCCTGTACACATGCTTGATTCTCTTTCGGAGACATAGCAATCTATAGGTTTTAAGATACTTACTAGTCAGGTACATTCTTAGGCGTTTAATATGCGGTGTTGAGTCCATTTCGTTGAGCAAGGAGTAGCTGTTGTCTATTCCATATTTGGCTTAAGGAACTTTATCTGTGCTCATTTCAATCTCTGGTTTTATGCAGCACCCCAACTCACCTTTCCCCTTAAGCAAGCATAAGTTGGTTTTCTAAATTTGAGACCCTGTTCTGTTCTGTAATTCAGTTCCTGTGTAGCCAAGTTTACATTCCGTGTATTACTGATATCTTATGATGTTTCTTTTTCTGTGTGACTTATTTCAGTTAGAATCACCATACCTGAATCCACTCATTGTGCTGCTAAGGGCCTGATGACACAGATTTCATTGCTGAGTGATACTGCATTGTACGTAAGTACCACAAGTTCTTTATCCATTTTTCACTTTCTGTGATGTTGAACTTGTACTGTAAACGAGGTTCTTGTAAACAGAGCCGTTCCAAACTTTGGGGTGGCTGTGTCTTTTTTATTTTAATTTCCCTAAGCTATAGGACCATAAGTGGAAGTGCCCTAGGCTCTGTTGCTTTGTTTTTTAGATGTTTCAGGAAACTCCATACACTTCTCCCGAGTGTCTGTTGGCAATTTACATCACGCCCATCAGCATAACAAGGCTCCCAGTTCTCCATGGCCTGTTGCCTTTCTGGATTTTACACTTTTTTCAGATGTCCCTTTTGACCGGGGGGAAGTGAGACTTCATTGTAGTGCAGATTTCCTTTGCAAGCTTGCTTGGTTGGCCAAAAAGGGCGTATGCGTTTTTTCCTGAATATATTCAGGAAAAAACGCATACGCCCTTTTTGGCCAAGTGCATCATTGTGGACGTTCTGCCTCTTTTCCTATGCTTTCAATGCAATTCCAGTCTACCTCCTGAAATCGGTTTCCAGCAATTCTGCCCTGTTTTCAAGTCCTCTTGGCAGCCTTACTTCAGTCTATTTTTGGACGATAGCTGTCATTTATAACTCTGCAGGTTTGTGAATTACAGTGCCCCTGAGCTCCTTTCTTCAACTCGCTTTCTTGTGACCTGGCCGCAACACCGCAGGATGGCTTCAGGCCCTAATCTGGTTCCGGCCCGGCATGCTGAGCCTTTGGTTAATTCCTCTTCCTGGTGGGAAATGAGAGTTAAATTTGCCCGTCCAGACACCTCCAGCTAGCCTCTCATTGGTTCTCGCTATTCCTGTTCATCTTCCGCAGAAATTGCAAACTGGGCCAAACAGGAGGTTAAAGGGACTGACTCTCCACGTGGGGAGAGTGTTAGTAAAGCGTCTGGAATGTTGCACCCGAGTACCAGGGGAGGAAAACTGAGACATATTTGAACACGTCTCCCGATCACATGGTTGATCATACTCTAGGTTCCACATGCATGTTTTAGCTGAAGGAAGAATACCTTAAACCTGGGTAGTTGAAACCTGTGGAATGGGTACCATGCAATATGAATTCAAAGGGTCTTCATTTGCTCACCGAACCTCTCCAATCCTATCACTGCTGCGTTTATGCCCCTGTACACATGCTTGATTCTCTTTCAGAGACATAGCAATCCATAGGTTTTAAGATACTTACTAGTCAGGTACATTCTTAGGCGTTTAATATGCGGTGTTGAGTCCATTTCGTTGAGCAAGGAGTAGCTCTTGTCTATTCCATATTTGGCTTAAGGAACTTTATCTGTGCTCATTTCAATCTCTGGTTTTATGCAGCACCCCAACTCACCTTTCCCCTTAAGCAAGCATAAGTTGGTTTTCTAAATTTGAGACCCTGTTCTGTTCTGTAATTCAGTTCCTGTGTAGCCAAGTTTACATTCCGTGTATTACTGATATCTTATGATGTTTCTTTTTCTGTGTGACTTATTTCAGTTAGAATCATCATACCTGAATCCACTCATTGTGCTGCTAAGGGCCTGATGACACAGATTTCATTGCTGAGTGATATTGCTTTGTAAGTAAATACCACAAGTTCTTTATCCATTTTTCACTTTCTGCGATGTTGAACTTGTACTGTAAACGAGGTTCTTGTAAACAGAGCCGTTCCAAACTTTGGGGTGGCTGTGTCTTTTTGATTTTAATTTACCTAAGCTATAGGACCATAAGTGGAAGTGCCCTAGGTTCTGTTGCTTTGTTTTTTAGATGTTTCAGGAAACACCATACACTTCTCCCGAGTAGTTGTTGGCAATTTACATCCCGCCCATCAGCATAACAAGGCTCCCAGTTCTCCATGGCCTGTCCTGCCTTTCTGGATTTTACACTTTTTTCAGATGGCCCTTTTGACCGGGGGGAAGTGAGACTTCATTGTAGTGCAGATTTCCTTTGCAAGCTTGCTTGGTTGGCCAAAAAGGGCGTATGCGTTTTTTCCTGAATATATTCAGGAAAAAACGCATACGCCCTTTTTGGCCAAGTGCATCATTGTGGACGTTCTGCCTCTTTTCCTATGCTTTCAATGCAATTCCAGTCTACCTCCTGAAATCGGTTTCCTGCAATTCTGCCCCGCTTTCAAGTCCTCTTGGCAGCCTTACTTCAGTCTATTTTTGGACGATAGCTGTCATTTATAACTCTGCAGGTTTGTGAATTACAGTGCCCCTGAGCTCCTTTCTTCAACTCGGTTTCTTTTGAGCTGGCCGCAACACCGCAGGATGGCTTCAGGCCCTAATCTGGTTCCGGTACGGCACGCTGAGCCTTTGGTTATTTCCTCTTCCTGTTGGGAAATGAGAGTTAAATTTGCCCGTCCAGACACCTCCAGCTAGCCTCTCATTGGTTCTCGCTATTCCTGTTCATCTTCCGCAGAAATTGCAAACTGTGCCAAACAGGAGGTTAAAGGCGCTGACTCTCCAAGTGGGGAGAGTGTTAGTAAAGCGTCTGGAATGTTGCACCCGAGTACCAGGGAAGGAAAACTGAGACATATTTGAACACGTCTCCCGATCACATGGTTGATCATACTCTGGGTTCCACATGCATGTTTTAGCTGAAAGAAGAATACCTAAAACCTGGGTAGTTGAAACCCGTGGAATGGGTACCATGCAATATGACTTCAAAGGGTCTTCATTTGCTCACCGAACCTCTCCAATCCTATCACTGCTGCGTTTATGCCCCTGTAGACATGCTTGATTCTCTTTCGGAGACATAGCAATCCATAGGTTTTAAGATACTTACTAGTCAGGTACATTCTTAGGCGTTTAATATGCGGTGTTGAGTCCATTTCGTTGAGCAAGGAGTAGCTCTTGTCTATTCCATATTTGGCTTAAGGAACTTTATCTGTGCTCATTTCAATCTCTGGTTTTATGCAGCACCCCAACTCACCTTTCCCCTTAAGGAAGCATAAGTTGGTTTTCTAAATTTGAGACCCTGTTCTGTTCTGTAATTCAGTTCCTGTGTAGCCAAGTTTACATTCCGTGTATTACTGGTATCTTATGATGTTTCTTTTTCTGTGTGACTTATTTCAGTTAGAATCATCATACCTGAATCCACTCATTGTGCTGCTAAGGGCCTGATGACACAGATTTCATTGCTGAGTGATATTGCTTTGTACGTAAGTACCACAACTTCTTTATCCATTTTTCACTTTCTGCGATGTTGAACTTGTACT
Organism: Stenella coeruleoalba; assembly: GCF_951394435.1. NCBI lineage: Eukaryota > Metazoa > Chordata > Mammalia > Artiodactyla > Delphinidae > Stenella > Stenella coeruleoalba. The sequence continues at coordinate 450,908 of NW_027645883.1, read as the reverse complement.
GTAAACGAGGTTCTTGTAAACAGAGCCGTCCCAAACTTTGGGGTGGCTGTGTCTTTTTGATTTTAATTTCCCTAAGCTATAGGACCATAAGTGGCAGTGCCCTAGGCTCTGTTGCTTTGTTTTTTAGATGTTTCAGGAAACACCATACACTTCTCCCTAGTGGTTGTTTGCAATTTACATCCCGCCCTTCAGCATAACAAGGCTCCCAGTTCTCCATGGCCTGTCCTGCCTTTCTGGATTTTACACTTTTTTCAGATGGCCCTTTTGACCGGGTGGAAGTGAGACTTCATTGTAGTGCAGATTTCCTTTGCAAGCTTGCTTGGTTGGCCAAAAAGGGCGTATGCGTTTTTTCCTGAATATATTCAGGAAAAAACGCATACGCCCTTTTTGGCCAAGTGCATCATTGTGGACGTTCTGCCTCTTTTCCTATGCTTTCAATGAAATTCCAGTCTACCTCCTGAAATCGGTTTCCTGCAATTCTGCCCCGCTTTCAAGTCCTCTTGGCAGCCTTACTTCAGTCTATTTTTTTGACGATAGCTGTCATTTATAACTCTGCAGGTTTGTGAATTACAGTGCCCCTGAGCTCCTTTCTTCAACTCGCTTTCTTGTGACCTGGCCGCAACACCGCAGGATGGCTTCAGGCCCTAATCTGGTTCCGGCACGGCATGCTGAGCCTTTGGTTATTTCCTCATCCTGGTGGGAAATGAGAGTTAAATTTGCCCGTCCAGACACCTCCAGCTAGTCTCTCATTGGTTCTCGCTATTCCTGTTCATCTTCCGCAGAAATTGCAAACTGGGCCAAACAGGAGGTTAAAGGCGCTGACTCTCCAAGTGGGGAGAGTGTTAGTAAAGCATCTGGAATGTTGCACCCGAGTACCAGGGGAGGAAAACTGAGACATATTTGAACACGTCTCCCGTTCACACGGTTGATCATACTCTGGGTTCCACCTGCATGTTTTAGCTGAAGGAAGAATACTTTAAACCTGCAGAGTTGAGACCCGTGGAATGGGTCCCATGCAATATGACTTCAAAGGGTCTTCATTTGCTCACCGAACCTCTCCAATCCTATCACTGCTGCGTTTATGCCCCTGTACACATGCTTGATTCTCTTTTGGAGACATAGCAATCCATAGGTTTTAAGATACTTACTAGTCAGGTACATTCTTAGGCGTTTAATATGGGGTGTTGAGTCCATTTCGTTGAGCAAGGAGTAGCTCTTGTCTATTCCATATTTGGCTTAAGGAACTTTATCTGTGCTCATTTCAATCTCTGGTTTTATGCAGCACCCCAACTCACCTTTCCCCTTAAGCAAGCATAAGTTGCTTTTCTAAATTTGAGACACTGTTCTGTTTTGGAATTCAGTTCCTGTGTAGCCAAGTTTACATTCTGTGTATTAGTGATATCTTATGATGTTTCTTTTTCTGTGTGACTTATTTCAGTTAGAATTATCGTACCTGAATCCACTCATTATGCTGCTACGGGCCTGATGACATAGATTTCATTGCTGAGTGATACTGCATTGTACGTAAGTACCACAAGTTCTTTATCCATTTTTCACTTTCTGTGATATTGAACTTGTACGGTAAACGAGGTTCTTGTAAACAGAGGCGTCCCAAACTTTGGGGTGGCTGTGTCTTTTTTATTTTAATTTCCCTAAGCTATAGGACCATAAGTGGCAGTGCCCTAGGCTCTGTTGCTTTGTTTTTTAGATGTTTCAGGAAACACCATACACTTCTCCCGAGTGTCTGTTGGCAATTTACATCCCGCCCATCAGCATAACAAGGCTCCCAGTTCTCCATGGCCTGTCCTGCCTTTCTGGATTTTACACTTTTTTCAGATGGCCCTTTTGACCGGGGGGAAGTGAGACTTCATTGTAGTGCAGATTTCCTTTGCAAGCTTGCTTGGTTGGCCAAAAAGGGCGTATGCGTTTTTTCCTGAATATATTCAGGAAAAAACGCATACGCCCTTTTTGGCCAAGTGCATCATTGTGGACGTTCTGCCTCTTTTCCTATGCTTTCAATGCAATTCCAGTCTACCTCCTGAAATCGGTTCCCTGCAATTCTGCCCCGCTTTCAAGTCCTCTTGGCAGCCTTACTTCAGTCTATTTTTGGACGATAGCTGTCATTTATAACTCTGCAGGTTTGTGAATTACAGTGCCCCTGAGCTCCTTTCTTCAACTCGCTTTCTTGTGACCTGGCCGCAACACCGCAGGATGGCTTCAGGCCCTAATCTGGTTCTGGCACGGCACGATGAACCTTTGGTTATTTCCTCCTCCTGGTGGGAAATGAGAGTTAAATTTGCCCGTCCAGACACCTCCAGCTAGCCTCTCATTGGTTCTCGCTATTCCTGTTCATCTTCCGCAGAAATTGCAAACTGTGCCAAACAGGAGGTTAAAGGCGCTGACTCTCCAAGTGGGGAGAGTGTTAGTAAAGCGTCTGGAATGTTGCACCCGAATACCAGGGGAGGAAAACTGAGACATATTTGAACACGTCTCCCGATCACATGGTTGATCATACTCTGGGTTCCACATGCATGTTTTAGCTGAAGGAAGAATACCTAAAACCTGGGTAGTTGAAACCCGTGGAATGCGTACCATGCAATATGACTTCAAAGGGTCTTCATTTGCTCACCGAACCTCTCCAATCCTATCACTGCTGCGTTTATGCCCCTGTACACATGCTTTATTCTCTTTCGGGGACATAGCAATCTATAGGTTTTAAGATACTTACTAGTCAGGTACATTCTTAGGCGTTTAATATGCGGTGTTGAGTCCATTTCGTTGAGCAAGGAGTAGCTCTTGTCTATTCCATATTTGGCTTAAGGAACTTTATCTGTGCTCATTTCAATCTCTGGTTTTATGCAGCACCCCAACTCACCTTTCCCCTTAAGCAAGCATAAGTTGCTTTTCTAAATTTGAGACCCTGTTCTGTTCTGTAATTCAGTTCCTGTGTAGCCAAGTTTACATTCTGTGTATTAGTGATATCTTATGATGTTTCTTTTTCTGTGTGACTTATTTCAGTTAGAATCATCATACCTGAATCCACTCATTGTGCTACTAAGGGCCTGATGACACAGATTTCATTGCTGAGTGATATTGCTTTGTAAGTAAATACCACAACTTCTTTATCCATTTTTCACTTTCTGCGATGTTGAACTTGTACTGTAAACGAGGTTCTTGTAAACAGAGCCTTTCGAAAATTTGGGGTGGCTGTGTCTTTTTGATTTTAAATTCCCTAAGCTATAGGACCATAAGTGGAAGTGCCCTAGGCTCTGTTGCTTTGTTTTTTAGATGTTTCAGGAAACACCATACACTTCTCCCGAGTGGTTGTTGGCAATTTACATCCCGCCCATCAGCATAACAAGGCTCCCAGTTCTCCATGGCCTGTCCTGCCTTTCTGGATTTTACACTTTTTTCAGATGGCCCTTTTGACCGGGGGGAAGTGAGACTTCATTGTAGTGCAGATTTCCTTTGCAAGCTTGCTTGGTTGGCCAAAAAGGGCGTATGCGTTTTTTCCTGAATATATTCAGGAAAAAACGCATACGCCCTTTTTGGCCAAGTGCATCATTGTGGACGTTCTGCCTCTTTTCCTATGCTTTCAATGCAATTCCAGTCTACCTCCTGAAATCGGTTTCCTGCAATTCTGCCCCGCTTTCAAGTCCTCTTGGCAGCCTTACTTCAGTCTATTTTTGGACGATAGCTGTCATTTATAACTCTGCAGGTTTGTGAATTACAGTGCCCCTGAGCTCCTTTCTTCAACTCGCTTTCTTGTGACCTGGCCGCAACACCGCAGGATGGCTTCAGGCCCTAATCTGGTTCCGGCACGGCACGCTGAGCCTTTGGTTATTTCCTCTTCCTGGTGGGAAATGAGAGTTAAATTTGCCCGTCCAGACACCTCCAGCTAGTCTCTCATTGGTTCTTGCTATTCATGTTCATCTTCCGCAGAAATTGCAAACTGGGCCAAACAGGAGGTTAAAGGGACTGACTCTCCAAGTGGGTAGAGTGTTACTAAAGTGTCTGGAATGTTGCACCCGAGTACCAGGGGAGGAAAACTGAGACATATTTGAACACGTCTCCCGTTCACATGGTTGATCATACTCTGGGTTCCACATGCATGTTTTAGCTGAAGGAAGAATACCTTAAACCTGGAGAGTTAAGACCCGTGTAATGGGTACCATGCAATATGACTTCAAAGGGTCTTCATTTGCTCACCGAACCTCTGCAATCCTATCACTGCTGCGTTTATGCCCCTGTACACATGCTTGATTCTCTTTTGGAGACATAGCAATCCATAGGTTTTACGATACTTACTAGTCAGGTACATTCTTAGGCGTTTAATATGGGGTTTTGAGTCCATTTCGTTGAGCAAGGAGTAGCTCTTGTCTATTCCATATTTGGCTTAAGGAACTTTATCTGTGCTCATTTCAATCTCTGGTTTTATGCAGCACCCCAACTCACCTTTCCCCTTAAGCAAGCATAAGTTGTTTTTCTAAATTTGAGACCCTGTTCTGTTCTGTAATTCAGTTCCTGTGTAGCCAAGTTTCCATTCCGTGTATTACTGATATCTTATGATGTTTCTTTTTCTGTGTGACTTATTTCAGTTAGAATCATCATACCTGAATCCACTCATTGTGCTGCTAAGGGCCTGATGACACAGATTTCATTGCTGAGTGATATTGCTTTGTAAGTAAATACCACAACTTCTTTATCCATTTTTCACTTTCTGCGATTTTGAACTTGTACTGTAAACGAGGTTCTTGTAAACAGAGCCGTTCCAAACTTTGGGGTGGCTGTGTCTTTTTCATTTTAATTTCCCTAAGCTATAGGACCATAACTGGAAGTGCCCTAGGTTCTGTTGCTTTGTTTTTTAGTTGTTTCAGGAAACACCATACACTTCTCCCAAGTGGTTCTTGGCAATTTACATCCCGCCCATCAGCATAACAAGGCTCCCAGTTCTCCATGGCCTGTCCTGCCTTTCTGGATTTTACACTTTTTTCAGATGGCCCTTTTGACCGGGTGGAAGTGAGACTTCATTGTAGTGCAGATTTCCTTTGCAAGCTTGCTTGGTTGGCCAAAAAGGGCGTATGCGTTCTTTCCTGAATATATTCAGGAAACAACGCATACGCCCTTTTTGGCCAAGTGCATCATTGTGGACGTTCTGCCTCTTTTCCTATGCTTTCAATGCAATTCCAGTCTACCTCCTGAAATCGGTTTCCTGCAATTCTGCCCCGCTTTCAAGTCCTCTTGGCAGCCTTACTTCAGTCTATTTTTGGACGATAGCTGTCATTTATAACTCTGCAGGTTTGTGAATTACAGTGCCCCTGAGCTCCTTTCTTCAACTCGGTTTCTTTTGAGCTGGCCGCAACACCGCAGGATGGCTTCAGGCCCTAATCTGGTTCCGGCCCGGCATGCTGAGCCTTTGGTTAATTCCTCTTCCTGGTGGGAAATGAGAGTTAAATTTGCCCGTCCAGACACCTCCAGCTAGCCTCTCATTGGTTCTCGCTATTCCTGTTCTTCTTCCGCAGAAATTGCAAACTGGGCCAAACAGGAGGTTAAAGGGACTGACTCTCCAAGTGGGGAGAGTGTTAGTAAAGCGTCTGGAATGTTGCACCCGAGTACCAGGGGAGGAAAAGTGAGACATATTTGAACACGTCTCCCGTTCACATGGTTGATCATAACCTGGGTTCCACATGCATGTTTTAGCTGAAGGAAGAATACCTTAAACCTGGAGAGTTGAGACCTGTGTAATGGGTACCATGCAATATGACTTCAAAGGGTCTTCATTTGCTCACTGAACCTCTCCAATACTATCACTGCTGCGTTTATGCCCCTGTACACACGCTTGATTCTCTTTTGGAGACATAGCAATCCATAGGTTTTAAGATACTTACTAGTCAGGTACATTCTTAGGCGTTTAATATGGGGTTTTGAGTCCATTTCGTTGAGCAAGGAGTAGCTCTTGTCTATTCCATATTTGGCTTAAGGAACTTTATCTGTGCTCATTTCAATCTCTGGTTTTATGCAGCACCCCAACTCACCTTTCCCCTTAAGCAAGCATAAGTTGGTTTTCTAAATTTGAGACCCTGTTCTGTTTTGGAATGCAGTTCCTGTGTAGCCAAGTTTACATTCCGTGTATTAGTGATATCTTATGATGTTTCTTTTTCTGTGTGACTTATTTCAGTTAGAATCATCATACCTGAATCCACTCATTGTGCTGTTAAGGGCCTGATGACACAGATTTCATTGCTGAGTGATATTGCTTTGTAAGTAAATACCACAAGTTCTTTATCCATTTTTCACTTTCTGTGATATTGAACTTGTACGGTAAACGAGGTTCTTGTAAACGGAGGCGTCAGAAACTTTGGGGTGGCTGTGTCTTTTTGATTTTAATTTCCCTAAGCTATAGGACCATAAGTGGAAGTGCCCTAGGCTCTGTTGCTTTGTTTTTTAGATGTTTCAGGAAACACCATACACTTCTCCCGAGTGTCTGTTGGCAATTTACATCACGCCCATCAGCATAACAAGGCTCCAAGTTCTCCATGGCCTGTTGCCTTTCTGGATTTTACACTTTTTTCAGATGTCCCTTTTGACCGGGGGGAAGTGAGACTTCATTGTAGTGCAGATTTCCTTTGCAAGTTTGCTTGGTTGGCCAAAAAGGGCGTATGCGTTTTTTCCTGTATATATTCAGGAAAAAATGCATACGCCCTTTTTGGCCAAGTGCATCATTGTGGACGTTCTGCCTCTTTTCCTATGCTTTCAATGCAATTCCAGTCTACCTCCTGAAATCGGTTTCCTGCAATTCTGCCCCGCTTTCAAGTCCTCTTGGCAGCCTTACTTCAGTCTATTTTTGGACGATAGCTGTCATTTATAACTCTGCAGGTTTGTGAATTACAGTGCCCCTGAGCTCCTTTCTTCAACTCGCTTTCTTGTGACCTGGCCGCAACACCGCAGGATGTCTTCAGGCCCTAATCTGGTTCTGGCACGGCACGCTGAGCCTTTGGTTAATTCCTCTTCCTGGTGGGAAATGAGAGTTAAATTTGCCCATCCAGACACCTCCAGCTAGTCTCTCATTGGTTCTCACTATTCCTGTTCATCTTCCACAGAAATTGCAAACTGGGCCAAACAGGAGGTTAAAGGGACTGACTCTCCAAGTGGGGAGAGTGTTAGTAAAGCGTCTGGAATGTTGCACCCGAGTACCAGGGTACGAAAACTGAGACATATTTGAACACGTCTCCCGTTCACATGGTTGATCATACTTGGGTTCCACATGCATGTTTTAGCTGAAGGAAGAATACCTAAAACCTGGGTAGTTGAAACCCGTGGAATGGGTACCATGCAATATGACTTCAAAGGGTCTTCATTTGCTCACCGAACCTCTCCAATCCTATCACTGCTGCGTTTATGCCCCTGTACAAATGCTTGATTCTGTTTCGGAGACATAGCAATCCATAGGTTTTAAGATACTTACTAGTCAGGTACATTCTTAGGCGTTTAATATGCGGTGTTGAGTTCATTTCGTTGAGCAAGGAGTAGCTCTTGTCTATTCCATATTTGGCTTAAGGAACTTTATCTGTGCTCATTTCAATCTCTGGTTTTATGCAGCACCCCAACTCACCTTTCCCCTTAAGCAAGCATAAGTTGGTTTTCTAAATTTGAGACCCTGTTCTGTTCTGTAATTCAGTTCCTGTGTAGCCAAGTTTACATTCCGTGTATTACTGATATCTTATGATGTTTCTTTTTCTGTGTGACTTATTTCAGTTAGAATCATCATACCTGAATCCACGCATTGTGCTGCTAAGGGCCTGATGACACAGATTTCATTGCTGAGTGATATTGCTTTGTAAGTAAATACCACAACTTCTTTATCCATTTTTCAATTTCTGCGATGTTGAACTTGTACTGTAAAGGAGGTTCTTGTAAACAGAGCCGTTCCAAACTTTGGGGTGGCTGTGTCTTTTTGATTTTAAATTCCCTAAGCTATAGGACCATAAGTGGAAGTGCCCTAGGCTCTGTTGCTTTGTTTTTTAGATGTTTCAGGAAACACCATACACTTCTCCCGAGTGGTTGTTGGCAATTTACATCCCGCCCATCAGCATAACAAGGCTTCCAGTTCTCCATGGCCTGTCCTGCCTTTCTGGATTTTACACTTTTTTCAGGTGGCCCTTTTGACCGGGGGGAAGTGAGACTTCATTGTAGTGCAGATTTCCTTTGCAAGCTTGCTTGGTTGGCCAAAAAGGGCGTATGCGTTTTTTCCTGAATATATTCAGGAAAAAACGCATACGCCCTTTTTGGCCAAGTGCATCATTGTGGACGTTCTGCCTCTTTTCCTATGCTTTCAATGCAATTCCAGTCTACCTCCTGAAATCGGTTTCCTGCAATTCTGCCCCGCTTTCAAGTCCTCTTGGCAGCCTTACTTCAGTCTATTTTTGGACGATAGCTCTCATTTATAACTCTGCAGGTTTGTGAATTACAGTGCCCCTGAGCTCCTTTCTTCAACTCGCTTTCTTGTGACCTGGCCACAACACCGCAGGATGTCTTCAGGCCCTAATCTGGTTCTGGCACGGCACGCTGAGCCTTTGGTTAATTCCTCTTCCTCGTGGGAAATGAGAGTTAAATTTGCCCATCCAGACACCTCCAGCTAGTCTTTCATTGGTTCTCGCTAATCCTGTTCATCTTCCACAGAAATTGCAAACTGGGCCAAACAGGAAGTTAAAGGGACTGACTCTCCAAGTGGGGAGAGTGTGAGTAAAGCATCTGGAATGTTGCACCCGAGTACCAGGGGAGGAAAACTGAGACATATTTGAACACGTCTCCCGTTCACATGGTTGATCATACTTGGGTTGCACATGCATGTTTTAGCTGAAGGAAGAATACCTTAAACCTGGGTATTTGAAACCCATGGAATGGGTACCATGCAATATGACTTCAAAGGGTCTTCATTTGCTCACCGAACCTCTCCAATCCTATCACTGCTGCGTTTATGCCCCTGTACACATGCTTGATTCTCTTTTGGAGACATAGCAATCCATAGGTTTTAAGATACTTACAAGTCAGGTACATTCTTAGGCGTTTAATATGCGGTGTTGAGTCCATTTCGTTGAGCAAGGAGTAGCTGTTGTCTATTCCATATTTGGCTTAAGGAACTTTATCTGTGCTCATTTCAATCTCTGGTTTTATGCAGCACCCCAACTCACCTTTACCCTTAAGCAAGCATAAGTTGGTTTTCTAAATTTGAGACCCTGTTCTGTTCTGTAATTCAGTTCCTGTGTAGCCAAGTTTACATTCCGTGTATTACTGATATCTTATGATGTTTCTTTTTCTGTGTGACTTATTTCAGTTAGAATCATCATACCTGAATCCACTCATTGTGCTGCTAAGGGCCTGATGACACAGATTTTATTGCTGAGTGATATTGCTTTGTAAGTAAATACCACAACTTCTTTATCCATTTTTCACTTTCTGCGATGTTGAACTTGTACTGTAAACGAGGTTCTTGTAAACAGAGGCGTCCCAAACTTTGGGGTGGCTGTGTCTTTTTTATTTTAAATTCCCTAATCTATAGGACCATAAGTGGCAGTGCCCTAGGCTCTGTTGCTTTGTTTTTTAGATGTTTCAGGAAACACCATACACTTCTCCCGAGTGGTTGTTGGCAATTTACATCCCGCCCATCAGCATAACAAGGCTCCCAGTTCTCCATGGCCTGTCCTGCCTTTCTGGATTTTACACTTTTTTCAGATGGCCCTTTTGACCGGGGGGAAGTGAGACTTCATTGTAGTGCAGATTTCCTTTGCAAGCTTGCTTGGTTGGCCAAAAAGGGCGTATGCGTTTTTTCCTGAATATATTCAGGAAAAAACGCATACGCCCTTTTTGGCCAACTGCATCATTGTGGACGTTCTGCCTCTTTTCCTATGCTTTCAATGCAATTCCAGTCTACCTCCTGAAATCGGTTTCCTGCAATTCTGCCCCGCTTTCAAGTCCTCTTGGCAGCCTTACTTCAGTCTATTTCTGGACGATAGCTGTCATTTATAACTCTGCAGGTTTGTGAATTACAGTGCCCCTGAGCTCCTTTCTTCAACTCGCTTTCTTTTGAGCTGGCCGCAACACCGCAGGATGGCTTCAGGCCCTAATCTGGTTCCGGCACGGCACACTGAGTCTTTGGTTATTTCCTCTTCCTGGTGGGAAATGAGAGTTAAATTTGCCCGTCCAGACACCTCCAGCTAGTCTCTCATTGGTTCTCGCTATTCCTGTTCATCTTCCGCAGAAATTGCAAACTGGGCCAAACAGGAGGTTAAAGGCGCTGACTCTCCAAGTGGGGAGAGTGTTAGTAAAGCGTCTGGAATGTTGCACCCGAGTACCAGGGGAGGAAAACTGAGACATATTTGAACACGTCTCCCGTTCACATGGTTGATCATACTCTGGGTTCCACATGCAGGTTTTAGCTGAAGGAAGAATACTTTAAACCTGCAGAGTTGAGACCCGTGGAATGGGTCCCATGCAATATGACTTCAAAGGGTCTTCATTTGCTCACCGAACCTCTCCAATCCTATCACTGCTGCGTTTATGCCCCTGTACACACGCTTGATTCTCTTTTGGAGACATAGCAATCCATAGGTTTTAAGATACTTACTAGTCAGGTACATTCTTAGGCGTTTAATATGGGGTGTTGAGTCCATTTCGTTGAGCAAGGAGTAGCTCTTGTCTATTCCATATTTGGCTTAAGGAACTTTATCTGTGCTCATTTCAATCTCTGGTTTTATGCAGCACCCCAACTCACCTTTCCCCTTAAGCAAGCATAAGTTGGTTTTCTAAATTTGAGACCCTGTTCTGTTTTGGAATTCAGTTCCTGTGTAGCCAAGTTTACATTCTGTGTATTAGTGATATCTTATGATGTTTCTTTTTCTGTGTGACTTATTTCAGTTAGAATTATCGTACCTGAATCCACTCATTGTGATGCTAAGGGCCTGATGACATAGATTTCATTGCTGAGTGATACTGCATTGTACGTAAGTACCACAAGTTCTTTATCCATTTTTCACTTTCTGTGATATTGAACTTGTACGGTAAACGAGGTTCTTGTAAACAGAGGCGTCCCAAACTTTGGGGTGGCTGTGTCTTTTTTATTTTAATTTCCCTAAGCTATAGGACCATAAGTGGCAGTGCCCTAGGCTCTGTTGCTTTGTTTTTTAGATGTTTCAGGAACACCATACACTTCTCCCGAGTGTCTGTTGGCAATTTACATCCCGCCCATCAGCATAACAAGGATCCCAGTTCTCCATGGCCTGTCCTGCCTTTCTGGATTTTACACTTTTTTCAGATGGCCCTTTTGACCGGGGGGAAGTGAGACTTCATTGTAGTGCCGATTTCCTTTGCAAGCTTGCTTGGTTGGCCAAAAAGGGCGTATGCGTTTTTTCCTGAATATATTCAGGAAAAAACGCATACGCCCTTTTTGGCCAAGTGCATCATTGTGGACGTTCGGCCTCTTTTCCTATGCTTTCAATGCAATTCCAGTCTACCTCCTGAAATCGGTTTCCTGCAATTCTGCCCCGCTTTCAAGTCCTCTTGGCAGCCTTACTTCAGTCTATTTTTGGACGATAGCTGTCATTTATAACTCTGCAGGTTTGTGAATTACAGTGCCCCTGAGCTCCTTTCTTCAACTCGCTTTCTTGTGACCTGGCCGCAACACCGCAGGATGGCTTCAGGCCCTAATCTGGTTCTGGCACGGCACGCTGACCCTTTGGTTATTTCCTCCTCCTGGTGGGAAATGAGAGTTAAATTTGCCCGTCCAGACACCTCCAGCTAACCTCTCATTGGTTCTCGTTATTCCTGTTCATCTTCCGCAGAAATTGCAAACTGTGCCAAACAGGAGGTTAAAGGCGCTGACTCTCCAAGTGGGGAGAGTGTTAGTAAAGCGTCTGGAATGTTGCACCCGAGTACCAGGGTACGAAAACTGAGACATATTTGAACACGTCTCCCGATCACATGGTTGATCATACTCTGGGTTCCACATGCATGTTTTAGCTGAAGGAAGAATACCTAAAACCTGGGTAGTTGAAACCCGTGTAATGGGTACCATGCAATATGACTTCAAAGGGTCTTCATTTGCTCACCGAACCTCTCCAATCCTATTACTGCTGCGTTTATGCCCCTGTACACATGCTTTATTCTCTTTCGGGGACATAGCAATCTATAGGTTTTAAGATACTTACTAGTCAGGTACATTCTAAGGCGTTTAATATGCGGTGTTGAGTCCATTTCGTTGAGCAAGGAGTAGCTCTTGTCTATTCCATATTTGGCTTAAGGAACTTTATCTGTGCTCATTTCAATCTCTGGTTTTATGCAGCACCCCAACTCACCTTTCCCCTTAAGCAAGCATAAGTTGTTTTTCTAAATTTGAGACCCAGTTCTGTTCTGTAATTCAGTTCCTGTGTAGCCAAGTTTACATTCCGTGTATTACTGGTATCTTATGATGTTTCTTTTTCTGTGTGACTTATTTCAGTTAGAATCATCATACCTGAATCCACTCATTGTGCTGCTAAGGGCCTGATGACACAGATTTCATTGCTGAGTGATATTGCTTTGTAAGTAAATACCACAACTTCTTTATCCATTTTTCACTTTCTGCGATGTTGAACTTGTACTGTAAACGAGGTTCTTGTAAACAGAGCCGTTCGAAACTTTGAGGTGGCTGTGTCTTTTTGATTTTAATTTCCCTAAGCTATAGGACCATAAGTGGCAGTGCCCTAGGCTCTGTTGCTTTGTTTTTTAGATGTTTCAGGAAACACCATACACTTCTCCCGAGTGTCTGTTGGCAATTTACATCCCGCCCATCAGCATAACAAGGCTCCCAGTTCTCCATGGCCTGTCCTGCCTTTCTGGATTTTACACTTTTTTCAGATGGCCCTTTTGACCGGGGGGAAGTGAGACTTCATTGTAGTGCAGATTTCCTTTGCAAGCTTGCTTGGTTGGCCAAAAAGGGCGTATGCGTTTTTTCCTGAATATATTCAGGAAAAAACGCATACGCCCTTTTTGGCCAAGTGCATCATTGTGGACGTTCTGCCTCTTTTCCTATGCTTTCAATGCAATTCCAGTCTACCTCCTGAAATCGGTTTCCTGCAATTCTGCCCCGCTTTCAAGTCCTCTTGGCAGCCTTACTTCAGTCTATTTTTGGACGATAGCTGTCATTTATAACTCTGCAGGTTTGTGAATTACAGTGCCCCTGAGCTCCTTTCTTCAACTCGGTTTCTTTTGAGCTGGCCGCAACACCGCAGGATGGCTTCAGGCCCTAATCTGGTTCCGGTACGGCACGCTGAGCCTTTGGTTATTTCCTCTTCCTGTTGGGAAATGAGAGTTAAATTTGCCCGTCCAGACACCTGCAGCTAGCCTCTCATTGGTTCTCCCTATTCCTGTTCATCTTCCGCAGAAATTGCAAACTGTGCCAAACAGGAGGTTAAAGGCGCTGACACTCCAAGTCGGGAGAGTGTTAGTAAAGCGTCTGGAATGTTGCACCCGAGTACCAGGGGAGGAAAACTGAGACATATTTGAACACGTCTCCCGATCACATGGTTGATCATACTCTGGGTTCCACATGCATGTTTTAGCTGAAGGAAGAATACCTAAAACCTGGGTAGTTGAAACCCGTGGAATGGGTACCATGCAATATGACTTCAAAGGGTCTTCATTTGCTCACCGAACCTCTCCAATCCTATCACTGCTGCGTTTATGCCCCTGTACACATGCTTGATTCTCTTTCGGAGACATAGCAATCCATAGGTTTTAAGATACTTACTAGTCAGGTACATTCTTAGGCGTTTAATATGCGGTGTTGAGTCCATTTCATTGAGCAAGGAGTAGCTCTTGTCTATTCCATATTTGACTTAAGGAACTTTATCTGTGCTCATTTCAATCTCTGGTTTTATGCAGCACCACAACTCACCTTTCCCCTTAAGCAAGGATAAGTTGGTTTTCTAAATTTGAGAACCTGTTCTCTTTTGGAATTCAGTTCCTGTGTAGCCAAGTTTACATTCCGTGTATTACTGATATCTTATGATGTTTCTTTTTCTGTGTGACTTATTTCAGTTAGAATCATCGTACCTGAATCTACTCATTATGCTGCTACGGGCCTGATGACATAGATTTCATTGCTGAGTGATACTGCATTGTACGTAAGTACCACAAGTTCTTTATCCATTTTTCACTTTCTGCGATGTTGAACTTGTACTGTAAACGAGGTTCTTGTAAACAGAGCCGTTCCAAACTTTGGGGTGGCTGTGTCTTTTTCATTTTAATTTCCCTAAGCTATAGGACCATAAGTGGAAGTGCCCTAGGCTCTGTTGCTTTGTTTTTTAGATGTTTCAGGAAACACCATACACTTCTCCCGAGTGTCTGTTGGCAATTTACATCCCGCCCATCAGCATAACAAGGCTCCCAGTTCTCCATGGCCTGTCCTGCCTTTCTGGATTTTACACTTTTTTCAGATGGCCCTTTTGACCGGGGGGAAGTGAGACTTCATTGTAGTGCAGATTTCCTTTGCAAGCTTGCTTGGTTGGCCAAAAAGGGCGTATGCGTTTTTTCCTGAATATATTCAGGAAAAAACGCATACGCCCTTTTTGGCCAAGTGCATCATTGTGGACGTTCTGCCTCTTTTCCTATGCTTTCAATGCAATTCCAGTCTACCTCCTGAAATCGGTTTCCTGCAATTCTGCCCCGCTTTCAAGTCCTCTTGGCAGCCTTACTTCAGTCTATTTTTGGACGATAGCTGTCATTTATAACTCTGCAGGTTTGTGAATTACAGTGCCCCTGAGCTCCTTTCTTCAACTCGCTTTCTTGTGACCTGGCCGCAACACCGCAGGATGGCTTCAGGCCCTAATCTGGTTCCGGCCCGGCATGCTGAGCCTTTGGTTATTTCCTCTTCCTGGTGGGAAATGAGAGTTAAATTTGCCCATTCAGACACCTCCAGCTAGTCTCTCATTGGTTCTCGCTATTCCTGTTCATCTTCCGCAGAAATTGCAAACTGGGCCAAACAGGAGGTTAAAAGGACTGACTCTCCAAGTCGGGAGAGTGTTAGTAAAGCGTCTGGAATGTTGCACCCGAGTACCAGGGGAGGAAAACTGAGACATATTTGAACACGTCTCCCGTTCACATGGTTGATCATACTCTGGGTTCCACATGCATGTTTTAGCTGAAGGAAGAATACCTTAAACCTGGAGACTTGAGACCCGTGGAATGGGTACCATGCAATATGACTTCAAAGGGTCTTCATTTGCTCACCAAACCTCTCCAATCCTATTACTGCTGCGTTTATGCCCCTGTACACATGCTTTATTCTCTTTCGGGGACATAGCAATCTATAGGTTTTAAGATACTTACTAGTCAGGTACATTCTAAGGCGTTTAATATGCGGTGTTGAGTCCATTTCGTTGAGCAAGGAGTAGCTCTTGTCTATTCCATATTTGGCTTAAGGAACTTTATCTGTGCTCATTTCAATCTCTGGTTTTATGCAGCACCCCAACTCACCTTTCCCCTTAAGCAAGCATAAGTTGTTTTTCTAAATTTGAGACCCAGTTCTGTTCTGTAATTCAGTTCCTGTGTAGCCAAGTTTACATTCCGTGTATTACTGGTATCTTATGATGTTTCTTTTTCTGTGTGACTTATTTCAGTTAGAATCATCATACCTGAATCCACTCATTGTGCTGCTAAGGGCCTGATGACACAGATTTCATTGCTGAGTGATATTGCTTTGTAAGTAAATACCACAACTTCTTTATCCATTTTTCACTTTCTGCGATGTTGAACTTGTACTGTAAACGAGGTTCTTGTAAACAGAGCCGTTCGAAACTTTGAGGTGGCTGTGTCTTTTTGATTTTAATTTCCCTAAGCTATAGGACCATAAGTGGAAGTGCCCTAGGCTATGTTGCTTTGTTTTTTAGATGTTTCAGGAAACACCATACACTTCTCCCGAGTGTCTGTTGGCAATTTACATCCCGCCCATCAGCATAACAAGGCTCCCAGTTCTCCATGGCCTGTCCTGCCTTTCTGGATTTTACACTTTTTTCAGATGGCCCTTTTGACCGGGGGGAAGTGAGACTTCATTGTAGTGCAGATTTCCTTTGCAAGCTTGCTTGGTTGGCCAAAAAGGGCGTATGCGTTTTTTCCTGAATATATTCAGGAAAAAACGCATACGCCCTTTTTGGCCAAGTGCATCATTGTGGACGTTCTGCCTCTTTTCCTATGCTTTCAATGCAATTCCAGTCTACCTCCTGAAATCGGTTTCCTGCAATTCTGCCCCGCTTTCAAGTCCTCTTGGCAGCCTTACTTCAGTCTATTTTTGGACGATAGCTGTCATTTATAACTCTGCAGGTTTGTGAATTACAGTGCCCCTGAGCTCCTTTCTTCAACTCGCTTTCTTGTGACCTGGCCGCAACACCGCAGGATGGCTTCAGGCCCTAATCTGGTTCCGGCACGGCACGCTGAGCCTTTGGTTAATTCCTCTTCCTGGTGGGAAATGAGAGTTAAATTTCCCCGTCCAGACACCTCCAGCTAGTCTCTCATTGGTTCTCGCTATTCCTGTTCATCTTCCGCAGAAATTGCAAACTGGGCCAAACAGGAGGTTAAAGACACTGACTCTCCAAGTCGGGAGAGTGTTAGTAAAGCGTCTGGAATGTTGCACCCGAGTACCAGGGTACGAAAACTGAGACATATTTGAACACGTCTCCCGATCACATGGTTGATCATACTCTGGGTTCCACATGCATGTTTTAGCTGAAGGAAGAATACCTAAAACCTGGGTAGTTGAAACCCGTGGAATGGGTCCCATGCAATATGACTTCAAAGGGTCTTCATTTGCTCACCGAACCTCTCCAATCCTATCACTGCTGCGTTTATGCCCCTGTACACATGCTTGATTCTCTTTCGGAGACATAGCAATCCATAGGTTTTAAGATACTTACTAGTCAGGTACATTCTTAGGCGTTTAATATGCGGTGTTGAGTCCATTTCGTTGAGCAAGGAGTAGCTCTTGTCTATTCCATATTTGGCTTAAGGAACTTTATCTGTGCTCATTTCAATCTCTGGTTTTATGCAGCACCCCAACTCACCTTTCCCCTTAAGCAAGCATAAGTTGGTTTTCTAAATTTGAGACCCTGTTCTGTTCTGTAATTCAGTTCCTGTGTAGCCAAGTTTACATTCCGTGTATTACTGATATCTTATGATGTTTCTTTTTCTGTGTGACTTATTTCAGTTAGAATCATCATACCTGAATCCACTCATTGTGCTGCTAAGGGAATGATGACACAGATTTCATTGCTGAGTGATATTGCTTTGTAAGTAAATACCACAACTTCTTTATCCATTTTTCACTTTCTGCGATGTTGAACTTGTACTGTAAACGAGGTTCTTGTAAACAGAGCCGTTCCAAACTTTGGGGTGGCTGTGTCTTTTTGATTTTAATTTCCCTAAGCTATAGGACCATAAGTGGAAGTGCCCTAGGTTCTCTTGCTTTGTTTTTTAGATGTTTCAGGAAACACCATACACTTCTCCCGAGTGGTTGTTGGCAATTTACATCCCGCCCATCAGCATAACAAGGCTCCCAGTTCTCCATGGCCTGTCCTGCCTTTCTGGATTTTACACTTTTTTCAGATGGCCCTTTTGACCGGGGGGAAGTGAGACTTCATTGTAGTGCAGATTTCCTTTGCAAGCTTGCTTGGTTGGCCAAAAAGGGCGTATGCGTTTTTTCCTGAATATATTCAGGAAATATATTCAGGAAATATATTCAGGAAATATATTTCAACTACCAAAGGGTCTTCAGGAATATATTCAGGAAAAAACGCATACGCCCTTTTTGGCCAAGTGCATCATTGTGGACGTTCTGCCACTTTTCCTATGCTTTCAATGCAATTCCAGTCTACCTCCTGAAATCGGTTTCCTGCAATTCTGCCCCGCTTTCAAGTCCTCTTGGCAGCCTTACTTCAGTCTATTTTTGGACGATAGCTGTCATTTATAACTCTGCAGGTTTGTGAATTACAGTGCCCCTGAGCTCCTTTCTTCAACTCGCTTTCTTGTGAGCTGGCCGCAACACCGCAGGATGGCTTCAGGCCCTAATCTGGTTCCGGCACGGCACGCTGAGCCTTTGGTTACTTCCTCTTCCTGGTGGGAAATGAGAGTTAAATTTGCCCGTCCAGACACCTCCAGCTAGTCTCTCATTGGTTCTCGCTATTCCTGTTCATCTTCCGCAGAAATTGCAAACTGGGCCAAACAGGAGGTTAAAGACACTGACTCTCCAAGTCGGGAGAGTGTTAGTAAAGCGTCTGGAATGTTGCACCCGAGTACCAGGGTACGAAAACTGAGACATATTTGAACACGTCTCCCGATCACATGGTTGATCATACTCTAGGTTCCACATGCATGTTTTAGCTGAAGGAAGAATACCTTAAACCTGGGTAGTTGAAACCCGTGGAATGGGTACCATGCAATATGACTTCAAAGGGTCTTCATTTGCTCACCGAACCTCTCCAATCCTATCACTGCTGCGTTTATGCCCCTGTACACATGCTTGATTCTCTTTCGGAGACATAGCAATCCATAGGTTTTACGATACTTACTAGTCAGGTACATTCTTAGGCGTTTAATATGCGGTGTTGAGTCCATTTCATTGAGCAAGGAGTAGCTCTTGTCTATTCCATATTTGACTTAAGGAACTTTATCTGTGCTCATTTCAATCTCTGGTTTTATGCAGCACCCCAACTCACCTTTCCCCTTAAGCAAGCATAAGTTGGTTTTCTAAATTTGAGACCCTGTTCTGTTTTGGAATGCAGTTCCTGTGTAGCCAAGTTTACATTCCGTGTATTAGTGATATCTTATGATGTTTCTTTTTCTGTGTGACTTATTTCAGTTAGAATCATCGTACCTGAATCCACTCATTGTGCTGCTACGGGCCTGATGACATAGATTTCATTGCTGAGTGATACTGCGTTGTAAGTAAATACCACAAGTTCTTTATCCATTTTTCACTTTCTGCGATGTTGAACTTGTACTGTAAACGAGGTTCTTGTAAACAGAGGCGTCCCAAACTTTGGGGTGGCTGTGTCTTTTTGGTTTTAATTTCCCTAAGCTATAGGACCATAAGTGGAAGTGCCCTAGGTTCTGTTGCTTTGTTTTTTAGTTGTTTTAAGAAACACCATACACTTCTCCCAAGTGGTTCTTGGCAATTTACATCCCGCCCATCAGCATAACAAGGCTCCCAGTTCTCCATGGCCTGTCCTGCCTTTCTGGATTTTACACTTTTTTCAGATGGCCCTTTTGACCGGGGGGAAGTGAGACTTCATTGTAGTGCAGATTTCCTTTGCAAGCTTGCTTGGTTGGCCAAAAAGGGCGTATGCGTTTTTTCCTGAATATATTCAGGAAAAAACGCATACGCCCTTTTTGGCCAAGTGCATCATTGTGGACGTTCTGCCTCTTTTCCTATGTTTTCAATGCAATTCCAGTCTACCTCCTGAAATCGGTTTCGTGCAATTCTGCCCCGCTTTCAAGTCCTCTTGGCAGCCTTACTTCAGTCTATTTTTGGACGATAGCTGTCATTTATAACTCTGCAGGTTTGTGAATTACAGTGCCCCTGAGCTCCTTTCTTCAACTCGCTTTCTTGTGAGCTGGCCGCAACACCGCAGGATGGCTTCAGGCCCTAATCTGGTTCCGGCCCGGCATGCTGAGCCTTTGGTTAATTCCTCTTCCTGGTGGGAAATGAGAGTTAAATTTGCCCGTCCAAACACCTCCAGCTAGCCTCTCATTGGTTCTCGCTATTCCTGTTCATCTTCCGCAGAAATTGCAAACTGGGCCAAACAGGAGGTTAAAGGGACTGACTGTCTAAGTGGGGAGAGTGTTAGTAAAGCGTCTGGAATGTTGCACCCGAGTACCAGGGGAGGAAAACTGAGACATATTTGAACACGTCTCCCGTTCACATGGTTGATCATACTTGGGTTCCACATACATGTTTTAGCTGAAGGAAGAATACCTTAAACCTGGGTAGTTGAAACCCGTGGAATGGGTACCATGCAATATGACTTCAAAGGGTCTTCATTTGCTCACCGAACCTCTCCAATCCTATCACTGCTGCGTTTATGCCCCTGTACACATGCTTGATTCTCTTTCGGAGACATAGCAATCCATAGGTTTTAAGATACTTACTAGTCAGGTACATTCTTAGGCGTTTAATATGGGGTGTTGAGTCCATTTCGTTGAGCAAGGAGTAGCTCTTGTCTATTCCATATTTGGCTTAAGGAACTTTATCTGTGCTCATTTCAATCTCTGGTTTTATGCAGCACCCCAACTCACCTTTACCCTTAAGCAAGAATAAGTTGGTTTTCTAAATTTGAGACCCTGTTCTGTTCTGTAATTCAGTTCCTGTGTAGCCAAGTTTCCATTCCGTGTATTACTGATATCTTATGATGTTTCTTTTTCTGTGTGACTTATTTCAGTTAGAATCATCATACCTGAATCCACTCATTGTGCTGCTAAGGGCCTGATGACACAGATTTCATTGCTGAGTGATATTGCTTTGTAAGTAAATACCACAACTTCTTTATCCATTTTTCACTTTCTGCGATGTTGAACTTGTACTGTAAACGAGGTTCTTGTAAACAGAGCCGTTCCAAACTTTGGGGTGGCTGGGTCTTTTTGATTTTAATTTCCCTAAGCTATAGGACCATAAGTGGAAGTGCCCTAGGCTCTGTTGCTTTGTTTTTTAGATGTTTCAGGAAACACCATACACTTCTCCCGAGTGGTTGTTGGCAATTTACATCCCGCCCATCAGCATAACAAGGCTCCCAGTTCTCCATGGCCTGTCCTGCCTTTCTGGATTTTACACTTTTTTCAGATGGCCCTTTTGACCGGGGGGAAGTGAGACTTCATTGTAGTGCAGATTTCCTTTGCAAGCTTGCTTGGTTGGCCAAAAAGGGCGTATGCGTTTTTTCCTGAATATATTCAGGAAAAAACGCATACGCCCTTTTTGGCCAAGTGCATCATTGTGGACGTTCTGCCTCTTTTCCTATGCTTTCAATGCAATTCCAGTCTACCTCTTGAAATCGGTTTCCTGCAATTCTGCCCCGCTTTCAAGTCCTCTTGGCAGCCTTACTTCAGTCTATTTTTGGACGATAGCTGTCATTTATAACTCTGCAGGTTTGTGAATTACAGTGCCCCTGAGCTCCTTTCTTCAACTCGGTTTCTTTTGAGCTGGCCGCAACACCGCAGGATGGCTTCAGGCCCTAATCTGGTTCCGGTACGGCACGCTGAGCCTTTGGTTATTTCCTCTTCCTGTTGGGAAATGAGAGTTAAATTTGCCCGTCCAGACACCTGCAGCTAGCCTCTCATTGGTTCTCCCTATTCCTGTTCATCTTCCGCAGAAATTGCAAACTGTGCCAAACAGGAGGTTAAAGGCGCTGACTCTCCAAGTCGGGAGAGTGTTAGTAAAGCGTCTGGAATGTTGCACCCGAGTACCAGGGGAGGAAAACTGAGACATATTTGAACACGTCTCCCGATCACATGGTTGATCATACTCTGGGTTCCACATGCATGTTTTAGCTGAAGGAAGAATACCTAAAACCTGGGTAGTTGAAACCCGTGGAATGGGTACCATGCAATATGACTTCAAAGGGTCTTCATTTGCTCACCGAACCTCTCCAATCCTATCACTGCTGCGTTTATGCCCCTGTACACATGCTTGATTCTCTTTCGGAGACATAGCAATCCATAGGTTTTAAGATACTTACTAGTCAGGTACATTCTTAGGCGTTTAATATGCGGTGTTGAGTCCATTTCGTTGAGCAAGGAGTAGCTCTTGTCTATTCCATATTTGGCTTAAGGAACTTTATCTGTGCTCATTTCAATCTCTGGTTTTATGCAGCACCCCAACTCACCTTTACCCTTAAGCAAGAATAAGTTGGTTTTCTAAATTTGAGACCCTGTTCTGTTCTGTAATTCAGTTCCTGTGTAGCCAAGTTTCCATTCCGTGTATTACTGATATCTTATGATGTTTCTTTTTCTGTGTGACTTATTTCAGTTAGAATCATCATACCTGAATCCACTCATTGTGCTGCTAAGGGCCTGATGACACAGATTTCATTGCTGAGTGATATTGCTTTGTAAGTAAATACCACAACTTCTTTATCCATTTTTCACTTTCTGCGATGTTGAACTTGTACTGTAAACGAGGTTCTTGTAAACAGAGGCGTCCCAAACTTTGGGGTGGCTGTGTCTTTTTGATTTTAATTTCCCTAAGCTATAGGACCATAAGTGGAAGTGCCCTAGGTTCTCTTGCTTTGTTTTTTAGATGTTTCAGGAAACACCATACACTTCTCCCGAGTGGTTGTTGGCAATTTACATCCCGCCCATCAGCATAACAAGGCTCCCAGTTCTCCATGGCCTGTCCTGCCTTTCTGGATTTTACACTTTTTTCAGATGGCCCTTTTGACCGGGGGGAAGTGAGACTTCATTGTAGTGCAGATTTCCTTTGCAAGCTTGCTTGGTTGGCCAAAAAGGGCGTATGCGTTTTTTCCTGAATATATTCAGGAAAAAACGCATACGCCCTTTTTGGCCAAGTGCATCATTGTGGACGTTCTGCCTGTTTTCCTATGCTTTCAATGCAATTCCAGTCTACCTCCTGAAATCGGTTTCCTGCAATTCTGCCCCGCTTTCAAGTCCTCTTGGCAGCCTTACTTCAGTCTATTTTTGGACGATAGCTGTCATTTATAACTCTGCAGGTTTGTGAATTACAGTGCCCCTGAGCTCCTTTCTTCAACTCGGTTTCTTTTGAGCTGGCCGCAACACCGCAGGATGGCTTCAGGCCCTAATCTGGTTCCGGTACGGCACGCTGAGCCTTTGGTTATTTCCTATTCCTGTTGGGAAATGAGAGTTAAATTTGCCCGTCCAGACACCTGCAGCTAGCCTCTCATTGGTTCTCCCTATTCCTGTTCATCTTCCGCAGAAATTGCAAACTGTGCCAAACAGGAGGTTAAAGGCGCTGACTCTCCAAGTCGGGAGAGTGTTAGTAAAGCGTCTGGAATGTTGCACCCGAGTACCAGGGGAGGAAAACTGAGACATATTTGAACACGTCTCCCGATCACATGGTTGATCATACTCTGGGTTCCACATGCATGTTTTAGCTGAAGGAAGAATACCTAAAACCTGGGTAGTTGAAACCCGTGGAACGGGTAACATGCAATATGACTTCAAAGGGTCTTCATTTGCTCACCGAACCTCTCCAATCCTATCACTGCTGCGTTTATGCCCCTGTACACATGCTTGATTCTCTTTCGGAGACATAGCAATCCATAGGTTTTAAGATACTTACTAGTCAGGTACATTCTTAGGCGTTTAATATGCGGTGTTGAGTCCATTTCGTTGAGCAAGGAGTAGCTCTTGTCTATTCCATATTTGGCTTAAGGAACTTTATCTGTGCTCATTTCAATCTCTGGTTTTATGCAGCACCCCAACTCACCTTTCCCCTTAAGCAAGCATAAGTTGGTTTTCTAAATTTGAGAACCTGTTCTGTTTTGGAATTCAGTTCCTGTGTAGCCAAGTTTACATTCCGTGTATTACTGATATCTTATGATGTTTCTTTTTCTGTGTGACTTATTTCAGTTAGAATCATCGTACCTGAATCTACTCATAATGCTGCTACGGGCCTGATGACATAGATTTCATTGCTGAGTGATACTGCATTGTACGTAAGTACCACAAGTTCTTTATCCATTTTTCACTTTCTGCGATGTTGAACTTGTACTGTAAACGAGGTTCTTGTAAACAGAGCCGTTCCAAACTTTGGGGTGGCTGTGTCTTTTTGATTTTAATTTCCCTAAGCTATAGGACCATAAGTGGAAGTGCCCTAGGCTCTGTTGCTTTGTTTTTTAGATGTTTCAGGAAACACCATACACTTCTCCCGAGTGTCTGTTGGCAATTTACATCTCGCCCATCAGCATAACAAGGCTCCCAGTTCTCCATGGCCTGTCCTGCCTTTCTGGATTTTACACTTTTTTCAGATGGCCCTTTTGACCGGGGGGAAGTGAGACTTCATTGTAGTGCAGATTTCCTTTGCAAGCTTGCTTGGTTGGCCAAAAAGGGCGTATGCGTTTTTTCCTGAATATATTCAGGAAAAAACGCATACGCCCTTTTTGGCCAAGTGCATCATTGTGGACGTTCTGCCTCTTTTCCTATGCTTTCAATGCAATTCCAGTCTACCTCCTGAAATCGGTTTCCTGCAATTCTGCCCCGCTTTCAAGTCCTCTTGGCAGCCTTACTTCAGTCTATTTTTGGACGATAGCTGTCATTTATAACTCTGCAGGTTTGTGAATTACAGTGCCCCTGAGCTCCTTTCTTCAACTCGCTTTCTTGTGAGCTGGCCGCAACACCGCAGGATGGCTTCAGGCCCTAATCTGGTTCCGGCACGGCACGCTGAGCCTTTGGTTAATTCCTCTTCCTGGTGGGAAATGAGAGTTAAATTTCCCCGTCCAGACACCTCCAGCTAGTCTCTCATTGGTTCTCGCCATTCCTGTTCATCTTCCGCAGAAACTGCAAACTGGGCCAAACAGGAGGTTAAAGACACTGACTCTCCAAGTCGGGAGAGTGTTAGTAAAGCGTCTGGAATGTTGCACCCGAGTACCAGGGTACGAAAACTGAGACATATTTGAACACGTCTCCCGATCACATGGTTGATCATACTCTGGGTTCCACATGCATGTTTTAGCTGAAGGAAGAATACCTAAAACCTGGGTAGTTGAAACCCGTGGAATGGGTCCCATGCAATATGACTTCAAAGGGTCTTCATTTGCTCACCGAACCTCTCCAATCCTATCACTGCTGCGTTTATGGCCCTGTACACATGCTTGATTCTCTTTCGGAGACATAGCAATCCATAGGGTTTAAGATACTTACTAGTCAGGTACATTCTTAGGCGTTTAATATGCGGTGTTGAGTCCATTTCGTTGAGCAAGGAGTAGCTCTTGTCTATTCCATATTTGGCTTAAGGAACTTTATCTGTGCTCATTTCAATCTCTGGTTTTATGCAGCACCCCAACTCACCTTTCCCCTTAAGCAAGCATAAGTTGGTTTTCTAAATTTGAGACCCTGTCCTGTTCTGTAATTCAGTTCCTGTGTAGCCAAGTTTACATTCCGTGTATTACTGATATCTTATGATGTTTCTTTTTCTGTGTGACTTATTTCAGTTAGAATCATCATACCTGAATCCACTCATTGTGCTGCTAAGGGCCTGATGACACAGATTTCATTGCTGAGTGATATTGCTTTGTAAGTAAATACCACAACTTCTTTATCCATTTTTCACTTTCTGCGATGTTGAACTTGTACTGTAAATGAGGTTCTTGTAAACAGAGCCGTTCCAAACTTTGGGGTGGCTGTGTCTTTTTGATTTTAATTTCCCTAAGCTATAGGACCATAAGTGGAAGTGCCCTAGGTTCTCTTGCTTTGTTTTTTAGATGTTTCAGGAAACACCATACACTTCTCCCGAGTGGTTGTTGGCAATTTACATCCCGCCCATCAGCATAACAAGGCTCCCAGTTCTCCATGGCCTGTCCTGCCTTTCTGGATTTTACACTTTTTTCAGATGGCCCTTTTGACCGGGGGGAAGTGAGACTTCATTGTAGTGCAGATTTCGTTTGCAAGCTTGCTTGGTTGGCCAAAAAGGGCATATGCGTTTTTTCCTGAATATATTCAGGAAATATATTCAGGAAATATATTCAGGAAATATATTTCAACTACCAAAGGGTCTTCAGGAATATATTCAGGAAAAAACGCATACGCCCTTTTTGGCCAAGTGCATCATTGTGGACGTTCTGCCTCTTTTCCTATGCTTTCAATGCAATTCCAGTCTACCTCCTGAAATCGGTTTCCTGCAATTCTGCCCCGCTTTCAAGTCCTCTTGGCAGCCTTACTTCAGTCTATTTTTGGACGATAGCTGTCATTTATAACTCTGCAGGTTTGTGAATTACAGTGCCCCTGAGCTCCTTTCTTCAACTCGCTTTCTTGTGAGCTGGCCGCAACACCGCAGGATGGCTTCAGGCCCTAATCTGGTTCCGGCACGGCACGCTGAGCCTTTGGTTAATTCCTCTTCCTGGTGGGAAATGAGAGTTAAATTTGCCCGTCCAGACACCTCCAGCTAGTCTCTCATTGGTTCTCGCTATTCCTGTTCATCTTCCGCAGAAATTGCAAACTGGGCCAAACAGGAGGTTAAAGACACTGACTCTCCAAGTCGGGAGAGTGTTAGTAAAGCGTCTGGAATGTTGCACCCGAGTACCAGGGTACGAAAACTGAGACATATTTGAACACGTCTCCCGATCACATGGTTGATCATACTCTAGGTTCCACATGCATGTTTTAGCTGAAGGAAGAATACCTTAAACCTGGGTAGTTGAAACCCGTGGAATGGGTACCATGCAATATGACTTCAAAGGGTCTTCATTTGCTCACCGAACCTCTCCAATCCTATCACTGCTGCGTTTATGCCCCTGTACACATGCTTGATTCTCTTTCGGAGACATAGCAATCCATAGGTTTTACGATACTTACTAGTCAGGTACATTCTTAGGCGTTTAATATGCGGTGTTGAGTCCATTTCGTTGAGCAAGGAGTAGCTCTTGTCTATTCCATATTTGACTTAAGGAACTTTATCTGTGCTCATTTCAATCTCTGGTTTTATGCAGCACCCCAACTCACCTTTACCCTTAAGCAAGCATAAGTTGGTTTTCTAAATTTGAGACCCTGTTCTGTTTTGGAATGCAGTTCCTGTGTAGCCAAGTTTACATTCCGTGTATTAGTGATATCTTATGATGTTTCTTTTTCTGTGTGACTTATTTCAGTTAGAATCATCGTACCTGAATCCACTCATTGTGCTGCTACGGGCCTGATGACATAGATTTCATTGCTGAGTGATACTGCGTTGTAAGTAAATACCACAATTTCTTTATCCATTTTTCACTTTTTGCAATGTTGAACTTGTACTGTAAACGAGGTTCTTGTAAACAGAGGCGTCCCAAACTTTGGGGTGGCTGTGTCTTTTTGGTTTTAATTTCCCTAAGCTATAGGACCATAAGTGGAAGTGCCCTAGGTTCTGTTGCTTTGTTTTTTAGTTGTTTCAGGAAACACCATACACTTCTCCCAAGTGGTTCTTGGCAATTTACATCCCGCCCATCAGCATAACAAGGCTCCCAGTTCTCCATGACCTGTCCTGCCTTTCTGGATTTTACACTTTTTTCAGATGGCCCTTTTGACCGGGGGGAAGTGAGACTTCATTGTAGTGCAGATTTCCTTTGCAAGCTTGCTTGGTTGGCCAAAAAGGGCGTATGCGTTTTTTCCTGAATATATTCAGGAAAAAACGCATACGCCCTTTTTGGCCAAGTGCATCATTGTGGACGTTCTGCCTCTTTTCCTATGCTTTCAATGCAATTCCAGTCTACCTCCTGAAATCGGTTTCCTGCAATTCTGCCCCGCTTTCAAGTCCTCTTGGCAGCCTTACTTCAGTCTATTTTTGGACGATAGCTGTCATTGATAACTCTGCAGGTTTGTGAATTACAGTGCCCCTGAGTTCCTTTCTTCAACTCGCTTTCTTGTGAGCTGGCCGCAACACCACAGGATGGCTTCAGGCCCTAATCTGGTTCCGGCCCGGCATGCTGAGCCTTTGGTTAATTCCTCTTCCTGGTGGGAAATGAGAGTTAAATTTGCCCGTCCAAACACCTCCAGCTAGCCTCTCATTTGTTCTCGCTATTCCTGTTCATCTTCCGCAGAAATTGCAAACTGGGCCAAACAGGAGGTTAAAGGGACTGACTGTCTAAGTGGGGAGAGTGTTAGTAAAGCGTCTGGAATGTTGCACCCGAGTACCAGGGGAGGAAAACTGAGACATATTTGAACACGTCTCCCGTTCACATGGTTGATCATACTTGGGTTCCACATACATGTTTTAGCTGAAGGAAGAATACCTTAAACCTGGGTAGTTGAAACCCGTGGAATGGGTACCATGCAATATGACTTCAAAGGGTCTTCATTTGCTCACCGAACCTCTCCAATCCTATCACTGCTGCGTTTATGCCCCTGTACACATGCTTGATTCTCTTTCGGAGACATAGCAATCCATAGGTTTTAAGATACTTACTAGTCAGGTACATTCTTAGGCGTTTAATATGGGGTGTTGAGTCCATTTCGTTGAGCAAGGAGTAGCTCTTGTCTATTCCATATTTGGCTTAAGGAACTTTATCTGTGCTCATTTCAGTCTCTGGTTTTATGCAGCACCCCAACTCACCTTTCCCCTTAAGCAAGCATAAGTTGGTTTTCTAAATTTGAGACCCTGTTCTGTTTTGGAATGCAGTTCCTGTGTAGCCAAGTTTACATTCCGTGTATTAGTGATATCTTATGATGTTTCTTTTTCTGTGTGACTTATTTCAGTTAGAATCATCGTACCTGAATCCACTCATTGTGCTGCTACGGGCCTGATGACATAGATTTCATTGCTGAGTGATACTGCGTTGTAAGTAAATACCACAATTTCTTTATCCATTTTTCACTTTCTGCAATGTTGAACTTGTACTGTAAACGAGGTTCTTGTAAACAGAGGCGTCCCAAACTTTGGGGTGGCTGTGTCTTTTTGGTTTTAATTTCCCTAAGCTATAGGACCATAAGTGGAAGTGCCCTAGGTTCTGTTGCTTTGTTTTTTAGTTGTTTCAGGAAACACCATACACTTCTCCCAAGTGGTTCTTGGCAATTTACATCCCGCCCATCAGCATAACAAGGCTCCCAGTTCTCCATGACCTGTCCTGCCTTTCTGGATTTTACACTTTTTTCAGATGGCCCTTTTGACCGGGGGGAAGTGAGACTTCATTGTAGTGCAGATTTCCTTTGCAAGCTTGCTTGGTTGGCCAAAAAGGGCGTATGCGTTTTTTCCTGAATATATTCAGGAAAAAACGCATACGCCCTTTTTGGCCAAGTGCATCATTGTGGACGTTCTGCCTCTTTTCCTATGCTTTCAATGCAATTCCAGTCTACCTCCTGAAATCGGTTTCCTGCAATTCTGCCCCGCTTTCAAGTCCTCTTGGCAGCCTTACTTCAGTCTATTTTTGGACGATAGCTGTCATTGATAACTCTGCAGGTTTGTGAATTACAGTGCCCCTGAGCTCCTTTCTTCAACTCGCTTTCTTGTGAGCTGGCCGCAACACCACAGGATGGCTTCAGGCCCTAATCTGGTTCCGGCCCGGCATGCTGAGCCTTTGGTTAATTCCTCTTCCTGGTGGGAAATGAGAGTTAAATTTGCCCGTCCAAACACCTCCAGCTAGCCTCTCATTTGTTCTCGCTATTCCTGTTCATCTTCCGCAGAAATTGCAAACTGGGCCAAACAGGAGGTTAAAGGGACTGACTGTCTAAGTGGGGAGAGTGTTAGTAAAGCGTCTGGAATGTTGCACCCGAGTACCAGGGGAGGAAAACTGAGACATATTTGAACACGTCTCCCGTTCACATGGTTGATCATACTTGGGTTCCACATACATGTTTTAGCTGAAGGAAGAATACCTTAAACCTGGGTAGTTGAAACCCATGGAATGGGTACCATGCAATATGACTTCAAAGGGTCTTCATTTGCTCACCGAACCTCTCCAATCCTATCACTGCTGCGTTTATGCCCCTGTACACATGCTTGATTCTCTTTCGGAGACATAGCAATCCATAGGTTTTAAGATACTTACTAGTCAGGTACATTCTTAGGCGTTTAATATGGGGTGTTGAGTCCATTTCGTTGAGCAAGGAGTAGCTCTTGTCTATTCCATATTTGGCTTAAGGAACTTTATCTGTGCTCATTTCAGTCTCTGGTTTTATGCAGCACCCCAACTCACCTTTACCCTTAAGCAAGAATAAGTTGGTTTTCTAAATTTGAGACCCTGTTCTGTTCTGTAATTCAGTTCCTGTGTAGCCAAGTTTCCATTCCGTGTATTACTGATATCTTATGATGTTTCTTTTTCTGTGTGACTTATTTCAGTTAGAATCATCATACCTGAATCCACTCATTGTGCTGCTAAGGGCCTGATGACACAGATTTCATTGCTGAGTGATATTGCTTTGTAAGTAAATACCACAACTTCTTTATCCATTTTTCACTTTCTGCGATGTTGAACTTGTACTGTAAACGAGGTTCTTGTAAACAGAGCCGTTCCAAACTTTGGGGTGGCTGTGTCTTTTTGATTTTAATTTCCCTAAGCTATAGGACCATAAGTGGAAGTGCCCTAGGTTCTGTTGCTTTGTTTTTTAGATGTTTCAGGAAACACCATACACTTCTCCCGAGTGGTTGTTGGCAATTTACATCCCGCCCATCAGCATAACAAGGCTCCCAGTTCTCCATGGCCTGTCCTGCCTTTCTGGATTTTACACTTTTTTCAGATGGCCCTTTTGACCGGGGGGAAGTGAGACTTCATTGTAGTGCAGATTTCCTTTGCAAGCTTGCTTGGTTGGCCAAAAAGGGCGTATGCGTTTTTTCCTGAATATATTCAGGAAATATATTCAGGAAATATATTCAGGAAATATATTTCAACTACCAAAGGGTCTTCAGGAATATATTCAGGAAAAAACGCATACGCCCTTTTTGGCCAAGTGCATCATTGTGGACGTTCTGCCTCTTTTCCTATGCTTTCAATGCAATTCCAGTCTACCTCCTGAAATTGGTTTCCTGCAATTCTGCCCCACTTTCAAGTCCTCTTGGCAGCCTTACTTCAGTCTATTTTTGGACGATAGCTGTCATTTATAACTCTGCAGGTTTGTGAATTACAGTGCCCCTGAGCTCCTTTCTTCAACTCGCTTTCTTGTGAGCTGGCCGCAACACCGCAGGATGGCTTCAGGCCCTAATCTGGTTCCGGCACGGCACGCTGAGCCTTTGGTTAATTCCTCTTCCTGGTGGGAAATGAGAGTTAAATTTGCCCGTCCAGACACCTCCAGCTAGTCTCTCATTGGTTCTCGCTATTCCTGTTCATCTTCCGCAGAAATTGCAAACTGGGCCAAACAGGAGGTTAAAGACACTGACTCTCCAAGTCGGGAGAGTGTTAGTAAAGCGTCTGGAATGTTGCACCCGAGTACCAGGGTACGAAAACTGAGACATATTTGAACACGTCTCCCGATCACATGGTTGATCATACTCTAGGTTCCACATGCATGTTTTAGCTGAAGGAAGAATACCTTAAACCTGGGTAGTTGAAACCCGTGGAATGGGTACCATGCAATATGACTTCAAAGGGTCTTCATTTGCTCACCGAACCTCTCCAATCCTATCACTGCTGCGTTTATGCCCCTGTACACATGCTTGATTCTCTTTCGGAGACATAGCAATCCATAGGTTTTACGATACTTACTAGTCAGGTACATTCTTAGGCGTTTAATATGCGGTGTTGAGTCCATTTCGTTGAGCAAGGAGTAGCTCTTGTCTATTCCATATTTGACTTAAGGAACTTTATCTGTGCTCATTTCAATCTCTGGTTTTATGCAGCACCCCAACTCACCTTTCCCCTTAAGCAAGCATAAGTTGGTTTTCTAAATTTGAGACCCTGTTCTGTTTTGGAATGCAGTTCCTGTGTAGCCAAGTTTACATTCCGTGTATTAGTGATATCTTATGATGTTTCTTTTTCTGTGTGACTTATTTCAGTTAGAATCATCGTACCTGAATCCACTCATTGTGCTGCTACGGGCCTGATGACATAGATTTCATTGCTGAGTGATACTGCGTTGTAAGTAAATACCACAATTTCTTTATCCATTTTTCACTTTCTGCAATGTTGAACTTGTACTGTAAACGAGGTTCTTGTAAACAGAGGCGTCCCAAACTTTGGGGTGGCTGTGTCTTTTTGGTTTTAATTTCCCTAAGCTATAGGACCATAAGTGGAAGTGCCCTAGGTTCTGTTGCTTTGTTTTTTAGTTGTTTCAGGAAACACCATACACTTCTCCCAAGTGGTTCTTGGCAATTTACATCCCGCCCATCAGCATAACAAGGCTCCCAGTTCTCCATGACCTGTCCTGCCTTTCTGGATTTTACACTTTTTTCAGATGGCCCTTTTGACCGGGGGGAAGTGAGACTTCATTGTAGTGCAGATTTCCTTTGCAAGCTTGCTTGGTTGGCCAAAAAGGGCGTATGCGTTTTTTCCTGAATATATTCAGGAAAAAACGCATACGCCCTTTTTGGCCAAGTGCATCATTGTGGACGTTCTGCCTCTTTTCCTATGCTTTCAATGCAATTCCAGTCTACCTCCTGAAATCGGTTTCCTGCAATTCTGCCCCGCTTTCAAGTCCTCTTGGCAGCCTTACTTCAGTCTATTTTTGGACGATAGCTGTCATTGATAACTCTGCAGGTTTGTGAATTACAGTGCCCCTGAGCTCCTTTCTTCAACTCGCTTTCTTGTGAGCTGGCCGCAACACCGCAGGATGGCTTCAGGCCCTAATCTGGTTCCGGCCCGGCATGCTGAGCCTTTGGTTAATTCCTCTTCCTGGTGGGAAATGAGAGTTAAATTTGCCCGTCCAAACACCTCCAGCTAGCCTCTCATTGGTTCTCGCTATTCCTGTTCATCTTCCGCAGAAATTGCAAACTGGGCCAAACAGGAGGTTAAAGGGACTGACTGTCTAAGTGGGGAGAGTGTTAGTAAAGCGTCTGGAATGTTGCACCCGAGTACCAGGGGAGGAAAACTGAGACATATTTGAACACGTCTCCCGTTCACATGGTTGATCATACTTGGGTTCCACATACATGTTTTAGCTGAAGGAAGAATACCTTAAACCTGGGTAGTTGAAACCCGTGGAATGGGTACCATGCAATATGACTTCAAAGGGTCTTCATTTGCTCACCGAACCTCTCCAATCCTATCACTGCTGCGTTTATGCCCCTGTACACATGCTTGATTCTCTTTCGGAGACATAGCAATCCATAGGTTTTAAGATACTTACTAGTCAGGTACATTCTTAGGCGTTTAATATGGGGTGTTGAGTCCATTTCGTTGAGCAAGGAGTAGCTCTTGTCTATTCCATATTTGGCTTAAGGAACTTTATCTGTGCTCATTTCAATCTCTTGTTTTATGCAGCACCCCAACTCACCTTTACCCTTAAGCAAGAATAAGTTGGTTTTCTAAATTTGAGACCCTGTTCTGTTTTGGAATTCAGTTCCTGTGTAGCCAAGTTTACATTCCGTGTATTAGTGATATCATATGATGTTTCTTTTTCTGTGTGACTTATTTCAGTTAGAATCATCGTACCTGAATATACTCCTTATGCTGCTACGGGCCTGATGACATAGATTTCATTGCTGAGTGATACTGCATTGTACGTAAGTACCACAAGTTCTTTATCCATTTTTCACTTTCTGCGATGTTGAACTTGTACTGTAAAAGAGGTTCTTGTAAACAGAGCCGTTCCAAACTTTGGGGTGGCTGTGTCTTTTTGATTTTAATTTCCCTAAGCTATAGGACCATAAGTGGAAGTGCCCTAGGTTCTGTTGCTTTGTTTTTTAGATGTTCCAGGAAACACCATACACTTCTCCCCAGTGGTTGTTGGCAATTTACATCCCGCCCATCAGCATAACAAGGCTCCCAGTTCTCCATGGCCTGTCCTGCCTTTCTGGATTTTACACTTTTTTCAGATGGCCCTTTTGACCGGGGGGAAGTGAGACTTCATTGTAGTGCAGATTTCCTTTGCAAGCTTGCTTGGTTGGCCAAAAAGGGCGTATGCGTTTTTTCCTGAATATATTCAGGAAAAAACGCATACGCCCTTTTTGGCCAAGTGCATCATTGTGGACGTTCTGCCTCTTTTCCGATGCTTTCAATGCAATTCCAGTCTACCTCCTGAAATCGGTTTCCTGCAATTCTGCCCCGCTTTCAAGTCCTCTTGGCAGCCTTACTTCAGTCTATTTTTGGACGATAGCTGTCATTTATAACTCTGCAGGTTTGTGAATTACAGTGCCCCTGAGCTCCTTTCTTCAACTCGGTTTCTTTTGAGCTGGCCGCAACACCGCAGGATGGCTTCAGGCCCTAATCTGGTTCCGGTACGGCACGCTGAGCCTTTGGTTATTTCCTCTTCCTGTTGGGAAATGAGAGTTAAATTTGCCCGTCCAGACACCTCCAGCTAGCCTCTCATTGGTTCTCGCTATTCCTGTTCATCTTCCGCAGAAATTGCAAACTGTGCCAAACAGGAGGTTAAAGGCGCTGACTCTCCAAGTGGGGAGAGTGTTAGTAAAGCGTCTGGAATGTTGCACCCGAGTACCAGGGGAGGAAAACTGAGACATATTTGAACACGTCTCCCGATCACATGGTTGATCATACTCTGGGTTCCACATGCATGTTTTAGCTGAAGGAAGAATACCTAAAACCTGGGTAGTTGAAACCCGTGGAATGGGTACCATGCAATATGACTTCAAAGGGTCTTCATTTGCTCACCGAACCTCTCCAATCCTATCACTGCTGCGTTTATGCCCCTGTACACATGCTTGATTCTCTTTCGGAGACATAGCAATCCATAGGTTTTAAGATACTTACTAGTCAGGTACATTCTTAGGCGTTTAATATGCGGTGTTGAGTCCATTTCGTTGAGCAAGGAGTAGCTCTTGTCTATTCCATATTTGGCTTAAGGAACTTTATCTGTGCTCATTTCAATCTCTGGTTTTATGCAGCAACCCAACTCACCTTTACCCTTAAGCAAGCATAAGTTGGTTTTCTAAATTTGAGAACCTGTTCTGTTTTGGAATTCAGTTCCTGTGTAGCCAAGTTTACATTCCGTGTATTAGTGATATCATATGATGTTTCTTTTTCTGTGTGACTTATTTCAGTTAGAATCATCGTACCTGAATATACTCATTATGCTGCTACGGGCCTGATGACATAGATTTCATTGCTGAGTGATACTGCATTGTACGTAAGTACCACAAGTTCTTTATCCATTTTTCACTTTCTGCGATGTTGAACTTGTACTGTAAAAGAGGTTCTTGTAAACAGAGCCGTTCCAAACTTTGGGGTGGCTGTGTCTTTTTGATTTTAATTTCCCTAAGCTATAGGACCATAAGTGGAAGTGCCCTACGCTCTGTTGCTTTGTTTTTTAGATGTTTCAGGAAACACCATACACTTCTCCCGAGTGTCTGTTGGCAATTTACATCCCGCCCATCAGCATAACAAGGCTCCCAGTTCTCCATGGCCTGTCCTGCCTTTCTGGATTTTACACTTTTTTCAGATGGCCCTTTTGACCGGGGGGAAGTGAGACTTCATTGTAGTGCAGATTTCCTTTGCAAGCTTGCTTGGTTGGCCAAAAAGGGCGTATGCGTTTTTTCCTGAATATATTCAGGAAAAAACGCATACGCCCTTTTTGGCCAAGTGCATCATTGTGGACGTTCTGCCTCTTTTCCTATGCTTTCAATGCAATTCCAGTCTACCTCCTGAAATCGGTTTCCTGCAATTCTGCCCCGCTTTCAAGTCCTCTTGGCAGCCTTACTTCAGTCTATTTTTGGACGATAGCTGTCATTTATAACTCTGCAGGTTTGTGAATTACAGTGCCCCTGAGCTCCTTTCTTCAACTCGCTTTCTTTTGAGCTGGCCGCAACACCGCAGGATGGCTTCAGGCTCTAATCTGGTTCCGGCACGGAACGCTGAGCCTTTGGTTAATTCCTCTTCCTGGTGGGAAATGAGAGTTAAATTTGCCCGTCCAGACACCTCCAGCTAGTCTCTCATTGGTTCTCGCTATTCCTGTTCATCTTCCGCAGAAATTGCAAACTGGGCCAAACAGGAGGTTAAAGGCACTGACTCTCCAAGTAGGGAGAGTGTTAGTAAAGCGTCTGGAATGTTGCACCCGAGTACCAGGGTACGAAAACTGAGACATATTTGAACACGTCTCCCGATCACATGGTTGATCATACTCTAGGTTCCACATGCATGTTTTAGCTGAAGGAAGAATACCTTAAACCTCGGTAGTTGAAACCCTTGGAATGGGTACCATGCAATATGACTTCAAAGGGTCTTCATTTGCTCACTGAACCTCTCCAATCCTATCACTGCTGCGTTTATGCCCCTGTTCAAATGCTTGATTCTCTTTCGGAGACATAGCAATCCATAAGTTTTAAGATACTTACAAGTCAGGTACATTCTTAGGCGTTTAATATGCGGTGTTGAGTCCATTTCGTTGAGCAAGGAGTAGCTCTTGTCTATTCCATATTTGGCTTAAGGAACTTTATCTGTGCTCATTTCAATCTCTGGTTTTATGCAGCACCCCAACTCACCTTTACCCTTAAGCAAGCATAAGTTGGTTTTCTAAATTTGAGACCCTGTTCTGTTCTGTAATTCAGTTCCTGTGTAGCCAAGTTTACATTCCGTGTATTACTGATATCTTATGATGTTTCTTTTTCTGTGTGACTTATTTCAGTTAGAATCATCATACCTGAATCCACTCATTGTGCTGCTAAGGGCCTGATGACACAGATTTCATTGCTGAGTGATATTGCTTTGTAAGTAAATACCACAAGTTCTTTATCCATTTTTCACTTTCTGCGATGTTGAACTTGTACTGTAAACGAGGTTCTTGTAAACAGAGGCGTCCCAAACTTTGGGGTGGCTGTGTCTTTTTGATTTTAATTTCCCTAAGCTATAGGACCATAAGTGGAAGTGCCCTAGGTTCTGTT
Source organism: Stenella coeruleoalba (assembly GCF_951394435.1). Classification (NCBI taxonomy): domain Eukaryota; kingdom Metazoa; phylum Chordata; class Mammalia; order Artiodactyla; family Delphinidae; genus Stenella; species Stenella coeruleoalba. The sequence continues at coordinate 414,253 of NW_027645883.1, read as the reverse complement.
GCTTTGTTTTTTAGATGTTTCAGGAAACACCATACACTTCTCCCCAGTGGTTGTTGGCAATTTACATCCCGCCCATCAGCATAACAAGGCTCCCAGTTCTCCATGGCCTGTCCTGCCTTTCTGGATTTTACACTTTTTTCAGATGGCCCTTTTGACCGGGGGGAAGTGAGACTTCATTGTAGTGCAGATTTCCTTTGCAAGCTTGCTTGGTTGGCCAAAAAGGGCGTATGCGTTTTTTCCTGAATATATTCAGGAAAAAACGCATACGCCCTTTTTGGCCAAGTGCATCATTGTGGACGTTCTGCCTCTTTTCCTATGCTTTCAATGCAATTCCAGTCTACCTCCTGAAATCGGTTTCCTGCAATTCTGCCCCGCTTTCAAGTCCTCTTGGCAGCCTTACTTCAGTCTATTTTTGGACGATAGCTCTCATTTATAACTCTGCAGGTTTGTGAATTACAGTGCCCCTGAGCTCCTTTCTTCAACTCGGTTTCTTTTGAGCTGGCCGCAACACCGCAGGATGGCTTCAGGCCCTAATCTGGTTCTGGCATGGCACGCTGAGCCTTTGGTTAATTCCTCTTCCTGGTAGGAAATGAGAGTTAAATTTGCCCGTCCAGCCACCTCCAGCTAGTCTCCATTGGTTCTCGCTATTCCTGTTCATCTTCCGCAGAAATTGCAAACTGGGCCAAACAGGAGGTTAAAGGGACTGACTCTCCAAGTGGGGAGAGTGTTAGTAAAGCGTCTGGAATGTTGCACCCGAGTACCAGCGTACGAAAACTGAGACATATTTGAACACGTCTCCCGATCACATGGTTGATCATACTCTAGGTTCCACATGCATGTTTTAGCTGAAGGAAGAATACCTTAAACCTGGGTAGTTGAAACCCGTGGAATGGGTACCATGAAATATGACTTCAAAGGGTCTTCATTTGCTCACCGAACCTCTCCAATCCTATCACTGCTGCGTTTATGCCCCTGTACACATGCTTGATTCTCTTTTGGAGACATAGCAATCCATAAGTTTTAAGATACTTACAAGTCAGGTACATTCTTAGGCGTTTAATATGCGGTGTTGAGTCCATTTCGTTGAGCAAGGAGTAGCTCTTGTCTATTCCATATTTGGCTTAAGGAACTTTATCTGTGCTCATTTCAATCTCTGGTTTTATGCAGCACCCCAACTCACCTTTCCCCTTAAGCAAGCATAAGTTGGTTTTCTAAATTTGAGACCCTGTTCTGTTCTGTAATTCAGTTCCTGTGTAGCCAAGTTTACATTCCGTGTATTACTGATATCTTATGATGTTTCTTTTTCTGTGTGACTTATTTCAGTTAGAATCATCATACCTGAATCCACTCATTGTGCTGCTAAGGGCCTGATGACACAGATTTCATTGCTGAGTGATATTGCTTTGTAAGTAAATACCACAACTTCTTTATCCATTTTTCACTTTCTGCGATGTTGAACTTGTACTGTAAACGAGGTTCTTGTAAACAGAGCCGTTCGAAAATTTGGGGTGGCTGTGTCTTTTTGATTTTAAATTCCCTAAGCTATAGGACCATAAGTGGAAGTGCCCTAGGCTCTGTTGCTTTGTTTTTTAGATGTTTCAGGAAACACCATACACTTCTCCCCAGTGGTTTTTGGCAATTTACATCCCGCCCATCAGCATAACAAGGCTCCCAGTTCTCCATGGCCTGTCCTACCTTTCTGGATTTTACACTTTTTTCAGATGGCCCTTTTGACCGGGGGGAAGTGAGACTTCATTGTAGTGCAGATTTCCGTTGCAAGCTTGCTTGGTTGGCCAAAAAGGGCGTATGCGTTTTTTCCTGAATATATTCAGGAAAAAACGCATATGCCCTTTTTGGCCAAGTGCATCATTGTGGACGTTCTGCCTCTTTTCCTATGCTTTCAATGCAATTCCAGTCTACCTCCTGAAATCGGTTTCCTGCAATTCTGCCCCGCTTTCAAGTCCTCTTGGCAGCCTTACTTCAGTCTATTTTTTGACGATAGCTGTCATTTATAACTCTGCAGGTTTGTGAATTACAGTGCCCCTGAGCTCCTTTCTTAAACTCGCTTTCTTTTGAGCTGGCCGCAACACCGCAGGATGGCTTCAGGCCCTAATCTGGTTCTGGCACGGCCCACTGAGCCTTTGGTTATTTCCTCTTCCTGGTGGGAAATGAGAGTTAAATTTGCCCGTCCAGAAACCTCCAGCTAGCCTCTCATTGGTTCTCGCTATTCCTGTTCATCTTCCGCAGAAATTGCAAACTGGGCCAAACAGGAGGTTAAAGGCGCTGACTCTCCAAGTGGGGAGAGTGTTAGTAAAGCGTCTGGAATGTTGCACCCGAGTACCAGGGGAGAAAAACTGAGACATATTTGAACACGTCTCCCGATCACATGGTTGATCATACTCTAGGTTCCTCATGCATGTTTTAGCTGAAGGAAGAATACCTTAAACCTCGGTAGTTGAAACCCTTGGAATGGGTACCATGCAATATGACTTCAAAGGGTCTTCATTTGCTCACTGAACCTCTCCAATCCTATCACTGCTGCGTTTATGCCCCTGTTCAAATGCTTGATTCTCTTTCGGAGACATAGCAATCCATAAGTTTTAAGATACTTACAAGTCAGGTACATTCTTAGGCGTTTAATATGCGGTGTTGAGTCCATTTCGTTGAGCAAGGAGTAGCTCTTGTCTATTCCATATTTGGCTTAAGGAACTTTATCTGTGCTCATTTCAATCTCTGGTTTTATGCAGCACCCCAACTCACCTTTACCCTTAAGCAAGCATAAGTTGGTTTTCTAAATTTGAGACCCTGTTCTGTTCTGTAATTCAGTTCCTGTGTAGCCAAGTTTACATTCCGTGTATTACTGATATCTTATGATGTTTCTTTTTCTGTGTGACTTATTTCAGTTAGAATCATCATACCTGAATCCACTCATTGTGCTGCTAAGGGCCTGATGACACAGATTTCATTGCTGAGTGATATTGCTTTGTAAGTAAATACCACAAGTTCTTTATCCATTTTTCACTTTCTGCGATGTTGAACTTGTACTGTAAACGAGGTTCTTGTAAACAGAGGCGTCCCAAACTTTGAGGTGGCTGTGTCTTTTTGATTTTAATTTCCCTAAGCTATAGGACCATAAGTGGAAGTGCCCTAGGTTCTGTTGCTTTGTTTTTTAGATGTTTCAGGAAACACCATACACTTCTCCCGAGTGGTTGTTGGCAATTTACATCCCGCCCATCAGCATAACAAGGCTCCCAGTTCTCCATGGCCTGTCCTGCCTTTCTGGATTTTACACTTTTTTCAGATGGCCCTTTTGACCGGGGGGAAGTGAGACTTCATTGTAGTGCAGATTTCCTTTGCAAGCTTGCTTGGTTGGCCAAAAAGGGCGTATGCGTTTTTTCCTGAATATATTCAGGAAAAAACGCATACGCCCTTTTTGGCCAAGTGCATCATTGTGGACGTTCTGCCTCTTTTCCTATGCTTTCAATGCAATTCCAGTCTACCTCCTGAAATCGGTTTCCTGCAATTCTGCCCCGCTTTCAAGTCCTCTTGGCAGCCTTACTTCAGTCTATTTTTGGACGATAGCTGTCATTTATAACTCTGCAGGTTTGTGAATTACAGTGCCCCTGAGCTCCTTTCTTCAACTCGCTTTCTTGGGACCTGGCCGCAACACCGCAGGATGGCTTCAGGCCCTAATCTGGTTCCGGACCGGCATGCTGAGCCTTTGGTTAATTCCTCTTCCTGGTGGGAAATGAGAGTTAAATTTGCCCGTCCAGACACCTCCAGCTAGCCTCTCATTGGTTCTCGCTATTCCTGTTCATCTTCCGCAGAAATTGCAAACTGGGCCAAACAGGAGGTTAAAGGGACTGACTCTCCAAGTGGGGAGAGTGTTAGTAAAGCGTCTGGAATGTTGCACCCGAGTACCAGGGGAGGAAAACTGAGACATATTTGAACACGTCTCCCGTTCACATGGTTGATCATACTCTGGGTTCCACATGCATGTTTTAGCTGAAGGAAGAATACCTTAAACCTGGAGAGTTGAGACCCGTGTAATGGGTACCATGCAATATGACTTCAAAGGGTCTTCATTTGCTCACCGAACCTCTCCAATCCTATCACTGCTGCGTTTATGCCCCTGTACACACGGTTGATTCTCTTTTGGAGACATAGCAATCCATAGGTTTTAAGATACTTACTAGTCAGGTACATTCTTAGGCGTTTAATATGGGGTTTTGAGTCCATTTCGTTGAGCAAGGAGTAGCTCTTGTCTATTCCATATTTGGCTTAAGGAACTTTATCTGTGCTCATTTCAATCTCTGGTTTTATGCAGCACCCCAACTCACCTTTCCCCTTAAGCAAGCATAAGTTGGTTTTCTAAATTTGAGACCCTGTTCTGTTTTGGAATGCAGTTCCTGTGTAGCCAAGTTTACATTCCTTGTATTAGTGATATCTTATGATGTTTCTTTTTCTGTGTGACTTATTTCAGTTAGAATCATCATACCTGAATCCACTCATTGTGCTGCTAAGGGCCTGATGACACAGATTTCATTGCTGAGTGATATTGCTTTGTAAGTAAATACCACAACTTCTTTATCCATTTTTCACTTTCTGCGATGTTGAACTTCTACTGTAAACGAGGTTCTTGTAAACAGAGCCGTTCCAAACTTTGGGGTGGCTGTGTCTTTTTGATTTTAATTTCCCTAAGCTATAGGACCATAAGTGGAAGTGCCCTAGGTTCTGTTGCTTTGTTTTCTAGTTGTTTCAGGAAACACCATACACTTCTCCCAAGTGGTTCTTGGCAATTTACATCCCGCCCATCAGCATAACAATGCTCCCAGTTCTCCATGGCCTGTCCTGCCTTTCTGGATTTTACACTTTTTTCAGATGGCCCTTTTGACCGGGTGGAAGTGAGACTTCATTGTAGTGCAGATTTCCTTTGCAAGCTTGCTTGGTTGGCCAAAAAGGGCGTATGCGTTTTTTCCTGAATATATTCAGGAAACAACGCATACGCCCTTTTTGGCCAAGTGCATCATTGTGGACGTTCTGCCTCTTTTCCTATGCTTTCAATGCAATTCCAGTCTACCTCCTGAAATCGGTTTCCTGCAATTCTGCCCCGCTTTCAAGTCCTCTTGGCAGCCTTACTTCAGTCTATTTTTGGACGATAGCTGTCATTTATAACTCTGCAGGTTTGTGAATTACAGTGCCCCTGAGCTCCTTTCTTCAACTCGCTTTCTTGTGACCTGGCCGCAACACCGCAGGATGGCTTCAGGCCCTAATCTGGTTCCGGCCCGGCATGCTGAGCCTTTGGTTAATTCCTCTTCCTGGTGGGAAATGAGAGTTAAATTTGCCCGTCCAGACACCTCCAGCTAGCCTCTCATTGGTTCTCGCTATTCCTGTTCTTCTTCCGCAGAAATTGCAAACTGGGGCAACCAGGAGGTTAAAGGCGCTGACTCTCCAAGTGGGGAGAGTGTTAGTAAAGCGTCTGGAATGTTGCACCCGAGTACCAGGGGAGGAAAACTGAGACATATTTGAACACGTCTCCCGTTCACATGGTTGATCATACTTGGGTTCCACATGCATGTTTTAGCTGAAGGAAGAATACCTTAAACCTGGAGAGTTGAGACCCGTGGAATGGGTACCATGCAATATGACTTCAAAGGGTCTTCATTTGCTCACCGAACCTCTCCAATCCTATCACTGCTGCGTTTATGCCCCTGTACACACGCTTGATTCTCTTTTGGAGACATAGCAATCCATAGGTTTTAAGATACTTACTAGTCAGGTACATTCTTAGGCATTTAATATGGGGTGTTGAGTCCATTTCGTTGAGCAAGGAGTAGCTCTTGTCTATTCCATATTTGGCTTAAGGAACTTTATCTGTGCTCATTTCAATCTCTGGTTTTATGCAGCACCCCAACTCACCTTTCCCCTTAAGCAAGCATAAGTTGGTTTTCTAAATTTGAGACCCTGTTCTGTTTTGGAATGCAGTTCCTGTGTAGCCAAGTTTACATTCCGTGTATTACTGATATCTTATGATGTTTCTTTTTCTGTGTGACTTATTTCAGTTAGAATCATCATACCTGAATCCACTCATTGTCCTGCTAAGGGCCTGATGACACAGATTTCATTGCTGAGTGATATTGCTTTGTAAGTAAATACCACAACTTTTTTATCCATTTTTCACTTTCTGTGATGTTGAACTTGTACTGTAAAGGAGGTTCTTGTAAACAGAGCCGTTTGAAACTTTGGGGTGGCTGTGTCTTTTTGATTTTAAATTCCCTAAGCTATAGGACCATAAGTGGAAGTGCCCTAGGCTCTGTTGCTTTGTTTTTTAGATGTTTCAGGAAACACCATACACTTCTCCCGAGTGGTTGTTGGCAATTTACATCCCGCCCATCAGCATAACAAGGCTCCCAGTTCTCCATGGCCTGTCCTGCCTTTCTGGATTTTACACTTTTTTCAGATGGCCCTTTTGACCGGGGGGAAGTGAGACTTCATTGTAGTGCAGATTTCCTTTGCAAGCTTGCTTGGTTGGCCAAAAAGGGCGTATGCGTTTTTTCCTGAATATATTCAGGAAAAAACGCATACGCCCTTTTTGGCCAAGTGCATCATTGTGGACGTTCTGCCTCTTTTCCTATGCTTTCAATGCAATTCCATTCTACCTCCTGAAATCGGTTTCCTGCAATTCTGCCCCGCTTTCAAGTCCTCTTGGCAGCCTTACTTCAGTCTATTTTTGGACGATAGCTGTCATTTATAACTCTGCAGGTTTGTGAATTACAGTGTCCCTGAGCTCCTTTCTTCAACTCGCTTTCTTTTGAGCTGGCCGCAACACCGCAGGATGGCTTCAGGCCCTAATCTGGTTCCGGCCTGGCATGCTGAGCCTTTGGTTATTTCCTATTCCTGGTGGGAAATGAGAGTTAAATTTGCCCGTCCACACACCTCCAGCTAGCCTCTCATTGGTTCTCGCTATTCCTGTTCATCTTCCGCAGAAATTGCAAACTGGGCCAAACAGGAGGTTAAAGGGACTGACTCTCCAAGTCGGGAGAGTGTTAGTAAAGCGTCTGGAATGTTGCACCCGAGTACCAGGGGAGGAAAACGGAGACATATTTGAATACGTCTGCCATTCACATGGTTGATCATACTCTGGGATCCACATGCATGTTTTAGCTGAAGGAAGAATACCTTAAACCAGGAGAGTTGAGACCCGTGTAATGGGTACCATGCAATATGACTTCAAAGGGTCTTCATTTGCTCACCGAACCTCTCCAATCCTATCACTGCTGCGTTTATGCCCCTGTACACATGCTTGATTCTCTTTTGGAGACATAGCAATCCATAGGTTTTAAGATACTTACAAGTCAGGTACATTCTTAGGCGTTTAATATGCGGTGTTGAGTCCATTTCGTTGAGCAAGGAGTAGCTCTTGTCTATTCCATATTTGGCTTAAGGAACTTTATCTGTGCTCATTTCAATCTCTGGTTTTATGCAGCACCCCAACTCACCTTTCCCCTTAAGCAAGCATAAGTTGGTTTTCTAAATTTGAGACCCTGTTCTGTTCTGTAATTCAGTTCCTGTGTAGCCAAGTTTACATTCCGTGTATTACTGATATCTTATGATGTTTCTTTTTCTGTGTGACTTATTTCAGTTAGAATCATCATACCTGAATCCACTCATTGTGCTGCTAAGGGCCTGATGACACAGATTTCATTGCTGAGTGATATTGCTTTGTAAGTAAATACCACAACTTCTTTATCCATTTTTCACTTTCTGCGATGTTGAACTTGTACTGTAAACGAGGTTCTTGTAAACAGAGCCGTTCGAAACTTTGGGGTTGCTGTGTCTTTTTGATTTTAAATTCCCTAAGCTATAGGACCATAAGTGGAAGTGCCCTAGGCTCTGTTGCTTTGTTTTTTAGATGTTTCAGGAAACACCATACACTTCTCCCGAGTGGTTGTTGGCAATTTACATCCCGCCCATCAGCATAACAAGGCTCCCAGTTCTCCATGGCCTGTCCTACCTTTCTGGATTTTACACTTTTTTCAGATGGCCCTTTTGACCGGGGGAAAGTGAGACTTCATTGTAGTGCAGATTTCCGTTGCAAGCTTGCTTGGTTGGCCAAAAAGGGCGTATGCGTTTTTTCCTGAATATATTCAGGAAAAAACGCATATGCCCTTTTTGGCCAAGTGCATCATTGTGGACGTTCTGCCTCTTTTCCTATGCTTTCAATGCAATTCCAGTCTACCTCCTGAAATCGGTTTCCTGCAATTCTGCCCCGCTTTCAAGTCCTCTTGGCAGCCTTACTTCAGTCTATTTTTTGACGATAGCTGTCATTTATAACTCTGCAGGTTTGTGAATTACAGTGCCCCTGAGCTCCTTTCTTAAACTCGCTTTCTTTTGAGCTGGCCGCAACACCACAGGATGGCTTCAGGCCCTAATCTGGTTCTGGCACGGCACACTGAGCCTTTGGTTATTTCCTATTCCTGGTGGGAAATGAGAGTTAAATTTGCCCGTCCAGAAACCTCCAGTTAGCCTCTCATTGGTTTTCGCTATTCCTGTTCATCTTCCGCAGAAATTGCAAACTGAGCCAAACAGGAGGTTAAAGGCGCTGACTCTCCAAGTGGGGAGAGTGTTAGTAAAGCGTCTGGAATGTTGCACCCGAGTACCAGGGGAGGAAAACTGAGACATATTTGAACACGTCTCCCGTTCACATGGTTGATCATACTTGGGTTCCACATGCATGTTTTAGCTGAAGGAAGAATACCTTAAACCTGGAGAGTTGAGACCCGTGGAATGGGTACCATGCAATATGACTTCAAAGGGTCTTCATTTGCTCACCGAACCTCTCCAATCCTATCACTGCTGCGTTTATGCCCCTGTACACACGCTTGATTCTCTTTTGGAGACATAGCAACCCATAGGTTTTAAGATACTTACTAGTCAGGTACATTCTTAGGCGTTTAATATGGGGTGTTGAGTCCATTTCGTTGAGAAGGAGTAGCTCTTGTCTATTCCATATTTGGCTTAAGGAACTTTATCTGTGCTCATTTCAATCTCTGGTTTTATGCAGCACCCCAACTCACCTTTCCCCTTAAGCAAGCATAAGTTGGTTTTCTAAATTTGAGACCCTGTTCTGTTTTGGAATGCAGTTCCTGTGTAGCCAAGTTTACATTCCGTGTATTACTGATATCTTATGATGTTTCTTTTTCTGTGTGACTTATTTCAGTTAGAATCATCATACCTGAATCCACTCATTGTGCTGCTAAGGGCCTGATGACACAGATTTCATTGCTGAGTGATATTGCTTTGTAAGTAAATACCACAACTTTTTTATCCATTTTTCACTTTCTGCGATGTTGAACTTGTACTGTAAATGAGGTTCTTGTAAACAGAGCCGTTCGAAACTTTGGGGTGGCTGTGTCTTTTTGATTTTAAATTCCCTAAGCTATAGGACCATAAGTGGAAGTGCCCTAGGCTCTGTTGCTTTGTTTTTTAGATGTTTCAGGAAACACCATACACTTCTCCCGAGTGGTTGTTGGCAATTTACATCCCGCCCATCAGCATAACAAGGCTCCCAGTTCTCCATGGCCTGTCCTGCCTTTCTGGATTTTACACTTTTTTCAGATGGCCCTTTTGACCGGGGGGAAGTGAGACTTCATTGTAGTGCAGATTTCCTTTGCAAGCTTGCTTGGTTGGCCAAAAAGGGCGTATGCGTTTTTTCCTGAATATATTCAGGAAAAAACGCATACGCCCTTTTTGGCCAAGTGCATCATTGTGGACGTTCTGCCTCTTTTCCTATGCTTTCAATGCAATTCCATTCTACCTCCTGAAATCGGTTTCCTGCAATTCTGCCCCGCTTTCAAGTCCTCTTGGCAGCCTTACTTCAGTCTATTTTTGGACGATAGCTGTCATTTATAACTCTGCAGGTTTGTGAATTACAGTGCCCCTGAGCTCCTTTCTTCAACTCGCTTTCTTTTGATCTGGCCGCAACACCGCAGGATGGCTTCAGGCCCTAATCTGGTTCCGGCCTGGCATGCTGAGCCTTTGGTTAATTCCTATTCCTGGTGGGAAATGAGAGTTAAATTTGCCCGTCCACACACCTCCAGCTAGCCTCTCATTGGTTCTCGCTATTCCTGTTCATCTTCCGCAGAAATTGCAAACTGGACCAAACAGGAGGTTAAAGGGACTGACTCTCCAAGTGGGGAGAGTGTTAGTAAAGCGTCTGGAATGTTGCACCCGAGTACCAGGGGAGGAAAACTGAGACATATTTGAACACGTCTCCCGTTCACATGGTTGATCATACTCTGGGTTCCACATGCATGTTTTAGCTGAAGGAAGAATACCTTAAACCTGGAGAGTTGAGACCCGTGTAATGGGTACCATGCAATATGACTTCAAAGGGTCTTCATTTGCTCACCGAACCTCTCCAATCCTATCACTGCTGCGTTTATGCCCCTGTACACACGCTTGATTCTCTTTTGGAGACATAGCAATCCATAGGTTTTAAGATATTACTAGTCAGGTACATTCTTAGGCGTTTAATATGGGGTGTTGAGTCCATTTCGTTGAGCAAGGAGTAGCTCTTGTCTATTCCATATTTGGCTTAAGGAACTTTATCTGTGCTCATTTCAATCTCTGGTTTTATGCAGCACCCCAACTCACCTTTCCCCTTAAGCAAGCATAAGTTGTTTTTCTAAATTTGAGACCCTGTTCTGTTCTGTAATTCAGTTCCTGTGTAGCCAAGTTTCCATTCCGTGTATTACTGATATCTTATGATGTTTCTTTTTCTGTGTGACTTATTTCAGTTAGAATCATCATACCTGAATCCACTCATTGTGCTGCTAAGGGCCTGATGACACAGATTTCATTGCTGAGTGATATTGCTTTGTAAGTAAATACCACAACTTCTTTATCCATTTTTCACTTTCTGCGATGTTGAACTTGTACTGTAAACGAGGTTTTTGTAAACAGAGCCGTTCCAAACTTTGGGGTGGCTGTGTCTTTTTCATTTTAATTTCCCTAAGCTATAGGACCATAAGTGGAAGTGCCCTAGGTTCTGTTGCTTTGTTTTTTAGATGTTCCAGGAAACACCATACACTTCTCCCGAGTGGTTGTTGGCAATTTACATCCCGCCCATCAGCATAACAATGCTCCCAGTTCTCCATGGCCTGTCCTGCCTTTCTGGATTTTACACTTTTTTCAGATGGCCCTTTTGACCGGGGGGAAGTGAGACTTCATTGTAGTGCAGATTTCCTTTGCAAGCTTGCTTGGTTTGCCAAAAAGGGCGTATGCGTTTTTTCCTGAATATATTCAGGAAAAAACGCATACGCCCTTTTTGGCCAAGTGCATCATTGTGGACGTTCTGCCTCTTTTCCTATGCTTTCAATGCAATTCCAGTCTACCTCCTGAAATCGGTTTCCTGCAATTCTGCCCCGCTTTCAAGTCCTCTTGGCAGCCTTACTTCAGTCTATTTTTGGACGATAGCTGTCATTTATAACTCTGCAGGTTTGTGAATTACAGTGCCCCTGAGCTCCTTTCTTCAACTCGCTTTCTTTTGAGCTGGCCGCAACACCGCAGGATGGCTTCAGGCCCTAATCTGGTTCCGGTATGGCACGCTGAGCCTTTGGTTAATTCCTCTTCCTGGTGGGAAATGAGAGTTAAATTTGCCCGTCCAGACACCTCCAGCTAGCCTCTCATTGGTTCTCGCTATTCCTGTTCATCTTCCGCAGAAATTGCAAACTGTGCCAAACAGGAGGTTAAAGGCGCTGACTCTCCAAGTGGGGAGAGTGTTAGTAAAGCGTCTGGAATGTTGCACCCGAGTACCAGGGGAGGAAAACTGAGACATATTTGAACACGTCTCCCGATCACATGGTTGATCATACTCTAGGTTCCACATGCATGTTTTAGCTGAAGGAAGAATACCTTAAACCTGGGTAGTTGAAACCCTTTGAATGGGTACCATGCAATATGACTTCAAAGGGTCTTCATTTGCTCACTGAACCTCTCCAATCCTATCACTGCTGCGTTTATGCCCCTGTACACATGCTTGATTCTCTTTCGGAGACATAGCAATCCATAGGTTTTAAGATACTTACAAGTCAGGTACATTCTGAGGCGTTTAATATGCGGTGTTGAGTCCATTTCGTTGAGCAAGGAGTAGCTCTTGTCTATTCCATATTTGGCTTAAGGAACTTTATCTGTGCTCATTTCAATCTCTGGTTTTATGCAGCACCCCAACTCACCTTTACCCTTAAGCAAGCATAAGTTGGTTTTCTAAATTTGAGACCCTGTTCTGTTCTGTAATTCAGTTCCTGTGTAGCCAAGTTTCCATTCCGTGTATTACTGATATCTTATGATGTTTCTTTTTCTGTGTGACTTATTTCAGTTAGAATCATCATACCTGAATCCACTCATTGTGCTGCTAAGGGCCTGATGACACAGATTTCATTGCTGAGTGATATTGCTTTGTAAGTAAATACCACATGTTCTTTATCCATTTTTCACTTTCTGCGATGTTGAACTTGTACTGTAAACGAGGTTCTTGTAAACAGAGGCGTCCCAAACTTTGGGGTGGCTGTGTCTTTTTTATTTTAATTTTCCTAAGCTATAGGACCATAAGTGGAAGTGCCCTAGGTTCTGTTGCTTTGTTTTTTAGATGTTTCAGGAAACACCATACACTTCTCCCGAGTGGTTGTTGGCAATTTACATCCCGCCCATCAGCATAACAAGGCTCCCAGTTCTCCATGGCCCTTCCTGCCTTTCTGGATTTTACACTTTTTTCAGATGGCCCTTTTGACCGGGGGGAAGTGAGACTTCATTGTAGTGCAGATTTCCTTTGCAAGCTTGCTTGGTTGGCCAAAAAGGGCGTATGCGTTTTTTCCTGAATATATTCAGGAAAAAACGCATACGCCCTTTTTGGCCAAGTGCATCATTGTGGACGTTCTGCCTCTTTTCCTATGCTTTCAATGCAATTCCAGTCTACCTCCTGAAATCGGTTTCCTGCAATTCTGCCCCGCTTTCAAGTCCTCTTGGCAGCTTTACTTCAGTCTATTTTTGGACGATAGCTGTCATTTATAACTCTGCAGGTTTGTGAATTACAGTGCCCCTGAGCTCCTTTCTTCAACTTGCTTTCTTGTGACCTGGCCGCAACACCGCAGGATGGCTTCAGGCCCTAATCTGGTTCCGGCACGGCACGCTGAGCCTTTGGTTATTTCCTCTTCCTGGTGGGAAATGAGAGTTAAATTTGCCCGTCCAGACACCTCCAGCTAGTCTCTCATTGGTTCTCGCTATTCCTGTTCATCTTCCGCAGAAATTGCAAACTGGGCCAAACAGGAGGTTAAAGGCGCTGACTCTCCAAGTGGGGAGAGTGTTAGTAAAGCGTCTGGAATGTTGCACCCGAGTACCAGGGGAGGAAAACTGAGACATATTTGAACACGTCTCCCGTTCACATGGTTGATCATACTTGGGTTCCACATGCATGTTTTAGCTGAAGGCAGAATACCTTAAACCTGGAGAGTTGAGACCCGTGGAATGGGTACCATGCAATATGACTTCAAAGGGTCTTCATTTGCTCACCGAACCTCTCCAATCCTATCACTGCTGCGTTTATGCCCCTGTACACAAGCTTGATTCTCTTTTGGAGACATAGCAATCCATAGGTTTTACGATACTTACTAGTCAGGTACATTCTTAGGCGTTTAATATGCGGTGTTGAGTCCATTTCGTTGAGCAAGGAGTAGCTCTTGTCTATTCCATATTTGGCTTAAGGAACTTTATCTGTGCTCATTTCAATCTCTGGTTTTATGCAGCACCCCAACTCACCTTTACCCTTACGCAAGCATAAGTTGGTTTTCTAAATTTGAGACCCTGTTCTGTTTTGGAATGCAGTTCCTGTGTAGCCACGTTTACATTCCGTGTATTACTGATATCTTATGATGTTTCTTTTTCTGTGTGACTTATTTCAGTTAGAATCATCATACCTGAATCCACTCATTATGCTGCTACGGGCCTGATGACATAGATTTCATTGCTGAGTGATACTGCATTGTACGTAAGTACCACAAGTTCTTTATCCATTTTTCACTTTCTGTGATATTGAACTTGTACGGTAAACGAGGTTCTTGTAAACAGAGGCGTCCCAAACTTTGGGGTGGCTGTGTCTTTTTGATTTTAATTTCCCTAAGCTATAGGACCATAAGTGGCAGTGCCCTAGGCTCTGTTGCTTTGTTTTTTAGATGTTTCAGGAAACACCATACACTTCTCCTGAGTGTCTGTTGGCAATTTACATCCCGCCCATCAGCATAACAAGGCTCCCAGTTCTCCATGGCCTGTCGTGCCTTTCTGGATTTTACACTTTTTTCAGATGGCCCTTTTGACCGGGGGGAAGTGAGACTTCATTGTAGTGCAGATTTCCTTTGCAAGTTTGCTTGGTTGGCCAAAAAGGGCGTATGCGTTTTTTCCTGAATATATTCAGGAAAAAACGCATACGCCCTTTTTGGCCAAGTGCATCATTGTGGACGTTCTGCCTCTTTTCCTATGCTTTCAATGCAATTCCAGTCTACCTCCTGAAATCGGTTTCCTGCAATTCTGCCCCGCTTTCAAGTCCTCTTGGCAGCCTTACTTCAGTCTATTTTTGGACGATAGCTGTCATTTATAACTCTGCAGGTTTGTGAATTACAGTGCCCCTGAGCTCCTTTCTTCACCTCGCTTTCTTGTGACCTAGCCGCAACACCGCAGGATGGCTTCAGGCCCTAATCTGGTTCTGGCACGGCACGCTGAGCCTTTGGTTATTTCCTCTTCCTGGTGGGAAATGAGAGTTAAATTTGCCCATCCAGACACCTCCAGCTAGTCTCTCATTGGTTCTCGCTATTCCTGTTCATCTTCCACAGAAATTGCAAACTGGGCCAAACAGGAGGTTAAAGGGACTGACTCTCCAAGTGGGGAGAGTGTTAGTAAAGCGTCTGGAATGTTGCACCCGAGTACCAGGGGAGGAAAACTGAGACATATTTGAACACGTCTCCCGTTCACATGGTTGATCATACTTGGGTTCCACATGCATGTTTTAGCTGAAGGAAGAATACCTTAAACCTGGAGAGTTAAGACCCGTGTAATGGGTACCATGCAATATGACTTCAAAGGGTCTTCATTTGCTCACCGAACCTCTCCAATCCTATCACTGCTGCGTTTATGCCCCTGTACACATGCTTGATTCTCTTTTGGAGACATAGCAATCCATAGGTTTTACGATACTTACTAGTCAGGTACATTCTTAGGCGTTTAATATGCGGTGTTGAGTCCATTTCGTTGAGCAAGGAGTAGCTCTTGTCTATTCCATATTTGGCTTAAGGAACTTTATCTGTGCTCATTTCAATCTCTGGTTTTATGCAGCACCCCAACTCACCTTTCCCCTTAAGCAAGCATAAGTTGGTTTTCTAAATTTGAGACCCTGTTCTGTTCTGTAATTCAGTTCCTGTGTAGCCAAGTTTACATTCCGTGTATTACTGATATCTTATGATGTTTCTTTTTCTGTGTGACTTATTTCAGTTAGAATCATCATACCTGAATCCACTCATTGTGCTGCTAAGGGTCTGATGACACAGATTTCATTGCTGAGTGATATTGCTTTGTAAGTAAATACCACAACATCTTTATCCATTTTTCACTTTCTGTGATATTGAACTTGTACGGTAAACGAGGTTCTTGTAAACAGAGGCGTCCCAAACTTTGGGGTGGCTGTGTCTTTTTTATTTTAATTTCCCTAAGCTATAGGACCATAAGTGGAAGTGCCCTAGGCTCTGTTGCTTTGTTTTTTAGATGTTTCAGAAAACACCATACACTTCTCCTGAGTGTCTGTTGGCAATTTACATCCCGCCCATCAGCATAACAAGGCTCCCAGTTCTCAATGGCCTGTTGCCTTTCTGGATTTTACACTTTTTTCAGATGGCCCTTTTGACCGGGGGGAAGTGAGACTTCATTGTAGTGCAGATTTCCTTTGCAAGCTTGCTTGGTTGGCCAAAAAGGGCGTATGCGTTTTTTCCTGAATATATTCAGGAAAAAACGCATACGCCCTTTTTGGCCAAGTGCATCATTGTGGACGTTCTGCCTCTTTTCCTATGCTTTCAATGCAATTCCAGTCTACCTCCTGAAATCGGTTTCCTGCAATTCTGCCCCGCTTTCAAGTCCTCTTGGCAGCCTTACTTCAGTCTATTTTTGGACGATAGCTCTCATTTATAACTCTGCAGGTTTGTGAATTACAGTGCCCCTGAGCTCCTTTCTTCAACTCGCTTTCTTTTGAGCTGGCCGCAACACCGCAGGATGGCTTCAGGCCCTAATCTGGTTCCGGCCCGGCATGCTGAGCCTTTGGTTAATTCCTCTTCCTGGTGGGAAATGAGAGTTAAATTTGCCCGTCCAGACACCTCCAGCTAGCCTCTCATTGGTTCTCACTATTCCTGTTCATCTTCCGCAGAAATTGCAAACTGGGCCAAACAGGAGGTTAAAGGGACTGACTCTCCAAGTCGGGAGAGTGTTAGTAAAGCGTCTGGAATGTTGCACCCGAGTACCAGGGTACGAAAACTGAGACATATTTGAACACATCTCCCATTCACATGGTTGATCATACTCTAGGTTCCACATGCATGTTTTAGCTGAAGGAAGAATACCTTAAACCTGGAGAGCTGAGACCCGTGTAATGGGTACCATGCAATATGACCTCAAAGGGTCTTCATGTGCTCACCGAACCTCTCCAATCCTATCACTGCTGCGTTTATGCCCCTGTACACACGCTTGATTCTCTTTTGGAGACATAGCCATCCATAGGTTTTAAGATACTTACTAGTCAGGTACATCTTAGGCGTTTAATATGGGGTTTTGAGTCCATTTCGTTGAGCAAGGAGTAGCTCTTGTCTATTCCATATTTGGCTTAAGGAACTTTATCTGTGCTCATTTCAATCTCTGGTTTTATGCAGCACCCCAACTCACCTTTCCCCTTAAGCAAGCATAAGTTGCTTTTCTAAATTTGAGACCCTGTTCTGTTTTGGAATGCAGTTCCTGTGTAGCCACGTTTACATTCCGTGTATTAGTGATATCTTATGATGTTTCTTTTTCTGTGTGACTTATTACAGTTAGAATCATCATACCTGAATCCACTCATTATGCTGCTACGGGCCTGATGACATAGATTTCTTTGCTGAGTGATACTGCATTGTACGTAAGTACCACAAGTTCTTTATCCATTTTTCACTTTCTGTGATATTGAACTTGTATGGTAAACAAGGTTCTTGTAAACGGAGGCGTCCCAAACTTTGGGGTGGCTGTGTCTCTTTGATTTTAATTTCCCTAAGCTATAGGACCATAAGTGGAAGTGCCCTAGCCTCTGTTGCTTTGTTTTTTAGATGTTTCAGGAAACACCATACACTTCTCCCGAGTGGTTGTTGGCAATTTACATCCCGCCCATCAGCATAACAAGGCTCCCAGTTCTCCATGGCCTGTCCTGCCTTTCTGGGTTTTACACTTTTTTCAGATGGCCCTTTTGACCGGGGGGAAGTGAGACTTCATTGTAGTGCAGATTTCCTTTGCAAGCTTGCTTGGTTGGCCAAAAAGGGCGTATGCGTTTTTTCCTGAATATATTCAGGAAAAAACGCATACGCCCTTTTTGGCCAAGTGCATCATTGTGGACGTTCTGCCTCTTTTCCTATGCTTTCAATGCAATTCCATTCTACCTCCTGAAATCGGTTTCCTGCAATTCTGCCCCGCTTTCAAGTCCTCTTGGCAGCCTTACTTCAGTCTATTTTTGGATGATAGCTGTCATTTATAACTCTGCAGGTTTGTGAATTACAGTGTCCCTGAGCTCCTTTCTTCAACTCGCTTTCTTTTGAGCTGGCCGCAACACCGCAGGATGGCTTCAGGCCCTAATCTGGTTCCGGCCTGGCATGCTGAGCCTTTGGTTATTTCCTATTCCTGGTGGGAAATGAGAGTTAAATTTGCCCGTCCACACACCTCCAGCTAGCCTCTCATTGGTTCTCGCTATTCCTGTTCATCTTCCGCAGAAATTGCAAACTGGGCCAAACAGGAGGTTAAAGGGACTGACTCTCCAAGTCGGGAGAGTGTTAGTAAAGCGTCTGGAATGTTGCACCCGAGTACCAGGGGAGGAAAACGGAGACATATTTGAATACGTCTCCCATTCACATGGTTGATCATACTCTGGGATCCACATGCATGTTTTAGCTGAAGGAAGAATACCTTAAACCTGGGTAGTTGAAACCCGTGTAATGGGTACCATGCAATATGACTTCAAAGGGTCTTCATTTGCTCACCGAACCTCTCCAATCCTATCACTGCTGCGTTTATGCCCCTGTACACATGCTTGATTCTCTTATGGAGACATAGCAATCCATAGGTTTTAAGATACTTACAAGTCAGGTACATTCTTAGGCGTTTAATATGCGGTGTTGAGTCCATTTCGTTGAGCAAGGAGTAGCTCTTGTCTATTCCATATTTGGCTTAAGGAACTTTATCTGTGCTCATTTCAATCTCTGGTTTTATGCAGCACCCCAACTCACCTTTCCCCTTAAGCAAGCATAAGTTGGTTTTCTAAATTTGAGACCCTGTTCTGTTCTGTAATTCAGTTCCTGTGTAGCCAAGTTTACATTCCGTGTATTACTGATATCTTATGATGTTTCTTTTTCTGTGTGACTTATTTCAGTTAGAATCATCATACCTGAATCCACTCATTGTGCTGCTAAGGGCCTGATGACACAGATTTCATTGCTGAGTGATATTGCTTTGTAAGTAAATACCACAACTTCTTTATCCATTTTTCACTTTCTGCGATGTTGAACTTGTACTGTAAACGAGGTTCTTGTAAACAGAGCCGTTCGAAAATTTGGGGTGGCTGTGTCTTTTTGATTTTAAATTCCCTAAGCTATAGGACCATAAGTGGAAGTGCCCTAGGCTCTGTTGCTTTGTTTTTTAGATGTTTCAGGAAACACCATACACTTCTCCCGAGTGGTTGTTGGCAATTTACATCCCGCCCATCAGCATAACAAGGCTCCCAGTTCTCCATGGCCTGTCCTACCTTTCTGGATTTTACACTTTTTTCAGATGGCCCTTTTGACCGGGGGAAAGTGAGACTTCATTGTAGTGCAGATTTCCGTTGCAAGCTTGCTTGGTTGGCCAAAAAGGGCGTATGCGTTTTTTCCTGAATATATTCAGGAAAAAACGCATATGCCCTTTTTGGCCAAGTGCATCATTGTGGACGTTCTGCCTCTTTTCCTATGCTTTCAATGCAATTCCAGTCTACCTCCTGAAATCGGTTTCCTGCAATTCTGCCCCGCTTTCAAGTCCTCTTGGCAGCCTTACTTCAGTCTATTTTTTGACGATAGCTGTCATTTATAACTCTGCAGGTTTGTGAATTACAGTGCCCCTGAGCTCCTTTCTTAAACTCGCTTTCTTTTGAGCTGGCCGCAACACCACAGGATGGCTTCAGGCCCTAATCTGGTTCTGGCACGGCACACTGAGCCTTTGGTTATTTCCTCTTCCTGGTGGGAAATGAGAGTTAAATTTGCCCGTCCAGAAACCTCCAGCTAGCCTCTCATTGGTTTTCGCTATTCCTGTTCATCTTCCGCAGAAATTGCAAACTGAGCCAAACAGGAGGTTAAAGGCGCTGACTCTCCAAGTGGGGAGAGTGTTAGTAAAGCGTCTGGAATGTTGCACCCGAGTACCAGGGGAGGAAAACTGAGACATATTTGAACACGTCTCCCGATCACATGGTTGATCATACTCTAGGTTCCACATGCATGTTTTAGCTGAAGGAAGGATACCTTAAACCTGGGTAGTTGAAACCCGTGGAATGGGTACCATGCAATATGACTTCAAAGGGTCTTCATTTGCTCACCGAACCTCTCCAATCCTATCACTGCTGCGTTTATGCCCCTGTACACACGCTTGATTCTCTTTTGGAGACATAGCAACCCATAGGTTTTAAGATACTTACTAGTCAGGTACATTCTTAGGCGTTTAATATGGGGTGTTGAGTCCATTTTGTTGAGCAAGGAGTAGCTCTTGTCTATTCCATATTTGGCTTAAGGAACTTTATCTGTGCTCATTTCAATCTCTGGTTTTATGCAGCACCCCAACTCACCTTTCCCCTTAAGCAAGCATAAGTTGGTTTTCTAAATTTGAGACCCTGTTCTGTTTTGGAATGCAGTTCCTATGTAGCCAAGTTTACATTCCGTGTATTACTGATATCTTATGATGTTTCTTTTTCTGTGTGACTTATTTCAGTTAGAATCATCATACCTGAATCCACTCATTGTGCTGCTAAGGGCCTGATGACACAGATTTCATTGCTGAGTGATATTGCTTTGTAAGTAAATACCACAACTTTTTTATCCATTTTTCACTTTCTGCGATGTTGAACTTGTACTGTAAACGAGGTTCTTGTAAACAGAGCCGTTCGAAACTTTGGGGTGGCTGTGTCTTTTTGATTTTAAATTCCCTAAGCTATAGGACCATAAGTGGAAGTGCCCTAGGCTCTGTTGCTTTGTTTTTTAGATGTTTCAGGAAACACCATACACTTCTCCCGAGTGGTTGTTGGCAATTTACATCCCGCCCATCAGCATAACAAGGCTCCCAGTTCTCCATGGCCTGTCCTGCCTTTCTGGATTTTACACTTTTTTCAGATGGCCCTTTTGACCGGGGGGAAGTGAGACTTCATTGTAGTGCAGATTTCCTTTGCAAGCTTGCTTGGTTGGCCAAAAAGGGCGTATGCGTTTTTTCCTGAATATATTCAGGAAAAAACGCATACGCCCTTTTTGGCCAAGTGCATCATTGTGGACGTTCTGCCTCTTTTCCTATGCTTTCAATGCAATTCCATTCTACCTCCTGAAATCGGTTTCCTGCAATTCTGCCCCGCTTTCAAGTCCTCTTGGCAGCCTTACTTCAGTCTATTTTTGGACGATAGCTGTCATTTATAACTCTGCAGGTTTGTGAATTACAGTGCCCCTGAGCTCCTTTCTTCAACTCGCTTTCTTTTGAGCTGGCCGCAACACCGCAGGATGGCTTCAGGCCCTAATCTGGTTCCGGCCTGGCATGCTGAGCCTTTGGTTATTTCCTATTCCTGGTGGGAAATGAGAGTTAAATTTGCCCGTCCACACACCTCCAGCTAGCCTGTCATTGGTTCTCGCTATTCCTGTTCATCTTCCGCAGAAATTGCAAACTGGGCCAAACAGGAGGTTAAAGGGACTGACTCTCCAAGTCGGGAGAGTGTTAGTAAAGCATCTGGAATGTTGCACCCGAGTACCAGGGGAGGAAAACGGAGACATATTTGAATACGTCTCCCATTCACATGGTTGATCATACTCTGGGATCCACATGCATGTTTTAGCTGAAGGAAGAATACCTTAAACCAGGAGAGTTGAGACCCGTGTAATGGGTACCATGCAATATGACTTCAAAGGGTCTTCATATGCTCACCGAACCTCTCCAATCCTATCACTGCTGCGTTTATGCCCCTGTACACATGCTTGATTCTCTTTCGGAGACATAGCAATCCATAGGTTTTAAGATACTTACTAGTCAGGTACATTCTTAGGCGTTTAATATGCGGTGTTGAGTCCATTTCGTTGAGCAAGGAGTAGCTCTTGTCTATTCCATATTTGGCTTAAGGAACTTTATCTGTGCTCATTTCAATCTCTGGTTTTATGCAGCACCCCAACTCACCTTTACCCTTAAGCAAGCATAAGTTGGTTTTCTAAATTTGAGACCCTGTTCTGTTCTGTAATTCAGTTCCTGTGTAGCCAAGTTTACATTCCGTGTATTACTGATATCTTATGATGTTTCTTTTTCTGTGTGACTTATTTCAGTTAGAATCATCATACCTGAATCCACTCATTGTGCTGCTAAGGGCCTGATGACACAGATTTCATTGCTGAGTGATATTGCTTTGTAAGTAAATACCACAACTTCTTTATCCATTTTTCACTTTCTGTGATATTGAACTTGTACGGTAAACGAGGTTCTTGTAAACAGAGGCGTCCCAAACTTTGGGGTGGCTGTGTCTTTTTGATTTAAATTTCCCTAAGCTATAGGACCATAAGTGGAAGTGCCCTAGGCTCTGTTGCTTTGTTTTTTAGATGTTTCAGGAAACACCATACACTTCTCCTGAGTGTCTGTTGGCAATTTACATCCCGCCCATCAGCATAACAAGACTCCCAGTTCTCAATGGCCTGTTGCCTTTCTGGATTTTACACTTTTTTCAGATGGCCCTTTTGACCGGGGGGAAGTGAGACTTCATTGTAGTGCAGATTTCCTTTGCAAGCTTGCTTGGTTGGCCAAAAAGGGCGTATGCGTTTTTTCCTGAATATATTCAGGAAAAAACGCATACACCCTTTTTGGCCAAGTGCATCATTGTGGACGTTCTGCCTCTTTTCCTATGCTTTCAATGCAATTCCAGTCTACCTCCTGAAATCGGTTTCCTGCAATTCTGGCCCGCTTTCAAGTCCTCTTGGCAGCCTTACTTCAGTCTATTTTTGGACGATAGCTGTCATTTATAACTCTGCAGGTTTGTGAATTACAGTGCCCCTGAGCTCCTTTCTTCAACTCGCTTTCTTTTGAGCTGACCGCAACACCGCAGGATGTCTTCAGGCCCTAATCTGGTTCAGGCCCGGCATGCTGAGCCTTTGGTTAATTCCTCTTCCTGGTGGGAAATGAGAGTTAAATTTGCCCGTCCAGACACCTCCAGCTAGCCTCTCATTGGTTCTCGCTATTCCTGTTCATCTTCCGCAGAAATTGCAAACTGGACCAAACAGGAGGTTAAAGGGACTGACTCTCCAAGTGGGGAGAGTGTTAGTAAAGCGTCTGGAATGTTGCACCCGAGTACCAGGGGAGGAAAATGAGACATATTTGAACACGTCTCCCGTTCACATGGTTGATCATACTCTGGGTTCCACATGCATGTTTTAGCTGAAGGAAGAATACCTTAAACCTGGAGAGTTGAGACCCGTGTAATGGGTACCATGCAATATGACTTCAAAGGGTCTTCATTTGCTCACCGAACCTCTCCAATCCTATCACTGCTGCGTTTATGCCCCTGTACACACGCTTGATTCTCTTTTGGAGACATAGCAATCCATAGGTTTTAAGATATTACTAGTCAGGTACATTCTTAGGCGTTTAATATGGGGTGTTGAGTCCATTTCGTTGAGCAAGGAGTAGCTCTTGTCTATTCCATATTTGGCTTAAGGAACTTTATCTGTGCTCATTTCAATCTCTGGTT
Source organism: Stenella coeruleoalba (assembly GCF_951394435.1). NCBI lineage: Eukaryota > Metazoa > Chordata > Mammalia > Artiodactyla > Delphinidae > Stenella > Stenella coeruleoalba. The sequence continues at coordinate 390,987 of NW_027645883.1, read as the reverse complement.
TTATGCAGCACCCCAACTCACCTTTCCCCTTAAGCAAGCATAAGTTGGTTTTCTAAATTTGAGACCCTGTTCTGTTTTGGAATGCAGTTCCTGTGTAGCCAAGTTTACATTCCGTGTATTAGTGATATCTTATGATGTTTCTTTTTCTGTGTGACTTATTTCAGTTAGAATCATCATACCTGAATCCACTCATTGTGCTGCTAAGGGCCTGATGACACAGATTTCATTGCTGAGTGATATTGCTTTGTAAGTAAATACCACAACTTCTTTATCCATTTTTCACTTTCTGCGATGTTGAACTTGTACTGTAAACGAGGTTCTTGTAAACAGAGCCGTTCCAAACTTTGGGGTGGCTGTGTCTTTTTGATTTTAATTTCCCTAAGCTATAGGACCATAAGTGGAAGTGCCCTAGGCTCTGTTGCTTTGTTTTTTAGATGTTTCAGGAAACACCATACACTTCTCCCGAGTGGTTGTTGGCAATTTACATCCCGCCCATCAGCATAACAAGGCTCCCAGTTCTCCATGGCCTGTCCTGCCTTTCTGGATTTTACACTTTTTTCAGATGGCCCTCTTGACCGGGGGGAAGTGAGACTTCATTGTAGTGCAGATTTCCTTTGCAAGCTTGCTTGGTTGGCCAAAAAGGGCGTATGCGTTTTTTCCTGAATATATTCAGGAAAAAACGCATATGCCCTTTTTGGCCAAGTGCATCATTGTGGACGTTCTGCCTCTTTTCCTATGCTTTCAATGCAATTCCATTCTACCTCCTGAAATCGGTTTCCTGCAATTCTGCCCCGCTTTCAAGTCCTCTTGGCAGCCTTACTTCAGTCTATTTTTGGACGATAGCTGTCATTTATAACTCTGCAGGTTTGTGAATTACAGTGCCCCTGAGCTCCTTTCTTCAACTCGCTTTCTTTTGAGCTGGCCGCAACACCGCAGGATGGCTTCAGGCCCTAATCTGGTTCCGGGCTGGCATGCTGAGCCTTTGGTTATTTCCTATTCCTGGTGGGAAATGAGAGTTAAATTTGCCCGTCCACACACCTCCAGCTAGCCTCTCATTGGTTCTCGCTATTCCTGTTCATCTTCCGCAGAAATTGCAAACTGGGCCAAACAGGAGGTTAAAGGGACTGACTCTCCAAGTCGGGAGAGTGTTAGTAAAGCGTCTGGAATGTTGCACCCGAGTACCAGGGGAGGAAAACGGAGACATATTTGAATACGTCTCCCATTCACATGGTTGATCATACTCTGGGATCCACATGCATGTTTTAGCTGAAGGAAGAATACCTTAAACCAGGAGAGTTGAGACCCGTGTAATGGGTACCATGCAATATGACTTCAAAGGGTCTTCATATGCTCACCGAAACTCTCCAATCCTATCACTGCTGCGTTTATGCCCCTGTACACATGCTTGATTCTCTTTCGGAGACATAGCAATCCATAGGTTTTAAGATACTTACTAGTCAGGTACATTCTTAGGCGTTTAATATGCGGTGTTGAGTCCATTTCGTTGAGCAAGGAGTAGCTCTTGTCTATTCCATATTTGGCTTAAGGAACTTTATCTGTGCTCATTTCAATCTCTGGTTTTATGCAGCACCCCAACTCACCTTTACCCTTAAGCAAGCATAAGTTGGTTTTCTAAATTTGAGACCCTGTTCTGTTCTGTAATTCAGTTCCTGTGTAGCCAAGTTTACATTCCGTGTATTACTGATATCTTATGATGTTTCTTTTTCTGTGTGACTTATTTCAGTTAGAATCATCATACCTGAATCCACTCATTGTGCTGCTAAGGGCCTGATGACACAGATTTCATTGCTGAGTGATATTGCTTTGTAAGTAAATACCACAACTTCTTTATCCATTTTTCACTTTCTGTGATATTGAACTTGTACGGTAAACGAGGTTCTTGTAAACAGAGGCGTCCCAAACTTTGGGGTGGCTGTGTCTTTTTGATTTAAATTTCCCTAAGCTATAGGACCATAAGTGGAAGTGCCCTAGGCTCTGTTGCTTTGTTTTTTAGATGTTTCAGGAAACACCATACACTTCTCCTGAGTGTCTGTTGGCAATTTACATCCCGCCCATCAGCATAACAAGACTCCCAGTTCTCAATGGCCTGTTGCCTTTCTGGATTTTACACTTTTTTCAGATGGCCCTTTTGACCGGGGGGAAGTGAGACTTCATTGTAGTGCAGATTTCCTTTGCAAGCTTGCTTGGTTGGCCAAAAAGGGCGTATGCGTTTTTTCCTGAATATATTCAGGAAAAAACGCATACACCCTTTTTGGCCAAGTGCATCATTGTGGACGTTCTGCCTCTTTTCCTATGCTTTCAATGCAATTCCAGTCTACCTCCTGAAATCGGTTTCCTGCAATTCTGGCCCGCTTTCAAGTCCTCTTGGCAGCCTTACTTCAGTCTATTTTTGGACGATAGCTGTCATTTATAACTCTGCAGGTTTGTGAATTACAGTGCCCCTGAGCTCCTTTCTTCAACTCGCTTTCTTTTGAGCTGACCGCAACACCGCAGGATGTCTTCAGGCCCTAATCTGGTTCAGGCCCGGCATGCTGAGCCTTTGGTTAATTCCTCTTCCTGGTGGGAAATGAGAGTTAAATTTGCCCGTCCAGACACCTCCAGCTAGCCTCTCATTGGTTCTCGCTATTCCTGTTCATCTTCCGCAGAAATTGCAAACTGGACCAAACAGGAGGTTAAAGGGACTGACTCTCCAAGTGGGGAGAGTGTTAGTAAAGCGTCTGGAATGTTGCACCCGAGTACCAGGGGAGGAAAACTGAGACATATTTGAACACGTCTCCCGTTCACATGGTTGATCATACTCTGGGTTCCACATGCATGTTTTAGCTGAAGGAAGAATACCTTAAACCTGGAGAGTTGAGACCCGTGTAATGGGTACCATGCAATATGACTTCAAAGGGTCTTCATTTGCTCACCGAACCTCTCCAATCCTATCACTGCTGCGTTTATGCCCCTGTACACACGCTTGATTCTCTTTTGGAGACATAGCAATCCATAGGTTTTAAGATATTACTAGTCAGGTACATTCTTAGGCGTTTAATATGGGGTGTTGAGTCCATTTCGTTGAGCAAGGAGTAGCTCTTGTCTATTCCATATTTGGCTTAAGGAACTTTATCTGTGCTCATTTCAATCTCTGGTTTTATGCAGCACCCCAACTCACCTTTCCCCTTAAGCAAGCATAAGTTGGTTTTCTAAATTTGAGACCCTGTTCTGTTTTGGAATGCAGTTCCTGTGTAGCCAAGTTTACATTCCGTGTATTAGTGATATCTTATGATGTTTCTTTTTCTGTGTGACTTATTTCAGTTAGAATCATCATACCTGAATCCACTCATTGTGCTGCTAAGGGCCTGATGACACAGATTTCATTGCTGAGTGATATTGCTTTGTAAGTAAATACCACAACTTCTTTATCCATTTTTCACTTTCTGCGATGTTGAACTTGTACTGTAAACGAGGTTCTTGTAAACAGAGCCGTTCCAAACTTTGGGGTGGCTGTGTCTTTTTGATTTTAATTTCCCTAAGCTATAGGACCATAAGTGGAAGTGCCCTAGGCTCTGTTGCTTTGTTTTTTAGATGTTTCAGGAAACACCATACACTTCTCCCGAGTGGTTGTTGGCAATTTACATCCCGCCCATCAGCATAACAAGGCTCCCAGTTCTCCATGGCCTGTCCTGCCTTTCTGGATTTTACACTTTTTTCAGATGGCCCTCTTGACCGGGGGGAAGTGAGACTTCATTGTAGTGCAGATTTCCTTTGCAAGCTTGCTTGGTTGGCCAAAAAGGGCGTATGCGTTTTTTCCTGAATATATTCAGGAAAAAACGCATACGCCCTTTTTGGCCAAGTGCATCATTGTGGACGTTCTGCCTCTTTTCCTATGCTTTCAATGCAATTCCATTCTACCTCCTGAAATCGGTTTCCTGCAATTCTGCCCCGCTTTCAAGTCCTCTTGGCAGCCTTACTTCAGTCTATTTTTGGACGATAGCTGTCATTTATAACTCTGCAGGTTTGTGAATTACAGTGCCCCTGAGCTCCTTTCTTCAACTCGCTTTCTTTTGAGCTGGCCGCAACACCGCAGGATGGCTTCAGGCCCTAATCTGGTTCCGGGCTGGCATGCTGAGCCTTTGGTTATTTCCTATTCCTGGTGGGAAATGAGAGTTAAATTTGCCCGTCCACACACCTCCAGCTAGCCTCTCATTGGTTCTCGCTATTCCTGTTCATCTTCCGCAGAAATTGCAAACTGGGCCAAACAGGAGGTTAAAGGGACTGACTCTCCAAGTCGGGAGAGTGTTAGTAAAGCGTCTGGAATGTTGCACCCGAGTACCAGGGGAGGAAAACGGAGACATATTTGAATACGTCTCCCATTCACATGGTTGATCATACTCTGGGATCCACATGCATGTTTTAGCTGAAGGAAGAATACCTTAAACCAGGAGAGTTGAGACCCGTGTAATGGGTACCATGCAATATGACTTCAAAGGGTCTTCATATGCTCACCGAAACTCTCCAATCCTATCACTGCTGCGTTTATGCCCCTGTACACATGCTTGATTCTCTTTCGGAGACATAGCAATCCATAGGTTTTAAGATACTTACTAGTCAGGTACATTCTTAGGCGTTTAATATGCGGTGTTGAGTCCATTTCGTTGAGCAAGGAGTAGCTCTTGTCTATTCCATATTTGGCTTAAGGAACTTTATCTGTGCTCATTTCAATCTCTGGTTTTATGCAGCACCCCAACTCACCTTTACCCTTAAGCAAGCATAAGTTGGTTTTCTAAATTTGAGACCCTGTTCTGTTCTGTAATTCAGTTCCTGTGTAGCCAAGTTTACATTCCGTGTATTACTGATATCTTATGATGTTTCTTTTTCTGTGTGACTTATTTCAGTTAGAATCATCATACCTGAATCCACTCATTGTGCTGCTAAGGGCCTGATGACACAGATTTCATTGCTGAGTGATATTGCTTTGTAAGTAAATACCACAACTTCTTTATCCATTTTTCACTTTCTGTGATATTGAACTTGTACGGTAAACGAGGTTCTTGTAAACAGAGGCGTCCCAAACTTTGGGGTGGCTGTGTCTTTTTGATTTAAATTTCCCTAAGCTATAGGACCATAAGTGGAAGTGCCCTAGGCTCTGTTGCTTTGTTTTTTAGATGTTTCAGGAAACACCATACACTTCTCCTGAGTGTCTGTTGGCAATTTACATCCCGCCCATCAGCATAACAAGACTCCCAGTTCTCAATGGCCTGTTGCCTTTCTGGATTTTACACTTTTTTCAGATGGCCCTTTTGACCGGGGGGAAGTGAGACTTCATTGTAGTGCAGATTTCCTTTGCAAGCTTGCTTGGTTGGCCAAAAAGGGCGTATGCGTTTTTTCCTGAATATATTCAGGAAAAAACGCATACACCCTTTTTGGCCAAGTGCATCATTGTGGACGTTCTGCCTCTTTTCCTATGCTTTCAATGCAATTCCAGTCTACCTCCTGAAATCGGTTTCCTGCAATTCTGGCCCGCTTTCAAGTCCTCTTGGCAGCCTTACTTCAGTCTATTTTTGGACGATAGCTGTCATTTATAACTCTGCAGGTTTGTGAATTACAGTGCCCCTGAGCTCCTTTCTTCAACTCGGTTTCTTTTGAGCTGGCCGCAACACCGCGGGATGTCTTCAGGCCCTAATCTGGTTCCGGCCCGGCATGCTGAGCCTTTGGTTAATTCCTCTTCCTGGTGGGAAATGAGAGTTAAATTTGCCCGTCCAGACACCTCCAGCTAGCCTCTCATTGGTTCTCGCTATTCCTGTTCATCTTCCGCAGAAATTGCAAACTGGACCAAACAGGAGGTTAAAGGGACTGACTCTCCAAGTGGGGAGAGTGTTAGTAAAGCGTCTGGAATGTTGCACCCGAGTACCAGGGGAGGAAAACTGAGACATATTTGAACACGTCTCCCGTTCACATGGTTGATCATACTTGGGTTCCACATGCATGTTTTAGCTGAAGGAAGAATACCTTAAACCTGGAGAGTTAAGACCCGTGTAATGGGTACCATGCAATATGACTTCAAAGGGTCTTCATTTGCTCACCGAACCTCTCCAATCCTATCACTGCTGCGTTTATGCCCCTGTACACATGCTTGATTCTCTTTCGGAGACATAGCAATCCATAGGTTTTAAGATACTTACTAGTCAGGTACATTCTTAGGCGTTTAATATGCGGTGTTGAGTCCATTTCGTTGAGCAAGGAGTAGCTCTTGTCTATTCCATATTTGGCTTAAGGAACTTTATCTGTGCTCATTTCAATCTCTGGTTTTATGCAGCACCCCAACTCACCTTTCCCCTTAAGCAAGCATAAGTTGGTTTTCTAAATTTGAGACCCTGTTCTGTTCTGTAATTCAGTTCCTGTGTAGCCAAGTTTACATTCCGTGTATTACTGATATCTTATGATGTTTCTTTTTCTGTGTGACTTATTTCAGTTAGAATCATCATACATGAATCCAGTCATTGTGCTGCTAAGGGCCTTGTGACACAGATTTCATTGCTGAGTGATATTGCTTTGTAAGTAAATACCACAACTTCTTTATCCATTTTTCACTTTCTGCGATGTTGAACTTGTACTGTAAACGAGGTTCTTGTAAACAGAGCCATTCGAAAATTTGGGGTGGCTGTGTCTTTTTGATTTTAATTTCCCTAAGCTATAGGACCATAACTGGCAGTGCCCTAGGCTCTGTTGCTTTGTTTTTTAGATGTTTCAGGAAACACCATACACTTCTCCCGAGTGGTTGTTGGCAATTTACATCCCGCCCATCAGCATAACAAGGCTCCCAGTTCTCCATGGCCTGTCCTGCCTTTCTGGATTTTACACTTTTTTCAGATGGCCCGTTTGACCGGGGGAAGTGAGACTTCATTGTAGTGCAGATTTCCTTTGCAAGCTTGCTTGGTTGGCCAAAAAGGGCGTATGCGTTTTTTCCTGAATATATTCAGGAAAAAACGCATACGCCCTTTTTGGCCAAGTGCATCATTGTGGACGTTCTGCCTCTTTTCCTATGCTTTCAATGCAATTCCATTCTACCTCCTGAAATCGGTTTCCTGCAATTCTGCCCCGCTTTCAAGTCCTCTTGGCAGCCTTACTTCAGTCTATTTTTGGACGATAGCTGTCATTTATAACTCTGCAGGTTTGTGAATTACAGTGCCCCTGAGCTCCTTTCTTCAACTCGCTTTCTTTTGAGCTGGCCGCAACACCGCAGGATGGCTTCAGGCCCTAATCTGGTTCCGGGCTGGCATGCTGAGCCTTTGGTTATTTCCTATTCCTGGTGGGAAATGAGAGTTAAATTTGCCCGTCCACACACCTCCAGCTAGCCTCTCATTGGTTCTCGCTATTCCTGTTCATCTTCTGCAGAAATTGCAAACTGGGCCAAACAGGAGGTTAAAGGGACTGACTCTCCAAGTCGGGAGAGTGTTAGTAAAGCGTCTGGAATGTTGCACCCGAGTACCAGGGGAGGAAAACGGAGACATATTTGAATACGTCTCCCATTCACATGGTTGATCATACTCTGGGATCCACATGCATGTTTTAGCTGAAGGAAGAATACCTTAAACCAGGAGAGTTGAGACCCGTGTAATGGGTACCATGCAATATGACTTCAAAGGGTCTTCATATGCTCACCGAAACTCTCCAATCCTATCACTGCTGCGTTTATGCCCCTGTACACATGCTTGATTCTCTTTCGGAGACATAGCAATCCATAGGTTTTAAGATACTTACTAGTCAGGTACATTCTTAGGCGTTTAATATGCGGTGTTGAGTCCATTTCGTTGAGCAAGGAGTAGCTCTTGTCTATTCCATATTTGGCTTAAGGAACTTTATCTGTGCTCATTTCAATCTCTGGTTTTATGCAGCACCCCAACTCACCTTTACCCTTAAGCAAGCATAAGTTGGTTTTCTAAATTTGAGACCCTGTTCTGTTCTGTAATTCAGTTCCTGTGTAGCCAAGTTTACATTCCGTGTATTACTGATATCTTATGATGTTTCTTTTTCTGTGTGACTTATTTCAGTTAGAATCATCATACCTGAATCCACTCATTGTGCTGCTAAGGGCCTGATGACACAGATTTCATTGCTGAGTGATATTGCTTTGTAAGTAAATACCACAACTTCTTTATCCATTTTTCACTTTCTGTGATATTGAACTTGTACGGTAAACGAGGTTCTTGTAAACAGAGGCGTCCCAAACTTTGGGGTGGCTGTGTCTTTTTGATTTAAATTTCCCTAAGCTATAGGACCATAAGTGGAAGTGCCCTAGGCTCTGTTGCTTTGTTTTTTAGATGTTTCAGGAAACACCATACACTTCTCCTGAGTGTCTGTTGGCAATTTACATCCCGCCCATCAGCATAACAAGACTCCCAGTTCTCAATGGCCTGTTGCCTTTCTGGATTTTACACTTTTTTCAGATGGCCCTTTTGACCGGGGGGAAGTGAGACTTCATTGTAGTGCAGATTTCCTTTGCAAGCTTGCTTGGTTGGCCAAAAAGGGCGTATGCGTTTTTTCCTGAATATATTCAGGAAAAAACGCATACACCCTTTTTGGCCAAGTGCATCATTGTGGACGTTCTGCCTCTTTTCCTATGCTTTCAATGCAATTCCAGTCTACCTCCTGAAATCGGTTTCCTGCAATTCTGGCCCGCTTTCAAGTCCTCTTGGCAGCCTTACTTCAGTCTATTTTTGGACGATAGCTGTCATTTATAACTCTGCAGGTTTGTGAATTACAGTGCCCCTGAGCTCCTTTCTTCAACTCGGTTTCTTTTGAGCTGGCCGCAACACCGCGGGATGTCTTCAGGCCCTAATCTGGTTCCGGCCCGGCATGCTGAGCCTTTGGTTAATTCCTCTTCCTGGTGGGAAATGAGAGTTAAATTTGCCCGTCCAGACACCTCCAGCTAGCCTCTCATTGGTTCTCGCTATTCCTGTTCATCTTCCGCAGAAATTGCAAACTGGACCAAACAGGAGGTTAAAGGGACTGACTCTCCAAGTGGGGAGAGTGTTAGTAAAGCGTCTGGAATGTTGCACCCGAGTACCAGGGGAGGAAAACTGAGACATATTTGAACACGTCTCCCGTTCACATGGTTGATCATACTTGGGTTCCACATGCATGTTTTAGCTGAAGGAAGAATACCTTAAACCTGGAGAGTTAAGACCCGTGTAATGGGTACCATGCAATATGACTTCAAAGGGTCTTCATTTGCTCACCGAACCTCTCCAATCCTATCACTGCTGCGTTTATGCCCCTGTACACATGCTTGATTCTCTTTCGGAGACATAGCAATCCATAGGTTTTAAGATACTTACTAGTCAGGTACATTCTTAGGCGTTTAATATGCGGTGTTGAGTCCATTTCGTTGAGCAAGGAGTAGCTCTTGTCTATTCCATATTTGGCTTAAGGAACTTTATCTGTGCTCATTTCAATCTCTGGTTTTATGCAGCACCCCAACTCACCTTTCCCCTTAAGCAAGCATAAGTTGGTTTTCTAAATTTGAGACCCTGTTCTGTTCTGTAATTCAGTTCCTGTGTAGCCAAGTTTACATTCCGTGTATTACTGATATCTTATGATGTTTCTTTTTCTGTGTGACTTATTTCAGTTAGAATCATCATACCTGAATCCACTCATTGTGCTGCTAAGGGCCTTGTGACACAGATTTCATTGCTGAGTGATATTGCTTTGTAAGTAAATACCACAACTTCTTTATCCATTTTTCACTTTCTGCGATGTTGAACTTGTACTGTAAACGAGGTTCTTGTAAACAGAGCCGTTCGAAAATTTGGGGTGGCTGTGTCTTTCTGATTTTAATTTCCCTAAGCTATAGGACCATAACTGGCAGTGCCCTAGGCTCTGTTGCTTTGTTTTTTAGATGTTTCAGGAAACACCATACACTTCTCCCGAGTGGTTGTTGGCAATTTACATCCCGCCCATCAGCATAACAAGGCTCCCAGTTCTCCATGGCCTGTCCTGCCTTTCTGGATTTTACACTTTTTTCAGATGGCCCGTTTGACCGGGGGAAGTGAGACTTCATTGTAGTGCAGATTTCCTTTGCAAGCTTGCTTGGTTGGCCAAAAAGGGCGTATGCGTTTTTTCCTGAATATATTCAGGAAAAAACGCATACGCCCTTTTTGGCCAAGTGCATCATTGTGGACGTTCTGCCTCTTTTCCTATGCTTTCAATGCAATTCCAGTCTACCTCCTGAAATCGGTTTCCTGCAATTCTGCCCCGCTTTCAAGTCCTCTTGGCAGCCTTACTTCAGTCTATTTTTGGACGATAGCTGTCATTTATAACTCTGCAGGTTTGTGAATTACAGTGCCCCTGAGCTCCTTTCTTCAACTTGCTTTCTTGTGACCTGGCCGCAACACCGCAGGATGGCTTCAGGCCCTAATCTGGTTCCGGCACGGCACGCTGAGCCTTTGGTTATTTCCTCTTCCTGGTGGGAAATGAGAGTTAAATTTGCCCGTCCAGACACCTCCTGCTAGCCTCTCATTAGTTCTCGCTATTCCTGTTCATCTTCCGCAGAAATTGCAAACTGGGGCAACCAGGAGGTTAAAGGGATTGACTCTCCAAGTGGGGAGAGTGTTAGTAAAGCGTCTGGAATGTTGCACCCGAGTACCAGGGGAGGAAAACTGAGACATATTTGAACACGTCTCCCGTTCACATGGTTGATCATACTCTGGGTTCCACATGCATGTTTTAGCTGAAGGAAGAATACCTTAAACCTGGAGAGTTGAGACCCGTGTAATGGGTACCATGCAATATGACTTCAAAGGGTCTTCATTTGCTCACCGAACCTCTCCAATCCTATCACTGCTGCGTTTATGCCCCTGTACACACGCTTGATTCTCTTTTGGAGACATAGAAATCCATAGGTTTTAAGATACTTACTAGTCAGGTACATTCTTAGGCGTTTAATATGGGGTTTTGAGTCCATTTCGTTGAGCAAGGAGTAGCTCTTGTCTATTCCATATTTGGCTTAAGGAACTTTATCTGTGCTCATTTCAATCTCTGGTTTTATGCAGCACCCCAACTCACCTTTCCCCTTAAGCAAGCATAAGTTGGTTTTCTTAATTTGAGACCCTGTTCTGTTTTGGAATGCAGTTCCTGTGTAGCCAAGTTTACATTCCGTGTATTACTGATATCTTATGATGTTTCTTTTTCTGTGTGACTTATTTCAGTTAGAATCATCATACCTGAATCCACTCATTGTGCTGCTAAGGGCCTGATGACACAGATTTCATTGCTGAGTGATATTGCTTTGTAAGTAAATACCACAACTTCTTTATCCATTTTTCACTTTCTGCGATGTTGAACTTGTACTGTAAACGAGGTTCTTGTAAACAGAGCCGTTCCAAACTTTGGGGTGGCTGTGTCTTTTTGATTTTAATTTCCCTAAGCTATAGGACCATAAGTGGAAGTGCCCTAGGCTCTGTTGCTTTGTTTTTTAGATGTTTCAGGAAACACCATACACTTCTCCCGAGTGGTTGTTGGCAATTTACATCCCGCCCATCAGCATAACAAGGCTCCCAGTTCTCCATGGCCTGTCCTGCCTTTCTGGATTTTACACTTTTTTCAGATGGCCCTCTTGACCGGGGGGAAGTGAGACTTCATTGTAGTGCAGATTTCCTTTGCAAGCTTGCTTGGTTGGCCAAAAAGGGCGTATGCGTTTTTTCCTGAATATATTCAGGAAAAAACGCATACGCCCTTTTTGGCCAAGTGCATCATTGTGGACGTTCTGCCTCTTTTCCTATGCTTTCAATGCAATTCCAGTCTACCTCCTGAAATCGGTTTCCTGCAATTCTGCCCCGCTTTCAAGTCCTCTTGGCAGCCTTACTTCAGTCTATTTTTGGACGATAGCTGTCATTTATAACACTGCAGGTTTGTGAATTACAGTGCCCCTGAGCTCCTTTCTTCAACTTGCTTTCTTGTGAGCTGGCCGCAACACCGCAGGATGGCTTCAGGCCCTAATCTGGTTCCGGCATGGCACGCTGAGCCTTTGGTTAATTCCTCTTCCTGGTGGGAAATGAGAGTTAAATTTGCCCGTCCAGACACCTCCAGCTAGTCTCTCATTGGTTCTCGCTATTCCTGTTCATCTTCCGCAGAAATTACAAACTGGGCCAAACAGGAGGTTAAAGGCGCTGACTTTCCAAGTGGGGAGAGTGTTATTAAAGCGTCTGGAATGTTGCACCCGAGTACCACGGGAGGAAAACTGAGACATATTTGAACACGTCTCCCATTCACATGGTTGATCATACTCTGGGTTCCACATGCATGTTTTAGCTGAAGGAAGAATACCTTAAACCTGGAGAGTTAAGACCCGTGTAATGGGTACCATGCAATATGACTTCAAAGGGTCTTCATTTGCTCACCGAACCTCTCCAATCCTATCACTGCTGCGTTTATGCCCCTGTACACATGCTTGATTCTCTTTTGGAGACATAGCAATCCATAGGTTTTAAGATACTTACTAGTCAGGTACATTCTTAGGCGTTTAATATGGGGTTTTGAGTCCATTTCGTTGAGCAAGGAGTAGCTCTTGTCTATTCCATATTTGGCTTAAGGAACTTTATCTGTGCTCATTTCAATCTCTGGTTTTATGCAGCACCCCAACTCACCTTTCCCCTTAAACAAGCATAAGTTGGTTTTCTAAATTTGAGACCCTGTTCTATTTTGGAATGCAGTTCCTGTGTAGCCAACTTTACATTCCGTGTATTACTGATATCTTATGATGTTTCTTTTTCTGTGTGACTTATTTCAGTTAGAATCATCGTACCTGAATCCACTCATTATGCTGCTACGGGCCTGATGACATAGATTTCATTGCTGAGTGATACTGCATTGTACGTAAGTACCACAAGTTCTTTATCCATTTTTCACTTTCTGTGATATTGAACTTGTACGGTAAACGAGGTTCTTGTAAACGGAGGCGTCCCAAACTTTGGGGTGGCTGTGTCTTTTTGATTTTAATTTCCCTAAGCTATAGGACCATAAGTGGAAGTGCCCTAGGCTCTGATGCTTTGTTTTTTAGATGTTTCAGGAAACACCATACACTTCTCCTGAGTGTCTGTTGGCAATTTACATCCCGCCCATCAGCATAACAAGGCTCCCAGTTCTCCATGGCCTGTCCTGCCTTTCTGGAGTTTACACTTTTTTCAGATGGCCCTTTTGACCGGGGAGACGTGAGACTTCATTGTAGTGCAGATTTCCTTTGCAAGTTTGCTTGGTTGGCCAAAAAGGGCGTATGCGTTTTTTCCTGTATATATTCAGGAAAAAACGCATATGAACTTTTTGGCCAAGTGCATCATTGTGGACGTTCTGCCTCTTTTCCTATGCTTTCAATGCAATTCCAGTCTACCTCCTGAAATCGGTTTCCTGAAATTCTGCCCCGCTTTCAAGTCCTCTTGGCAGCCTTACTTCAGTCTATTTTTGGACGATAGCTGTCATTTATAACTCTGCAGGTTTGTGAATTACAGTGCCCCTGAGCTCCTTTCTTCAACTCGCTTTCTTGTGACCTGGCCGCAACACCGCAGGATGTCTTCAGGCCCTAATCTGGTTCTGGCACGGCACGCTGAGCCTTTGGTTAATTCCTCTTCCTGGTGGGAAATGAGAGTTAAATTTGCCCATCCAGACACCTCCAGCTAGCCTCTCATTGGTTCTCGCTATTCCTGTTCATCTTCCGCAGAAATTGCAAACTGGGGCAACCAGGAGGTTAAAGGGACTGACTCTCCAAGTGGGGAGAGTGTTAGTAAAGCGTCTGGAATGTTGCACCCGAGTACCAGGGGAGGAAAACTGAGACATATTTGAACACGTCTCCCGTTCACATGGTTGATCATACTTGGGTTCCACATGCATGTTTTAGCTGAAGGAAGAATACCTAAAACCTGGGTAGTTGAAACCCGTGGAATGGGTACCATGCAATATGACTTCAAAGGGTCTTCATTTGCTCACCGAACCTCTCCAATCCTATCACTGCTGCGTTTATGCCCCTGTACACATGCTTGATTCTGTTTCGGAGACATAGCAATCCATAGGTTTTAAGATACTTACTAGTCAGGTGCATTCTTAGGCGTTTAATATGGGGTTTTGTGTCCATTTCGTTGAGCAAGGAGTAGCTCTTGTCTATTCCATATTTGGCTTAAGGAACTTTATCTGTGCTCATTTCAATCTCTGGTTTTATGCAGCACCCCAACTCACCTTTCACCTTAAGCAAGCATAAGTTGGTTTTCTAAATTTGAGACCCTGTTCTGTTTTGGAATGCAGTTCCTGTGTAGCCAAGTTTACATTCCGTGTATTAGTGATATCTTATGATGTTTCTTTTTCTGTGTGACTTATTTCAGTTAGAATCATCGTACCTGAATCCACTCATTATGCTGCTACGGGCCTGATGACATAGATTTCATTGCTGAGTGATACTGCATTGTACGTAAGTACCACAAGTTCTTTATCCATTTTTCACTTTCTGTGATATTGAACTTGTACGGTAAACGAGGTTCTTGTAAACGGAGGCGTCCCAAACTTTGGGGTGGCTGTGTCTTTTTGATTTTAATTTCCCTAAGCTATAGGACCATAAGCGGAAGTGCCCTAGGCTCTGTTGCTTTGTTTTTTAGATGTTTCAGGAAACAACATACACTTCTCCTGAGTGTCTGTTGGCAATTTACATCCCGCCCATCAGCATAACAAGGCTCCCAGTTCTCCATGGCCTGTCCTGCCTTTCTGGATTTTGCACGTTTTTCAGATGGCCCTTTTGACCGGGGAGAAGTGAGACTTCATTGTAGTGCAGATTTCCTTTGCAAGCTTGCTTGGTTGGCCAAAAAGGGCGTATGCGTTTTTTCCTGAATATATTCAGGAAAAAACGCATACGCCCTTTTTGGCCAAGTGCATCATTGTGGACGTTCTGCCTCTTTTCCTATGCTTTCAATGCAATTCCAGTCTACCTCCTGAAATCGGTTTCCTGCAATTCTGCCCCGCTTTCAAGTCCTCTTGGCAGCCTTACTTCAGTCTATTTTTGGACGATAACTGTCATTTATAACTCTGCAGTTTTGTGAATTGCAGTGCCCCTGAGCTCCTTTCTTCAACTCGCTTTCTTGTGACCTGGCCACAACACCGCAGGATGGCTTCAGGCCCTAATCTGGTTCCGGCCCGGCACGCTGAGCCTTTGGTTATTTCCTCTTCCTGGTGGGAAATGAGAGTTAAATTTGCCCGTCCAGACACCTCCAGCTAGTCTCTCATTGGTTCTCGCTATTCCTGTTCATCTTCCGCAGAAATTGCAAACTGGGCCAAACAGGAGGTTAAAGGCGCTGACTCTCCAAGTGGGGAGAGTGTTAGTAAAGCGTCTGGAATGTTGCACCCGAGTACCAGGGGAGGAAAACTGAGACATATTTGAACACGTCTCCCGTTCACATGGTTGATCATACTTGGGTTCCACATGCATGTTTTAGCTGAAGGAAGAATACCTTAAACCTGGGTATTTGAAACCCGTGGAATGGGTACCATGCAATATGACTTCAAAGGGTCTTCATTTGCTCACCGAACCTCTCCAATCCTATCACTGCTGCGTTTATGCCCCTGTACACATGCTTGATTCTCTTTCGGAGACATAGCAATCCATAGGTTTTAAGATACTTACTAGTCAGGTACATTCTTAGGCGTTTAATATGCGGTGTTGAGTCCATTTCGTTGAGCAAGGAGTAGCTCTTGTCTATTCCATATTTGGCTTAAGGAACTTTATCTGTGCTCATTTCAATCTCTGGTTTTATGCAGCACCCCAACTCACCTTTCCCCTTAAGCAAGCATAAGTTGGTTTTCTAAATTTGAGACCCTGTTCTGTTTTGGAATGCAGTTCCTGTGTAGCCAAGTTTACATTCCGTGTATTAGTGATATCTTATGATGTTTCTTTTTCTGTGTGACTTATTTCAGTTAGAATCATCATACCTGAATCCACTCATTGTGCTGCTAAGGGCCTGATGACACAGATTTCATTGCTGAGTGATATTGCTTTGTAAGTAAATACCACAACTTCTTTATCCATTTTTCACTTTCTGCGATGTTGAACTTGTACTGTAAACGAGGTTCTTGTAAACAGAGCCGTTCCAAACTTTGGGGTGGCTGTGTCTTTTTGATTTTAATTTCCCTAAGCTATAGGACCATAAGTGGAAGTGCCCTAGGCTCTGTTGCTTTGTTTTTTAGATGTTTCAGGAAACACCATACACTTCTCCCGAGTGGTTGTTGGCAATTTACATCCCGCCCATCAGCATAACAAGTCTCCCAGTTCTCCATGGCCTGTCCTGCCTTTCTGGATTTTACACTTTTTTCAGATGGCCCTTTTGACCGGGTGGAAGTGAGACTTCATTGTAGTGCAGATTTCCTTTGCAAGCTTGCTTGGTTGGCCAAAAAGGGCGTATGCGTTTTTTCCTGAATATATTCAGGAAAAAACGCATACGCCCTTTTTGGCCAAGTGCATCATTGTGGACGTTCTGCCTCTTTTCCTATGCTTTCAATGCAATTCCAGTCTACCTCCTGAAATCGGTTTCCTGCAATTCTGCCCCGCTTTCAAGTCCTCTTGGCAGCCTTACTTCAGTCTATTTTTGGACGATAGCTGTCATTTATAACTCTGCAGGTTTGTGAATTACAGTGCCCCTGAGCTCCTTTCTTCAACTTGCTTTCTTGTGAGCTGGCCGCAACACCGCAGGATGGCTTCAGGCCCTAATCTGGTTCCGGCATGGCACGCTGAGCCTTTGGTTAATTCCTCTTCCTGGTGGGAAATGAGAGTTAAATTTGCCCGTCCAGACACCTCCAGCTAGTCTCTCATTGGTTCTCGCTATTCCTGTTCATCTTCCGCAGAAATTGCAAACTGGGCCAAACAGGAGGTTAAAGGGACTGACTCTCCAAGTGGGGAGAGTGTTAGTAAAGCGTCTGGAATGTTGCACCCGAGTACCAGGGGAGGAAAACTGAGACATATTTGAACACGTCTCCCATTCACATGGTTGATCATACTTGGGTTCCACATGCATGTTTTAGCTGAAGGAAGAATACCTTAAACCTGGAGAGTTAAGACCCGTGTAATGGGTACCATGCAATATGACTTCAAAGGGTCTTCATTTGCTCACCGAACCTCTCCAATCCTATCACTGCTGCGTTTATGCCCCTGTACACATGCTTGATTCTCTTTCGGAGACATAGCAATCCATAGGTTTTAAGATACTTACTAGTCAGGTACATTCTTAGGCGTTTAATATGCGGTGTTGAGTCCATTTCGTTGAGCAAGGAGTAGCTCTTGTCTATTCCATATTTGGCTTAAGGAACTTTATCTGTGCTCATTTCAATCTCTGGTTTTATGCAGCACCCCAACTCACCTTTCCCCTTAAGCAAGCATAAGTTGGTTTTCTAAATTTGAGACCCTGTTCTGTTCTGTAATTCAGTTCCTGTGTAGCCAAGTTTACATTCCGTGTATTACTGATATCTTATGATGTTTCTTTTTCTGTGTGACTTATTTCAGTTAGAATCATCATACCTGAATCCACTCATTGTGCTGCTAAGGGCCTGATGACACAGATTTCATTGCTGAGTGATATTGCTTTGTAAGTAAATACCACAACTTCTTTATCCATTTTTCACTTTCTGTGATATTGAACTTGTACGGTAAACGAGGTTCTTGTAAACAGAGGCGTCCCAAACTTTGGGGTGGCTGTGTCTTTTTGATTTAAATTTCCCTAAGCTATAGGACCATAAGTGGAAGTGCCCTAGGCTCTGTTGCTTTGTTTTTTAGATGTTTCAGGAAACACCATACACTTCTCCTGAGTGTCTGTTGGCAATTTACATCCCGCCCATCAGCATAACAAGACTCCCAGTTCTCAATGGCCTGTTGCCTTTCTGGATTTTACACTTTTTTCAGATGGCCCTTTTGACCGGGGGGAAGTGAGACTTCATTGTAGTGCAGATTTCCTTTGCAAGCTTGCTTGGTTGGCCAAAAAGGGCGTATGCGTTTTTTCCTGAATATATTCAGGAAAAAACGCATACACCCTTTTTGGCCAAGTGCATCATTGTGGACGTTCTGCCTCTTTTCCTATGCTTTCAATGCAATTCCAGTCTACCTCCTGAAATCGGTTTCCTGCAATTCTGGCCCGCTTTCAAGTCCTCTTGGCAGCCTTACTTCAGTCTATTTTTGGACGATAGCTGTCATTTATAACTCTGCAGGTTTGTGAATTACAGTGCCCCTGAGCTCCTTTCTTCAACTCGCTTTCTTGTGAGCTGGCCGCAACACCGCGGGATGTCTTCAGGCCCTAATCTGGTTCCGGCCCGGCATGCTGAGCCTTTGGTTAATTCCTCTTCCTGGTGGGAAATGAGAGTTAAATTTGCCCGTCCAGACACCTCCAGCTAGCCTCTCATTGGTTCTCGCTATTCCTGTTCATCTTCCGCAGAAATTGCAAACTGGACCAAACAGGAGGTTAAAGGGACTGACTCTCCAAGTGGGGAGAGTGTTAGTAAAGCGTCTGGAATGTTGCACCCGAGTACCAGGGGAGGAAAACTGAGACATATTTGAACACGTCTCCCGTTCACATGGTTGATCATACTTGGGTTCCACATGCATGTTTTAGCTGAAGGAAGAATACCTTAAACCTGGAGAGTTAAGACCCGTGTAATGGGTACCATGCAATATGACTTCAAAGGGTCTTCATTTGCTCACCGAACCTCTCCAATCCTATCACTGCTGCGTTTATGCCCCTGTACACATGCTTGATTCTCTTTCGGAGACATAGCAATCCATAGGTTTTAAGATACTTACTAGTCAGGTACATTCTTAGGCGTTTAATATGCGGTGTTGAGTCCATTTCGTTGAGCAAGGAGTAGCTCTTGTCTATTCCATATTTGGCTTAAGGAACTTTATCTGTGCTCATTTCAATCTCTGGTTTTATGCAGCACCCCAACTCACCTTTCCCCTTAAGCAAGCATAAGTTGGTTTTCTAAATTTGAGACCCTGTTCTGTTCTGTAATTCAGTTCCTGTGTAGCCAAGTTTACATTCCGTGTATTACTGATATCTTATGATGTTTCTTTTTCTGTGTGACTTATTTCAGTTAGAATCATCATACATGAATCCACTCATTGTGCTGCTAAGGGCCTTGTGACACAGATTTCATTGCTGAGTGATATTGCTTTGTAAGTAAATACCACAACTTCTTTATCCATTTTTCACTTTCTGCGATGTTGAACTTGTACTGTAAACGAGGTTCTTGTAAACAGAGCCATTCGAAAATTTGGGGTGGCTGTGTCTTTTTGATTTTAATTTCCCTAAGCTATAGGACCATAACTGGCAGTGCCCTAGGCTCTGTTGCTTTGTTTTTTAGATGTTTCAGGAAACACCATACACTTCTCCCGAGTGGTTGTTGGCAATTTACATCCCGCCCATCAGCATAACAAGGCTCCCAGTTCTCCATGGCCTGTCCTGCCTTTCTGGATTTTACACTTTTTTCAGATGGCCCGTTTGACCGGGGGAAGTGAGACTTCATTGTAGTGCAGATTTCCTTTGCAAGCTTGCTTGGTTGGCCAAAAAGGGCGTATGCGTTTTTTCCTGAATATATTCAGGAAAAAACGCATACGCCCTTTTTGGCCAAGTGCATCATTGTGGACGTTCTGCCTCTTTTCCTATGCTTTCAATGCAATTCCATTCTACCTCCTGAAATCGGTTTCCTGCAATTCTGCCCCGCTTTCAAGTCCTCTTGGCAGCCTTACTTCAGTCTATTTTTGGACGATAGCTGTCATTTATAACTCTGCAGGTTTGTGAATTACAGTGCCCCTGAGCTCCTTTCTTCAACTCGCTTTCTTTTGAGCTGGCCGCAACACCGCAGGATGGCTTCAGGCCCTAATCTGGTTCCGGGCTGGCATGCTGAGCCTTTGGTTATTTCCTATTCCTGGTGGGAAATGAGAGTTAAATTTGCCCGTCCACACACCTCCAGCTAGCCTCTCATTGGTTCTCGCTATTCCTGTTCATCTTCCGCAGAAATTGCAAACTGGGCCAAACAGGAGGTTAAAGGGACTGACTCTCCAAGTCGGGAGAGTGTTAGTAAAGCGTCTGGAATGTTGCACCCGAGTACCAGGGGAGGAAAACGGAGACATATTTGAATACGTCTCCCATTCACATGGTTGATCATACTCTGGGATCCACATGCATGTTTTAGCTGAAGGAAGAATACCTTAAACCAGGAGAGTTGAGACCCGTGTAATGGGTACCATGCAATATGACTTCAAAGGGTCTTCATATGCTCACCGAAACTCTCCAATCCTATCACTGCTGCGTTTATGCCCCTGTACACATGCTTGATTCTCTTTTGGAGACATAGCAATCCATAGGTTTTAAGATACTTACTAGTCAGGTACATTCTTAGGCGTTTAATATGCGGTGTTGAGTCCATTTCGTTGAGCAAGGAGTAGCTCTTGTCTATTCCATATTTGGCTTAAGGAACTTTATCTGTGCTCATTTCAATCTCTGGTTTTATGCAGCACCCCAACTCACCTTTCCCCTTAAGCAAGCATAAGTTGGTTTTCTAAATTTGAGACCCTGTTCTGTTCTGTAATTCAGTTCCTGTGTAGCCAAGTTTACATTCCGTGTATTACTGATATCTTATGATGTTTCTTTTTCTGTGTGACTTATTTCAGTTAGAATCATCATACCTGAATCCACTCATTGTGCTGCTAAGGGCCTGATGACACAGATTTCATTGCTGAGTGATATTGCTTTGTAAGTAAATACCACAACTTCTTTATCCATTTTTCACTTTCTGTGATATTGAACTTGTACGGTAAACGAGGTTCTTGTAAACAGAGGCGTCCCAAACTTTGGGGTGGCTGTGTCTTTTTGATTTAAATTTCCCTAAGCTATAGGACCATAAGTGGAAGTGCCCTAGGCTCTGTTGCTTTGTTTTTTAGATGTTTCAGGAAACACCATACACTTCTCCTGAGTGTCTGTTGGCAATTTACATCCCGCCCATCAGCATAACAAGACTCCCAGTTCTCAATGGCCTGTTGCCTTTCTGGATTTTACACTTTTTTCAGATGGCCCTTTTGACCGGGGGGAAGTGAGACTTCATTGTAGTGCAGATTTCCTTTGCAAGCTTGCTTGGTTGGCCAAAAAGGGCGTATGCGTTTTTTCCTGAATATATTCAGGAAAAAACGCATACACCCTTTTTGGCCAAGTGCATCATTGTGGACGTTCTGCCTCTTTTCCTATGCTTTCAATGCAATTCCAGTCTACCTCCTGAAATCGGTTTCCTGCAATTCTGGCCCGCTTTCAAGTCCTCTTGGCAGCCTTACTTCAGTCTATTTTTGGACGATAGCTGTCATTTATAACTCTGCAGGTTTGTGAATTACAGTGCCCCTGAGCTCCTTTCTTCAACTCGGTTTCTTTTGAGCTGGCCGCAACACCGCGGGATGTCTTCAGGCCCTAATCTGGTTCCGGCCCGGCATGCTGAGCCTTTGGTTAATTCCTCTTCCTGGTGGGAAATGAGAGTTAAATTTGCCCGTCCAGACACCTCCAGCTAGCCTCTCATTGGTTCTCGCTATTCCTGTTCATCTTCCGCAGAAATTGCAAACTGGACCAAACAGGAGGTTAAAGGGACTGACTCTCCAAGTGGGGAGAGTGTTAGTAAAGCGTCTGGAATGTTGCACCCGAGTACCAGGGGAGGAAAACTGAGACATATTTGAACACGTCTCCCGTTCACATGGTTGATCATACTTGGGTTCCACATGCATGTTTTAGCTGAAGGAAGAATACCTTAAACCTGGAGAGTTAAGACCCGTGTAATGGGTACCATGCAATATGACTTCAAAGGGTCTTCATTTGCTCACCGAACCTCTCCAATCCTATCACTGCTGCGTTTATGCCCCTGTACACATGCTTGATTCTCTTTCGGAGACATAGCAATCCATAGGTTTTAAGATACTTACTAGTCAGGTACATTCTTAGGCGTTTAATATGCGGTGTTGAGTCCATTTCGTTGAGCAAGGAGTAGCTCTTGTCTATTCCATATTTGGCTTAAGGAACTTTATCTGTGCTCATTTCAATCTCTGGTTTTATGCAGCACCCCAACTCACCTTTCCCCTTAAGCAAGCATAAGTTGGTTTTCTAAATTTGAGACCCTGTTCTGTTCTGTAATTCAGTTCCTGTGTAGCCAAGTTTACATTCCGTGTATTACTGATATCTTATGATGTTTCTTTTTCTGTGTGACTTATTTCAGTTAGAATCATCATACCTGAATCCACTCATTGTGCTGCTAAGGGCCTTGTGACACAGATTTCATTGCTGAGTGATATTGCTTTGTAAGTAAATACCACAACTTCTTTATCCATTTTTCACTTTCTGCGATGTTGAACTTGTACTGTAAACGAGGTTCTTGTAAACAGAGCCGTTCGAAAATTTGGGGTGGCTGTGTCTTTTTGATTTTAATTTCCCTAAGCTATAGGACCATAACTGGCAGTGCCCTAGGCTCTGTTGCTTTGTTTTTTAGATGTTTCAGGAAACACCATACACTTCTCCCGAGTGGTTGTTGGCAATTTACATCCCGCCCATCAGCATAACAAGGCTCCCAGTTCTCCATGGCCTGTCCTGCCTTTCTGGATTTTACACTTTTTTCAGATGGCCCGTTTGACCGGGGGAAGTGAGACTTCATTGTAGTGCAGATTTCCTTTGCAAGCTTGCTTGGTTGGCCAAAAAGGGCGTATGCGTTTTTTCCTGAATATATTCAGGAAAAAACGCATACGCCCTTTTTGGCCAAGTGCATCATTGTGGACGTTCTGCCTCTTTTCCTATGCTTTCAATGCAATTCCAGTCTACCTCCTGAAATCGGTTTCCTGCAATTCTGCCCCGCTTTCAAGTCCTCTTGGCAGCCTTACTTCAGTCTATTTTTGGACGATAGCTGTCATTTATAACTCTGCAGGTTTGTGAATTACAGTGCCCCTGAGCTCCTTTCTTCAACTTGCTTTCTTGTGACCTGGCCGCAACACCGCAGGATGGCTTCAGGCCCTAATCTGGTTCCGGCACGGCACGCTGAGCCTTTGGTTATTTCCTCTTCCTGGTGGGAAATGAGAGTTAAATTTGCCCGTCCAGACACCTCCTGCTAGCCTCTCATTAGTTCTCGCTATTCCTGTTCATCTTCCGCAGAAATTGCAAACTGGGGCAACCAGGAGGTTAAAGGGATTGACTCTCCAAGTGGGGAGAGTGTTAGTAAAGCGTCTGGAATGTTGCACCCGAGTACCAGGGGAGGAAAACTGAGACATATTTGAACACGTCTCCCGTTCACATGGTTGATCATACTCTGGGTTCCACATGCATGTTTTAGCTGAAGGAAGAATACCTTAAACCTGGAGAGTTGAGACCCGTGTAATGGGTACCATGCAATATGACTTCAAAGGGTCTTCATTTGCTCACCGAACCTCTCCAATCCTATCACTGCTGCGTTTATGCCCCTGTACACACGCTTGATTCTCTTTTGGAGACATAGAAATCCATAGGTTTTAAGATACTTACTAGTCAGGTACATTCTTAGGCGTTTAATATGGGGTTTTGAGTCCATTTCGTTGAGCAAGGAGTAGCTCTTGTCTATTCCATATTTGGCTTAAGGAACTTTATCTGTGCTCATTTCAATCTCTGGTTTTATGCAGCACCCCAACTCACCTTTCCCCTTAAGCAAGCATAAGTTGGTTTTCTTAATTTGAGACCCTGTTCTGTTTTGGAATGCAGTTCCTGTGTAGCCAAGTTTACATTCCGTGTATTACTGATATCTTATGATGTTTCTTTTTCTGTGTGACTTATTTCAGTTAGAATCATCATACCTGAATCCACTCATTGTGCTGCTAAGGGCCTGATGACACAGATTTCATTGCTGAGTGATATTGCTTTGTAAGTAAATACCACAACTTCTTTATCCATTTTTCACTTTCTGCGATGTTGAACTTGTACTGTAAACGAGGTTCTTGTAAACAGAGCCGTTCCAAACTTTGGGGTGGCTGTGTCTTTTTGATTTTAATTTCCCTAAGCTATAGGACCATAAGTGGAAGTGCCCTAGGCTCTGTTGCTTTGTTTTTTAGATGTTTCAGGAAACACCATACACTTCTCCAGAGTGGTTGTTGGCAATTTACATCCCGCCCATCAGCATAACAAGGCTCCCAGTTCTCCATGGCCTGTCCTGCCTTTCTGGATTTTACACTTTTTTCAGATGGCCCTCTTGACCGGGGGGAAGTGAGACTTCATTGTAGTGCAGATTTCCTTTGCAAGCTTGCTTGGTTGGCCAAAAAGGGCGTATGCGTTTTTTCCTGAATATATTCAGGAAAAAACGCATACGCCCTTTTTGGCCAAGTGCATCATTGTGGACGTTCTGCCTCTTTTCCTATGCTTTCAATGCAATTCCAGTCTACCTCCTGAAATCGGTTTCCTGCAATTCTGCCCCGCTTTCAAGTCCTCTTGGCAGCCTTACTTCAGTCTATTTTTGGACGATAGCTGTCATTTATAACACTGCAGGTTTGTGAATTACAGTGCCCCTGAGCTCCTTTCTTCAACTTGCTTTCTTGTGAGCTGGCCGCAACACCGCAGGATGGCTTCAGGCCCTAATCTGGTTCCGGCATGGCACGCTGAGCCTTTGGTTAATTCCTCTTCCTGGTGGGAAATGAGAGTTAAATTTGCCCGTCCAGACACCTCCAGCTAGTCTCTCATTGGTTCTCGCTATTCCTGTTCATCTTCCGCAGAAATTACAAACTGGGCCAAACAGGAGGTTAAAGGCGCTGACTTTCCAAGTGGGGAGAGTGTTATTAAAGCGTCTGGAATGTTGCACCCGAGTACCACGGGAGGAAAACTGAGACATATTTGAACACGTCTCCCATTCACATGGTTGATCATACTCTGGGTTCCACATGCATGTTTTAGCTGAAGGAAGAATACCTTAAACCTGGAGAGTTAAGACCCGTGTAATGGGTACCATGCAATATGACTTCAAAGGGTCTTCATTTGCTCACCGAACCTCTCCAATCCTATCACTGCTGCGTTTATGCCCCTGTACACATGCTTGATTCTCTTTTGGAGACATAGCAATCCATAGGTTTTAAGATACTTACTAGTCAGGTACATTCTTAGGCGTTTAATATGGGGTTTTGAGTCCATTTCGTTGAGCAAGGAGTAGCTCTTGTCTATTCCATATTTGGCTTAAGGAACTTTATCTGTGCTCATTTCAATCTCTGGTTTTATGCAGCACCCCAACTCACCTTTCCCCTTAAACAAGCATAAGTTGGTTTTCTAAATTTGAGACCCTGTTCTATTTTGGAATGCAGTTCCTGTGTAGCCAACTTTACATTCCGTGTATTACTGATATCTTATGATGTTTCTTTTTCTGTGTGACTTATTTCAGTTAGAATCATCGTACCTGAATCCACTCATTATGCTGCTACGGGCCTGATGACATAGATTTCATTGCTGAGTGATACTGCATTGTACGTAAGTACCACAAGTTCTTTATCCATTTTTCACTTTCTGTGATATTGAACTTGTACGGTAAACGAGGTTCTTGTAAACGGAGGCGTCCCAAACTTTGGGGTGGCTGTGTCTTTTTGATTTTAATTTCCCTAAGCTATAGGACC
This sequence comes from Stenella coeruleoalba, assembly GCF_951394435.1. Lineage (NCBI taxonomy): Eukaryota > Metazoa > Chordata > Mammalia > Artiodactyla > Delphinidae > Stenella > Stenella coeruleoalba. Next base: position 365,336 of record NW_027645883.1, on the reverse strand, counting down.
ATAAGTGGAAGTGCCCTAGGCTCTGATGCTTTGTTTTTTAGATGTTTCAGGAAACACCATACACTTCTCCTGAGTGTCTGTTGGCAATTTACATCCCGCCCATCAGCATAACAAGGCTCCCAGTTCTCCATGGCCTGTCCTGCCTTTCTGGAGTTTACACTTTTTTCAGATGGCCCTTCTGACCGGGGAGACGTGAGACTTCATTGTAGTGCAGATTTCCTTTGCAAGTTTGCTTGGTTGGCCAAAAAGGGCGTATGCGTTTTTTCCTGTATATATTCAGGAAAAAACGCATATGAACTTTTTGGCCAAGTGCATCATTGTGGACGTTCTGCCTCTTTTCCTATGCTTTCAATGCAATTCCAGTCTACCTCCTGAAATCGGTTTCCTGAAATTCTGCCCCGCTTTCAAGTCCTCTTGGCAGCCTTACTTCAGTCTATTTTTGGACGATAGCTGTCATTTATAACTCTGCAGGTTTGTGAATTACAGTGCCCCTGAGCTCCTTTCTTCAACGCGCTTTCTTGTGACCTGGCCGCAACACCGCAGGATGTCTTCAGGCCCTAATCTGGTTCTGGCACGGCACGCTGAGCCTTTGGTTAATTCCTCTTCCTGGTGGGAAATGAGAGTTAAATTTGCCCATCCAGACACCTCCAGCTAGCCTCTCATTGGTTCTCGCTATTCCTGTTCATCTTCCGCAGAAATTGCAAACTGGGGCAACCAGGAGGTTAAAGGGACTGACTCTCCAAGTGGGGAGAGTGTTAGTAAAGCGTCTGGAATGTTGCACCCGAGTACCAGGGTACGAAAACTGAGACATATTTGAACACGTCTCCCGTTCACATGGTTGATCATACTTGGGTTCCACATGCATGTTTTAGCTGAAGGAAGAATACCTAAAACCTGGGTAGTTGAAACCCGTGGAATGGGTACCATGCAATATGACTTCAAAGGGTCTTCATTTGCTCACCGAACCTCTCCAATCCTATCACTGCTGCGTTTATGCCCCTGTACACATGCTTGATTCTGTTTCGGAGACATAGCAATCCATAGGTTTTAAGATACTTACTAGTCAGGTGCATTCTTAGGCGTTTAATATGGGGTTTTGTGTCCATTTCGTTGAGCAAGGAGTAGCTCTTGTCTATTCCATATTTGGCTTAAGGAACTTTATCTGTGCTCATTTCAATCTCTGGTTTTATGCAGCACCCCAACTCACCTTTCACCTTAAGCAAGCATAAGTTGGTTTTCTAAATTTGAGACCCTGTTCTGTTTTGGAATGCAGTTCCTGTGTAGCCAAGTTTACATTCCGTGTATTAGTGATATCTTATGATGTTTCTTTTTCTGTGTGACTTATTTCAGTTAGAATCATCGTACCTGAATCCACTCATTATGCTGCTACGGGCCTGATGACATAGATTTCATTGCTGAGTGATACTGCATTGTACGTAAGTACCACAAGTTCTTTATCCATTTTTCACTTTCTGTGATATTGAACTTGTACGGTAAACGAGGTTCTTGTAAACGGAGGCGTCCCAAACTTTGGGGTGGCTGTGTCTTTTTGATTTTAATTTCCCTAAGCTATAGGACCATAAGCGGAAGTGCCCTAGGCTCTGTTGCTTTGTTTTTTAGATGTTTCAGGAAACAACATACACTTCTCCTGAGTGTCTGTTGGCAATTTACATCCCGCCCATCAGCATAACAAGGCTCCCAGTTCTCCATGGCCTGTCCTGCCTTTCTGGATTTTGCACGTTTTTCAGATGGCCCTTTTGACCGGGGAGAAGTGAGACTTCATTGTAGTGCAGATTTCCTTTGCAAGCTTGCTTGGTTGGCCAAAAAGGGCGTATGCGTTTTTTCCTGAATATATTCAGGAAAAAACGCATACGCCCTTTTTGGCCAAGTGCATCATTGTGGACGTTCTGCCTCTTTTCCTATGCTTTCAATGCAATTCCAGTCTACCTCCTGAAATCGGTTTCCTGCAATTCTGCCCCGCTTTCAAGTCCTCTTGGCAGCCTTACTTCAGTCTATTTTTGGACGATAACTGTCATTTATAACTCTGCAGTTTTGTGAATTGCAGTGCCCCTGAGCTCCTTTCTTCAACTCGCTTTCTTGTGACCTGGCCACAACACCGCAGGATGGCTTCAGGCCCTAATCTGGTTCCGGCCCGGCACGCTGAGCCTTTGGTTATTTCCTCTTCCTGGTGGGAAATGAGAGTTAAATTTGCCCGTCCAGACACCTCCAGCTAGTCTCTCATTGGTTCTCGCTATTCCTGTTCATCTTCCGCAGAAATTGCAAACTGGGCCAAACAGGAGGTTAAAGGCGCTGACTCTCCAAGTGGGGAGAGTGTTAGTAAAGCGTCTGGAATGTTGCACCCGAGTACCAGGGGAGGAAAACTGAGACATATTTGAACACGTCTCCCGTTCACATGGTTGATCATACTTGGGTTCCACATGCATGTTTTAGCTGAAGGAAGAATACCTTAAACCTGGGTATTTGAAACCCGTGGAATGGGTACCATGCAATATGACTTCAAAGGGTCTTCATTTGCTCACCGAACCTCTCCAATCCTATCACTGCTGCGTTTATGCCCCTGTACACATGCTTGATTCTCTTTCGGAGACATAGCAATCCATAGGTTTTAAGATACTTACTAGTCAGGTACATTCTTAGGCGTTTAATATGCGGTGTTGAGTCCATTTCGTTGAGCAAGGAGTAGCTCTTGTCTATTCCATATTTGGCTTAAGGAACTTTATCTGTGCTCATTTCAATCTCTGGTTTTATGCAGCACCCCAACTCACCTTTCCCCTTAAGCAAGCATAAGTTGGTTTTCTAAATTTGAGACCCTGTTCTGTTTTGGAATGCAGTTCCTGTGTAGCCAAGTTTACATTCCGTGTATTAGTGATATCTTATGATGTTTCTTTTTCTGTGTGACTTATTTCAGTTAGAATCATCATACCTGAATCCACTCATTGTGCTGCTAAGGGCCTGATGACACAGATTTCATTGCTGAGTGATATTGCTTTGTAAGTAAATACCACAACTTCTTTATCCATTTTTCACTTTCTGCGATGTTGAACTTGTACTGTAAACGAGGTTCTTGTAAACAGAGCCGTTCCAAACTTTGGGGTGGCTGTGTCTTTTTGATTTTAATTTCCCTAAGCTATAGGACCATAAGTGGAAGTGCCCTAGGCTCTGTTGCTTTGTTTTTTAGATGTTTCAGGAAACACCATACACTTCTCCCGAGTGGTTGTTGGCAATTTACATCCCGCCCATCAGCATAACAAGTCTCCCAGTTCTCCATGGCCTGTCCTGCCTTTCTGGATTTTACACTTTTTTCAGATGGCCCTTTTGACCGGGTGGAAGTGAGACTTCATTGTAGTGCAGATTTCCTTTGCAAGCTTGCTTGGTTGGCCAAAAAGGGCGTATGCGTTTTTTCCTGAATATATTCAGGAAAAAACGCATACGCCCTTTTTGGCCAAGTGCATCATTGTGGACGTTCTGCCTCTTTTCCTATGCTTTCAATGCAATTCCAGTCTACCTCCTGAAATCGGTTTCCTGCAATTCTGCCCCGCTTTCAAGTCCTCTTGGCAGCCTTACTTCAGTCTATTTTTGGACGATAGCTGTCATTTATAACTCTGCAGGTTTGTGAATTACAGTGCCCCTGAGCTCCTTTCTTCAACTTGCTTTCTTGTGAGCTGGACGCAACACCGCAGGATGGCTTCAGGCCCTAATCTGGTTCCGGCATGGCACGCTGAGCCTTTGGTTAATTCCTCTTCCTGGTGGGAAATGAGAGTTAAATTTGCCCGTCCAGACACCTCCAGCTAGTCTCTCATTGGTTCTCGCTATTCCTGTTCATCTTCCGCAGAAATTGCAAACTGGGCCAAACAGGAGGTTAAAGGGACTGACTCTCCAAGTGGGGAGAGTGTTAGTAAAGCGTCTGGAATGTTGCACCCGAGTACCAGGGGAGGAAAACTGAGACATATTTGAACACGTCTCCCATTCACATGGTTGATCATACTTGGGTTCCACATGCATGTTTTAGCTGAAGGAAGAATACCTTAAACCTGGAGAGTTAAGACCCGTGTAATGGGTACCATGCAATATGACTTCAAAGGGTCTTCATTTGCTCACCGAACCTCTCCAATCCTATCACTGCTGCATTTATGCCCCTGTACACATGCTTGATTCTCTTTCGGAGACATAGCAATCCATAGGTTTTAAGATACTTACTAGTCAGGTACATTCTTAGGCGTTTAATATGCGGTGTTGAGTCCATTTCGTTGAGCAAGGAGTAGCTCTTGTCTATTCCATATTTGGCTTAAGGAACTTTATCTGTGCTCATTTCAATCTCTGGTTTTATGCAGCACCCCAACTCACCTTTCCCCTTAAGCAAGCATAAGTTGGTTTTCTAAATTTGAGACCCTGTTCTGTTCTGTAATTCAGTTCCTGTGTAGCCAAGTTTACATTCCGTGTATTACTGATATCTTATGATGTTTCTTTTTCTGTGTGACTTATTTCAGTTAGAATCATCATACCTGAATCCACTCATTGTGCTGCTAAGGGCCTTGTGACACAGATTTCATTGTTGAGTGATATTGCTTTGTAAGTAAATACCACAACTTCTTTATCCATTTTTCACTTTCTGCGATGTTGACCTTGTACTGTAAACGAGGTTCTTGTAAACAGAGCCGTTCGAAAATTTGGGGTGGCTGTGTCTTTTTGATTTTAATTTCCCTAAGCTATAGGACCATAACTGGCAGTGCCCTAGGCTCTGTTGCTTTGTTTTTTAGATGTTTCAGGAAACACCATACACTTCTCCCAAGTGGTTGTTGGCAATTTACATCCCGCCCATCAGCATAACAAGGCTCCCAGTTCTCCATGGCCTGTCCTGCCTTTCTGGATTTTACACTTTTTTCAGATGGCCCGTTTGACCGGGGGAAGTGAGACTTCATTGTAGTGCAGATTTCCTTTGCAAGCTTGCTTGGTTGGCCAAAAAGGGCGTATGCGTTTTTTCCTGAATATATTCAGGAAAAAACGCATACGCCCTTTTTGGCCAAGTGCATCATTGTGGACGTTCTGCCTCTTTTCCTATGCTTTCAATGCAGTTCCAGTCTACCTCCTGAAATCGGTTTCCTGCAATTCTGCCCCGCTTTCAAGTCCTCTTGGCAGCCTTACTTCAGTCTATTTTTGGACGATAGCTGTCATTTATAACTCTGCAGGTTTGTGAATTACAGTGCCCCTGAGCTCCTTTCTTCAACTCGCTTTCTTGTGACCTGGCCGCAACACCGCAGGATGGCTTCAGGCCCTAATCTGGTTCCGGCACGGCACGCTGAGCCTTTGGTTATTTCCTCTTCCTGGTGGGAAATGAGAGTTAAATTTGCCCGTCCAGACACCTCCAGCTAGCCTCTCATTGGTTCTCGCTATTCCTGTTCATCTTCCGCAGAAATTGCAAACTGGGGCAACCAGGAGGTTAAAGGGACTGACTCTCCAAGTGGGGAGAGTGTTAGTAAAGCGTCTGGAATGTTGCACCCGAGTACCAGGGGAGGAAAACTGAGACATATTTGAACACGTCTCCCGTTCACATGGTTGATCATACTCTGGGTTCCACATGCATGTTTTAGCTGAAGGAAGAATACCTTAAACCTGGAGAGTTGAGACCCGTGTAATGGGTACCATGCAATATGACTTCAAAGGGTCTTCATTTGCTCACCGAACCTCTCCAATCCTATCACTGCTGCGTTTATGCCCCTGTACACACGCTTGATTCTCTTTTGGAGACATAGAAATCCATAGGTTTTAAGATACTTACTAGTCAGGTACATTCTTAGGCGTTTAATATGGGGTTTTGAGTCCATTTCGTTGAGCAAGGAGTAGCTCTTGTCTATTCCATATTTGGCTTAAGGAACTTTATCTGTGCTCATTTCAATCTCTGGTTTTATGCAGCACCCCAACTCACCTTTCCCCTTAAGCAAGCATAAGTTGGTTTTCTTAATTTGAGACCCTGTTCTGTTTTGGAATGCAGTTCCTGTGTAGCCAAGTTTACATTCCGTGTATTACTGATATCTTATGATGTTTCTTTTTCTGTGTGACTTATTTCAGTTAGAATCATCATACCTGAATCCACTCATTGTGCTGCTAAGGGCCTGATGACACAGATTTCATTGCTGAGTGATATTGCTTTGTAAGTAAATACCACAACTTCTTTATCCATTTTTCACTTTCTGCGATGTTGAACTTGTACTGTAAACGAGGTTCTTGTAAACAGAGCCGTTCCAAACTTTGGGGTGGCTGTGTCTTTTTGATTTTAATTTCCCTAAGCTATAGGACCATAAGTGGAAGTGCCCTAGGCTCTGTTGCTTTGTTTTTTAGATGTTTCAGGAAACACCATACACTTCTCCCGAGTGGTTGTTGGCAATTTACATCCCGCCCATCAGCATAACAAGGCTCCCAGTTCTCCATGGCCTGTCCTGCCTTTCTGGATTTTACACTTTTTTCAGATGGCCCTCTTGACCGGGGGGAAGTGAGACTTCATTGTAGTGCAGATTTCCTTTGCAAGCTTGCTTGGTTGGCCAAAAAGGGCGTATGCGTTTTTTCCTGAATATATTCAGGAAAAAACGCATACGCCCTTTTTTGCCAAGTGCATCATTGTGGACGTTCTGCCTCTTTTCCTATGCTTTCAATGCAATTCCAGTCTACCTCCTGAAATCGGTTTCCTGCAATTCTGCCCCGCTTTCAAGTCCTCTTGGCAGCCTTACTTCAGTCTATTTTTGGACGATAGCTGTCATTTATAACACTGCAGGTTTGTGAATTACAGTGCCCCTGAGCTCCTTTCTTCAACTTGCTTTCTTGTGAGCTGGCCGCAACACCGCAGGATGGCTTCAGGCCCTAATCTGGTTCCGGCATGGCACGCTGAGCCTTTGGTTAATTCCTCTTCCTGGTGGGAAATGAGAGTTAAATTTGCCCGTCCAGACACCTCCAGCTAGTCTCTCATTGGTTCTCGCTATTCCTGTTCATCTTCCGCAGAAATTACAAACTGGGCCAAACAGGAGGTTAAAGGCGCTGACTTTCCAAGTGGGGAGAGTGTTATTAAAGCGTCTGGAATGTTGCACCCGAGTACCACGGGAGGAAAACTGAGACATATTTGAACACGTCTCCCATTCACATGGTTGATCATACTCTGGGTTCCACATGCATGTTTTAGCTGAAGGAAGAATACCTTAAACCTGGAGAGTTAAGACCCGTGTAATGGGTACCATGCAATATGACTTCAAAGGGTCTTCATTTGCTCACCGAACCTCTCCAATCCTATCACTGCTGCGTTTATGCCCCTGTACACATGCTTGATTCTCTTTTGGAGACATAGCAATCCATAGGTTTTAAGATACTTACTAGTCAGGTACATTCTTAGGCGTTTAATATGGGGTTTTGAGTCCATTTCGTTGAGCAAGGAGTAGCTCTTGTCTATTCCATATTTGGCTTAAGGAACTTTATCTGTGCTCATTTCAATCTCTGCTTTTATGCAGCACCCCAACTCACCTTTCCCCTTAAGCAAGCATAAGTTGGTTTTCTAAATTTGAGACCCTGTTCTATTTTGGAATGCAGTTCCTGTGTAGCCAACTTTACATTCCGTGTATTACTGATATCTTATGATGTTTCTTTTTCTGTGTGACTTATTTCAGTTAGAATCATCGTACCTGAATCCACTCATTATGCTGCTACGGGCCTGATGACATAGATTTCATTGCTGAGTGATACTGCATTGTACGTAAGTACCACAAGTTCTTTATCCATTTTTCACTTTCTGTGATATTGAACTTGTACGGTAAATGAGGTTCTTGTAAACGGAGGCGTCCCAAACTTTGGGGTGGCTGTGTCTTTTTGATTTTAATTTCCCTAAGCTATAGGACCATAAGTGGAAGTGCCCTAGGCTCTGATGCTTTGTTTTTTAGATGTTTCAGGAAACACCATACACTTCTCCTGAGTGTCTGTTGGCAATTTACATCCCGCCCATCAGCATAACAAGGCTCCCAGTTCTCCATGGCCTGTCCTGCCTTTCTGGAGTTTACACTTTTTTCAGATGGCCCTTTTGACCGGGGAGACATGAGACTTCATTGTAGTGCAGATTTCCTTTGCAAGTTTGCTTGGTTGGCCAAAAAGGGCGTATGCGTTTTTTCCTGTATATATTCAGGAAAAAACGCATATGAACTTTTTGGCCAAGTGCATCATTGTGGACGTTCTGCCTCTTTTCCTATGCTTTCAATGCAATTCCAGTCTACCTCCTGAAATCGGTTTCCTGAAATTCTGCCCCACTTTCAAGTCCTCTTGGCAGCCTTACTTCAGTCTATTTTTGGACGATAGCTGTCATTTATAACTCTGCAGGTTTGTGAATTACAGTGCCCCTGAGCTCCTTTCTTCAACTCGCTTTCTTGTGACCTGGCCGCAACACCGCAGGATGTCTTCAGGCCCTAATCTGGTTCTGGCACGGCACGCTGAGCCTTTGGTTAATTCCTCTTCCTGGTGGGAAATGAGAGTTAAATTTGCCCATCCAGACACCTCCAGCTAGCCTCTCATTGGTTCTCGCTATTCCTGTTCATCTTCCACAGAAATTGCAAACTGGGCCAAACAGGAGGTTAAAGGGACTGACTCTCCAAGTGGGGAGAGTGTTAGTAAAGCGTCTGGAATGTTGCACCCGAGTACCAGGGTACGAAAACTGAGACATATTTGAACACGTCTCCCGTTCACATGGTTGATCATACTTGGGTTCCACATGCATGTTTTAGCTGAAGGAAGAATACCTAAAACCTGGGTAGTTGAAACCCGTGGAATGGGTACCATGCAATATGACTTCAAAGGGTCTTCATTTGCTCACCGAACCTCTCCAATCCTATCACTGCTGCGTTTATGCCCCTGTACACATGCTTGATTCTGTTTCGGAGACATAGCAATCCATAGGTTTTAAGATACTTACTAGTCAGGTGCATTCTTAGGCGTTTAATATGGGGTTTTGTGTCCATTTCGTTGAGCAAGGAGTAGCTCTTGTCTATTCCATATTTGGCTTAAGGAACTTTATCTGTGCTCATTTCAATCTCTGGTTTTATGCAGCACCCCAACTCACCTTTCACCTTAAGCAAGCATAAGTTGGTTTTCTAAATTTGAGACCCTGTTCTGTTTTGGAATGCAGTTCCTGTGTAGCCAAGTTTACATTCCGTGTATTAGTGATATCTTATGATGTTTCTTTTTCTGTGTGACTTATTTCAGTTAGAATCATCGTACCTGAATCCACTCATTATGCTGCTACGGGCCTGATGACATAGATTTCATTGCTGAGTGATACTGCATTGTACGTAAGTACCACAACTTCTTTATCCATTTTTCACTTTCTGTGATATTGAACTTGTACGGTAAACGAGGTTCTTGTAAACGGAGGCGTCCCAAACTTTGGGGTGGCTGTGTCTTTTTGATTTTAATTTCCCTAAGCTATAGGACCATAAGCGGAAGTGCCCTAGGCTCTGTTGCTTTGTTTTTTAGATGTTTCAGGAAACAACATACACTTCTCCTGAGTGTCTGTTGGCAATTTACATCCCGCCCATCAGCATAACAAGGCTCCCAGTTCTCCATGGCCTGTCCTGCCTTTCTGGATTTTGCACGTTTTTCAGATGGCCCTTTTGACCGGGGAGAAGTGAGACTTCATTGTAGTGCAGATTTCCTTTGCAAGCTTGCTTGGTTGGCCAAAAAGTGCGTATGCGTTTTTTCCTGAATATATTCAGGAAAAAACGCATACGCCCTTTTTGGCCAAGTGCATCATTGTGGACGTTCTGCCTCTTTTCCTATGCTTTCAATGCAATTCCAGTCTACCTCCTGAAATCGGTTTCCTGCAATTCTGCCCCGCTTTCAAGTCCTCTTGGCAGCCTTACTTCAGTCTATTTTTGGACGATAACTGTCATTTATAACTCTGCAGTTTTGTGAATTGCAGTGCCCCTGAGCTCCTTTCTTCAACTCGCTTTCTTGTGACCTGGCCACAACACCGCAGGATGGCTTCAGGCCCTAATCTGGTTCCGGCCCGGCACGCTGAGCCTTTGGTTATTTCCTCTTCCTGGTGGGAAATGAGAGTTAAATTTGCCCGTCCAGACACCTCCAGCTAGTCTCTCATTGGTTCTCGCTATTCCTGTTCATCTTCCGCAGAAATTGCAAACTGGGCCAAACAGGAGGTTAAAGGCGCTGACTCTCCAAGTGGGGAGAGTGTTAGTAAAGCGTCTGGAATGTTGCACCCGAGTACCAGGGGAGGAAAACTGAGACATATTTGAACACGTCTCCCGTTCACATGGTTGATCATACTTGGGTTCCACATGCATGTTTTAGCTGAAGGAAGAATACCTTAAACCTGGGTATTTGAAACCCGTGGAATGGGTACCATGCAATATGACTTCAAAGGGTCTTCATTTGCTCACCAAACCTCTCCAATCCTATCACTGCTGCGTTTATGCCCCTGTACACATGCTTGATTCTCTTTCGGAGACATAGCAATCCATAGGTTTTAAGATACTTACTAGTCAGGTACATTCTTAGGCGTTTAATATGCGGTGTTGAGTCCATTTCGTTGAGCAAGGAGTAGCTCTTGTCTATTCCATATTTGGCTTAAGGAACTTTATCTGTGCTCATTTCAATCTCTGGTTTTATGCAGCACCCCAACTCACCTTTCCCCTTAAGCAAGCATAAGTTGGTTTTCTAAATTTGAGACCCTGTTCTGTTCTGTAATTCAGTTCCTGTGTAGCCAAGTTTACATTCCGTGTATTACTGATAACTTATGATGTTTCTTTTTCTGTGTGACTTATTTCAGTTAGAATCATCATACCTGAATCCACTCCTTGTGCTGCTAAGGGCCTGATGACACAGATTTCATTGCTGAGTGATATTGCTTTGTAAGTAAATACCACAACTTTTTTATCCATTTTTCACTTTCTGCGATGTTGAACTTGTACTGTAAACGAGGTTCTTGTAAACAGAGCCGTTCCAAACTTTGGGGTGGCTGTGTCTTTTTGATTTTAAATTCCCTAAGCTATAGGACCATAAGTGGAAGTGCCCTAGGCTCTGTTGCTTTGTTTTTTCGATGTTTCAGGAAACACCATACACTTCTCCCGAGTGTTTGTTGGCAATTTACATCCCACCATTCAGCATAACAAGGTTCCCAGTTCTCCATGGCCTGTCCTGCCTTTCTGGATTTTACACTTTTTTCAGATGGCCCTTTTGACCGGGGGGAAGTGAGACTTCATTGTAGTGCAGATTTCCTTTGCAAGCTTGCTTGGTTGGCCAAAAAGGGCGTATGAATATATTCAGGAAAAAACGCATACGCCCTAATTGGCCAAGTGCATCATTGTGGACGTTCTGCCTCTTTTCCTATGCTTTCAATGCAATTCCAGTCTACCTCCTGAAATCGGTTTCCTGCAATTCTGCCCCGCTTTCAAGTCCTCTTGGCAGCCTTACTTCAGTCTATTTTTGGACGATAGCTGTCATTTATAACTCTGCAGGTTTGTGAATTACAGTGCCCCTGAGCTGCTTTCTTCAACTCGCTTTCTTTTGAGCTGGCCGCAACACCGCAGGATGACTTCAAGCCCTAATCTGGTTCCGGCACGGCACACTGAGCCTTTGGTTATTTCCTCTTCCTGGTGGGAAATGAGAGTTAAATTTGCCCGTCCAGACACCTCCAGCTAGCCTCTCATTGGTTCTCGCTATTCCTGTTCATCTTCCGCAGAAATTGCAAACTGGGCCAAACAGGAGGTTAAAGGCGCTGACTTTCCAAGTGGGGAGAGTGTTAGTAAAGCGTCTGGAATGTTGCACCCGAGTATCAGGGGAAGAAAACTGAGACATATTTGAACACGTCTCCCGTTCACATGGTTGATCATACTTGGGTTCCACATGCATGTTGTAGCTGAAGGAAGAATACCTAAAACCTGGGTAGTTGAAACCCGTGGAATGGGTACCATGCAATATGACTTCAAAGGGTCTTCATTTGCTCACCGAACCTCTCCAATCCTATCACTGCTGCGTTTATGCCCCTGTACACACGCTTGATTCTCTTTTGGAGACATAGCAATCCATAGGTTTTAAGATACTTAGTAGTCAGGTACATTCTTAGGCGTTTAATATGGGGTTTTGAGTCCATTTCGTTGAGCAAGGAGTAGCTCTTGTCTATTCCATATTTGGCTTAAGGAACTTTATCTGTGCTCATTTCAATCTCTGGTTTTATACAGCACCCCAACTCACCTTTACCCTTAAGCAAGCATAAGTTGGTTTTCTAAATTTGAGACCCTGTTCTGTTTTGGAATGCAGTTCCTGTGTAGCCAAGTTTACATTCCGTGTATTACTGATATCTTATGATGTTTCTTTTTCTGTGTGACTTATTTCAGTTAGAATCATCGTACCTGAATCCACTCATTATGCTGCTACGGGCCTGATGACATAGATTTCATTGCTGAGTGATACTGCATTGTACGTAAGTACCACAACTTCTTTATCCATTTTTCACTTTCTGCGATGTTGAACTTGTACTGTAAACGAGGTTCTTGTAAACAGAGCCGTTCCAAACTTTGGGGTGGCTGTGTCTTTTTGATTTTAATTTCCCTAAGCTATAGGACCATAAGTGGAAGTGCCCTAGGCTCTGTTGCTTTGTTTTTTCGATGTTTCAGGAAACACCATACACTTCTCCCGAGTGGTTGTTGGCAATTTACATCCCGACCATCAGCATAACAAGGCTCCCAGTTCTCCATGGCCTGTCCTGCCTTTCTGGATTTTACACTTTTTTCAGATGGCCCTTTTGACCGGGGGGAAGTGAGACTTCATTGTAGTGCTGATTTCCTTTGCAAGCTTGCTTGGTTGGCCAAAAAGGGCGTATGCGTTTTTTCCTGAATATATTCAGGAAAAAACGCATACGCCCTTTTTGGCCAAGTGCATCATTGTGTACGTTCTGCCTCTTTTCCTATGCTTTCAATGCAATTCCAGTCTACCTCCTGAAATCGGTTTCCTGCAATTCTGCCCCGCTTTCAAGTCCTCTTGGCAGCCTTACTTCAGTCTATTTTTGGACGATAGCTGTCATTTATAACTCTGCGGGTTTGTGAATTACAGTGCCCCTGAGCTCCTTTCTTCAACTCGCTTTCTTGTGAGCTGGCCGCAACACCGCAGGATGGCTTCAGGCCCTAATCTGGTTCCGGCACGGCACACTGAGCCTTTGGTTATTTCCTCTTCCTGGTGGGAAATGAGAGTTAAATTTGCCCGTCCAGACACCTCCAGCTAGCCTCTCATTGGTTCTCGCTATTCCTGTTCATCTTCCACAGAAATTGCAAACTGGGCCAAACAGGAGGTTAAAGGGACTGACTCTCCAAGTGGGGAGAGTGTTAGTAAAGCGTCTGGAATTTTGCACCCAAGTACCAGGGGAGGAAAACTGAGACATATTTGAACACGTCTCCCATTCACATGGTTGATCATACTTGGGTTCCACATGCATGTTTTAGCTGAAGGAAGAATACCTAAAACCTGGGTAGTTGAAACCCGTGGAATGGGTACCATGCAATATGACTTCAAAGGGTCTTCATTTGCTCACCAAACCTCTCCAATCCTATCACTGCTGCGTTTATGCCCCTGTAAACATGCTTGATTCTCTTTTGGAGACATAGCAATCCATAGGTTTTAAGATACTTACTAATCAGGTACATTCTTAGGCGTTTAATATGCGGTGTTGAGTCCATTTCGTTGAGCAAGGAGTAGCTCTTGTCTATTCCATATTTGGCTTAAGGAACTTTATCTGTGCTCATTTCAATCTCTGGTTTTATGCAGCACCCCAACTCACCTTTCCCCTTAAGCAAGCATAAGTTGGTTTTCTAAATTTGAGACCCTGTTCTGTTCTGTAATTCAGTTCCTGTGTAGCCAAGTTTACATTCCGTGTATTACTGATATCTTATGAGGTTTCTTTTTCTGTGTGACTTATTTCAGTTAGAATCATCATACCTGAATCCACTCATTGTGCTGCTAAGGGCCTGATGACACAGATTTCATTGCTGAGTGATATTGCTTTGTAAGTAAATACCACAACATCTTTATCCATTTTTCACTTTCTGCGATGTTGAACTTGTACTGTAAACGAGGTTCTTGTACACAGAGCCGTTCGAAACTTTGGGGTGGCTGTGTCTTTTTGATTTTAATTTCCCTAAGCTATAGGACCATAAGTGGAAGTGCCCTAGGTTCTGTTGCTTTGTTTTTTAGATGTTTCAGGAAACACCATACACTTCTCCCGAGTGGTTGTTGGCAATTTACATCCCGCCCATCAGCATAACAAGGCTCCCAGTTCTCCATGGCCTGTCCTGCCTTTCTGGATTTTACACTTTTTTCAGATGGCCCTCTTGACCGGGGGGAAGTGAGACTTCATTGTAGTGCAGATTTCCTTTGCAAGCTTGCTTGGTTGGCCAAAAAGGGCGTATGCGTTTTTTCCTGAATATATTCAGGAAAAAACGCATACGCCCTTTTTGGCCAAGTGCATCATTGTGGACGTTCGGCCTCTTTTCCTATGCTTTCAATGCAATTCCAGTCTACCTCCTGAAATCGGTTTCCTGCAATTCTGCCCCGCTTTCAAGTCCTCTTGGCAGCCTTACTTCAGTATATTTTTGGACGATAGCTGTCATTTATAACTCTGCAGGTTTGTGAATTACAGTGCCCCTGAGCTCCTTTCTTCAACTCGCTTTCTTGTGAGCTGGCCGCAACACCGCAGGATGGCTTCAGGCCCTAATCTGGTTCTGGCACAGCACACTGAGCCTTTGGTTATTTCCTCTTCCTGGTGGGAAATGAGAGTTAAATTTTCCCACCAGACACCTCCAGCTAGCCTCTCATTGGTTCTCGCTATTCCTGTTCATCTTCCGCAGAAATTGCAAACTGGGCCAAACAGGAGGTTAAAGGCGCTGACTCTCCAAGTGGGGAGAGTGTTAGTAAAGCGTCTGGAATGTTGCACCCGAGTACCAGGGGAGGAAAACTGAGACATATTTGAACACGTCTCCCGTTCACATGGTTGATCATACTTGGGTTCCACATGCATGTTTTAGCTGAAGGAAGAATACCTTAAACCTGGGTATTTGAAACCCGTGGAATGGGTACCATGCAATATGACTTCAAAGGGTCTTCATTTGCTCACCGAACCTCTCCAATCCTATCACTGCTGCGTTTATGCCCCTGTACACATGCTTGATTCTCTTTCGGAGACATAGCAATCCATAGGTTTTAAGATACTTACTAGTCAGGTACATTCTTAGGCGTTTAATATGCGGTGTTGAGTCCATTTCGTTGAGCAAGGAGTAGCTCTTGTCTATTCCATATTTGGCTTAAGGAACTTTATCTGTGCTCATTTCAATCTCTGGTTTTATGCAGCACCCCAACTCACCTTTCCCCTTAAGCAAGCATAAGTTGGTTTTCTAAATTTGAGACCCTGTTCTGTTCTGTAATTCAGTTCCTGTGTAGCCAAGTTTACATTCCGTGTATTACTGATATCTTATGATGTTTCTTTTTCTGTGTGACTTATTTCAGTTAGAATCATCATACCTGAATCCACTCCTTGTGCTGCTAAGGGCCTGATGACACAGATTTCATGGCTGAGTGATATTGCTTTGTAAGTAAATACCACAACTTTTTTATCCATTTTTCACTTTCTGTGATGTTGAACTTGTACTGTAAACGAGGTTCTTGTAAACAGAGCCGTTCCAAACTTTGGGGTGGCTGTGTCTTTTTGATTTTAAATTCCCTAATCTATAGGACCATAAGTGGAAGTGCCCTAGGCTCTGTTGCTTTGTTTTTTAGATGTTTCAGGAAACACCATACACTTCTCTCGAGTGTTTGTTGGCAATTTACATCCCACCATTCAGCATAACAAGGCTCCCAGTTCTCCATGGCCTGTCCTGCCTTTCTGGATTTTACACTTTTTTCAGATGGCCCTTTTGACCGGGGGGAAGTGAGACTTCATTGTAGTGCAGATTTCCTTTGCAAGCTTGCTTGGTTGGCCAAAAAGGGCGTATGAATATATTCAGGAAAAAACGCATACGCCCTTATTGGCCAAGTGCATCATTGTGGACGTTCTGCCTCTTTTCCTATGCTTTCAATGCAATTCCAGTCTACCTCCTGAAATCGGTTTCCTGCAATTCTGCCCCGCTTTCAAGTCCTCTTGGCAGCCTTACTTCAGTCTATTTTTGGACGATAGCTGTCATTTATAACTCTGCAGGTTTGTGAATTACAGTGCCCCTGAGCTGCTTTCTTCAACTCGCTTTCTTTTGAGCTGGCCGCAACACCGCAGGATGACTTCAAGCCCTAATCTGGTTCCGGCACGGCACACTGAGCCTTTGGTTATTTCCTCTTCCTGGTGGGAAATGAGAGTTAAATTTGCCCGTCCAGACACCTCCAGCTAGCCTCTCATTGGTTCTCGCTATTCCTGTTCATCTTCCGCAGAAATTGCAAACTGGGCCAAACAGGAGGTTAAAGTCGCTGACTTTCCAAGTGGGGAGAGTGTTAGTAAAGCGTCTGGAATGTTGCACCCGAGTACCAGGGGAAGAAAACTGAGACATATTTGAACACGTCTCCCGTTCACATGGTTGATCATACTTGGGTTCCACATGCATGTTTTAGATGAAGGAAGAATACCTAAAACCTGGGTAGTTGAAACCCGTGGAATGGGTACCATGCAATATGACTTCAAAGGGTCTTCATTTGCTCACCGAACCTCTCCAATCCTATCACTGCTGCGTTTATGCCCCTGTACACACGCTTGATTCTCTTTTGGAGACATAGCAATCCATAGGTTTTAAGATACTTACTAGTCAGGTACATTCTTAGGCGTTTAATATGGGGTTTTGAGTCCATTTCGTTGAGCAAGGAGTAGCTCTTGTCTATTCCATATTTGGCTTAAGGAACTTTATCTGTGCTCATTTCAATCTCTGGTTTTATGCAGCACCCCAACTCACCTTTACCCTTAAGCAAGCATAAGTTGGTTTTCTAAATTTGAGACCCTGTTCTGTTTTGGAATGCAGTTCCTGTGTAGCCAAGTTTACATTCCGTGTATTACTGATATCTTATGATGTTTCTTTTTCTGTGTGACTTATTTCAGTTAGAATCATCGTACCTGAATCCACTCATTATGCTGCTACGGGCCTGATGACATAGATTTCATTGCTGAGTGATACTGCATTGTACGTAAGTACCACAACTTCTTTATCCATTTTTCACTTTCTGCGATGTTGAACTTGTACTGTAAACGATGTTCTTGTAAACAGAGCCGTTCCAAACTTTGGGGTGGCTGTGTCTTTTTGATTTTAATTTCCCTAAGCTATAGGACCATAAGTGGAAGTGCCCTAGGCTCTGTTGCTTTGTTTTTTCGATGTTTCAGGAAACACCATACACTTCTCCCGAGTGGTTGTTGGCAATTTACATCCCGACCATCAGCATAACAAGGCTCCCAGTTCTCCATGGCCTGTCCTGCCTTTCTGGATTTTACACTTTTTTCAGATGGCCCTTTTGACCGGGGGGAAGTGAGACTTCATTGTAGTGCTGATTTCCTTTGCAAGCTTGCTTGGTTGGCCAAAAAGGGCGTATGCGTTTTTTCCTGAATATATTCAGGAAAAAACGCATACGCCCTTTTTGGCCAAGTGCATCATTGTGTACGTTCTGCCTCTTTTCCTATGCTTTCAATGCAATTCCAGTCTACCTCCTGAAATCGGTTTCCTGCAATTCTGCCCCGCTTTCAAGTCCTCTTGGCAGCCTTACTTCAGTCTATTTTTGGACGATAGCTGTCATTTATAACTCTGCGGGTTTGTGAATTACAGTGCCCCTGAGCTCCTTTCTTCAACTCGCTTTCTTGTGAGCTGGCCGCAACACCGCAGGATGGCTTCAGGCCCTAATCTGGTTCCGGCACGGCACACTGAGCCTTTGGTTATTTCCTCTTCCTGGTGGGAAATGAGAGTTAAATTTGCCCGTCCAGACACCTCCAGCTAGCCTCTCATTGGTTCTCGCTATTCCTGTTCATCTTCCACAGAAATTGCAAACTGGGCCAAACAGGAGGTTAAAGGGACTGACTCTCCAAGTGGGGAGAGTGTTAGTAAAGCGTCTGGAATGTTGCACCCAAGTACCAGGGGAGGAAAACTGAGACATATTTGAACACGTCTCCCATTCACATGGTTGATCATACTTGGGTTCCACATGCATGTTTTAGCTGAAGGAAGAATACCTAAAACCTGGGTAGTTGAAACCCGTGGAATGGGTACCATGCAATATGACTTCAAAGGGTCTTCATTTGCTCACCAAACCTCTCCAATCCTATCACTGCTGCGTTTATGCCCCTGTAAACATGCTTGATTCTCTTTTGGAGACATAGCAATCCATAGGTTTTAAGATACTTACTAATCAGGTACATTCTTAGGCGTTTAATATGCGGTGTTGAGTCCATTTCGTTGAGCAAGGAGTAGCTCTTGTCTATTCCATATTTGGCTTAAGGAACTTTATCTGTGCTCATTTCAATCTCTGGTTTTATGCAGCACCCCAACTCACCTTTCCCCTTAAGCAAGCATAAGTTGGTTTTCTAAATTTGAGACCCTGTTCTGTTCTGTAATTCAGTTCCTGTGTAGCCAAGTTTACATTCCGTGTATTACTGATATCTTATGAGGTTTCTTTTTCTGTGTGACTTATTTCAGTTAGAATGATCATACCTGAATCCACTCATTGTGCTGCTAAGGGCCTGATGACACAGATTTCATTGCTGAGTGATATTGCTTTGTAAGTAAATACCACAACATCTTTATCCATTTTTCACTTTCTGCGATGTTGAACTTGTACTGTAAACGAGGTTCTTGTACACAGAGCCGTTCGAAACTTTGGGGTGGCTGTGTCTTTTTGATTTTAATTTCCCTAAGCTATAGGACCATAAGTGGAAGTGCCCTAGGTTCTGTTGCTTTGTTTTTTAGATGTTTCAGGAAACACCATACACTTCTCCCGAGTGGTTGTTGGCAATTTACATCCCGCCCATCAGCATAACAAGGCTCCCAGTTCTCCATGGCCTGTCCTGCCTTTCTGGATTTTACACTTTTTTCAGATGGCCCTCTTGACCGGGGGGAAGTGAGACTTCATTGTAGTGCAGATTTCCTTTGCAAGCTTGCTTGGTTGGCCAAAAAGGGCGTATGCGTTTTTTCCTGAATATATTCAGGAAAAAACGCATACACCCTTTTTGGCCAAGTGCATCATTGTGGACGTTCGGCCTCTTTTCCTATGCTTTCAATGCAATTCCAGTCTACCTCCTGAAATCGGTTTCCTGCAATTCTGCCCCGCTTTCAAGTCCTCTTGGCAGCCTTACTTCAGTCTATTTTTGGACGATAGCTGTCATTTATAACTCTGCAGGTTTGTGAATTACAGTGCCCCTGAGCTCCTTTCTTCAACTCGCTTTCTTGTGAGCTGGCCGCAACACCGCAGGATGGCTTCAGGCCCTCATCTGGTTCCGGCACGGCACACTGAGCCTTTGGTTATTTCCTCTTCCTGGTGGGAAATGAGAGTTAAATTTGCCCGTCCAGACACCTCCAGCTAGCCTCTCATTGGTTCTCGCTATTCCTGTTCATCTTCCACAGAAATTGCAAACTGGGCCAAACAGGAGGTTAAAGGCGCTGACTCTCCAAGTGGGGAGAGTGTTAGTAAAGCGTCTGGAATGTTGCACCCGAGTACCAGGGGAGGAAAACTGAGACATATTTGAACATGTCTCCCGTTCACATGGTTGATCATACTTGGGTTCCACATGCATGTTTTAGATGAAGGAAGAATACCTAAAACCTGGGTAGTTGAAACCCGTGGAATGGGTACCATGCAATATGACTTCAAAGGGTCTTCATTTGCTCACCGAACCTCTCCAATCCTATCACTGCTGCGTTTATGCCCCTGTACACATGCTTGATTCTCTTTCGGAGACATAGCAATCCATAGGTTTTAAGATACTTACTAGTCAGGTACATTCTTAGGCGTTTAATATGCGGTGTTGAGTCCATTTCGTTGAGCAAGGAGTAGCTCTTGTCTATTCCATATTTGGCTTAAGGAACTTTATCTGTGCTTATTTCAATCTCTGGTTTTATGCAGCACCCCAACTCACCTTTACCCTTAAGCAAGCATAAGTTGGTTTTCTAAATTTGAGACCCTGTTCTGTTCTGTAATTCAGTTCCTGTGTAGCCAAGTTTCCATTCCGTGTATTACTGATATCTTATGATGTTTCTTTTTCTGTGTGACTTATTTCAGTTAGAATCATCATACCTGAATCCACTCATTGTGCTGCTAAGGGCCTGATGACACAGATTTCATTGCTGAGTGATATTGCTTTGTAAGTAAATACCACAACTTTTTTATCCATTTTTCACTTTCTGCGATGTTGAACTTGTACTGTAAACGAGGTTCTTGTAAACAGAGGCGTTCCAAACTTTGGGGTGGCTGTGTCTTTTTGATTTTAATTTCCCTAAGCTATAGGACCATAAGTGGAAGTGCCCTAGGTTCTGTTGCTTTGTTTTTTAGATGTTTCAGGAAACACCATACACTTCTCCCGAGTGGTTGTTGGCAATTTACATCCCACCCATCGGCATAACAAGTCTCCCAGTTCTCCATGGCCTGTCCTGCCTTTCTGGATTTTACACTTTTTTCAGAGGGCCCTCTTGACCGGGGGGAAGTGAGACTTCATTGTAGTGCAGATTTCCTTTGCAAGCTTGCTTGGTTGGCCAAAAAGGGCGTATGAATATATTCAGGAAAAAACGCATACGCCCTTATTGGCCAAGTGCATCATTGTGGACGTTCTGCCTCTTTTCCTATGCTTTCAATGCAATTCCAGTCTACCTCCTGAAATCGGTTTCCTGCAATTCTGCCCCGCTTTCAAGTCCTCTTGGCAGCCTTACTTCAGTCTATTTTTGGACGATAGCTGTCATTTATAACTCTGCAGGTTTGTGAATTACAGTGCCCCTGAGCTGCTTTCTTCAACTCGCTTTCTTTTGAGCTGGCCGCAACACCGCAGGATGACTTCAAGCCCTAATCTGGTTCCGGCACGGCACACTGAGCCTTTGGTTATTTCCTCTTCCTGGTGGGAAATGAGAGTTAAATTTGCCCGTCCAGACACCTCCAGCTAGCCTCTCATTGGTTCTCGCTATTCCTGTTCATCTTCCGCAGAAATTGCAAACTGGGCCAAACAGGAGGTTAAAGTCGCTGACTTTCCAAGTGGGGAGAGTGTTAGTAAAGCGTCTGGAATGTTGCACCCGAGTACCAGGGGAAGAAAACTGAGACATATTTGAACACGTCTCCCGTTCACATGGTTGATCATACTTGGGTTCCACATGCATGTTTTAGATGAAGGAAGAATACCTAAAACCTGGGTAGTTGAAACCCGTGGAATGGGTACCATGCAATATGACTTCAAAGGGTCTTCATTTGCTCACCGAACCTCTCCAATCCTATCACTGCTGCGTTTATGCCCCTGTACACACGCTTGATTCTCTTTTGGAGACATAGCAATCCATAGGTTTTAAGATACTTACTAGTCAGGTACATTCTTAGGCGTTTAATATGGGGTTTTGAGTCCATTTCGTTGAGCAAGGAGTAGCTCTTGTCTATTCCATATTTGGCTTAAGGAACTTTATCTGTGCTCATTTCAATCTCTGGTTTTATGCAGCACCCCAACTCACCTTTCCCCTTAAGCAAGCATAAGTTGGTTTTCTAAATTTGAGACCCTGTTCTGTTTTGGAATGCAGTTCCTGTGTAGCCAAGTTTACATTCCGTGTATTACTGATATCTTATGATGTTTCTTTTTCTGTGTGACTTATTTCAGTTAGAATCATCGTACCTGAATCCACTCATTATGCTGCTACGGGCCTGATGACATAGATTTCATTGCTGAGTGATACTGCATTGTACGTAAGTACCACAACTTCTTTATCCATTTTTCACTTTCTGCGATGTTGAACTTGTACTGTAAACGAGGTTCTTGTAAACAGAGCCGTTCCAAACTTTGGGGTGGCTGTGTCTTTTTGATTTTAATTTCCCTAAGCTATAGGACCATAAGTGGAAGTGCCCTAGGCTCTGTTGCTTTGTTTTTTCGATGTTTCAGGAAACACCATACACTTCTCCCGAGTGGTTGTTGGCAATTTACATCCCGCCCATCAGCATAACAAGGCTCCCAGTTCTCCATGGCCTGTCCTGCCTTTCTGGATTTTACACTTTTTTCAGATGGCCCTTTTGACCGGGGGGAAGTGAGACTTCATTGTAGTGCTGATTTCCTTTGCAAGCTTGCTTGGTTGGCCAAAAAGGGTGTATGCGTTTTTTCCTGAATATATTCAGGAAAAAACGCATACGCCCTTTTTGGCCAAGTGCATCATTGTGTACGTTCTGCCTCTTTTCCTATGCTTTCAATGCAATTCCAGTCTACCTCCTGAAATCGGTTTCCTGCAATTCTGCCCCGCTTTCAAGTCCTCTTGGCAGCCTTACTTCAGTCTATTTTTGGACGATAGCTGTCATTTATAACTCTGCGGGTTTGTGAATTACAGTGCCCCTGAGCTCCTTTCTTCAACTCGCTTTCTTGTGAGCTGGCCGCAACACCGCAGGATGGCTTCAGGCCCTAATCTGGTTCTGGCACGGCACACTGAGCCTTTGGTTATTTCCTCTTCCTGGTGGGAAATGAGAGTTAAATTTGCCCGTCCAGACACCTCCAGCTAGCCTCTCATTGGTTCTCGCTATTCCTGTTCATCTTCCACAGAAATTGCAAACTGGGCCAAACAGGAGGTTAAAGGGACTGACTCTCCAAGTGGGGAGAGTGTTAGTAAAGCGTCTGGAATGTTGCACCCAAGTACCAGGGGAGGAAAACTGAGACATATTTGAACACGTCTCCCATTCACATGGTTGATCATACTTGGGTTCCACATGCATGTTTTAGCTGAAGGAAGAATACCTAAAACCTGGGTAGTTGAAACCCGTGGAATGGGTACCATGCAATATGACTTCAAAGGGTCTTCATTTGCTCACCAAACCTCTCCAATCCTATCACTGCTGCGTTTATGCCCCTGTACACATGCTTGATTCTCTTTTGGAGACATAGCAATCCATAGGTTTTAAGATACTTACTAATCAGGTACATTCTTAGGCGTTTAATATGCGGTGTTGAGTCCATTTCGTTGAGCAAGGAGTAGCTCTTGTCTATTCCATATTTGGCTTAAGGAACTTTATCTGTGCTCATTTCAATCTCTGGTTTTATGCAGCACCCCAACTCACCTTTCCCCTTAAGCAAGCATAAGTTGGTTTTCTAAATTTGAGACCCTGTTCTGTTCTGTAATTCAGTTCCTGTGTAGCCAAGTTTCCATTCCGTGTATTACTGATATCTTATGATGTTTCTTTTTCTGTGTGACTTATTTCAGTTAGAATCATCATACCTGAATCCACTCATTGTGCTGCTAAGGGCCTGATGACACAGATTTCATTGCTGAGTGATATTGCTTTGTAAGTAAATACCACAACTTTTTTATCCATTTTTCACTTTCTGCGATGTTGAACTTGTACTGTAAACGAGGTTCTTGTAAACAGAGGCGTTCCAAACTTTGGGGTGGCTGTGTCTTTTTGATTTTAATTTCCCTAAGCTATAGGACCATAAGTGGAAGTGCCCTAGGTTCTGTTGCTTTGTTTTTTAGATGTTTCAGGAAACACCATACACTTCTCCCGAGTGGTTGTTGGCAATTTACATCCCGCCCATCAGCATAACAAGGCTCCCAGTTCTCCATGGCCTGTCCTGCCTTTCTGGATTTTACACTTTTTTCAGATGGCCCTTTTGACCGGGGGGAAGTGAGACTTCATTGTAGTGCAGATTTCCTTTGCAAGCTTGCTTGGTTGGCCAAAAAGGGCGTATGAATATATTCAGGAAAAAACGCATACGCCCTTATTGGCCAAGTGCATCATTGTGGACGTTCTGCCTCTTTTCCTATGCTTTCAATGCAATTCCAGTCTACCTCCTGAAATCGGTTTCCTGCAATTCTGCCCCGCTTTCAAGTCCTCTTGGCAGCCTTACTTCAGTCTATTTTTGGACGATAGCTGTCATTTATAACTCTGCAGGTTTGTGAATTACAGTGCCCCTGAGCTGCTTTCTTCAACTCGCTTTCTTTTGAGCTGGCCGCAACACCGCAGGATGACTTCAAGCCCTAATCTGGTTCCGGCACGGCACACTGAGCCTTTGGTTATTTCCTCTTCCTGGTGGGAAATGAGAGTTAAATTTGCCCGTCCAGACTCCTCCAGCTAGCCTCTCATTGGTTCTCGCTATTCCTGTTCATCTTCCGCAGAAATTGCAAACTGGGCCAAACAGGAGGTTAAAGTCGCTGACTTTCCAAGTGGGGAGAGTGTTAGTAAAGCGTCTGGAATGTTGCACCCGAGTACCAGGGGAAGAAAACTGAGACATATTTGAACACGTCTCCCGTTCACATGGTTGATCATACTTGGGTTCCACATGCATGTTTTAGATGAAGGAAGAATACCTAAAACCTGGGTAGTTGAAACCCGTGGAATGGGTACCATGCAATATGACTTCAAAGGGTCTTCATTTGCTCACCGAACCTCTCCAATCCTATCACTGCTGCGTTTATGCCCCTGTACACACGCTTGATTCTCTTTTGGAGACATAGCAATCCATAGGTTTTAAGATACTTACTAGTCAGGTACATTCTTAGGCGTTTAATATGGGGTTTTGAGTCCATTTCGTTGAGCAAGGAGTAGCTCTTGTCTATTCCATATTTGGCTTAAGGAACTTTATCTGTGCTCATTTCAATCTCTGGTTTTATGCAGCACCCCAACTCACCTTTCCCCTTAAGCAAGCATAAGTTGGTTTTCTAAATTTGAGACCCTGTTCTGTTTTGGAATGCAGTTCCTGTGTAGCCAAGTTTACATTCCGTGTATTACTGATATCTTATGATGTTTCTTTTTCTGTGTGACTTATTTCAGTTAGAATCATCGTACCTGAATCCACTCATTATGCTGCTACGGGCCTGATGACATAGATTTCATTGCTGAGTGATACTGCATTGTACGTAAGTACCACAACTTCTTTATCCATTTTTCACTTTCTGCGATGTTGAACTTGTACTGTAAACGAGGTTCTTGTAAACAGAGCCGTTCCAAACTTTGGGGTGGCTGTGTCTTTTTGATTTTAATTTCCCTAAGCTATAGGACCATAAGTGGAAGTGCCCTAGGCTCTGTTGCTTTGTTTTTTCGATGTTTCAGGAAACACCATACACTTCTCCCGAGTGGTTGTTGGCAATTTACATCCCGCCCATCAGCATAACAAGGCTCCCAGTTCTCCATGGCCTGTCCTGCCTTTCTGGATTTTACACTTTTTTCAGATGGCCCTTTTGACCGGGGGGAAGTGAGACTTCATTGTAGTGCTGATTTCCTTTGCAAGCTTGCTTGGTTGGCCAAAAAGGGCGTATGCGTTTTTTCCTGAATATATTCAGGAAAAAACGCATACGCCCTTTTTGGCCAAGTGCATCATTGTGGACGTTCGGCCTCTTTTCCTATGCTTTCAATGCAATTCCAGTCTACCTCCTGAAATCGGTTTCCTGCAATTCTGCCCCACTTTCAAGTCCTCTTGGCAGCCTTACTTCAGTCTATTTTTGGACGATAGCTGTCATTTATAACTCTGCGGGTTTGTGAATTACAGTGCCCCTGAGCTCCTTTCTTCAACTCGCTTTCTTGTGAGCTGGCCGCAACACCGCAGGATGGCTTCAGGCCCTAATCTGGTTCTGGCACGGCACGCTGAGCCTTTGGTTAATTCCTCTTCCTGGTGGGAAATGAGAGTTAAATTTGCCCATCCAGACACCTCCAGCTAGTCTCTCATTGGTTCTCGCTATTCCTGTTCATCTTCCACAGAAATTGCAAACTGGGCCAAACAGGAGGTTAAAGGGTCTGACTCTCCAAGTGGGGAGAGTGTTAGTAAAGCGTCTGGAATGTTGCACCCAAGTACCAGGGGAGGAAAACTGAGACATATTTGAACACGGCTCCCATTCACATGGTTGATCATACTTGGGTTCCACATGCATGTTTTAGCTGAAGGAAGAATACCTAAAACCTGGGTAGTTGAAACCCGTGGAATGGGTACCATGCAATATGACTTCAAAGGGTCTTCATTTGCTCACCAAACCTCTCCAATCCTATCACTGCTGCGTTTATGCCCCTGTAAACATGCTTGATTCTCTTTTGGAGACATAGCAATCCATAGGTTTTAAGATACTTACTAATCAGGTACATTCTTAGGCGTTTAATATGCGGTGTTGAGTCCATTTCGTTGAGCAAGGAGTAGCTCTTGTCTATTCCATATTTGGCTTAAGGAACTTTATCTGTGCTCATTTCAATCTCTGGTTTTATGCAGCACCCCAACTCACCTTTCCCCTTAAGCAAGCATAAGTTGGTTTTCTAAATTTGAGACCCTGTTCTGTTCTGTAATTCAGTTCCTGTGTAGCCAAGTTTACATTCCGTGTATTACTGATATCTTATGAGGTTTCTTTTTCTGTGTGACTTATTTCAGTTAGAATGATCATACCTGAATCCACTCATTGTGCTGCTAAGGGCCTGATGACACAGATTTCATTGCTGAGTGATATTGCTTTGTAAGTAAATACCACAACATCTTTATCCATTTTTCACTTTCTGCGATGTTGAACTTGTACTGTAAACGAGGTTCTTGTACACAGAGCCGTTCGAAACTTTGGGGTGGCTGTGTCTTTTTGATTTTAATTTCCCTAAGCTATAGGACCATAAGTGGAAGTGCCCTAGGTTCTGTTGCTTTGTTTTTTAGATGTTTCAGGAAACACCATACACTTCTCCCGAGTGGTTGTTGGCAATTTACATCCCGCCCATCAGCATAACAAGGCTCCCAGTTCTCCATGGCCTGTCCTGCCTTTCTGGATTTTACACTTTTTTCAGATGGCCCTCTTGACCGGGGGGAAGTGAGACTTCATTGTAGTGCAGATTTCCTTTGCAAGCTTGCTTGGTTGGCCAAAAAGGGCGTATGCGTTTTTTCCTGAATATATTCAGGAAAAAACGCATACGCCCTTTTTGGCCAAGTGCATCATTGTGGACGTTCGGCCTCTTTTCCTATGCTTTCAATGCAATTCCAGTCTACCTCCTGAAATCGGTTTCCTGCAATTCTGCCCCGCTTTCAAGTCCTCTTGGCAGCCTTACTTCAGTATATTTTTGGACGATAGCTGTCATTTATAACTCTGCAGGTTTGTGAATTACAGTGCCCCTGAGCTCCTTTCTTCAACTCGCTTTCTTGTGAGCTGGCCGCAACACCGCAGGATGGCTTCAGGCCCTCATCTGGTTCCGGCACGGCACACTGAGCCTTTGGTTATTTCCTCTTCCTGGTGGGAAATGAGAGTTAAATTTGCCCGTCCAGACACCTCCAGCTAGCCTCTCATTGGTTCTCGCTATTCCTGTTCATCTTCCGCAGAAATTGCAAACTGGGCCAAACAGGAGGTTAAAGGCGCTGACTCTCCAAGTGGGGAGAGTGTTAGTAAAGCGTCTGGATTGTTGCACCCGAGTACCAGGGGAGGAAAACTGAGACATATTTGAACATGTCTCCCGTTCACATGGTTGATCATACTTGGGTTCCACATGCATGTTTTAGCTGAAGGAAGAATACCTAAAACCTGGGTAGTTGAAACCCGTGGAATGGGTACCATGCAATATGACTTCAAAGGGTCTTCATTTGCTCACCGAACCTCTCCAATCCTATCACTGCTGTGTTTATGCCCCTGTACACATGCTTGATTCTCTTTCGGAGACATAGCAATCCATAGGTTTTAAGATACTTACTAGTCAGGTACATTCTTAGGCGTTTAATATGCGGTGTTGAGTCCATTTCGTTGAGCAAGGAGTAGCTCTTGTCTATTCCATATTTGGCTTAAGGAACTTTATCTGTGCTCATTTCAATCTCTGGTTTTATGCAGCACCCCAACTCACCTTTCCCCTTAAGCAAGCATAAGTTGGTTTTCTAAATTTGAGACCCTGTTCTGTTCTGTAATTCAGTTCCTGTGTAGCCAAGTTTCCATTCCGTGTATTACTGATATCTTATGATGTTTCTTTTTCTGTGTGACTTATTTCAGTTAGAATCATCATACCTGAATCCACTCATTGTGCTGCTAAGGGCCTGATGACACAGATTTCATTGCTGAGTGATATTGCTTTGTAAGTAAATACCACAACTTTTTTATCCATTTTTCACTTTCTGCGATGTTGAACTTGTACTGTAAACGAGGTTCTTGTAAACAGAGGCGTTCCAAACTTTGGGGTGGCTGTGTCTTTTTGATTTTAATTTCCCTAAGCTATAGGACCATAAGTGGAAGTGCCCTAGGTTCTGTTGCTTTGTTTTTTAGATGTTTCAGGAAACACCATACACTTCTCCCGAGTGGTTGTTGGCAATTTACATCCCGCCCATCAGCATAACAAGGCTCCCAGTTCTCCATGGCCTGTCCTGCCTTTCTGGATTTTACACTTTCTTCAGAGGGCCCTTTTGACCGGGGGGAAGTGAGACTTCATTGTAGTGCAGATTTCCTTTGCAAGCTTGCTTGGTTGGCCAAAAAGGGCGTATGCGTTTTTTCCTGAATATATTCAGGAAAAAACCCATACGCACTTTTTGGCCAAGTGCATCATTGTGGACGTTCTGCCTCTTTTCCTATGCATTCAATGCAATTCCAGTCTACCTCCTGAAATCGGTTTCCTGCAATTCTGCCCCGCTTTCAAGTCCTCTTGGCAGCCTTACTTCAGTCTATTTTTGGACGATAGCTGTCATTTATAACTCTGCAGGTTTGTGAATTACAGTGCCCCTGAGCTCCTTTCTTCAACTCGCTTTCTTGTGAGCTGGCCGCAACACCGCAGGATGGCTTCAGGCCCTCATCTGGTTCCGGCACGGCACACTGAGCCTTTGGTTATTTCCTCTTCCTGGTGGGAAATGAGAGTTAAATTTGCCCGTCCAGACACCTCCAGCTAGCCTCTCATTGGTTCTCACTATTCCTGTTCATCTTCCACAGAAATTGCAAACTGGGCCAAACAGGAGGTTAAAGGCGCTGACTCTCCAAGTGGGGAGAGTGTTAGTAAAGCGTCTGGATTGTTGCACCCGAGTACCAGGGGAGGAAAACTGAGACATATTTGAACATGTCTCCCGTTCACATGGTTGATCATACTTGGGTTCCACATGCATGTTTTAGCTGAAGGAAGAATACCTAAAACCTGGGTAGTTGAAACCCGTGGAATGGGTACCATGCAATATGACTTCAAAGGGTCTTCATTTGCTCACCGAACCTCTCCAATCCTATCACTGCTGCGTTTATGCCCCTGTACACATGCTTGATTCTCTTTCGGAGACATAGCAATCCATAGGTTTTAAGATACTTACTAGTCAGGTACATTCTTAGGCGTTTAATATGCGGTGTTGAGTCCATTTCGTTGAGCAAGGAGTAGCTCTTGTCTATTCCATATTTGGCTTAAGGAACTTTATCTGTGCTCATTTCAATCTCTGGTTTTATGCAGCACCCCAACTCACCTTTCCCCTTAAGCAAGCATAAGTTGGTTTTCTAAATTTGAGACCCTGTTCTGTTCTGTAATTCAGTTCCTGTGTAGCCAAGTTTCCATTCCGTGTATTACTGATATCTTATGATGTTTCTTTTTCTGTGTGACTTATTTCAGTTAGAATCATCATACCTGAATCCACTCATTGTGCTGCTAAGGGCCTGATGACACAGATTTCATTGCTGAGTGATATTGCTTTGTAAGTAAATACCACAACTTTTTTATCCATTTTTCACTTTCTGCGATGTTGAACTTGTACTGTAAACGAGGTTCTTGTAAACAGAGGCGTTCCAAACTTTGGGGTGGCTGTGTCTTTTTGATTTTAATTTCCCTAAGCTATAGGACCATAAGTGGAAGTGCCCTAGGTTCTGTTGCTTTGTTTTTTAGATGTTTCAGGAAACACCATACACTTCTCCCGAGTGGTTGTTGGCAATTTACATCCCGCCCATCAGCATAACAAGGCTCCCAGTTCTCCATGGCCTGTCCTGCCTTTCTGGATTTTACACTTTCTTCAGAGGGCCCTTTTGACCGGGGGGAAGTGAGACTTCATTGTAGTGCAGATTTCCTTTGCAAGCTTGCTTGGTTGGCCAAAAAGGGCGTATGCGTTTTTTCCTGAATATATTCAGGAAAAAACGCATACGCCCTTTTTGGCCAAGTGCATCATTGTGGACGTTCTGCCTCTTTTCCTATGCATTCAATGCAATTCCAGTCTACCTCCTGAAATCGGTTTCCTGCAATTCTGCCCCGCTTTCAAGTCCTCTTGGCAGCCTTACTTCAGTCTATTTTTGGACGATAGCTGTCATTTATAACTCTGCAGGTTTGTGAATTACAGTGCCCCTGAGCTCCTTTCTTCAACTCGCTTTCTTGTGAGCTGGCCGCAACACCGCAGGATGGCTTCAGGCCCTCATCTGGTTCCGGCACGGCACACTGAGCCTTTGGTTATTTCCTCTTCCTGGTGGGAAATGAGAGTTAAATTTGCCCGTCCAGACACCTCCAGCTAGCCTCTCATTGGTTCTCGCTATTCCTGTTCATCTTCCACAGAAATTGCAAACTGGGCCAAACAGGAGGTTAAAGGCGCTGACTCTCCAAGTGGGGAGAGTGTTAGTAAAGCGTCTGGATTGTTGCACCCGAGTACCAGGGGAGGAAAACTGAGACATATTTGAACATGTCTCCCGTTCACATGGTTGATCATACTTGGGTTCCACATGCATGTTTTAGCTGAAGGAAGAATACCTAAAACCTGGGTAGTTGAAACCCGTGGAATGGGTACCATGCAATATGACTTCAAAGGGTCTTCATTTGCTCACCGAACCTCTCCAATCCTATCACTGCTGCGTTTATGCCCCTGTACACATGCTTGATTCTCTTTCGGAGACATAGCAATCCATAGGTTTTAAGATACTTACTAGTCAGGTACATTCTTAGGCGTTTAATATGCGGTGTTGAGTCCATTTCGTTGAGCAAGGAGTAGCTCTTGTCTATTCCATATTTGGCTTAAGGAACTTTATCTGTGCTCATTTCAATCTCTGGTTTTATGCAGCACCCCAACTCACCTTTCCCCTTAAGCAAGCATAAGTTGGTTTTCTAAATTTGAGACCCTGTTCTGTTCTGTAATTCAGTTCCTGTGTAGCCAAGTTTCCATTCCGTGTATTACTGATATCTTATGATGTTTCTTTTTCTGTGTGACTTATTTCAGTTAGAATCATCATACCTGAATCCACTCATTGTGCTGCTAAGGGCCTGATGACACAGATTTCATTGCTGAGTGATATTGCTTTGTAAGTAAATACCACAACTTTTTTATCCATTTTTCACTTTCTGCGATGTTGAACTTGTACTGTAAACGAGGTTCTTGTAAACAGAGGCGTTCCAAACTTTGGGGTGGCTGTGTCTTTTTGATTTTAATTTCCCTAAGCTATAGGACCATAAGTGGAAGTGCCCTAGGTTCTGTTGCTTTGTTTTTTAGATGTTTCAGGAAACACCATACACTTCTCCCGAGTGGTTGTTGGCAATTTACATCCCGCCCATCAGCATAACAAGGCTCCCAGTTCTCCATGGCCTGTCCTGCCTTTCTGGATTTTACACTTTCTTCAGAGGGCCCTTTTGACCGGGGGGGAAGTGAGACTTCATTGTAGTGCAGATTTCCTTTGCAAGCTTGCTTGGTTGGCCAAAAAGGGCGTATGCGTTTTTTCCTGAATATATTCAGGAAAAAACGCATACGCACTTTTTGGCCAAGTGCATCATTGTGGACGTTCTGCCTCTTTTCCTATGCATTCAATGCAATTCTAGTCTACCTCCTGAAATCGGTTTCCTGCAATTCTGCCCCGCTTTCAAGTCCTCTTGGCAGCCTTACTTCAGTCTATTTTTGGACGATAGCTGTCATTTATAACTCTGCAGGTTTGTGAATTACAGTGCCCCTGAGCTCCTTTCTTCAACTCGCTTTCTTGTGAGCTGGCCGCAACACCGCAGGATGGCTTCAGGCCCTCATCTGGTTCCGGCACGGCACACTGAGCCTTTGGTTATTTCCTCTTCCTGGTGGGAAATGAGAGTTAAATTTGCCCGTCCAGACACCTCCAGCTAGCCTCTCATTGGTTCTCGCTATTCCTGTTCATCTTCCACAGAAATTGCAAACTGGGCCAAACAGGAGGTTAAAGGCGCTGACTCTCCAAGTGGGGAGAGTGTTAGTAAAGCGTCTGGATTGTTGCACCCGAGTACCAGGGGAGGAAAACTGAGACATATTTGAACATGTCTCCCGTTCACATGGTTGATCATACTTGGGTTCCACATGCATGTTTTAGCTGAAGGAAGAATACCTAAAACCTGGGTAGTTGAAACCCGTGGAATGGGTACCATGCAATATGACTTCAAAGGGTCTTCATTTGCTCACCGAACCTCTCCAATCCTATCACTGCTGCGTTTATGCCCCTGTACACATGCTTGATTCTCTTTCGGAGACATAGCAATCCATAGGTTTTAAGATACTTACTAGTCAGGTACATTCTTAGGCGTTTAATATGCGGTGTTGAGTCCATTTCGTTGAGCAAGGAGTAGCTCTTGTCTATTCCATATTTGGCTTAAGGAACTTTATCTGTGCTCATTTCAATCTCTGGTTTTATGCAGCACCCCAACTCACCTTTCCCCTTAAGCAAGCATAAGTTGGTTTTCTAAATTTGAGACCCTGTTCTGTTCTGTAATTCAGTTCCTGTGTAGCCAAGTTTCCATTCCGTGTATTACTGATATCTTATGATGTTTCTTTTTCTGTGTGACTTATTTCAGTTAGAATCATCATACCTGAATCCACTCATTGTGCTGCTAAGGGCCTGATGACACAGATTTCATTGCTGAGTGATATTGCTTTGTAAGTAAATACCACAACTTTTTTATCCATTTTTCACTTTCTGCGATGTTGAACTTGTACTGTAAACGAGGTTCTTGTAAACAGAGGCGTTCCAAACTTTGGGGTGGCTGTGTCTTTTTGATTTTAATTTCCCTAAGCTATAGGACCATAAGTGGAAGTGCCCTAGGTTCTGTTGCTTTGTTTTTTAGATGTTTCAGGAAACACCATACACTTCTCCCGAGTGGTTGTTGGCAATTTACATCCCGCCCATCAGCATAACAAGGCTCCCAGTTCTCCATGGCCTGTCCTGCCTTTCTGGATTTTACACTTTTTTCAGAGGGCCCTTTTGACCGGGGGGAAGTGAGACTTCATTGTAGTGCAGATTTCCTTTGCAAGCTTGCTTGGTTGGCCAAAAAGGGCGTATGCGTTTTTTCCTGAATATATTCAGGAAAAAACGCATACGCCCTTTTTGGCCAAGTGCATTATTGTGGACATTCTGCCTCTTTTCCTATGCTTTCAATGCAATTCCAGTCTACCTCCTGAAATCAGTTTCCTGCAATTCTGCCCCGCTTTCAAGTCCTCTTGGCAGCCTTACTTCAGTCTATTTTTGGACGATAGCTGTCATTTATAACTCTGCAGGTTTGTGAATTACAGTGCCCCTGAGCTCCTTTCTTCAACTCGCTTTCTTTTGAGCTGGCTGCAACACTGCAGGATGGCTTCAGGCCCTAATCTGGTTCCGGCACGGCACACTGAGCCTTTGGTTATTTCCTCTTCCTGGTGGGAAATGAGAGTTAAATTTGCCCGTCCAGACACCTCCAGCTAGCCTCTCATTGGTTCTCGCTATTCCTGTTCATCTTCCACAGAAATTGCAAACTGGGCCAAACAGGAGGTTAAAGGGACTGACTCTCCAAGTGGGGAGAGTGTTAGTAAAGTGTCTGGAATGTTGCACCCGAGTACCAGGGGAGGAAAACTGAGACATATTTGAACACGTCTCCCGTTCACATGGTTGATCATACTTGGGTTCCACATGCATGTTTTAGCTGAAGGAAGAATACCTAAAACCTGGGTAGTTGAAACCCGTGGAATGGGTACCATGCAATATGACTTCAAAGGGTCTTCATTTGCTCACCGAACCTCTCCAATCCTATCACTGCTGCGTTTATGCCCCTGTACACATGCTTGATTCTCTTTCGGAGACATAGC
This sequence comes from Stenella coeruleoalba, assembly GCF_951394435.1. Lineage (NCBI taxonomy): Eukaryota > Metazoa > Chordata > Mammalia > Artiodactyla > Delphinidae > Stenella > Stenella coeruleoalba. The sequence continues at coordinate 331,189 of NW_027645883.1, read as the reverse complement.
CATCCATAGGTTTTAAGATACTTACTAGTCAGGTACATTCTTAGGCGTTTAATATGCGGTGTTGAGTCCATTTCGTTGAGCAAGGAATAGCTCTTGTCTATTCCATATTTGGCTTAAGGAACTTTATCTGTGCTCATTTCAAGCTCTGGTTTTATGCAGCACCCCAACTCACCTTTCCCCTTAAGCAAGCATAAGTTGGTTTTCTAAATTTGAGACCCTGTTCTGTAATTCAGTTCCTGTGTAGCCAAGTTTACATTCCATGTATTACTGATATCTTATGATGTTTCTTTTTCTGTGTGACTTATTTCAGTTAGAATCATCATACCTGAATCCACTCATTGTGCTGCTAAGGGCCTGATGACACAGATTTCATTGCTCAGTGATATTGCTTTGTAAGTAAATACCACAACTTCTTTATCCATTTTTCACATTCTGCGATGTTGAACTTGTACTGTAAACGAGGTTCTTGTAAACAGAGCCGTTCCAAACTTTGGGGTGGCTGTGTCTTTTTGATTTTAAATTCCCTAAGCTATAGGACCATAAGTGGAAGTGCCCTAGGCTCTGTTGCTTTGTTTTTTAGATGTTTCAGGAAACACCATACACTTCTCCCAAATGGTTCTTGGCAATTTACATCCCGCCTATCAGCATAACAAGGCTCCCAGTTCTCCATGGCCTGTCCTGCCTTTCTGGATTTTACACTTTTTTCAGATGGCCCTTTTGACCGGGGGGAAGTGAGACTTCATTGTAGTGCAGATTTCCTTTGCAAGCTTGCTTGGTTGGCCAAAAAGGGCATATGCGTTTTTTCCTGAATATATTCAGGAAAAAACGCATACGCCCTTTTTGGCCAAGTGCATCATTGTGGACTTTCTGCCTCTTTTCCTATGCATTCAATGCAATTCCAGTCTACCTCCTGAAATCGGTTTCCTGCAATTCTGCCCCGCTTTCAAGTCCTCTTGGCAGCCTTACTTCAGTCTATTTTTGGACGATAGCTGTCATTTATAACTCTGTAGGTTTGTGAATTACAGTGCCCCTGAGCTCCTTTCTTCAACTCGCTTTCTTGTGACCTGGCCGCAACACCGCAGGATGGCTTCAGGCCCTAATCTGGTTCCGGCACGGCACGCTGAGCCTTTGGTTAATTCCTCTTCCTGGTGGGAAATGAGAGTTAAATTTGCCCGTCCAGACACCTCCAGCTAGCCTCTCATTGGTTCTCGCTATTCCTGTTCATCTTCCGCAGAAATTGCAAACTGGGGCAAACAGGAGTTTAAAGGCGCTGACTCTCCAAGTCGGGAGAGTGTTAGTAAAGCGTCTGGAATGTTGCACCCGAGTACCAGGGGAGGAAAACTGAGACATATTTGAACACGTCTCCCGTTCACATGGTTGATCATACTCTGGGTTCCACATGCATGTTTTAGCTGAAGGAAGAATACCTAAAACCTGGGTAGTTGAAACCCGTGGAATGGGTACCATGCAATATGACTTCAAAGGGTCTTCATTTGCTCACCGAACCTCTCCAATCCTATCACTGCTGCGTTTATGCCCCTGTACACATGCTTGATTCTCTTTTGGAGACATAGCAATCCATAGGTTTTAAGATACTTACTAGTCAGGTACATTCTTAGGCGTTTAATATGCGGTGTTGAGTCCATTTCGTTGAGCAAGGAGTAGCTCTTGTCTATTCCATATTTGGCTTAAGGAACTTTATCTGTGCTCATTTCAATCTCTGGTTTTATGCAGCACCCCAACTCACCTTTCCCCTTAAGCAAGCATAAGTTGGTTTTCGAAATTTGAGACCCTGTTCTGTTCTGTAATTCAGTTCCTGTGTAGCCAAGTTTACATTCCGTGTATTACTGATATCTTATGAGGTTTCTTTTTCTGTGTGACTTATTTCAGTTAGAATCATCATACATGAATCCACTCATTGTGCTGCTAAGGGCCTGATGACACAGATTTCATTGCTGAGTGATATTGCTTTGTAAGTAAATACCACAACTTCTTTATCCATTTTTCACTTTCTGCGATGTTGAACTTGTACTGTAAACGTGGTTCTTGTAAACAGAGGCCTCCCAAACTTTGGGGTGGCTGTGTCTTTTTGATTTTAATTTCCCTAAGCTATAGGACCATAAGTGGAAGTGCCCTAGGCTCTGTTGCTTTGTTTTTTAGATGTTTCAGGAAACACCATACACTTCTCCCGAGTGGTTGTTGGCAATTTACATCCCGCCCATCAGCATAACAAGGCTCCCAGTTCTCCATGGCCTGTCCTGCCTTTCTGGATTTTACACTTTTTTCAGATGGCCCTTTTGACCGGGGGGAAGTGAGACTTCATTGTAGTGCAGATTTCCTTTGCAAGCTTGCTTGGTTGGCCAAAAAGGGCGTATGAATATATTCAGGAAAAAACGCATACGCCCTTATTGGCCAAGTGCATCATTGTGGACGTTCTGCCTCTTTTCCTATGCTTTCAATGCAATTCCAGTCTACCTCCTGAAATCGGTTTCCTGCAATTCTGCCCCGCTTTCAAGTCCTCTTGGCAGCCTTACTTCAGTCTATTTTTGGACGATAGCTGTCATTTATAACTCTGCAGGTTTGTGAATTACAGTGCCCCTGAGCTCCTTTCTTCAACTCGCTTTCTTGTGACCTGGCCGTAACACCGCAGGATGGCTTCAGGCCCTCATCTGGTTCCGGCACGGCACACTGAGCCTTTGGTTATTTCCTCTTCCTGGTGGGAAATGAGAGTTAAATTTGCCCGTCCAGACACCTCCAGCTAGCCTCTCATTGGTTCTCGCTATTCCTGTTCATCTTCCACAGAAATTGCAAACTGGGCCAAACAGGAGGTTAAAGGCGCTGACTCTCCAAGTGGGGAGAGTGTTAGTAAAGCGTCTGGAATGTTGCACCCGAGTACCAGGGGAGGAAAACTGAGACATATTTGAACATGTCTCCCGTTCACATGGTTGATCATACTTGGGTTCCACATGCATGTTTTAGCTGAAGGAAGAATACCTAAAACCTGGGTAGTTGAAACCCGTGGAATGGGTACCATGCAATATGACTTCAAAGGGTCTTCATTTGCTCACCGAACCTCTCCAATCCTATCACTGCTGCGTTTATGCCCCTGTACACATGCTTGATTCTCTTTCGGAGACATAGCAATCCATAGGTTTTAAGATACTTACTAGTCAGGTACATTCTTAGGCGTTTAATATGCGGTGTTGAGTCCATTTCGTTGAGCAAGGAGTAGCTCTTGTCTATTCCATATTTGGCTTAAGGAACTTTATCTGTGCTTATTTCAATCTCTGGTTTTATGCAGCACCCCAACTCACCTTTACCCTTAAGCAAGCATAAGTTGGTTTTCTAAATTTGAGACCCTGTTCTGTTCTGTAATTCAGTTCCTGTGTAGCCAAGTTTCCATTCCGTGTATTACTGATATCTTATGATGTTTCTTTTTCTGTGTGACTTATTTCAGTTAGAATCATCATACCTGAATCCACTCATTGTGCTGCTAAGGGCCTGATGACACAGATTTCATTGCTGAGTGATATTGCTTTGTAAGTAAATACCACAACTTTTTTATCCATTTTTCACTTTCTGCGATGTTGAACTTGTACTGTAAACGAGGTTCTTGTAAACAGAGGCGTTCCAAACTTTGGGGTGGCTGTGTCTTTTTGATTTTAATTTCCCTAAGCTATAGGACCATAAGTGGAAGTGCCCTAGGTTCTGTTGCTTTGTTTTTTAGATGTTTCAGGAAACACCATACACTTCTCCCGAGTGGTTGTTGGCAATTTACATCCCGCCCATCGGCATAACAAGTCTCCCAGTTCTCCATGGCCTGTCCTGCCTTTCTGGATTTTACACTTTTTTCAGAGGGCCCTCTTGACCGGGGGGAAGTGAGACTTCATTGTAGTGCAGATTTCCTTTGCAAGCTTGCTTGGTTGGCCAAAAAGGGCGTATGAATATATTCAGGAAAAAACGCATACGCCCTTATTGGCCAAGTGCATCATTGTGGACGTTCTGCCTCTTTTCCTATGCTTTCAATGCAATTCCAGTCTACCTCCTGAAATCGGTTTCCTGCAATTCTGCCCCGCTTTCAAGTCCTCTTGGCAGCCTTACTTCAGTCTATTTTTGGACGATAGCTGTCATTTATAACTCTGCAGGTTTGTGAATTACAGTGCCCCTGAGCTGCTTTCTTCAACTCGCTTTCTTTTGAGCTGGCCGCAACACCGCAAGATGACTTCAAGCCCTAATCTGGTTCCGGCACGGCACACTGAGCCTTTGGTTATTTCCTCTTCCTGGTGGGAAATGAGAGTTAAATTTGCCCGTCCAGACACCTCCAGCTAGCCTCTCATTGGTTCTCGCTATTCCTGTTCATCTTCCGCAGAAATTGCAAACTGGGCCAAACAGGAGGTTAAAGTCGCTGACTTTCCAAGTGGGGAGAGTGTTAGTAAAGCGTCTGGAATGTTGCACCCGAGTACCAGGGGAAGAAAACTGAGACATATTTGAACACGTCTCCCGTTCACATGGTTGATCATACTTGGGTTCCACATGCATGTTTTAGATGAAGGAAGAATACCTAAAACCTGGGTAGTTGAAACCCGTGGAATGGGTACCATGCAATATGACTTCAAAGGGTCTTCATTTGCTCACCGAACCTCTCCAATCCTATCACTGCTGCGTTTATGCCCCTGTACACACGCTTGATTCTCTTTTGGAGACATAGCAATCCATAGGTTTTAAGATACTTACTAGTCAGGTACATTCTTAGGCGTTTAATATGGGGTTTTGAGTCCATTTCGTTGAGCAAGGAGTAGCTCTTGTCTATTCCATATTTGGCTTAAGGAACTTTATCTGTGCTCATTTCAATCTCTGGTTTTATGCAGCACCCCAACTCACCTTTCCCCTTAAGCAAGCATAAGTTGGTTTTCTAAATTTGAGACCCTGTTCTGTTTTGGAATGCAGTTCCTGTGTAGCCAAGTTTACATTCCGTGTATTACTGATATCTTATGATGTTTCTTTTTCTGTGTGACTTATTTCAGTTAGAATCATCGTACCTGAATCCACTCATTATGCTGCTACGGGCCTGATGACATAGATTTCATTGCTGAGTGATACTGCATTGTACGTAAGTACCACAACTTCTTTATCCATTTTTCACTTTCTGCGATGTTGAACTTGTACTGTAAACGAGGTTCTTGTAAACAGAGCCGTTCCAAACTTTGGGGTGGCTGTGTCTTTTTGATTTTAATTTCCCTAAGCTATAGGACCATAAGTGGAAGTGCCCTAGGCTCTGTTGCTTTGTTTTTTCGATGTTTCAGGAAACACCATACACTTCTCCCGAGTGGTTGTTGGCAATTTACATCCCGACCATCAGCATAACAAGGCTCCCAGTTCTCCATGGCCTGTCCTGCCTTTCTGGATTTTACACTTTTTTCAGATGGCCCTTTTGACCGGGGGGAAGTGAGACTTCATTGTAGTGCTGATTTCCTTTGCAAGCTTGCTTGGTTGGCCAAAAAGGGCGTATGCGTTTTTTCCTGAATATATTCAGGAAAAAACGCATACGCCCTTTTTGGCCAAGTGCATCATTGTGTACGTTCTGCCTCTTTTCCTATGCTTTCAATGCAATTCCAGTCTACCTCCTGAAATCGGTTTCCTGCAATTCTGCCCCGCTTTCAAGTCCTCTTGGCAGCCTTACTTCAGTCTATTTTTGGACGATAGCTGTCATTTATAACTCTGCGGGTTTGTGAATTACAGTGCCCCTGAGCTCCTTTCTTCAACTCGCTTTCTTGTGAGCTGGCCGCAACACCGCAGGATGGCTTCAGGCCCTAATCTGGTTCTGGCACGGCACACTGAGCCTTTGGTTATTTCCTCTTCCTGGTGGGAAATGAGAGTTAAATTTGCCCGTCCAGACACCTCCAGCTAGCCTCTCATTGGTTCTCGCTATTCCTGTTCATCTTCCACAGAAATTGCAAACTGGGCCAAACAGGAGGTTAAAGGGACTGACTCTCCAAGTGGGGAGAGTGTTAGTAAAGCGTCTGGAATGTTGCACCCAAGTACCAGGGGAGGAAAACTGAGACATATTTGAACACGTCTCCCATTCACATGGTTGATCATACTTGGGTTCCACATGCATGTTTTAGCTGAAGGAAGAATACCTAAAACCTGGGTAGTTGAAACCCGTGGAATGGGTACCATGCAATATGACTTCAAAGGGTCTTCATTTGCTCACCAAACCTCTCCAATCCTATCACTGCTGCGTTTATGCCCCTGTAAACATGCTTGATTCTCTTTTGGAGACATAGCAATCCATAGGTTTTAAGATACTTACTAGTCAGGTACATTCTTAGGCGTTTAATATGCGGTGTTGAGTCCATTTCGTTGAGCAAGGAGTAGCTCTTGTCTATTCCATATTTGGCTTAAGGAACTTTATCTGTGCTCATTTCAATCTCTGGTTTTATGCAGCACCCCAACTCACCTTTCCCCTTAAGCAAGCATAAGTTGGTTTTCTAAATTTGAGACCCTGTTCTGTTCTGTAATTCAGTTCCTGTGTAGCCAAGTTTACATTCCGTGTATTACTGATATCTTATGAGGTTTCTTTTTCTGTGTGACTTATTTCAGTTAGAATGATCATACCTGAATCCACTCATTGTGCTGCTAAGGGCCTGATGACACAGATTTCATTGCTGAGTGATATTGCTTTGTAAGTAAATACCACAACATCTTTATCCATTTTTCACTTTCTGCGATGTTGAACTTGTACTGTAAACGAGGTTCTTGTACACAGAGCCGTTCGAAACTTTGGGGTGGCTGTGTCTTTTTGATTTTAATTTCCCTAAGCTATAGGACCATAAGTGGAAGTGCCCTAGGTTCTGTTGCTTTGTTTTTTAGATGTTTCAGGAAACACCATACACTTCTCCCGAGTGGTTGTTGGCAATTTACATCCCGCCCATCAGCATAACAAGGCTCCCAGTTCTCCATGGCCTGTCCTGCCTTTCTGGATTTTACACTTTTTTCAGATGGCCCTCTTGACCGGGGGGAAGTGAGACTTCATTGTAGTGCAGATTTCCTTTGCAAGCTTGCTTGGTTGGCCAAAAAGGGCGTATGCGTTTTTTCCTGAATATATTCAGGAAAAAACGCATACGCCCTTTTTGGCCAAGTGCATCATTGTGGACGTTCGGCCTCTTTTCCTATGCTTTCAATGCAATTCCAGTCTACCTCCTGAAATCGGTTTCCTGCAATTCTGCCCCGCTTTCAAGTCCTCTTGGCAGCCTTACTTCAGTATATTTTTGGACGATAGCTGTCATTTATAACTCTGCAGGTTTGTGAATTACAGTGCCCCTGAGCTCCTTTCTTCAACTCGCTTTCTTGTGAGCTGGCCGCAACACCGCAGGATGGCTTCAGGCCCTCATCTGGTTCCGGCACGGCACACTGAGCCTTTGGTTATTTCCTCTTCCTGGTGGGGAATGAGAGTTAAATTTGCCCGTCCAGACACCTCCAGCTAGCCTCTCATTGGTTCTCGCTATTCCTGTTCATCTTCCACAGAAATTGCAAACTGGGCCAAACAGGAGGTTAAAGGCGCTGACTCTCCAAGTGGGGAGAGTGTTAGTAAAGCGTCTGGAATGTTGCACCCGAGTACCAGGGGAGGAAAACTGAGACATATTTGAACATGTCTCCCGTTCACATGGTTGATCATACTTGGGTTCCACATGCATGTTTTAGCTGAAGGAAGAATACCTAAAACCTGGGTAGTTGAAACCCGTGGAATGGGTACCATGCAATATGACTTCAAAGGGTCTTCATTTGCTCACCGAACCTCTCCAATCCTATCACTGCTGCGTTTATGCCCCTGTACACATGCTTGATTCTCTTTCGGAGACATAGCAATCCATAGGTTTTAAGATACTTACTAGTCAGGTACATTCTTAGGCGTTTAATATGCGGTGTTGAGTCCATTTCGTTGAGCAAGGAGTAGCTCTTGTCTATTCCATATTTGGCTTAAGGAACTTTATCTGTGCTCATTTCAATCTCTGGTTTTATGCAGCACCCCAACTCACCTTTCCCCTTAAGCAAGCATAAGTTGGTTTTCTAAATTTGAGACCCTGTTCTGTTCTGTAATTCAGTTCCTGTGTAGCCAAGTTTCCATTCCGTGTATTACTGATATCTTATGATGTTTCTTTTTCTGTGTGACTTATTTCAGTTAGAATCATCATACCTGAATCCACTCATTGTGCTGCTAAGGGCCTGATGACACAGATTTCATTGCTGAGTGATATTGCTTTGTAAGTAAATACCACAACTTTTTTATCCATTTTTCACTTTCTGCGATGTTGAACTTGTACTGTAAACGAGGTTCTTGTAAACAGAGGCGTTCCAAACTTTGGGGTGGCTGTGTCTTTTTGATTTTAATTTCCCTAAGCTATAGGACCATAAGTGGAAGTGCCCTAGGTTCTGTTGCTTTGTTTTTTAGATGTTTCAGGAAACACCATACACTTCTCCCGAGTGGTTGTTGGCAATTTACATCCCGCCCATCAGCATAACAAGGCTCCCAGTTCTCCATGGCCTGTCCTGCCTTTCTGGATTTTACACTTTTTTCAGATGGCCCTTTTGACCGGGGGGAAGTGAGACTTCATTGTAGTGCAGATTTCCTTTGCAAGCTTGCTTGGTTGGCCAAAAAGGGCGTATGAATATATTCAGGAAAAAACGCATACGCCCTTATTGGCCAAGTGCATCATTGTGGACGTTCTGCCTCTTTTCCTATGCTTTCAATGCAATTCCAGTCTACCTCCTGAAATCGGTTTCCTGCAATTCTGCCCCGCTTTCAAGTCCTCTTGGCAGCCTTACTTCAGTCTATTTTTGGACGATAGCTGTCATTTATAACTCTGCAGGTTTGTGAATTACAGTGCCCCTGAGCTCCTTTCTTCAACTCGCTTTCTTTTGAGCTGGCCGCAACACCGCAGGATGACTTCAAGCCCTAATCTGGTTCCGGCACGGCACACTGAGCCTTTGGTTATTTCCTCTTCCTGGTGGGAAATGAGAGTTAAATTTGCCCGTCCAGACACCTCCAGCTAGCCTCTCATTGGTTCTCGCTATTCCTGTTCATCTTCCGCAGAAATTGCAAACTGGGCCAAACAGGAGGTTAAAGTCGCTGACTTTCCAAGTGGGTAGAGTGTTAGTAATGCGTCTGGAATGTTGCACCCGAGTACCAGGGGAAGAAAACTGAGACATATTTGAACACGTCTCCCATTCACATGGTTGATCATACTTGGGTTCCACATGCATGTTTTAGATGAAGGAAGAATACCTAAAACCTGGGTAGTTGAAACCCGTGGAATGGGTACCATGCAATATGACTTCAAAGGGTCTTCATTTGCTCACCGAACCTCTCCAATCCTATCACTGCTGCGTTTATGCCCCTGTACACACGCTTGATTCTCTTTTGGAGACATAGCAATCCATAGGTTTTAAGATACTTACTAGTCAGGTACATTCTTAGGCGTTTAATATGGGGTTTTGAGTCCATTTCGTTGAGCAAGGAGTAGCTCTTGTCTATTCCATATTTGGCTTAAGGAACTTTATCTGTGCTCATTTCAATCTCTGGTTTTATGCAGCACCCCAACTCACCTTTACCCTTAAGCAAGCATAAGTTGGTTTTCTAAATTTGAGACCCTGTTCTGTTTTGGAATGCAGTTCCTGTGTAGCCAAGTTTACATTCCGTGTATTACTGATATCTTATGATGTTTCTTTTTCTGTGTGACTTATTTCAGTTAGAATCATCGTACCTGAATCCACTCATTATGCTGCTACGGGCCTGATGACATAGATTTCATTGCTGAGTGATACTGCATTGTACGTAAGTACAACAACTTCTTTATCCATTTTTCACTTTCTGCGATGTTGAACTTGTACTGTAAACGAGGTTCTTGTAAACAGAGCCGTTCCAAACTTTGGGGTGGCTGTGTCTGTTTGATATTAATTTCCCTAAGCTATAGGACCATAAGTGGAAGTGCCCTAGGCTCTGTTGCTTTGTTTTTTCGATGTTTCAGGAAACACCATACACTTCTCCCGAGTGGTTGTTGGCAATTTACATCCCGACCATCAGCATAACAAGGCTCCCAGTTCTCCATGGCCTGTCCTGCCTTTCTGGATTTTACACTTTTTTCAGATGGCCCTTTTGACCGGGGGGAAGTGAGACTTCATTGTAGTGCTGATTTCCTTTGCAAGCTTGCTTGGTTGGCCAAAAAGGGCGTATGCGTTTTTTCCTGAATATATTCAGGAAAAAACGCATACGCCCTTTTTGGCCAAGTGCATCATTGTGTACGTTCTGCCTCTTTTCCTATGCTTTCAATGCAATTCCAGTCTACCTCCTGAAATCGGTTTCCTGCAATTCTGCCCCGCTTTCAAGTCCTCTTGGCAGCCTTACTTCAGTCTATTTTTGGACGATAGCTGTCATTTATAACTCTGCGGGTTTGTGAATTACAGTGCCCCTGAGCTCCTTTCTTCAACTCGCTTTCTTGTGAGCTGGCCGCAACACCGCAGGATGGCTTCAGGCCCTCATCTGGTTCCGGCACGGCACACTGAGCCTTTGGTTATTTCCTCTTCCTGGTGGGAAATGAGAGTTAAATTTGCCCGTCCAGACACCTCCAGCTAGCCTCTCATTGGTTCTCGCTATTCCTGTTCATCTTCCACAGAAATTGCAAACTGGGCCAAACAGGAGGTTAAAGGGACTGACTCTCCAAGTGGGGAGAGTGTTAGTAAAGCGTCTGGAATGTTGCACCCAAGTACCAGGGGAGGAAAACTGAGACATATTTGAACACGTCTCCCATTCACATGGTTGATCATACTTGGGTTCCACATGCATGTTTTAGCTGAAGGAAGAATACCTAAAACCTGGGTAGTTGAAACCCGTGGAATGGGTACCATGCAATATGACTTCAAAGGGTCTTCATTTGCTCACCAAACCTCTCCAATCCTATCACTGCTGCGTTTATGCCCCTGTAAACATGCTTGATTCTCTTTTGGAGACATAGCAATCCATAGGTTTTAAGATACTTACTAATCAGGTACATTCTTAGGCGTTTAATATGCGGTGTTGAGTCCATTTCGTTGAGCAAGGAGTAGCTCTTGTCTATTCCATATTTGGCTTAAGGAACTTTATCTGTGCTCATTTCAATCTCTGGTTTTATGCAGCACCCCAACTCACCTTTCCCCTTAAGCAAGCATAAGTTGGTTTTCTAAATTTGAGACCCTGTTCTGTTCTGTAATTCAGTTCCTGTGTAGCCAAGTTTACATTCCGTGTATTACTGATATCTTATGAGGTTTCTTTTTCTGTGTGACTTATTTCAGTTAGAATGATCATACCTGAATCCACTCATTGTGCTGCTAAGGGCCTGATGACACAGATTTCATTGCTGAGTGATATTGCTTTGTAAGTAAATACCACAACATCTTTATCCATTTTTCACTTTCTGCGATGTTGAACTTGTACTGTAAACGAAGTTCTTGTACACAGAGCCGTTCGAAACTTTGGGGTGGCTGTGTCTTTTTGATTTTAATTTCCCTAAGCTATAGGACCATAAGTGGAAGTGCCCTAGGTTCTGTTGCTTTGTTTTTTAGATGTTTCAGGAAACAACATACACTTCTCCCGAGTGGTTGTTGGCAATTTACATCCCGCCCATCAGCATAACAAGGCTCCCAGTTCTCCATGGCCTGTCCTGCCTTTCTGGATTTTACACTTTTCTCAGATGGCCCTCTTGACCGGGGGGAAGTGAGACTTCATTGTAGTGCAGATTTCCTTTGCAAGCTTGCTTGGTTGGCCAAAAAGGGCGTATGCGTTTTTTCCTGAATATATTCAGGAAAAAACGCATACACCCTTTTTGGCCAAGTGCATCATTGTGGACGTTCGGCCTCTTTTCCTATGCTTTCAATGCAATTCCAGTCTACCTCCTGAAATCGGTTTCCTGCAATTCTGCCCCGCTTTCAAGTCCTCTTGGCAGCCTTACTTCAGTATATTTTTGGACGATAGCTGTCATTTATAACTCTGCAGGTTTGTGAATTACAGTGCCCCTGAGCTCCTTTCTTCAACTCGCTTTCTTGTGAGCTGGCCGCAACACCGCAGGATGGCTTCAGGCCCTCATCTGGTTCCGGCACGGCACACTGAGCCTTTGGTTATTTCCTCTTCCTGGTGGGAAATGAGAGTTAAATTTGCCCGTCCAGACACCTCCAGCTAGCCTCTCATTGGTTCTCGCTATTCCTGTTCATCTTCCACAGAAATTGCAAACTGGGCCAAACAGGAGGTTAAAGGCGCTGACTCTCCAAGTGGGGAGAGTGTTAGTAAAGCGTCTGGAATGTTGCACCCGAGTACCAGGGGAGGAAAACTGAGACATATTTGAACATGTCTCCTGTTCACATGGTTGATCATACTTGGGTTCCACATGCATGTTTTAGCTGAAGGAAGAATACCTAAAACCTGGGTAGTTGAAACCCGTGGAATGGGTACCATGCAATATGACTTCAAAGGGTCTTCATTTGCTCACCGAACCTCTCCAATCCTATCACTGCTGCGTTTATGCCCCTGTACACATGCTTGATTCTCTTTCGGAGACATAGCAATCCATAGGTTTTAAGATACTTACTAGTCAGGTACATTCTTAGGCGTTTAATATGCGGTGTTGAGTCCATTTCGTTGAGCAAGGAGTAGCTCTTGTCTATTCCATATTTGGCTTAAGGAACTTTATCTGTGCTCATTTCAATCTCTGGTTTTATGCAGCACCCCAACTCACCTTTCCCCTTAAGCAAGCATAAGTTGGTTTTCTAAATTTGAGACCCTGTTCTGTTCTGTAATTCAGTTCCTGTGTAGCCAAGTTTCCATTCCGTGTATTACTGATATCTTATGATGTTTCTTTTTCTGTGTGACTTATTTCAGTTAGAATCATCATACCTGAATCCACTCATTGTGCTGCTAAGGGCCTTATGACACAGATTTCATTGCTGAGTGATATTGCTTTGTAAGTAAATACCACAACTTTTTTATCCATTTTTCACTTTCTGCGATGTTGAACTTGTACTGTAAACGAGGTTCTTGTAAACAGAGGCGTTCCAAACTTTGGGGTGGCTGTGTCTTTTTGATTTTAATTTCCCTAAGCTATAGGACCATAAGTGGAAGTGCCCTAGGTTCTGTTGCTTTGTTTTTTAGATGTTTCAGGAAACACCATACACTTCTCCCGAGTGGTTGTTGGCAATTTACATCCCGCCCATCAGCATAACAAGGCTCCCAGTTCTCCATGGCCTGTCCTGCCTTTCTGGATTTTACACTTTTTTCAGAGGGCCCTTTTGACCGGGGGGAAGTGAGACTTCATTGTAGTGCAGATTTCCTTTGCAAGCTTGCTTGGTTGGCCAAAAAGGGCGTATGCGTTTTTTCCTGAATATATTCAGGAAAAAACGCATACGCCCTTTTTGGCCAAGTGCATTATTGTGGACGTTCTGCCTCTTTTCCTATGCTTTCAATGCAATTCCAGTCTACCTCCTGAAATCAGTTTCCTGCAATTCTGCCCCGCTTTCAAGTCCTCTTGGCAGCCTTACTTCAGTCTATTTTTGGAAGATAGCTGTCATTTATAACTCTGCAGGTTTGTGAATTACAGTGCCCCTGAGCTCCTTTCTTCAACTCGCTTTCTTTTGAGCTGGCTGCAACACTGCAGGATGGCTTCAGGCCCTAATCTGGTTCCGGCACGGCACACTGAGCCTTTGGTTATTTCCTCTTCCTGGTGGGAAATGAGAGTTAAATTTGCCCGTCCAGACACCTCCAGCTAGCCTCTCATTGGTTCTCGCTATTCCTGTTCATCTTCCACAGAAATTGCAAACTGGGCCAAACAGGAGGTTAAAGGGACTGACTCTCCAAGTGGGGAGAGTGTTAGTAAAGCGTCTGGAATGTTGCACCCGAGTACCAGGGGAGGAAAACTGAGACATATTTGAACACGTCTCCCGTTCACATGGTTGATCATACTTGGGTTCCACATGCATGTTTTAGCTGAAGGAAGAATACCTAAAACCTGGGTAGTTGAAACCCGTGGAATGGGTACCATGCAATATGACTTCAAAGGGTCTTCATTTGCTCACCGAACCTCTCCAATCCTATCACTGCTGCGTTTATGCCCCTGTACACATGCTTGATTCTCTTTCGGAGACATAGCCATCCATAGGTTTTAAGATACTTACTAATCAGGTACATTCTTAGGCGTTTAATATGCGGTGTTGAGTCCATTTCGTTGAGCAAGGAGTAGCTCTTGTCTATTCCATATTTGGCTTAAGGAACTTTATCTGTGCTCATTTCAATCTCTGGTTTTATGCAGCACCCCAACTCACCTTTCCCCTTAAGCAAGCATAAGTTGGTTTTCTAAATTTGAGACCCTGTTCTGTAATTCAGTTCCTGTGTAGCCAAGTTTACATTCCATGTATTACTGATATCTTATGATGTTTCTTTTTCTGTGTGACTTATTTCAGTTAGAATCATCATACCTGAATCCACTCATTGTGCTGCTAAGGGCCTGATGACACAGATTTCATTGCTGTGTGATATTGCTTTGTAAGTAAATACCACAACTTCTTTATCCATTTTTCACTTTCTGCGATGTTGAACTTGTACTGTAAACGAGGTTCTTGTAAACAGAGCCCTTCCAAACTTTGGGGTGGCTGTGTCTTTTTGATTTTAAATTACCTAAGCTATAGGACCATAAGTGGAAGTGCCCTAGGCTCTGTTGCTTTGTTTTTTAGATGTTTCAGGAAACACCATACACTTCTCCCAAGTGGTTCTTGGCAATTTACATCCCGCCTATCATCATAACAAGGCTCCCAGTTCTCCATGGCCTGTCCTGCCTTTCTGGATTTTACACTTTTTTCAGATGGCCCTTTTGACCGGGGGGAAGTGAGACTTCATTGTAGTGCAGATTTCCTTTGCAAGCTTGCTTGGTTGGCCAAAAAGGGCATATGCGTTTTTTCCTGAATATATTCAGGAAAAAACGCATACGCCCTTTTTGGCCAAGTGCATCATTGTGGACGTTCTGCCTCTTTTCCTATGCTTTCAATGCAATTCCAGTCTACCTCCTGAAATCGGTTTCCTGCAATTCTGCCCCGCTTTCAAGTCCTCTTGGCAGCCTTACTTCAGTCTATTTTTGGACGATAGCTGTCATTTATAACTCTGCAGGTTTGTGAATTACAGTGCCCCTGAGCTCCTTTCTTCAACTCGCTTTCTTGTGAGCTGGCCGCAACACCGCAGGATGGCTTCAGGCCCTCATCTGGTTCCGGCACGGCACACTGAGCCTTTGGTTATTTCCTCTTCCTGGTGGGAAATGAGAGTTAAATTTGCCCGTCCAGACACCTCCAGCTAGCCTCTCATTGGTTCTCACTATTCCTGTTCATCTTCCACAGAAATTGCAAACTGGGCCAAACAGGAGGTTAAAGGCGCTGACTCTCCAAGTGGGGAGAGTGTTAGTAAAGCGTCTGGATTGTTGCACCCGAGTACCAGGGGAGGAAAACTGAAACATATTTGAACATGTCTCCCGTTCACATGGTTGATCATACTTGGGTTCCACATGCATGTTTTAGCTGAAGGAAGAATACCTAAAACCTGGGTAGTTGAAACCCGTGGAATGGGTACCATGCAATATGACTTCAAAGGGTCTTCATTTGCTCACCGAACCTCTCCAATCCTATCACTGCTGCGTTTATGCCCCTGTACACATGCTTGATTCTCTTTCGGAGACATAGCAATCCATAGGTTTTAAGATACTTACTAGTCAGGTACATTCTTAGGCGTTTAATATGCGGTGTTGAGTCCATTTCGTTGAGCAAGGAGTAGCTCTTGTCTATTCCATATTTGGCTTAAGGAACTTTATCTGTGCTCATTTCAATCTCTGGTTTTATGCAGCACCCCAACTCACCTTTACCCTTAAGCAAGCATAAGTTGGTTTTCTAAATTTGAGACCCTGTCCTGTTCTGTAATTCAGTTCCTGTGTAGCCAAGTTTCCATTCCGTGTATTACTGATATCTTATGATGTTTCTTTTTCTGTGTGACTTATTTCAGTTAGAATCATCATACCTGAATCCACTCATTGTGCTGCTAAGGGCCTGATGACACAGATTTCATTGCTGAGTGATATTGCTTTGTAAGTAAATACCACAACTTTTTTATCCATTTTTCACTTTCTGCGATGTTGAACTTGTACTGTAAACGAGGTTCTTGTAAACAGAGGCGTTCCAAACTTTGGGGTGGCTGTGTCTTTTTGATTTTAATTTCCCTAAGCTATAGGACCATAAGTGGAAGTGCCCTAGGTTCTGTTGCTTTGTTTTTTAGATGTTTCAGGAAACACCATACACTTCTCCCGAGTGGTTGTTGGCAATTTACATCCCGCCCATCAGCATAACAAGGCTCCCAGTTCTCCATGGCCTGTCCTGCCTTTCTGGATTTTACACTTTCTTCAGAGGGCCCTTTTGACCGGGGGGAAGTGAGACTTCATTGTAGTGCAGATTTCCTTTGCAAGCTTGCTTGGTTGGCCAAAAAGGGCATATGCGTTTTTTCCTGAATATATTCAGGAAAAAACGCATACGCCCTTTTTGGCCAAGTGCATCATTGTGGACGTTCTGCCTCTTTTCCTATGCATTCAATGCAATTCCAGTCTACCTCCTGAAATCGGTTTCCTGCAATTCTGCCCCGCTTTCAAGTCCTCTTGGCAGCCTTACTTCAGTCTATTTTTGGACGATAGCTGTCATTTATAACTCTGCAGGTTTGTGAATTACAGTGCCCCTGAGCTCCTTTCTTCAACTCGCTTTCTTGTGAGCTGGCCGCAACACCGCAGGATGGCTTCAGGCCCTCATCTGGTTCCGGCACGGCACACTGAGCCTTTGGTTATTTCCTCTTCCTGGTGGGAAATGAGAGTTAAATTTGCCCGTCCAGACACCTCCAGCTAGCCTCTCATTGGTTCTCACTATTCCTGTTCATCTTCCACAGAAATTGCAAACTGGGCCAAACAGGAGGTTAAAGGCGCTGACTCTCCAAGTGGGGAGAGTGTTAGTAAAGCGTCTGGATTGTTGCACCCGAGTACCAGGGGAGGAAAACTGAGACATATTTGAACATGTCTCCCGTTCACATGGTTGATCATACTTGGGTTCCACATGCATGTTTTAGCTGAAGGAAGAATACCTAAAACCTGGGTAGTTGAAACCCGTGGAATGGGTACCATGCAATATGACTTCAAAGGGTCTTCATTTGCTCACCGAACCTCTCCAATCCTATCACTGCTGCGTTTATGCCCCTGTACACATGCTTGATTCTCTTTCGGAGACATAGCAATCCATAGGTTTTAAGATACTTACTAGTCAGGTACATTCTTAGGCGTTTAATATGCGGTGTTGAGTCCATTTCGTTGAGCAAGGAGTAGCTCTTGTCTATTCCATATTTGGCTTAAGGAACTTTATCTGTGCTCATTTCAATCTCTGGTTTTATGCAGCACCCCAACTCACCTTTCCCCTTAAGCAAGCATAAGTTGGTTTTCTAAATTTGAGACCCTGTTCTGTTCTGTAATTCAGTTCCTGTGTAGCCAAGTTTCCATTCCGTGTATTACTGATATCTTATGATGTTTCTTTTTCTGTGTGACTTATTTCAGTTAGAATCATCATACCTGAATCCACTCATTGTGCTGCTAAGGGCCTGATGACACAGATTTCATTGCTGAGTGATATTGCTTTGTAAGTAAATACCACAACTTTTTTATCCATTTTTCACTTTCTGCGATGTTGAACTTGTACTGTAAACGAGGTTCTTGTAAACAGAGCCGTTCCAAACTTTGGGGTGGCTGTGTCTTTTTGATTTTAATTTCCCTAAGCTATAGGACCATAAGTGGAAGTGCCCTAGGTTCTGTTGCTTTGTTTTTTAGATGTTTCAGGAAACACCATACACTTCTCCCGAGTGGTTGTTGGCAATTTACATCCCGCCCATCAGCATAACAAGGCTCCCAGTTCTCCATGGCCTGTCCTGCCTTTCTGGATTTTACACTTTCTTCAGAGGGCCCTTTTGACCGGGGGGAAGTGAGACTTCATTGTAGTGCAGATTTCCTTTGCAAGCTTGCTTGGTTGGCCAAAAAGGGCGTATGCGTTTTTTCCTGAATATATTCAGGAAAAAACGCATACGCACTTTTTGGCCAAGTGCATCATTGTGGACGTTCTGCCTCTTTTCCTATGCATTCAATGCAATTCTAGTCTACCTCCTGAAATCGGTTTCCTGCAATTCTGCCCCGCTTTCAAGTCCTCTTGGCAGCCTTACTTCAGTCTATTTTTGGACGATAGCTGTCATTTATAACTCTGCAGGTTTGTGAATTACAGTGCCCCTGAGCTCCTTTCTTCAACTCGCTTTCTTGTGAGCTGGCCGCAACACCGCAGGATGGCTTCAGGCCCTCATCTGGTTCCGGCACGGCACACTGAGCCTTTGGTTATTTCCTCTTCCTGGTGGGAAATGAGAGTTAAATTTGCCCGTCCAGACACCTCCAGCTAGCCTCTCATTGGTTCTCGCTATTCCTGTTCATCTTCCACAGAAATTGCAAACTGGGCCAAACAGGAGGTTAAAGGCGCTGACTCTCCAAGTGGGGAGAGTGTTAGTAAAGCGTCTGGATTGTTGCACCCGAGTACCAGGGGAGGAAAACTGAGACATATTTGAACATGTCTCCCGTTCACATGGTTGATCATACTTGGGTTCCACATGCATGTTTTAGCTGAAGGAAGAATACCTAAAACCTGGGTAGTTGAAACCCGTGGAATGGGTACCATGCAATATGACTTCAAAGGGTCTTCATTTGCTCACCGAACCTCTCCAATCCTATCACTGCTGCGTTTATGCCCCTGTACACATGCTTGATTCTCTTTCGGAGACATAGCAATCCATAGGTTTTAAGATACTTACTAGTCAGGTACATTCTTAGGCGTTTAATATGCGGTGTTGAGTCCATTTCGTTGAGCAAGGAGTAGCTCTTGTCTATTCCATATTTGGCTTAAGGAACTTTATCTGTGCTCATTTCAATCTCTGGTTTTATGCAGCACCCCAACTCACCTTTCCCCTTAAGCAAGCATAAGTTGGTTTTCTAAATTTGAGACCCTGTTCTGTTCTGTAATTCAGTTCCTGTGTAGCCAAGTTTCCATTCCGTGTATTACTGATATCTTATGATGTTTCTTTTTCTGTGTGACTTATTTCAGTTAGAATCATCATACCTGAATCCACTCATTGTGCTGCTAAGGGCCTGATGACACAGATTTCATTGCTGAGTGATATTGCTTTGTAAGTAAATACCACAACTTTTTTATCCATTTTTCACTTTCTGCGATGTTGAACTTGTACTGTAAACGAGGTTCTTGTAAACAGAGGCGTTCCAAACTTTGGGGTGGCTGTGTCTTTTTGATTTTAATTTCCCTAAGCTATAGGACCATAAGTGGAAGTTCCCTAGGTTCTGTTGCTTTGTTTTTTAGATGTTTCAGGAAACACCATACACTTCTCCCGAGTGGTTGTTGGCAATTTACATCCCGCCCATCAGCATAACAAGGCTCCCAGTTCTCCATGGCCTGTCCTGCCTTTCTGGATTTTACACTTTTTTCAGAGGGCCCTTTTGACCGGGGGGAAGTGAGACTTCATTGTAGTGCAGATTTCCTTTGCAAGCTTGCTTGGTTGGCCAAAAAGGGCGTATGCGTTTTTTCCTGAATATATTCAGGAAAAAACGCATACGCCCTTTTTGGCCAAGTGCATTATTGTGGACATTCTGCCTCTTTTCCTATGCTTTCAATGCAATTCCAGTCTACCTCCTGAAATCAGTTTCCTGCAATTCTGCCCCGCTTTCAAGTCCTCTTGGCAGCCTTACTTCAGTCTATTTTTGGACGATAGCTGTCATTTATAACTCTGCAGGTTTGTGAATTACAGTGCCCCTGAGCTCCTTTCTTCAACTCGCTTTCTTTTGAGCTGGCTGCAACACTGCAGGATGGCTTCAGGCCCTAATCTGGTTCCGGCACGGCACACTGAGCCTTTGGTTATTTCCTCTTCCTGGTGGGAAATGAGAGTTAAATTTGCCCGTCCAGACACCTCCAGCTAGCCTCTCATTGGTTCTCGCTATTCCTGTTCATCTTCCACAGAAATTGCAAACTGGGCCAAACAGGAGGTTAAAGGGACTGACTCTCCAAGTGGGGAGAGTGTTAGTAAAGCGTCTGGAATGTTGCACCCGAGTACCAGGAGAGGAAAACTGAGACATATTTGAACACGTCTCCCGTTCACATGGTTGATCATACTTGGGTTCCACATGCATGTTTTAGCTGAAGGAAGAATACCTAAAACCTGGGTAGTTGAAACCCGTGGAATGGGTACCATGCAATATGACTTCAAAGGGTCTTCATTTGCTCACCGAACCTCTCCAATCCTATCACTGCTGCGTTTATGCCCCTGTACACATGCTTGATTCTCTTTCGGAGACATAGCCATCCATAGGTTTTAAGATACTTACTAGTCAGGTACATTCTTAGGCGTTTAATATGCGGTGTTGAGTCCATTTCGTTGAGCAAGGAGTAGCTATTGTCTATTCCATATTTGGCTTAAGGAACTTTATCTGTGCTCATTTCAAGCTCTGGTTTTATGCAGCACCCCAACTCACCTTTCCCCTTAAGCAAGCATAAGTTGGTTTTCTAAATTTGAGACCCTGTTCTGTAATTCAGTTCCTGTGTAGCCAAGTTTACATTCCATGTATTACTGATATCTTATGATGTTTCTTTTTCTGTGTGACTTATTTCAGTTAGAATCATCATACCTGAATCCACTCATTGTGCTGCTAAGGGCCTGATGACACAGATTTCATTGCTCAGTGATATTGCTTTGTAAGTAAATACCACAACTTCTTTATCCATTTTTCACTTTCTGCGATGTTGAACTTGTACTGTAAACGAGGTTCTTGTAAACAGAGCCGTTCCAAACTTTGGGGTGGCTGTGTCTTTTTGATTTTAAATTCCCTAAGCTATAGGACCATAAGTGGAAGTGCCCTAGGCTCTGTTGCTTTGTTTTTTAGATGTTTCAGGAAACACCATACACTTCTCCCAAGTGGTTCTTGGCAATTTACATCCCGCCTATCAGCATAACAAGGCTCCCAGTTCTCCATGGCCTGTCCTGCCTTTCTGGATTTTACACTTTTTTCAGATGGCCCTTTGACCGGGGGGAAGTGAGACTTCATTGTAGTGCAGATTTCCTTTGCAAGCTTGCTTGGTTGGCCAAAAAGGGCATATGCGTTTTTTCCTGAATATATTCAGGAAAAAACGCATACGCCCTTTTTGGCCAAGTGCATCATTGTGGACGTTCTGCCTCTTTTCCTATGCATTCAATGCAATTCCAGTCTACCTCCTGAAATCGGTTTCCTGCAATTCTGCCCCGCTTTCAAGTCCTCTTGGCAGCCTTACTTCAGTCTATTTTTGGACGATAGCTGTCATTTATAACTCTGTAGGTTTGTGAATTACAGTGCCCCTGAGCTCCTTTCTTCAACTCGCTTTCTTGTGACCTGGCCGCAACACCGCAGGATGGCTTCAGGCCCTAATCTGGTTCCGGCACGGCACGCTGAGCCTTTGGTTAATTCCTCTTCCTGGTGGGAAATGAGAGTTAAATTTGCCCGTCCAGACACCTCCAGCTAGCCTCTCATTGGTTCTCGCTATTCCTGTTCATCTTCCACAGAAATTGCAAACTGGGCCAAACAGGAGGTTAAAGGGACTGACTCTCCAAGTGGGGAGAGTGTTAGTAAAGCGTCTGGAATGTTGCACCCGAGTACCAGGGGAGGAAAACTGAGACATATTTGAACACGTCTCCCGTTCACATGGTTGATCATACTTGGGTTCCACATGCATGTTTTAGCTGAAGGAAGAATACCTAAAACCTGGGTAGTTGAAACCCGTGGAATGGGTACCATGCAATATGACTTCAAAGGGTCTTCATTTGCTCACCGAACCTCTCCAATCCTATCACTGCTGCGTTTATGCCCCTGTACACATGCTTGATTCTCTTTCGGAGACATAGCCATCCATAGGTTTTAAGATACTTACTAGTCAGGTACATTCTTAGGCGTTTAATATGCGGTGTTGAGTCCATTTCGTTGAGCAAGGAGTAGCTCTTGTCTATTCCATATTTGGCTTAAGGAACTTTATCTGTGCTCATTTCAAGCTCTGGTTTTATGCAGCACCCCAACTCACCTTTCCCCTTAAGCAAGCATAAGTTGGTTTTCTAAATTTGAGACCCTGTTCTGTAATTCAGTTCCTGTGTAGCCAAGTTTACATTCCATGTATTACTGATATCTTATGATGTTTCTTTTTCTGTGTGACTTATTTCAGTTAGAATCATCATACCTGAATCCACTCATTGTGCTGCTAAGGGCCTGATGACACAGATTTCATTGCTGAGTGATATTGCTTTGTAAGTAAATACCACAACTTCTTTATCCATTTTTCACTTTCTGCGATGTTGAACTTGTACTGTAAACGAGGTTCTTGTAAACAGAGCCATTCCAAACTTTGGGGTGGCTGTGTCTTTTTGATTTTAAATTCCCTAAGCTATAGGACCATAAGTGGAAGTGCCCTAGGCTCTGTTGCTTTGTTTTTTAGATGTTTCAGGAAACACCATACACTTCTCCCAAGTGGTTCTTGGCAATTTACATCCCGCCTATCAGCATAACAAGGCTCCCAGTTCTCCATGGCCTGTCCTGCCTTTCTGGATTTTACACTTTTTTCAGATGGCCCTTTTGACCGGGGGGAAGTGAGACTTCATTGTAGTGCAGATTTCCTTTGCAAGCTTGCTTGGTTGGCCAAAAAGGGCATATGCGTTTTTTCCTGAATATATTCAGGAAAAAACGCATACGCCCTTTTTGGCCAAGTGCATCATTGTGGACGTTCTGCCTCTTTTCCTATGCATTCAATGCAATTCCAGTCTACCTCCTGAAATCGGTTTCCTGCAATTCTGCCCCGCTTTCAAGTCCTCTTGGCAGCCTTACTTCAGTCTATTTTTGGACGATAGCTGTCATTTATAACTCTGTAGGTTTGTGAATTACAGTGCCCCTGAGCTCCTTTCTTCAACTCGCTTTCTTGTGACCTGGCCGCAACACCGCAGGATGGCTTCAGGCCCTAATCTGGTTCCGGCACGGCACGCTGAGCCTTTGGTTAATTCCTCTTCCTGGTGGGAAATGAGAGTTAAATTTGCCCGTCCAGACACCTCCAGCTAGCCTCTCATTGGTTCTCGCTATTCCTGTTCATCTTCCACAGAAATTGCAAACTGGGCCAAACAGGAGGTTAAAGGGACTGACTCTCCAAGTGGGGAGAGTGTTAGTAAAGCGTCTGGAATGTTGCACCCGAGTACCAGGGGAGGAAAACTGAGACATATTTGAACACGTCTCCCGTTCACATGGTTGATCATACTTGGGTTCCACATGCATGTTTTAGCTGAAGGAAGAATACCTAAAACCTGGGTAGTTGAAACCCGTGGAATGGGTACCATGCAATATGACTTCAAAGGGTCTTCATTTGCTCACCGAACCTCTCCAATCCTATCACTGCTGCGTTTATGCCCCTGTACACATGCTTGATTCTCTTTCGGAGACATAGCCATCCATAGGTTTTAAGATACTTACTAGTCAGGTACATTCTTAGGCGTTTAATATGCGGTGTTGAGTCCATTTCGTTGAGCAAGGAGTAGCTCTTGTCTATTCCATATTTGGCTTAAGGAACTTTATCTGTGCTCATTTCAAGCTCTGGTTTTATGCAGCACCCCAACTCACCTTTCCCCTTAAGCAAGCATAAGTTGGTTTTCTAAATTTGAGACCCTGTTCTGTAATTCAGTTCCTGTGTAGCCAAGTTTACATTCCATGTATTACTGATATCTTATGATGTTTCTTTTTCTGTGTGACTTATTTCAGTTAGAATCATCATACCTGAATCCACTCATTGTGCTGCTAAGGGCCTGATGACACAGATTTCATTGCTGAGTGATATTGCTTTGTAAGTAAATACCACAACTTCTTTATCCATTTTTCACTTTCTGCGATGTTGAACTTGTACTGTAAACGAGGTTCTTGTAAACAGAGCCGTTCCAAACTTTGGGGTGGCTGTGTCTTTTTGATTTTAAATTCCCTAAGCTATAGGACCATAAGTGGAAGTGCCCTAGGCTCTGTTGCTTTGTTTTTTAGATGTTTCAGGAAACACCATACACTTCTCCCAAGTGGTTCTTGGCAATTTACATCCCGCCTATCAGCATAACAAGGCTCCCAGTTCTCCATGGCCTGTCCTGCCTTTCTGGATTTTACACTTTTTTCAGATGGCCCTTTTGACCGGGGGGAAGTGAGACTTCATTGTAGTGCAGATTTCCTTTGCAAGCTTGCTTGGTTGGCCAAAAAGGGCATATGCGTTTTTTCCTGAATATATTCAGGAAAAAACGCATACGCCCTTTTTGGCCAAGTGCATCATTGTGGACGTTCTGCCTCTTTTCCTATGCATTCAATGCAATTCCAGTCTACCTCCTGAAATCGGTTTCCTGCAATTCTGCCCCGCTTTCAAGTCCTCTTGGCAGCCTTACTTCAGTCTATTTTTGGACGATAGCTGTCATTTATAACTCTGTAGGTTTGTGAATTACAGTGCCCCTGAGCTCCTTTCTTCAACTCGCTTTCTTGTGACCTGGCCGCAACACCGCAGGATGGCTTCAGGCCCTAATCTGGTTCCGGCACGGCACGCTGAGCCTTTGGTTAATTCCTCTTCCTGGTGGGAAATGAGAGTTAAATTTGCCCGTCCAGACACCTCCAGCTAGCCTCTCATTGGTTCTCGCTATTCCTGTTCATCTTCCGCAGAAATTGCAAACTGGGGCAAACAGGAGTTTAAAGGCGCTGACTCTCCAAGTCGGGAGAGTGTTAGTAAAGCGTCTGGAATGTTGCACCCGAGTACCAGGGGAGGAAAACTGAGACATATTTGAACACGTCTCCCGTTCACATGGTTGATCATACTCTGGGTTCCACATGCATGTTTTAGCTGAAGGAAGAATACCTAAAACCTGGGTAGTTGAAACCCGTGGAATGGGTACCATGCAATATGACTTCAAAGGGTCTTCATTTGCTCACCGAACCTCTCCAATCCTATCACTGCTGCGTTTATGCCCCTGTACACATGCTAGATTCTCTTTTGGAGACATAGCAATCCATAGGTTTTAAGATACTTACTAGTCAGGTACATTCTTAGGCGTTTAATATGTGGTGTTGAGTCCATTTCGTTGAGCAAGGAGTAGCTCTTGTCTATTCCATATTTGGCTTAAGGAACTTTATCTGTGCTCATTTCAATCTCTGGTTTTATGCAGCACCCCAACTCACCTTTCCCCTTAAGCAAGCATAAGTTGGTTTTCGAAATTTGAGACCCTGTTCTGTTCTGTAATTCAGTTCCTGTGTAGCCAAGTTTACATTCCGTGTATTACTGATATCTTATGATGTTTCTTTTTCTGTGTGACTTATTTCAGTTAGAATCATCATACCTGAATCCACTCATTGTGCTGCTAAGGGCCTGATGACACAGATTTCATTGCTGAGTGATATTGCTTTGTAAGTAAATACCACAACTTCTTTATCCATTTTTCACTTTCTGCGATGTTGAACTTGTACTGTAAACGTGGTTCTTGTAAACAGAGGCGTCCCAAACTTTGGGGTGGCTGTGTCTTTTTGATTTTAATTTCCCTAAGCTATAGGACCATAAGTGGAAGTGCCCTAGGCTCTGTTGCTTTGTTTTTTAGATGTTTCAGGAAACACCATACACTTCTCCCGAGTGGTTCTTGGCAATTTACATCCCGGCCATCAGCATAACAAGGCTCCCAGTTCTCCATGGCCTGTCCTGCCTTTCTGGATTTTACACTTTTTTCAGATGGCCCTTTTGACCGGGGTGGGGGGGAGAAGTGAGACTTCATTGTAGTGCAGATTTCCTTTGCAAGCTTGCTTGGTTGGCCAAAAAGGGCGTATGCATTTTTTCCTGAATATATTCAGGAAAAAACGCATACGCCCTTTTTGGCCAAGTGCATCATTGTGGACGTTCTGCCTCTTTTCCTATGCTTTCAATGCAATTCCAGTCTACCTCCTGAAATCGGTTTCCTGCAATTCTGCCCCGCTTTCAAGTCCTCTTGGCAGCCTTACTTCAGTCTATTTTTGGACGATAGCTGTCATTTATAACTCTGCGGGTTTGTGAATTACAGTGCCCCTGAGCTCCTTTCTTCAACTCGCTTTCTTGTGAGCTGGCCGCAACACCGCAGGATGGCTTCAGACCCTAATCTGGTTCCGGCACGGCACACTGAGCCTTTGGTTATTTCCTCTTCCTGGTGGGAAATGAGAGTTAAATTTGCCCGTCCAGACACCTCCAGCTAGCCTCTCATTGGTTCTCGCTATTCCTGTTCATCTTCCACAGAAATTGCAAACTGGGCCAAACAGGAGGTTAAAGGGACTGACTCTCCAAGTGGGGAGAGTGTTAGTAAAGCGTCTGGAATGTTGCACCCAAGTACCAGGGGAGGAAAACTGAGACATATTTGAACACGTCTCCCATTCACATGGTTGATCATACTTGGGTTCCACATGCATGTTTTAGCTGAAGGAAGAATACCTAAAACCTGGGTAGTTGAAACCCGTGGAATGGGTACCATGCAATATGACTTCAAAGGGTCTTCATTTGCTCACCAAACCTCTCCAATCCTATCACTGCTGCGTTTATGCCCCTGTAAACATGCTTGATTCTCTTTTGGAGACATAGCAATCCATAGGTTTTAAGATACTTACTAATCAGGTACATTCTTAGGCGTTTAATATGCGGTGTTGAGTCCATTTCGTTGAGCAAGGAGTAGCTCTTGTCTATTCCATATTTGGCTAAAGGAACTTTATCTGTGCTCATTTCAATCTCTGGTTTTATGCAGCACCCCAACTCACCTTTCCCCTTAAGCAAGCATAAGTTGGTTTTCTAAATTTGAGACCCTGTTCTGTTCTGTAATTCAGTTCCTGTGTAGCCAAGTTTACATTCCGTGTATTACTGATATCTTATGAGGTTTCTTTTTCTGTGTGACTTATTTCAGTTAGAATGATCATACCTGAATCCACTCATTGTGCTGCTAAGGGCCTGATGACACAGATTTCATTGCTGAGTGATATTGCTTTGTAAGTAAATACCACAACATCTTTATCCATTTTTCACTTTCTGCGATGTTGAACTTGTACTGTAAACGAGGTTCTTGTACACAGAGCCGTTCGAAACTTTGGGGTGGCTGTGTCTTTTTGATTTTAATTTCCCTAAGCTATAGGACCATAAGTAGAAGTGCCCTAGGTTCTGTTGCTTTGTTTTTTAGATGTTTCAGGAAACACCATACACTTCTCCCGAGTGGTTGTTGGCAATTTACATCCCGCCCATCAGCATAACAAGGCTCCCAGTTCTCCATGGCCTGTCCTGCCTTTCTGGATTTTACACTTTTTTCAGATGGCCCTCTTGACCGTGGGGAAGTGAGACTTCATTGTAGTGCAGATTTCCTTTGCAAGCTTGCTTGGTTGGCCAAAAAGGGCGTATGCGTTTTTTCCTGAATATATTCAGGAAAAAACGCATACGCCCTTTTTGGCCAAGTGCATCATTGTGGACGTTCGGCCTCTTTTCCTATGCTTTCAATGCAATTCCAGTCTACCTCCTGAAATCGGTTTCCTGCAATTCTGCCCCGCTTTCAAGTCCTCTTGGCAGCCTTACTTCAGTATATTTTTGGACGATAGCTGTCATTTATAACTCTGCAGGTTTGTGAATTACAGTGCCCCTGAGCTCCTTTCTTCAACTCGCTTTCTTGTGAGCTGGCCGCAACACCGCAGGATGGCTTCAGGCCCTAATCTGGTTCCGGCACGGCACACTGAGCCTTTGGTTATTTCCTCTTCCTGGTGGGAAATGAGAGTTAAATTTGCCCACCAGACACCTCCAGCTAGCCTCTCATTGGTTCTCGCTATTCCTGTTCATCTTCCGCAGAAATTGCAAACTGGGCCAAACAGGAGGTTAAAGGCGCTGACTCTCCAAGTGGGGAGAGTGTTAGTAAAGCGTCTGGAATGTTGCACCCGAGTACCAGGGGAGGAAAACTGAGACATATTTGAACACGTCTCCCGTTCACATGGTTGATCATACTTGGGTTCCACATGCATGTTTTAGCTGAAGGAAGAATACCTTAAACCTGGGTATTTGAAACCCGTGGAATGGGTACCATGCAATATGACTTCAAAGGGTCTTCATTTGCTCACCGAACCTCTCCAATCCTATCACTGCTGCGTTTATGCCCCTGTACACATGCTTGATTCTCTTTCGGAGACATAGCAATCCATAGGTTTTAAGATACTTACTAGTCAGGTACATTCTTAGGCGTTTAATATGCGGTGTTGAGTCCATTTCGTTGAGCAAGGAGTAGCTCTTGTCTATTCCATATTTGGCTTAAGGAACTTTATCTGTGCTCATTTCAATCTCTGGTTTTATGCAGCACCCCAACTCACCTTTCCCCTTAAGCAAGCATAAGTTGGTTTTCTAAATTTGAGACCCTGTTCTGTTCTGTAATTCAGTTCCTGTGTAGCCAAGTTTACATTCCGTGTATTACTGATATCTTATGATGTTTCTTTTTCTGTGTGACTTATTTCAGTTAGAATCATCATACCTGAATCCACTCATTGTGCTGCTAAGGGCCTGATGACACAGATTTCATTGCTGAGTGATATTGCTTTGTAAGTAAATACCACAACTTTTTTATCCATTTTTCACTTTCTGCGATGTTGAACTTGTACTGTAAACGAGGTTCTTGTAAACAGAGCCGTTCCAAACTTTGGGGTGGCTGTGTCTTTTTGATTTTAAATTCCCTAAGCTATAGGACCATAAGTGGAAGTGCCCTAGGCTCTGTTGCTTTGTTTTTTCGATGTTTCAGGAAACACCATACACTTCTCCCGAGTGGTTGTTGGCAATTTACATCCCGCCCATCAGCATAACAAGGCTCCCAGTTCTCCATGGCCTGTCCTGCCTTTCTGGATTTTACACTTTTTTCAGATGGCCCTTTTGACCGGGGGGAAGTGAGACTTCATTGTAGTGCTGATTTCCTTTGCAAGCTTGCTTGGTTGGCCAAAAAGGGCGTATGCGTTTTTTCCTGAATATATTCAGGAAAAAACGCATACGCCCTTATTGGCCAAGTGCATCATTGTGGACGTTCTGCCTCTTTTCCTATGCTTTCAATGCAATTCCAGTCTACCTCCTGAAATCGGTTTCCTGCAATTCTGCCCCGCTTTCAAGTCCTCTTGGCAGCCTTACTTCAGTCTATTTTTGGACGATAGCTGTCATTTATAACTCTGCAGGTTTGTGAATTACAGTGCCCCTGAGCTGCTTTCTTCAACTCGCTTTTTTTTGAGCTGGCCGCAACACCGCAGGATGACTTCAAGCCCTAATCTGGTTCCGGCACGGCACACTGAGCCTTTGGTTATTTCCTCTTCCTGGTGGGAAATGAGAGTTAAATTTGCCCGTCCAGACACCTCCAGCTAGCCTCTCATTGGTTCTCGCTATTCCTGTTCATCTTCCGCAGAAATTGCAAACTCGGCCAAACAGGAGGTTAAAGTCGCTGACTTTCCAAGTGGGGAGAGTGTTAGTAAAGCGTCTGGAATGTTGCACCCGAGTACCAGGGGAAGAAAACTGAGACATATTTGAACACGTCTCCCGTTCACATGGTTGATCATACTTGGGTTCCACATGCATGTTTTAGCTGAAGGAAAAATACCTAAAACCTGGGTAGTTGAAACCCGTGGAATGGGTACCATGCAATATGACTTCAAAGGGTCTTCATTTGCTCACCGAACCTCTCCAATCCTATCACTGCTGCGTTTATGCCCCTGTACACACGCTTGATTCTCTTTTGGAGACATAGCAATCCATAGGTTTTAAGATACTTAGTAGTCAGGTACATTCTTAGGCGTTTAATATGGGGTTTTGAGTCCATTTCGTTGAGCAAGGAGTAGCTCTTGTCTATTCCATATTTGGCTTAAGGAACTTTATCTGTGCTCATTTCAATCTCTGGTTTTATGCAGCACCCCAACTCACCTTTACCCTTAAGCAAGCATAAGTTGGTTTTCTAAATTTGAGACCCTGTTCTGTTTTGGAATGCAGTTCCTGTGTAGCCAAGTTTACATTCCGTGTATTACTGATATCTTATGATGTTTCTTTTTCTGTGTGAATTATTTCAGTTAGAATCATCGTACCTGAATCCACTCATTATGCTGCTACGGGCCTGATGACATAGATTTCATTGCTGAGTGATACTGCATTGTACGTAAGTACCACAACTTCTTTATCCATTTTTCACTTTCTGCGATGTTGAACTTGTACTGTAAACGAGGTTCTTGTAAACAGAGTCGTTCCAAACTTTGGGGTGGCTGTGTCTTTTTGATTTTAATTTCCCTAAGCTATAGGACCATAAGTGGAAGTGCCCTAGGCTCTGTTGCTTTGTTTTTTCGATGTTTCAGGAAACACCATACACTTCTCCCCAGTGGTTGTTGGCAATTTACATCCCGACCATCAGCATAACAAGGCTCCCAGTTCTCCATGGCCTGTCCTGCCTTTCTGGATTTTACACTTTTTTCAGATGGCCCTTTTGACCGGGGGGAAGTGAGACTTCATTGTAGTGCTGATTTCCTTTGCAAGCTTGCTTGGTTGGCCAAAAAGGGCGTATGCGTTTTTTCCTGAATATATTCAGGAAAAAACGCATACGCCCTTTTTGGCCAAGTGCATCATTGTGTACGTTCTGCCTCTTTTCCTATGCTTTCAATGCAATTCCAGTCTACCTCCTGAAATCGGTTTCCTGCAATTCTGCCCCGCTTTCAAGTCCTCTTGGCAGCCTTACTTCAGTCTATTTTTGGACGATAGCTGTCATTTATAACTCTGCGGGTTTGTGAATTACAGTGCCCCTGAGCTCCTTTCTTCAACTCGCTTTCTTGTGAGCTGGCCGCAACACCGCAGGATGGCTTCAGGCCCTCATCTGGTTCCGGCACGGCACACTGAGCCTTTGGTTATTTCCTCTTCCTGGTGGGAAATGAGAGTTAAATTTGCCCGTCCAGACACCTCCAGCTAGCCTCTCATTGGTTCTCGCTATTCCTGTTCATCTTCCGCAGAAATTGCAAACTGAGCCAAACAGGAGGTTAAAGGGACTGACTCTCCAAGTGGGGAGAGTGTTAGTAAAGCGTCTGGAATGTTGCACCCGAGTACCAGGGGAGGAAAACTGAGACATATTTGAACACGTCTCCCGTTCACATGGTTGATCATACTTGGGTTCCACATGCATGTTTTAGCTGAAGGAAGAATACCTAAAACCTGGGTAGTTGAAACCCGTGGAATGGGTACCATGCAATATGACTTCAAAGGGTCTTCATTTGCTCACCGAACCTCTCCAATCCTATCACTGCTGCGTTTATGCCCCTGTACACATGCTTGATTCTCTTTCGGAGACATAGCCATCCATAGGTTTTAAGATACTTACTAGTCAGGTACATTCTTAGGCGTTTAATATGCGGTGTTGAGTCCATTTCGTTGAGCAAGGAGTAGCTCTTGTCTATTCCATATTTGGCTTAAGGAACTTTATCTGTGCTCATTTCAATCTCTGGTTTTATGCAGCACCCCAACTCACCTTTCCCCTTAAGCAAGCATAAGTTGGTTTTCTAAATTTGAGACCCTGTTCTGTAATTCAGTTCCTGTGTAGCCAAGTTTACATTCCATGTATTACTGATATCTTATGATGTTTCTTTTTCTGTGTGACTTATTTCAGTTAGAATCATCATACCTGAATCCACTCATTGTGCTGCTAAGGGCCTGATGACACAGATTTCATTGCTGAGTGATATTGCTTTGTAAGTAAATACCACAACTTCTTTATCCATTTTTCACTTTCTGCGATGTTGAACTTGTACTGTAAACGAGGTTCTTGTAAACAGAGCCGTTCCAAACTTTGGGGTGGCTGTGTCTTTTTGATTTTAAATTCCCTAAGCTATAGGACCATAAGTGGAAGTGCCCTAGGCTCTGTTGCTTTGTTTTTTAGATGTTTCAGGAAACACCATACACTTCTCCCAAGTGGTTCTTGGCAATTTACATCCTGCCTATCAGCATAACAAGGCTCCCAGTTCTCCATGGCCTGTCCTGCCTTTCTGGATTTTACACTTTTTTCAGATGGCCCTTTTGACCGGGGGGAAGTGAGACTTCATTGTAGTGCAGATTTCCTTTGCAAGCTTGCTTGGTTGGCCAAAAAGGGCATATGCGTTTTTTACTGAATATATTCAGGAAAAAACGCATACGCCCTTTTTGGCCAAGTGCATCATTGTGGACGTTCTGCCTCTTTTCCTATGCATTCAATGCAATTCCAGTCTACCTCCTGAAATCGGTTTCCTGCAATTCTGCCCCGCTTTCAAGTCCTCTTGGCAGCCTTACTTCAGTCTATTTTAGGACGATAGCTGTCATTTATAACTCTGCAGGTTTGTGAATTACAGTGCCCCTGAGCTCCTTTCTTCAACTCGCTTTCTTGTGAGCTGGCCGCAACACCGCAGGATGGCTTCAGGCCCTCATCTGGTTCCGGCACGGCACACTGAGCCTTTGGTTATTTCCTCTTCCTGGTGGGAAATGAGAGTTAAATTTGCCCGTCCAGACACCTCCAGCTAGCCTCTCATTGGTTCTCGCTATTCCTGTTCATCTTCCACAGAAATTGCAAACTGGGCCAAACAGGAGGTTAAAGGCGCTGACTCTCCAAGTGGGGAGAGTGTTAGTAAAGCGTCTGGATTGTTGCACCCGAGTACCAGGGGAGGAAAACTGAGACATATTTGAACATGTCTCCCGTTCACATGGTTGATCATACTTGGGTTCCACATGCATGTTTTAGCTGAAGGAAGAATACCTAAAACCTGGGTAGTTGAAACCCGTGGAATGGGTACCATGCAATATGACTTCAAAGGGTCTTCATTTGCTCACCGAACCTCTCCAATCCTATCACTGCTGCGTTTATGCCCCTGTACACATGCTTGATTCTCTTTCAGAGACATAGCAATCCATAGGTTTTAAGATACTTACTAGTCAGGTACATTCTTAGGCGTTTAATATGCGGTGTTGAGTCCATTTCGTTGAGCAAGGAGTAGCTCTTGTCTATTCCATATTTGGCTTAAGGAACTTTATCTGTGCTCATTTCAATCTCTGGTTTTATGCAGCACCCCAACTCACCTTTCCCCTTAAGCAAGCATAAGTTGGTTTTCTAAATTTGAGACCCTGTTCTGTTCTGTAATTCAGTTCCTGTGTAGCCAAGTTTCCATTCCGTGTATTACTGATATCTTATGATGTTTCTTTTTCTGTGTGACTTATTTCAGTTAGAATCATCATACCTGAATCCACTCATTGTGCTGCTAAGGGCCTGATGACACAGATTTCATTGCTGAGTGATATTGCTTTGTAAGTAAATACCACAACTTCTTTATCCATTTTTCACTTTCTGCGATGTTGAACTTGTACTGTAAACGAGGTTCTTGTAAACAGAGCCGTTCCAAACTTTGGGGTGGCTGTGTCTTTTTGATTTTAAATTCCCTAAGCTATAGGACCATAAGTGGAAGTGCCCTAGGCTCTGTTGCTTTGTTTTTTAGATGTTTCAGGAAACACCATACACTTCTCCCAAGTGGTTCTTGGCAATTTACATCCCGCCTATCAGCATAACAAGGCTCCCAGTTCTCCATGGCCTGTCCTGCCTTTCTGGATTTTACACTTTTTTCAGATGGCCCTTTTGACCGGGGGGAAGTGAGACTTCATTGTAGTGCAGATTTCCTTTGCAAGCTTGCTTGGTTGGCCAAAAAGGGCGTATGCGTTTTTTCCTGAATATATTCAGGAAAAAACGCATACGCCCTTTTTGGCCAAGTGCATCATTGTGGACGTTCTGCCTCTTTTCCTATGCATTCAATGCAATTCCAGTCTACCTCCTGAAATCGGTTTCCTGCAATTCTGCCCCGCTTTCAAGTCCTCTTGGCAGCCTTACTTCAGTCTATTTTTGGACGATAGCTGTCATTTATAACTCTGCAGGTTTGTGAATTACAGTGCCCCTGAGCTCCTTTCTTCAACTCGCTTTCTTGTGAGCTGGCCGCAACACCGCAGGATGGCTTCAGGCCCTCATCTGGTTCCGGCACGGCACACTGAGCCTTTGGTTATTTCCTCTTCCTGGTGGGAAATGAGAGTTAAATTTGCCCGTCCAGACACCTCCAGCTAGCCTCTCATTGGTTCTCGCTATTCCTGTTCATCTTCCACAGAAATTGCAAACTGGGCCAAACAGGAGGTTAAAGGCGCTGACTCTCCAAGTGGGGAGAGTGTTAGTAAAGCGTCTGGATTGTTGCACCCGAGTACCAGGGGAGGAAAACTGAGACATATTTGAACATGTCTCCCGTTCACATGGTTGATCATACTTGGGTTCCACATGCATGTTTTAGCTGAAGGAAGAATACCTAAAACCTGGGTAGTTGAAACCCGTGGAATGGGTACCATGCAATATGACTTCAAAGGGTCTTCATTTGCTCACCGAACCTCTCCAATCCTATCACTGCTGCGTTTATGCCCCTGTACACATGCTTGATTCTCTTTCAGAGACATAGCAATCCATAGGTTTTAAGATACTTACTAGTCAGGTACATTCTTGGGCGTTTAATATGCGGTGTTGAGTCCATTTCGTTGAGCAAGGAGTAGCTCTTGTCTATTCCATATTTGGCTTAAGGAACTTTATCTGTGCTCATTTCAATCTCTGGTTTTATGCAGCACCCCAACTCACCTTTCCCCTTAAGCAAGCATAAGTTGGTTTTCTAAATTTGAGACCCTGTTCTGTTCTGTAATTCAGTTCCTGTGTAGCCAAGTTTCCATTCCGTGTATTACTGATATCTTATGATGTTTCTTTTTCTGTGTGACTTATTTCAGTTAGAACCATCATACCTGAATCCACTCATTGTGCTGCTAAGGGCCTGATGACACAGATTTCATTGCTGAGTGATATTGCTTTGTAAGTAAATACCACAACTTTTTTATCCATTTTTCACTTTCTGCGATGTTGAACTTGTACTGTAAACGAGGTTCTTGTAAACAGAGGCGTTCCAAACTTTGGGGTGGCTGTGTCTTTTTGATTTTAATTTCCCTAAGCTATAGGACCATAAGTGGAAGTGCCCTAGGTTCTGTTGCTTTGTTTTTTAGATGTTTCAGGAAACACCATACACTTCTCCCCAGTGGTTGTTGGCAATTTACATCCCGCCCATCAGCATAACAAGGCTCCCAGTTCTCCATGGCCTGTCCTGCCTTTCTGGATTTTACACTTTTTTCAGAGGGCCCTTTTGACCGGGGGGAAGTGAGACTTCATTGTAGTGCAGATTTCCTTTGCAAGCTTGCTTGGTTGGCCAAAAAGGGCGTATGCGTTTTTTCCTGAATATATTCAGGAAAAAACGCATACGCCCTTTTTGGCCAAGTGCATTATTGTGGACGTTCTGCCTCTTTTCCTATGCTTTCAATGCAATTCCAGTCTACCTCCTGAAATCGGTTTCCTGCAATTCTGCCCCGCTTTCAAGTCCTCTTGGCAGCCTTACTTCAGTCTATTTTTGGACGATAGCTGTCATTTATAACTCTGCAGGTTTGTGAATTACAGTGCCCCTGAGCTCCTTTCTTCAACTCGCTTTCTTTTGAGCTGGCTGCAACACTGCAGGATGGCTTCAGGCCCTAATCTGGTTCCGGCACGGCACACTGAGCCTTTGGTTATTTCCTCTTCCTGGTGGGAAATGAGAGTTAAATTTGCCCGTCCAGACACCTCCAGCTAGCCTCTCATTGGTTCTCGCTATTCCTGTTCATCTTCCACAGAAATTGCAAACTGGGCCAAACAGGAGGTTAAAGGGACTGACTCTCCAAGTGGGGAGAGTGTTAGTAAAGCGTCTGGAATGTTGCACCCGAGTACCAGGGGAGGAAAACTGAGACATATTTGAACACGTCTCCCGTTCACATGGTTGATCATACTTGGGTTCCACATGCATGTTTTAGCTGAAGGAAGAATACCTAAAACCTGGGTAGTTGAAACCCGTGGAATGGGTACCATGCAATATGACTTCAAAGGGTCTTCATTTGCTCACCGAACCTCTCCAATCCTATCACTGCTGCGTTTATGCCCCTGTACACATGCTTGATTCTCTTTCGGAGACATAGCCATCCATAGGTTTTAAGATACTTACTAGTCAGGTACATTCTTAGGCGTTTAATATGCGGTGTTGAGTCCATTTCGTTGAGCAAGGAGTAGCTCTTGTCTATTCCATATTTGGCTTAAGGAACTTTATCTGTGCTCATTTCAATCTCTGGTTTTATGCAGCACCCCAACTCACCTTTCCCCTTAAGCAAGCATAAGTTGGTTTTCTAAATTTGAGACCCTGTTCTGTAATTCAGTTCCTGTGTAGCCAAGTTTACATTCCATGTATTACTGATATCTTACGATGTTTCTTTTTCTGTGTGACTTATTTCAGTTAGAATCATCATACCTGAATCCACTCATTGTGCTGCTAAGTGCCTGATGACACAGATTTCATTGCTGAGTGATATTGCTTTGTAAGTAAATACCACAACTTCTTTATCCATTTTTCACTTTCTGCGATGTTGAACTTGTACTGTAAACGAGGTTCTTGTAAACAGAGCCGTTCCAAACTTTGGGGTGGCTGTGTCTTTTTGATTTTAAATTCCCTAAGCTATAGGACCATAAGTGGAAGTGCCCTAGGCTCTGTTGCTTTGTTTTTTCGATGTTTCAGGAAACACCATACACTTCTCCCAAGTGGTTCTTGGCAATTTACATCCCGCCTATCAGCATAACAAGGCTCCCAGTTCTCCATGGCCTGTCCTGCCTTTCTGAATTTTACACTTTTTTCAGATGGCCCTTTTGACCGGGGGGAAGTGAGACTTCATTGTAGTGCTGATTTCCTTTGCAAGCTTGCTTGGTTGGCCAAAAAGGGCGTATGCGTTTTTTCCTGAATATATTCAGGAAAAAACGCATACGCCCTTTTTGGCCAAGTGCATCATTGTGGACGTTCTGCCTCTTTTCCTATGCATTCAATGCAATTCCAGTCTACCTCCTGAAATCGGTTTCCTGCAATTCTGCCCCGCTTTCAAGTCCTCTTGGCAGCCTTACTTCAGTCTATTTTTGGACGATAGCTGTCATTTATAACTCTGCAGGTTTGTGAATTACAGTGCCCCTGAGCTCCTTTCTTCAACTCGCTTTCTTGTGACCTGGCCGCAACACCGCAGGATGGCTTCAGGCCCTAATCTGGTTCCGGCACGGCACGCTGAGCCTTTGGTTAATTCCTCTTCCTGGTGGGAAATGAGAGTTAAATTTGCCCGTCCAGACACCTCCAGCTAGCCTCTCATTGGTTCTCGCTATTCCTGTTCATCTTCCGCAGAAATTGCAAACTGGGGCAAACAGGAGGTTAAAGGCGCTGACTCTCCAAGTCGGGAGAGTGTTAGTAAAGCGTCTGGAATGTTGCACCCGAGTACCAGGGGAGGAAAACTGAGACATATTTGAACACGTCTCCCGTTCACATGGTTGATCATACTCTGGGTTCCACATGCATGTTTTAGCTGAAGGAAGAATACGTAAAACCTGGGTAGTTGAAACCCGTGGAATGGGTACCTTGCAATATGACTTCAAAGGGTCTTCATTTGCTCACCGAACCTCTCCAATCCTATCACTGATGCGTTTATGCCCCTGTACACATGCTTGATTCTCTTTTGGAGACATACCAATCCATAGGTTTTAAGATACTTACTAGTCAGATACATTCTTAGGCGTTTAATATGCGGTGTTGAGTCCATTTCGTTGAGCAAGGAGTAGCTCTTGTCTATTCCATATTTGGCTTAAGGAACTTTATCTGTGCTCATTTCAATCTCTGGTTTTATGCAGCACCCCAACTCACCTTTCCCCTTAAGCAAGCATAAGTTGGTTTTCTAAATTTGAGACCCTGTTCTGTAATTCAGTTCCTGTGTAGCCAAGTTTACATTCCATGTATTACTGATATCTTACGATGTTTCTTTTTCTGTGTGACTTATTTCAGTTAGAATCATCATACCTGAATCCACTCATTGTGCTGCTAAGTGCCTGATGACACAGATTTCATTGCTGAGTGATATTGCTTTGTAAGTAAATACCACAACTTCTTTATCCATTTTTCACTTTCTGCGATGTTGAACTTGTACTGTAAACGAGGTTCTTGTAAACAGAGCCGTTCCAAACTTTGGGGTGGCTGTGTCTTTTTGATTTTAAATTCCCTAAGCTATAGGACCATAAGTGGAAGTGCCCTAGGCTCTGTTGCTTTGTTTTTTAGATGTTTCAGGAAACACCATACACTTCTCCCAAGTGGTTCTTGACAATTTACATCCCGCCTATCAGCATAACAAGGCTCCCAGTTCTCCATGGCCTGTCCTGCCTTTCTGAATTTTACACTTTTTTCAGATGGCCCTTTTGACCGGGGGGAAGTGAGACTTCATTGTAGTGCTGATTTCCTTTGCAAGCTTGCTTGGTTGGCCAAAAAGGGCGTATGCGTTTTTTCCTGAATATATTCAGGAAAAAACGCATACGCCCTTTTTGGCCAAGTGCATCATTGTGGACGTTCTGCCTCTTTTCCTATGCATTCAATGCAATTCCAGTCTACCTCCTGAAATCGGTTTCCTGCAATTCTGCCCCGCTTTCAAGTCCTCTTGGCAGCCTTACTTCAGTCTATTTTTGGACGATAGCTGTCATTTATAACTCTGCAGGTTTGTGAATTACAGTGCCCCTGAGCTCCTTTCTTCAACTCGCTTTCTTGTGACCTGGCCGCAACACCGCAGGATGGCTTCAGGCCCTAATCTGGTTCCGGCACGGCACGCTGAGCCTTTGGTTAATTCCTCTTCCTGGTGGGAAATGAGAGTTAAATTTGCCCGTCCAGACACCTCCAGCTAGCCTCTCATTGGTTCTCGCTATTCCTGTTCATCTTCCGCAGAAATTGCAAACTGGGGCAAACAGGAGGTTAAAGGCGCTGACTCTCCAAGTCGGGAGAGTGTTAGTAAAGCGTCTGGAATGTTGCACCCGAGTACCAGGGGAGGAAAACTGAGA
Source organism: Stenella coeruleoalba (assembly GCF_951394435.1). Lineage (NCBI taxonomy): Eukaryota > Metazoa > Chordata > Mammalia > Artiodactyla > Delphinidae > Stenella > Stenella coeruleoalba. Next base: position 292,008 of record NW_027645883.1, on the reverse strand, counting down.
CATATTTGAACACGTCTCCCGTTCACATGGTTGATCATACTCTGGGTTCCACATGCATGTTTTAGCTGAAGGAAGAATACCTAAAACCTGGGTAGTTGAAACCCGTGGAATGGGTACCTTGCAATATGACTTCAAAGGGTCTTCATTTGCTCACCGAACCTCTCCAATCCTATCACTGATGCGTTTATGCCCCTGTACACATGCTTGATTCTCTTTTGGAGACATAGCAATCCATAGGTTTTAAGATACTTACTAGTCAGATACATTCTTAGGCGTTTAATATGCGGTGTTGAGTCCATTTCGTTGAGCAAGGAGTAGCTCTTGTCTATTCCATATTTGGCTTAAGGAACTTTATCTGTGCTCATTTCAATCTCTGGTTTTATGCAGCACCCCAACTCACCTTTCCCCTTAAGCAAGCATAAGTTGGTTTTCTAAATTTGAGACCCTGTTCTGTAATTCAGTTCCTGTGTAGCCAAGTTTACATTCCATGTATTACTGATATCTTACGATGTTTCTTTTTCTGTGTGACTTATTTCAGTTAGAATCATCATACATGAATCCACTCATTGTGCTGCTAAGGGCCTGATGACACAGATTTCATTGCTGAGTGATATTGCTTTGTAAGTAAATACCACAACTTCTTTATCCATTTTTCACTTTCTGCGATGTTGAACTTGTACTGTAAACGTGGTTCTTGTAAACAGAGGCGACCCAAACTTTGGGGTGGCTGTGTCTTTTTGATTTTAATTTCCCTAAGCTATAGGACCATAAGTGGAAGTGCCCTAGGCTCTGTTGCTTTGTTTTTTAGATGTTTCAGGAAACACCATACACTTCTCCCGAGTGGTTGTTGGCAATTTACATCCCGCCCATCAGCATAACAAGGCTCCCAGTTCTCCATGGCCTGTCCTGCCTTTCTGGATTTTACACTTTTTTCAGATGGCCCTTTTGACCGGGGGGGGGGAGAAGTGAGACTTCATTGTAGTGCAGATTTCCTTTGCAAGCTTGCTTGGTTGGCCAGAAAGGGCGTATGCATTTTTTCCTGAATATATTCAGGAAAAAACGCATACGCCCTTTTTGGCCAAGTGCATCATTGTGGACGTTCTGCCTCTTTTCCTATGCTTTCAATGCAATTCCAGTCTACCTCCTGAAATCGGTTTCCTGCAATTCTGCCCCGCTTTCAAGTCCTCTTGGCAGCCTTACTTCAGTCTATTTTTGGACGATAGCTGTCATTTATAACTCTGCAGGTTTGTGAATTACAGTGCCCCTGAGCTCCTTTCTTCAACTCGCTTTCTTGGGACCTGGCCGCAACACCGCAGGATGGCTTCAGGCCCTAATCTGGTTCCGGCACGGCACGCTGAGCCTTTGGTTAATTCCTCTTCCTGGTGGGAAATGAGAGTTAAATTTGCCCGTCCAGACACCTCCAGCTAGCCTCTCATTGTTTCTCGCTATTCCTGTTCATCTTCCGCAGAAATTGCAAACTGGGGCAAACAGGAGGTTAAAGGCGCTGACTCTCCAAGTCGGGAGAGTGTTAGTAAAGCGTCTGGAATGTTGCACCCGAGTACCAGGGGAGGAAAACTGAGACATATTTGAACACGTCTCCCGTTCACATGGTTGATCATACTCTGGGTTCCACATGCATGTTTTAGCTGAAGGAAGAATACCTAAAACCTGGGTAGTTGAAACCCGTGGAATGGGTACCTTGCAATATGACTTCAAAGGGTCTTCATTTGCTCACCGAACCTCTCCAATCCTATCACTGATGCGTTTATGCCCCTGTACACATGCTTGATTCTCTTTTGGAGACATAGCAATCCATAGGTTTTAAGATACTTACTAGTCAGGTACATTCTTAGGCGTTTAATATGCGGTGTTGAGTCCATTTCGTTGAGCAAGGAGTAGCTCTTGTCTATTCCATATTTGGCTTAAGGAACTTTATCTGTGCTCATTTCAATCTCTGGTTTTATGCAGCACCCCAACTCACCTTTCCCCTTAAGCAAGCATAAGTTGGTTTTCGAAATTTGAGACCCTGTTCTGTTCTGTAATTCAGTTCCTGTGTAGCCAAGTTTACATTCCGTGTATTACTGATATCTTATGATGTTTCTTTTTCTGTGTGACTTATTTCAGTTAGAATCATCATACATGAATCCACTCATTGTGCTGCTAAGGGCCTGATGACACAGATTTCATTGCTGAGTGATATTGCTTTGTAAGTAAATACCACAACTTCTTTATCCATTTTTCACTTTCTGCGATGTTGAACTTGTACTGTAAACGTGGTTCTTGTAAACAGAGGCGTCCCAATCTTTGGGGTGGCTGTGTCTTTTTGATTTTAATTTCCCTAAGCTATAGGACCATAAGTGGAAGTGCCCTAGGCTCTGTTGCTTTGTTTTTTAGATGTTTCAGGAAACACCATACACTTCTCCCGAGTGGTTGTTGGCAATTTACATCCCGCCCATCAGCATAACAAGGCTCCCAGTTCTCCATGGCCTGTCCTGCCTTTCTGGATTTTACACTTTTTTCAGATGGCCCTTTTGACCGGGGGGGGGGGGGGAGAAGTGAGACTTCATTGTAGTGCAGATTTCCTTTGCAAGCTTGCTTGGTTGGCCAAAAAGGGCGTATGCATTTTTTCCTGAATATATTCAGGAAAAAACGCATACGCCCTTTTTGGCCAAGTGCATCATTGTGGACGTTCTGCCTCTTTTCCTATGCTTTCAATGCAATTCCAGTCTACCTCCTGAAATCGGTTTCCTGCAATTCTGCCCCGCTTTCAAGTCCTCTTGGCAGCCTTACTTCAGTCTATTTTTGGACGATAGCTGTCATTTATAACTCTGCAGGTTTGTGAATTACAGTGCCCCTGAGCTCCTTTCTTCAACTCGCTTTCTTGTGAGCTGGCCGCAACACCGCAGGATGGCTTCAGGCCCTAATCTGGTTCCGGCACGGCACGCTGAGCCTTTGGTTAATTCCTCTTCCTGGTGGGAAATGAGAGTTAAATTTGCCCGTCCAGACACCTCCAGCTAGCCTCTCATTGGTTCTCGCTATTCCTGTTCATCTTCCACAGAAATTGCAAACTGGGCCAAACAGGAGGTTAAAGGGACTGACTCTCCAAGTGGGGAGAGTGTTAGTAAAGCGTCTGGAATGTTGCACCCGAGTACCAGGGGAGGAAAACTGAGACATATTTGAACACGTCTCCCGTTCACATGGTTGATCATACTTGGGTTCCACATGCATGTTTTAGCTGAAGGAAGAATACCTAAAACCTGGGTAGTTGAAACCCGTGGAATGGGTACCATGCAATATGACTTCAAAGGGTCTTCATTTGCTCACCGAACCTCTCCAATCCTATCACTGCTGCGTTTATGCCCCTGTACACATGCTTGATTCTCTTTCGGAGACATAGCCATCCATAGGTTTTAAGATACTTACTAGTCAGGTACATTCTTAGGCGTTTAATATGCGGTGTTGAGTCCATTTCGTTGAGCAAGGAGTAGCTCTTGTCTATTCCATATTTGGCTTAAGGAACTTTATCTGTGCTCATTTCAATCTCTGGTTTTATGCAGCACCCCAACTCACCTTTCCCCTTAAGCAAGCATAAGTTGGTTTTCGAAATTTGAGACCCTGTTCTGTTCTGTAATTCAGTTCCTGTGTAGCCAAGTTTACATTCCGTGTATTACTGATATCTTATGATGTTTCTTTTTCTGTGTGACTTATTTCAGTTAGAATCATCATACATGAATCCACTCATTGTGCTGCTAAGGGCCTGATGACACAGATTTCATTGCTGAGTGATATTGCTTTGTAAGTAAATACCACAACTTCTTTATCCATTTTTCACTTTCTGCGATGTTGAACTTGTACTGTAAACGTGGTTCTTGTAAACAGAGGCGTCCCAAACTTTGGGGTGGCTGTGTCTTTTTGATTTTAATTTCCCTAAGCTATAGGACCATAAGTGGAAGTGCCCTAGGCTCTGTTGCTTTGTTTTTTAGATGTTTCAGGAAACACCATACACTTCTCCCGAGTGGTTGTTGGCAATTTACATCCCGCCCATCAGCATAACAAGGCTCCCAGTTCTCCATGGCCTGTCCTGCCTTTCTGGATTTTACACTTTTTTCAGATGGCCCTTTTGACCGGGGGGGGGGAGAAGTGAGACTTCATTGTAGTGCAGATTTCCTTTGCAAGCTTGCTTGGTTGGCCAGAAAGGGCGTATGCGTTTTTTCCTGAATATATTCAGGAAAAAACGCATACGCCCTTTTTGGCCAAGTGCATCCTTGTGGACGTTCTGCCTCTTTTCCTATGCTTTCAATGCAATTCCAGTCTACCTCCTGAAATCGGTTTCCTGCAATTCTGCCCCGCTTTCAAGTCCTCTTGGCAGCCTTACTTCAGTCTATTTTTGGACGATAGCTGTCATTTATAACTCTGCAGGTTTGTGAATTACAGTGCCCCTGAGCTCCTTTCTTCAACTCGCTTTCTTGGGACCTGGCCGCAACACCGCAGGATGGCTTCAGGCCCTAATCTGGTTCCGGCACGGCACGCTGAGCCTTTGGTTAATTCCTCTTCCTGGTGGGAAATGAGAGTTAAATTTGCCCGTCCAGACACCTCCAGCTAGCCTCTCATTGGTTCTCGCTATTCCTGTTCATCTTCCGCAGAAATTGCAAACTGGGGCAAACAGGAGGTTAAAGGCGCTGACTCTCCAAGTCGGGAGAGTGTTAGTAAAGCGTCTGGAATGTTGCACCCGAGTACCAGGGGAGGAAAACTGAGACATATTTGAACACGTCTCCCGTTCACATGGTTGATCATACTCTGGGTTCCACATGCATGTTTTAGCTGAAGGAAGAATACCTAAAACCTGGGTAGTTGAAACCCGTGGAATGGGTACCTTGCAATATGACTTCAAAGGGTCTTCATTTGCTCACCGAACCTCTCCAATCCTATCACTGATGCGTTTATGCCCCTGTACACATGCTTGATTCTCTTTTGGAGACATAGCAATCCATAGGTTTTAAGATACTTACTAGTCAGGTACATTCTTAGGCGTTTAATATGCGGTGTTGAGTCCATTTCGTTGAGCAAGGAGTAGCTCTTGTCTATTCCATATTTGGCTTAAGGAACTTTATCTGTGCTCATTTCAATCTCTGGTTTTATGCAGCACCCCAACTCACCTTTCCCCTTAAGCAAGCATAAGTTGGTTTTCGAAATTTGAGACCCTGTTCTGTTCTGTAATTCAGTTCCTGTGTAGCCAAGTTTACATTCCGTGTATTACTGATATCTTATGATGTTTCTTTTTCTGTGTGACTTATTTCAGTTAGAATCATCATACATGAATCCACTCATTGTGCTGCTAAGGGCCTGATGACACAGATTTCATTGCTGAGTGATATTGCTTTGTAAGTAAATACCACAACTTCTTTATCCATTTTTCACTTTCTGCGATGTTGAACTTGTACTGTAAACGTGGTTCTTGTAAACAGAGGCGTCCCAAACTTTGGGGTGGCTGTGTCTTTTTGATTTTAATTTCCCTAAGCTATAGGACCATAAGTGGAAGTGCCCTAGGCTCTGTTGCTTTGTTTTTTAGATGTTTCAGGAAACACCATACACTTCTCCCGAGTGGTTGTTGGCAATTTACATCCCGCCCATCAGCATAACAAGGCTCCCAGTTCTCCATGGCCTGTCCTGCCTTTCTGGATTTTACACTTTTTTCAGATGGCCCTTTTGACCTGGGGGGGGGAGAAGTGAGACTTCATTGTAGTGCAGATTTCCTTTGCAAGCTTGCTTGGTTGGCCAAAAAGGGCGTATGCATTTTTTCCTGAATATATTCAGGAAAAAACGCATACGCCCTTTTTGGCCAAGTGCATCATTGTGGACGTTCTGCCTCTTTTCCTATGCTTTCAATGCAATTCCAGTCTACCTCCTGAAATCGGTTTCCTGCAATTCTGCCCCGCTTTCAAGTCCTCTTGGCAGCCTTACTTCAGTCTATTTTTGGACGATAGCTGTCATTTATAACTCTGCAGGTTTGTGAATTACAGTGCCCCTGAGCTCCTTTCTTCAACTCGCTTTCTTGTTAGCTGGCCGCAACACCGCAGGATGGCTTCAGGCCCTAATCTGGTTCCGGAACGGCACGCTGAGCCTTTGGTTAATTCCTCTTCCTGGTGGGAAATGAGAGTTAAATTTGCCCGTCCAGACACCTCCAGCTAGCCTCTCATTGGTTCTCGCTATTCCTGTTCATCTTCCACAGAAATTGCAAACTGGGCCAAACAGGAGGTTAAAGGGACTGACTCTCCAAGTGGGGAGAGTGTTAGTAAAGCGTCTGGAATGTTGCACCCGAGTACCAGGGGAGGAAAACTGAGACATATTTGAACACGTCTCCCGTTCACATGGTTGATCATACTTGGGTTCCACATGCATGTTTTAGCTGAAGGAAGAATACCTAAAACCTGGGTAGTTGAAACCCGTGGAATGGGTACCATGCAATATGACTTCAAAGGGTCTTCATTTGCTCACCGAACCTCTCCAATCCTATCACTGCTGCGTTTATGCCCCTGTACACATGCTTGATTCTCTTTCGGAGACATAGCCATCCATAGGTTTTAAGATACTTACTAGTCAGGTACATTCTTAGGCGTTTAATATGCGGTGTTGAGTCCATTTCGTTGAGCAAGGAGTAGCTCTTGTCTATTCCATATTTGGCTTAAGGAACTTTATCTGTGCTCATTTCAATCTCTGGTTTTATGCAGCACCCCAACTCACCTTTCCCCTTAAGCAAGCATAAGTTGGTTTTCGAAATTTGAGACCCTGTTCTGTTCTGTAATTCAGTTCCTGTGTAGCCAAGTTTACATTCCGTGTATTACTGATATCTTATGATGTTTCTTTTTCTGTGTGACTTATTTCAGTTAGAATCATCATACATGAATCCACTCATTGTGCTGCTAAGGGCCTGATGACACAGATTTCATTGCTGAGTGATATTGCTTTGTAAGTAAATACCACAACTTCTTTATCCATTTTTCACTTTCTGCGATGTTGAACTTGTACTGTAAACGTGGTTCTTGTAAACAGAGGCGTCCCAAACTTTGGGGTGGCTGTGTCTTTTTGATTTTAATTTCCCTAAGCTATAGGACCATAAGTGGAAGTGCCCTAGGCTCTGTTGCTTTGTTTTTTAGATGTTTCAGGAAACACCATACACTTCTCCCGAGTGGTTGTTGGCAATTTACATCCCGCCCATCAGCATAACAAGGCTCCCAGTTCTCCATGGCCTGTCCTGCCTTTCTGGATTTTACACTTTTTTCAGATGGCCCTTTTGACCGGGGGGGGGGAGAAGTGAGACTTCATTGTAGTGCAGATTTCCTTTGCAAGCTTGCTTGGTTGGCCAGAAAGGGCGTATGCATTTTTTCCTGAATATATTCAGGAAAAAACGCATACGCCCTTTTTGGCCAAGTGCATCCTTGTGGACGTTCTGCCTCTTTTCCTATGCTTTCAATGCAATTCCAGTCTACCTCCTGAAATCGGTTTCCTGCAATTCTGCCCCGCTTTCAAGTCCTCTTGGCAGCCTTACTTCAGTCTATTTTTGGACGATAGCTGTCATTTATAACTCTGCAGGTTTGTGAATTACAGTGCCCCTGAGCTCCTTTCTTCAACTCGCTTTCTTGGGACCTGGCCGCAACACCGCAGGATGGCTTCAGGCCCTAATCTGGTTCCGGCACGGCACGCTGAGCCTTTGGTTAATTCCTCTTCCTGGTGGGAAATGAGAGTTAAATTTGCCCGTCCAGACACCTCCAGCTAGCCTCTCATTGGTTCTCGCTATTCCTGTTCATCTTCCGCAGAAATTGCAAACTGGGGCAAACAGGAGGTTAAAGGCGCTGACTCTCCAAGTCGGGAGAGTGTTAGTAAAGCGTCTGGAATGTTGCACCCGAGTACCAGGGGAGGAAAACTGAGACATATTTGAACACGTCTCCCGTTCACATGGTTGATCATACTTGGGTTCCACATGCATGTTTTAGCTGAAGGAAGAATACCTAAAACCTGGGTAGTTGAAACCCGTGGAATGGGTACCATGCAATATGACTTCAAAGGGTCTTCATTTGCTCACCGAACCTCTCCAATCCTATCACTGCTGCGTTTATGCCCCTGTACACATGCTTGATTCTCTTTCGGAGACATAGCCATCCATAGGTTTTAAGATACTTACTAGTCAGGTACATTCTTAGGCGTTTAATATGCGGTGTTGAGTCCATTTCGTTGAGCAAGGAGTAGCTCTTGTCTATTCCATATTTGGCTTAAGGAACTTTATCTGTGCTCATTTCAATCTCTGGTTTTATGCAGCACCCCAACTCACCTTTCCCCTTAAGCAAGCATAAGTTGGTTTTCGAAATTTGAGACCCTGTTCTGTTCTGTAATTCAGTTCCTGTGTAGCCAAGTTTACATTCCGTGTATTACTGATATCTTATGATGTTTCTTTTTCTGTGTGACTTATTTCAGTTAGAATCATCATACATGAATCCACTCATTGTGCTGCTAAGGGCCTGATGACACAGATTTCATTGCTGAGTGATATTGCTTTGTAAGTAAATACCACAACTTCTTTATCCATTTTTCACTTTCTGCGATGTTGAACTTGTACTGTAAACGTGGTTCTTGTAAACAGAGGCGTCCCAAACTTTGGGGTGGCTGTGTCTTTTTGATTTTAATTTCCCTAAGCTATAGGACCATAAGTGGAAGTGCCCTAGGCTCTGTTGCTTTGTTTTTTAGATGTTTCAGGAAACACCATACACTTCTCCCGAGTGGTTGTTGGCAATTTACATCCCGCCCATCAGCATAACAAGGCTCCCAGTTCTCCATGGCCTGTCCTGCCTTTCTGGATTTTACACTTTTTTCAGATGGCCCTTTTGACCGGGGGGGGGGAGAAGTGAGACTTCATTGTAGTGCAGATTTCCTTTGCAAGCTTGCTTGGTTGGCCAGAAAGGGCGTATGCATTTTTTCCTGAATATATTCAGGAAAAAACGCATACGCCCTTTTTGGCCAAGTGCATCCTTGTGGACGTTCTGCCTCTTTTCCTATGCTTTCAATGCAATTCCAGTCTACCTCCTGAAATCGGTTTCCTGCAATTCTGCCCCGCTTTCAAGTCCTCTTGGCAGCCTTACTTCAGTCTATTTTTGGACGATAGCTGTCATTTATAACTCTGCAGGTTTGTGAATTACAGTGCCCCTGAGCTCCTTTCTTCAACTCGCTTTCTTGGGACCTGGCCGCAACACCGCAGGATGGCTTCAGGCCCTAATCTGGTTCCGGCACGGCACGCTGAGCCTTTGGTTAATTCCTCTTCCTGGTGGGAAATGAGAGTTAAATTTGCCTGTCCAGACACCTCCAGCTAGCCTCTCATTGGTTCTCGCTATTCCTGTTCATCTTCCGCAGAAATTGCAAACTGGGGCAAACAGGAGGTTAAAGGCGCTGACTCTCCAAGTCGGGAGAGTGTTAGTAAAGCGTCTGGAATGTTGCACCCGAGTACCAGGGGAGGAAAACTGAGACATATTTGAACACGTCTCCCGTTCACATGGTTGATCATACTCTGGGTTCCACATGCATGTTTTAGCTGAAGGAAGAATACCTAAAACCTGGGTAGTTGAAACCCGTGGAATGGGTACCTTGCAATATGACTTCAAAGGGTCTTCATTTGCTCACCGAACCTCTCCAATCCTATCACTGATGCGTTTATGCCCCTGTACACATGCTTGATTCTCTTTTGGAGACATAGCAATCCATAGGTTTTAAGATACTTACTAGTCAGGTACATTCTTAGGCGTTTAATATGCGGTGTTGAGTCCATTTCGTTGAGCAAGGAGTAGCTCTTGTCTATTCCATATTTGGCTTAAGGAACTTTATCTGTGCTCATTTCAATCTCTGGTTTTATGCAGCACCCCAACTCACCTTTCCCCTTAAGCAAGCATAAGTTGGTTTTCTAAATTTGAGACCCTGTTCTGTAATTCAGTTCCTGTGTAGCCAAGTTTACATTCCATGTATTACTGATATCTTACGATGTTTCTTTTTCTGTGTGACTTATTTCAGTTAGAATCATCATACCTGAATCCACTCATTGTGCTGCTAAGTGCCTGATGACACAGATTTCATTGCTGAGTGATATTGCTTTGTAAGTAAATACCACAACTTCTTTATCCATTTTTCACTTTCTGCGATGTTGAACTTGTACTGTAAACGAGGTTCTTGTAAACAGAGCCGTTCCAAACTTTGGGGTGGCTGTGTCTTTTTGATTTTAAATTCCCTAAGCTATAGGACCATAAGTGGAAGTGCCCTAGGCTCTGTTGCTTTGTTTTTTAGATGTTTCAGGAAACACCATACACTTCTCCCAAGTGGTTCTTGGCAATTTACATCCCGCCTATCAGCATAACAAGGCTCCCAGTTCTCCATGGCCTGTCCTGCCTTTCTGAATTTTACACTTTTTTCAGATGGCCCTTTTGACCGGGGGGAAGTGAGACTTCATTGTAGTGCTGATTTCCTTTGCAAGCTTGCTTGGTTGGCCAAAAAGGGCGTATGCGTTTTTTCCTGAATATATTCAGGAAAAAACGCATACGCCCTTTTTGGCCAAGTGCATCATTGTGGACGTTCTGCCTCTTTTCCTATGCATTCAATGCAATTCCAGTCTACCTCCTGAAATCGGTTTCCTGCAATTCTGCCCCGCTTTCAAGTCCTCTTGGCAGCCTTACTTCAGTCTATTTTTGGACGATAGCTGTCATTTATAACTCTGCAGGTTTGTGAATTACAGTGCCCCTGAGCTCCTTTCTTCAACTCGCTTTCTTGTGACCTGGCCGCAACACCGCAGGATGGCTTCAGGCCCTAATCTGGTTCCGGCACGGCACGCTGAGCCTTTGGTTAATTCCTCTTCCTGGTGGGAAATGAGAGTTAAATTTGCCCGTCCAGACACCTCCAGCTAGCCTCTCATTGGTTCTCGCTATTCCTGTTCATCTTCCGCAGAAATTGCAAACTGGGGCAAACAGGAGGTTAAAGGCGCTGACTCTCCAAGTCGGGAGAGTGTTAGTAAAGCGTCTGGAATGTTGCACCCGAGTACCAGGGGAGGAAAACTGAGACATATTTGAACACGTCTCCCGTTCACATGGTTGATCATACTCTGGGTTCCACATGCATGTTTTAGCTGAAGGAAGAATACCTAAAACCTGGGTAGTTGAAACCCGTGGAATGGGTACCTTGCAATATGACTTCAAAGGGTCTTCATTTGCTCACCGAACCTCTCCAATCCTATCACTGATGCGTTTATGCCCCTGTACACATGCTTGATTCTCTTTTGGAGACATAGCAATCCATAGGTTTTAAGATACTTACTAGTCAGATACATTCTTAGGCGTTTAATATGCGGTGTTGAGTCCATTTCGTTGAGCAAGGAGTAGCTCTTGTCTATTCCATATTTGGCTTAAGGAACTTTATCTGTGCTCATTTCAATCTCTGGTTTTATGCAGCACCCCAACTCACCTTTCCCCTTAAGCAAGCATAAGTTGGTTTTCTAAATTTGAGACCCTGTTCTGTAATTCAGTTCCTGTGTAGCCAAGTTTACATTCCATGTATTACTGATATCTTACGATGTTTCTTTTTCTGTGTGACTTATTTCAGTTAGAATCATCATACATGAATCCACTCATTGTGCTGCTAAGGGCCTGATGACACAGATTTCATTGCTGAGTGATATTGCTTTGTAAGTAAATACCACAACTTCTTTATCCATTTTTCACTTTCTGCGATGTTGAACTTGTACTGTAAACGTGGTTCTTGTAAACAGAGGCGACCCAAACTTTGGGGTGGCTGTGTCTTTTTGATTTTAATTTCCCTAAGCTATAGGACCATAAGTGGAAGTGCCCTAGGCTCTGTTGCTTTGTTTTTTAGATGTTTCAGGAAACACCATACACTTCTCCCGAGTGGTTGTTGGCAATTTACATCCCGCCCATCAGCATAACAAGGCTCCCAGTTCTCCATGGCCTGTCCTGCCTTTCTGGATTTTACACTTTTTTCAGATGGCCCTTTTGACCGGGGGGGGGGAGAAGTGAGACTTCATTGTAGTGCAGATTTCCTTTGCAAGCTTGCTTGGTTGGCCAGAAAGGGCGTATGCATTTTTTCCTGAATATATTCAGGAAAAAACGCATACGCCCTTTTTGGCCAAGTGCATCATTGTGGACGTTCTGCCTCTTTTCCTATGCTTTCAATGCAATTCCAGTCTACCTCCTGAAATCGGTTTCCTGCAATTCTGCCCCGCTTTCAAGTCCTCTTGGCAGCCTTACTTCAGTCTATTTTTGGACGATAGCTGTCATTTATAACTCTGCAGGTTTGTGAATTACAGTGCCCCTGAGCTCCTTTCTTCAACTCGCTTTCTTGGGACCTGGCCGCAACACCGCAGGATGGCTTCAGGCCCTAATCTGGTTCCGGCACGGCACGCTGAGCCTTTGGTTAATTCCTCTTCCTGGTGGGAAATGAGAGTTAAATTTGCCCGTCCAGACACCTCCAGCTAGCCTCTCATTGGTTCTCGCTATTCCTGTTCATCTTCCGCAGAAATTGCAAACTGGGGCAAACAGGAGGTTAAAGGCGCTGACTCTCCAAGTCGGGAGAGTGTTAGTAAAGCGTCTGGAATGTTGCACCCGAGTACCAGGGGAGGAAAACTGAGACATATTTGAACACGTCTCCCGTTCACATGGTTGATCATACTCTGGGTTCCACATGCATGTTTTAGCTGAAGGAAGAATACCTAAAACCTGGGTAGTTGAAACCCGTGGAATGGGTACCTTGCAATATGACTTCAAAGGGTCTTCATTTGCTCACCGAACCTCTCCAATCCTATCACTGATGCGTTTATGCCCCTGTACACATGCTTGATTCTCTTTTGGAGACATAGCAATCCATAGGTTTTAAGATACTTACTAGTCAGGTACATTCTTAGGCGTTTAATATGCGGTGTTGAGTCCATTTCGTTGAGCAAGGAGTAGCTCTTGTCTATTCCATATTTGGCTTAAGGAACTTTATCTGTGCTCATTTCAATCTCTGGTTTTATGCAGCACCCCAACTCACCTTTCCCCTTAAGCAAGCATAAGTTGGTTTTCGAAATTTGAGACCCTGTTCTGTTCTGTAATTCAGTTCCTGTGTAGCCAAGTTTACATTCCGTGTATTACTGATATCTTATGATGTTTCTTTTTCTGTGTGACTTATTTCAGTTAGAATCATCATACATGAATCCACTCATTGTGCTGCTAAGGGCCTGATGACACAGATTTCATTGCTGAGTGATATTGCTTTGTAAGTAAATACCACAACTTCTTTATCCATTTTTCACTTTCTGCGATGTTGAACTTGTACTGTAAACGTGGTTCTTGTAAACAGAGGCGTCCCAAACTTTGGGGTGGCTGTGTCTTTTTGATTTTAATTTCCCTAAGCTATAGGACCATAAGTGGAAGTGCCCTAGGCTCTGTTGCTTTGTTTTTTAGATGTTTCAGGAAACACCATACACTTCTCCCGAGTGGTTGTTGGCAATTTACATCCCGCCCATCAGCATAACAAGGCTCCCAGTTCTCCATGGCCTGTCCTGCCTTTCTGGATTTTACACTTTTTTCAGATGGCCCTTTTGACCGGGGGGGGGGGGGAGAAGTGAGACTTCATTGTAGTGCAGATTTCCTTTGCAAGCTTGCTTGGTTGGCCAAAAAGGGCGTATGCATTTTTTCCTGAATATATTCAGGAAAAAACGCATACGCCCTTTTTGGCCAAGTGCATCATTGTGGACGTTCTGCCTCTTTTCCTATGCTTTCAATGCAATTCCAGTCTACCTCCTGAAATCGGTTTCCTGCAATTCTGCCCCGCTTTCAAGTCCTCTTGGCAGCCTTACTTCAGTCTATTTTTGGACGATAGCTGTCATTTATAACTCTGCAGGTTTGTGAATTACAGTGCCCCTGAGCTCCTTTCTTCAACTCGCTTTCTTGTGAGCTGGCCGCAACACCGCAGGATGGCTTCAGGCCCTAATCTGGTTCCGGCACGGCACGCTGAGCCTTTGGTTAATTCCTCTTCCTGGTGGGAAATGAGAGTTAAATTTGCCCGTCCAGACACTTCCAGCTAGCCTCTCATTGGTTCTCGCTATTCCTGTTCATCTTCCACAGAAATTGCAAACTGGGCCAAACAGGAGGTTAAAGGGACTGACTCTCCAAGTGGGGAGAGTGTTAGTAAAGCGTCTGGAATGTTGCACCCGAGTACCAGGGGAGGAAAACTGAGACATATTTGAACACGTCTCCCGTTCACATGGTTGATCATACTTGGGTTCCACATGCATGTTTTAGCTGAAGGAAGAATACCTAAAACCTGGGTAGTTGAAACCCGTGGAATGGGTACCATGCAATATGACTTCAAAGGGTCTTCATTTGCTCACCGAACCTCTCCAATCCTATCACTGCTGCGTTTATGCCCCTGTACACATGCTTGATTCTCTTTCGGAGACATAGCCATCCATAGGTTTTAAGATACTTACTAGTCAGGTACATTCTTAGGCGTTTAATATGCGGTGTTGAGTCCATTTCGTTGAGCAAGGAGTAGCTCTTGTCTATTCCATATTTGGCTTAAGGAACTTTATCTGTGCTCATTTCAATCTCTGGTTTTATGCAGCACCCCAACTCACCTTTCCCCTTAAGCAAGCATAAGTTGGTTTTCGAAATTTGAGACCCTGTTCTGTTCTGTAATTCAGTTCCTGTGTAGCCAAGTTTACATTCCGTGTATTACTGATATCTTATGATGTTTCTTTTTCTGTGTGACTTATTTCAGTTAGAATCATCATACATGAATCCACTCATTGTGCTGCTAAGGGCCTGATGACACAGATTTCATTGCTGAGTGATATTGCTTTGTAAGTAAATACCACAACTTCTTTATCCATTTTTCACTTTCTGCGATGTTGAACTTGTACTGTAAACGTGGTTCTTGTAAACAGAGGCGTCCCAAACTTTGGGGTGGCTGTGTCTTTTTGATTTTAATTTCCCTAAGCTATAGGACCATAAGTGGAAGTGCCCTAGGCTCTGTTGCTTTGTTTTTTAGATGTTTCAGGAAACACCATACACTTCTCCCGAGTGGTTGTTGGCAATTTACATCCCGCCCATCAGCATAACAAGGCTCCCAGTTCTCCATGGCCTGTCCTGCCTTTCTGGATTTTACACTTTTTTCAGATGGCCCTTTTGACCGGGGGGGGGGGGAGAAGTGAGACTTCATTGTAGTGCAGATTTCCTTTGCAAGCTTGCTTGGTTGGCCAGAAAGGGCGTATGCATTTTTTCCTGAATATATTCAGGAAAAAACGCATACGCCCTTTTTGGCCAAGTGCATCCTTGTGGACGTTCTGCCTCTTTTCCTATGCTTTCAATGCAATTCCAGTCTACCTCCTGAAATCGGTTTCCTGCAATTCTGCCCCGCTTTCAAGTCCTCTTGGCAGCCTTACTTCAGTCTATTTTTGGACGATAGCTGTCATTTATAACTCTGCAGGTTTGTGAATTACAGTGCCCCTGAGCTCCTTTCTTCAACTCGCTTTCTTGGGACCTGGCCGCAACACCGCAGGATGGCTTCAGGCCCTAATCTGGTTCCGGCACGGCACGCTGAGCCTTTGGTTAATTCCTCTTCCTGGTGGGAAATGAGAGTTAAATTTGCCCGTCCAGACACCTCCAGCTAGCCTCTCATTGGTTCTCGCTATTCCTGTTCATCTTCCGCAGAAATTGCAAACTGGGGCAAACAGGAGGTTAAAGGCGCTGACTCTCCAAGTCGGGAGAGTGTTAGTAAAGCGTCTGGAATGTTGCACCCGAGTACCAGGGGAGGAAAACTGAGACATATTTGAACACGTCTCCCGTTCACATGGTTGATCATACTCTGGGTTCCACATGCATGTTTTAGCTGAAGGAAGAATACCTAAAACCTGGGTAGTTGAAACCCGTGGAATGGGTACCTTGCAATATGACTTCAAAGGGTCTTCATTTGCTCACCGAACCTCTCCAATCCTATCACTGATGCGTTTATGCCCCTGTACACATGCTTGATTCTCTTTTGGAGACATAGCAATCCATAGGTTTTAAGATACTTACTAGTCAGGTACATTCTTAGGCGTTTAATATGCGGTGTTGAGTCCATTTCGTTGAGCAAGGAGTAGCTCTTGTCTATTCCATATTTGGCTTAAGGAACTTTATCTGTGCTCATTTCAATCTCTGGTTTTATGCAGCACCCCAACTCACCTTTCCCCTTAAGCAAGCATAAGTTGGTTTTCGAAATTTGAGACCCTGTTCTGTTCTGTAATTCAGTTCCTGTGTAGCCAAGTTTACATTCCGTGTATTACTGATATCTTATGATGTTTCTTTTTCTGTGTGACTTATTTCAGTTAGAATCATCATACATGAATCCACTCATTGTGCTGCTAAGGGCCTGATGACACAGATTTCATTGCTGAGTGATATTGCTTTGTAAGTAAATACCACAACTTCTTTATCCATTTTTCACTTTCTGCGATGTTGAACTTGTACTGTAAACGTGGTTCTTGTAAACAGAGGCGTCCCAATCTTTGGGGTGGCTGTGTCTTTTTGATTTTAATTTCCCTAAGCTATAGGACCATAAGTGGAAGTGCCCTAGGCTCTGTTGCTTTGTTTTTTAGATGTTTCAGGAAACACCATACACTTCTCCCGAGTGGTTGTTGGCAATTTACATCCCGCCCATCAGCATAACAAGGCTCCCAGTTCTCCATGGCCTGTCCTGCCTTTCTGGATTTTACACTTTTTTCAGATGGCCCTTTTGACCGGGGGGGGGGGGAGAAGTGAGACTTCATTGTAGTGCAGATTTCCTTTGCAAGCTTGCTTGGTTGGCCAAAAAGGGCGTATGCATTTTTTCCTGAATATATTCAGGAAAAAACGCATACGCCCTTTTTGGCCAAGTGCATCATTGTGGACGTTCTGCCTCTTTTCCTATGCTTTCAATGCAATTCCAGTCTACCTCCTGAAATCGGTTTCCTGCAATTCTGCCCCGCTTTCAAGTCCTCTTGGCAGCCTTACTTCAGTCTATTTTTGGACGATAGCTGTCATTTATAACTCTGCAGGTTTGTGAATTACAGTGCCCCTGAGCTCCTTTCTTCAACTCGCTTTCTTGTGAGCTGGCCGCAACACCGCAGGATGGCTTCAGGCCCTAATCTGGTTCCGGCACGGCACGCTGAGCCTTTGGTTAATTCCTCTTCCTGGTGGGAAATGAGAGTTAAATTTGCCCGTCCAGACACCTCCAGCTAGCCTCTCATTGGTTCTCGCTATTCCTGTTCATCTTCCACAGAAATTGCAAACTGGGCCAAACAGGAGGTTAAAGGGACTGACTCTCCAAGTGGGGAGAGTGTTAGTAAAGCGTCTGGAATGTTGCACCCGAGTACCAGGGGAGGAAAACTGAGACATATTTGAACACGTCTCCCGTTCACATGGTTGATCATACTTGGGTTCCACATGCATGTTTTAGCTGAAGGAAGAATACCTAAAACCTGGGTAGTTGAAACCCGTGGAATGGGTACCATGCAATATGACTTCAAAGGGTCTTCATTTGCTCACCGAACCTCTCCAATCCTATCACTGCTGCGTTTATGCCCCTGTACACATGCTTGATTCTCTTTCGGAGACATAGCCATCCATAGGTTTTAAGATACTTACTAGTCAGGTACATTCTTAGGCGTTTAATATGCGGTGTTGAGTCCATTTCGTTGAGCAAGGAGTAGCTCTTGTCTATTCCATATTTGGCTTAAGGAACTTTATCTGTGCTCATTTCAATCTCTGGTTTTATGCAGCACCCCAACTCACCTTTCCCCTTAAGCAAGCATAAGTTGGTTTTCGAAATTTGAGACCCTGTTCTGTTCTGTAATTCAGTTCCTGTGTAGCCAAGTTTACATTCCGTGTATTACTGATATCTTATGATGTTTCTTTTTCTGTGTGACTTATTTCAGTTAGAATCATCATACATGAATCCACTCATTGTGCTGCTAAGGGCCTGATGACACAGATTTCATTGCTGAGTGATATTGCTTTGTAAGTAAATACCACAACTTCTTTATCCATTTTTCACTTTCTGCGATGTTGAACTTGTACTGTAAACGTGGTTCTTGTAAACAGAGGCGTCCCAAACTTTGGGGTGGCTGTGTCTTTTTGATTTTAATTTCCCTAAGCTATAGGACCATAAGTGGAAGTGCCCTAGGCTCTGTTGCTTTGTTTTTTAGATGTTTCAGGAAACACCATACACTTCTCCCGAGTGGTTGTTGGCAATTTACATCCCGCCCATCAGCATAACAAGGCTCCCAGTTCTCCATGGCCTGTCCTGCCTTTCTGGATTTTACACTTTTTTCAGATGGCCCTTTTGACCGGGGGGGGGGAGAAGTGAGACTTCATTGTAGTGCAGATTTCCTTTGCAAGCTTGCTTGGTTGGCCAGAAAGGGCGTATGCATTTTTTCCTGAATATATTCAGGAAAAAACGCATACGCCCTTTTTGGCCAAGTGCATCCTTGTGGACGTTCTGCCTCTTTTCCTATGCTTTCAATGCAATTCCAGTCTACCTCCTGAAATCGGTTTCCTGCAATTCTGCCCCGCTTTCAAGTCCTCTTGGCAGCCTTACTTCAGTCTATTTTTGGACGATAGCTGTCATTTATAACTCTGCAGGTTTGTGAATTACAGTGCCCCTGAGCTCCTTTCTTCAACTCGCTTTCTTGGGACCTGGCCGCAACACCGCAGGATGGCTTCAGGCCCTAATCTGGTTCCGGCACGGCACGCTGAGCCTTTGGTTAATTCCTCTTCCTGGTGGGAAATGAGAGTTAAATTTGCCCGTCCAGACACCTCCAGCTAGCCTCTCATTGGTTCTCGCTATTCCTGTTCATCTTCCGCAGAAATTGCAAACTGGGGCAAACAGGAGGTTAAAGGCGCTGACTCTCCAAGTCGGGAGAGTGTTAGTAAAGCGTCTGGAATGTTGCACCCGAGTACCAGGGGAGGAAAACTGAGACATATTTGAACACGTCTCCCGTTCACATGGTTGATCATACTCTGGGTTCCACATGCATGTTTTAGCTGAAGGAAGAATATCTAAAACCTGGGTAGTTGAAACCCGTGGAATGGGTACCTTGCAATATGACTTCAAAGGGTCTTCATTTGCTCACCGAACCTCTCCAATCCTATCACTGATGCGTTTATGCCCCTGTACACATGCTTGATTCTCTTTTGGAGACATAGCAATCCATAGGTTTTAAGATACTTACTAGTCAGGTACATTCTTAGGCGTTTAATATGCGGTGTTGAGTCCATTTCGTTGAGCAAGGAGTAGCTCTTGTCTATTCCATATTTGGCTTAAGGAACTTTATCTGTGCTCATTTCAATCTCTGGTTTTATGCAGCACCCCAACTCACCTTTCCCCTTAAGCAAGCATAAGTTGGTTTTCGAAATTTGAGACCCTGTTCTGTTCTGTAATTCAGTTCCTGTGTAGCCAAGTTTACATTCCGTGTATTACTGATATCTTATGATGTTTCTTTTTCTGTGTGACTTATTTCAGTTAGAATCATCATACATGAATCCACTCATTGTGCTGCTAAGGGCCTGATGACACAGATTTCATTGCTGAGTGATATTGCTTTGTAAGTAAATACCACAACTTCTTTATCCATTTTTCACTTTCTGCGATGTTGAACTTGTACTGTAAACGTGGTTCTTGTAAACAGAGGCGTCCCAAACTTTGGGGTGGCTGTGTCTTTTTGATTTTAATTTCCCTAAGCTATAGGACCATAAGTGGAAGTGCCCTAGGCTCTGTTGCTTTGTTTTTTAGATGTTTCAGGAAACACCATACACTTCTCCCGAGTGGTTGTTGGCAATTTACATCCCGCCCATCAGCATAACAAGGCTCCCAGTTCTCCATGGCCTGTCCTGCCTTTCTGGATTTTACACTTTTTTCAGATGGCCCTTTTGACCTGGGGGGGGGAGAAGTGAGACTTCATTGTAGTGCAGATTTCCTTTGCAAGCTTGCTTGGTTGGCCAAAAAGGGCGTATGCATTTTTTCCTGAATATATTCAGGAAAAAACGCATACGCCCTTTTTGGCCAAGTGCATCATTGTGGACGTTCTGCCTCTTTTCCTATGCTTTCAATGCAATTCCAGTCTACCTCCTGAAATCGGTTTCCTGCAATTCTGCCCCGCTTTCAAGTCCTCTTGGCAGCCTTACTTCAGTCTATTTTTGGACGATAGCTGTCATTTATAACTCTGCAGGTTTGTGAATTACAGTGCCCCTGAGCTCCTTTCTTCAACTCGCTTTCTTGTTAGCTGGCCGCAACACCGCAGGATGGCTTCAGGCCCTAATCTGGTTCCGGCACGGCACGCTGAGCCTTTGGTTAATTCCTCTTCCTGGTGGGAAATGAGAGTTAAATTTGCCCGTCCAGACACCTCCAGCTAGCCTCTCATTGGTTCTCGCTATTCCTGTTCATCTTCCACAGAAATTGCAAACTGGGCCAAACAGGAGGTTAAAGGGACTGACTCTCCAAGTGGGGAGAGTGTTAGTAAAGCGTCTGGAATGTTGCACCCGAGTACCAGGGGAGGAAAACTGAGACATATTTGAACACGTCTCCCGTTCACATGGTTGATCATACTTGGGTTCCACATGCATGTTTTAGCTGAAGGAAGAATACCTAAAACCTGGGTAGTTGAAACCCGTGGAATGGGTACCATGCAATATGACTTCAAAGGGTCTTCATTTGCTCACCGAACCTCTCCAATCCTATCACTGCTGCGTTTATGCCCCTGTACACATGCTTGATTCTCTTTCGGAGACATAGCCATCCATAGGTTTTAAGATACTTACTAGTCAGGTACATTCTTAGGCGTTTAATATGCGGTGTTGAGTCCATTTCGTTGAGCAAGGAGTAGCTCTTGTCTATTCCATATTTGGCTTAAGGAACTTTATCTGTGCTCATTTCAATCTCTGGTTTTATGCAGCACCCCAACTCACCTTTCCCCTTAAGCAAGCATAAGTTGGTTTTCGAAATTTGAGACCCTGTTCTGTTCTGTAATTCAGTTCCTGTGTAGCCAAGTTTACATTCCGTGTATTACTGATATCTTATGATGTTTCTTTTTCTGTGTGACTTATTTCAGTTAGAATCATCATACATGAATCCACTCATTGTGCTGCTAAGGGCCTGATGACACAGATTTCATTGCTGAGTGATATTGCTTTGTAAGTAAATACCACAACTTCTTTATCCATTTTTCACTTTCTGCGATGTTGAACTTGTTCTGTAAACGTGGTTCTTGTAAACAGAGGCGTCCCAAACTTTGGGGTGGCTGTGTCTTTTTGATTTTAATTTCCCTAAGCTATAGGACCATAAGTGGAAGTGCCCTAGGTTCTGTTGCTTTGTTTTTTAGATGTTTCAGGAAACACCATACACTTCTCCTGAGTGGTTGTTGGCAATTTACATCCCGCCCATCAGCATAACAAGGCTCCCAGTTCTCCATGGCCTGTCCTGCCTTTCTGGATTTTACACTTTTTTCAGATGGCTCTTTTGACCGGGGGGGGGGGGGGGAGAAGTGAGACTTCATTGTAGTGCAGATTTCCTTTGCAAGCTTGCTTGGTTGGCCAAAAAGGGCGTATGCATTTTTTCCTGAATATATTCAGGAAAAAACGCATACGCCCTTTTTGGTCAAGTGCATCATTGTGGACGTTCTGCCTCTTTTCCTATGCTTTCAATGCAATTCCAGTCTACCTCCTGAAATCGGTTTCCTGCAATTCTGCCCCGCTTTCAAGTCCTCTTGGCAGCCTTACTTCAGTCTATTTTTGGACGATAGCTGTCATTTATAACTCTGCAGGTTTGTGAATTACAGTGCCCCTGAGCTCCTTTCTTCAACTCGCTTTCTTGTGAGCTGGCCGCAACACCGCAGGATGGCTTCAGGCCCTAATCTGGTTCCGGCACGGCACGCTGAGCCTTTGGTTAATTCCTCTTCCTGGTGGGAAATGAGAGTTAAATTTGCCCGTCCAGACACCTCCAGCTAGTCTCTCATTGGTTCTCGCTATTCCTGTTCATCTTCCGCAGAAATTGCAAACTGGGCCAAACAGGAGGTTAAAGACACTGACTCTCCAAGTGGGGAGAGTGTTAGTAAAGCGTCTGGAATGTTGCACCCGAGTACCAGGGTACGAAAACTGAGACATATTTGAACACGTCTCCCGATCACATGGTTGATCATACTCTGGGTTCCACATGCATGTTTTAGCTGAAGAAAGAATACCTAAAACCTGGGTAGTTGAAACCCGTGGAATGGGTACCATGCAATATGACTTCAAAGGGTCTTCATTTGCTCACCGAACCTCTCCAATCCTATCACTGCTGCGTTTATGCCCCTGTACACACGCTTGATTCTCTTTTGGAGACATAGCAATCCATAGGTTTTACGATACTTACTAGTCAGGTACATTCTTAGGCGTTTAATATGCGGTGTTGAGTCCATTTCGTTGAGCAAGGAGTAGCTCTTGTCTATTCCATATTTGACTTAAGGAACTTTATCTGTGCTCATTTCAATGTGTGGTTTTATGCAGCACCCCAACTCACCTTTACCCTTAAGCAAGCATAAGTTGGTTTTCTAAATTTGAGACCCTGTTCTGTTCTGTAATTCAGTTCCTGTGTAGCCAAGTTTCCATTCCGTGTATTACTGATATCTTATGATGTTTCTTTTTCTGTGTGACTTATTTCAGTTAGAATCATCATACCTGAATCCACTCATTGTGCTGCTAAGGGCCTGATGACACAGATTTCATTGCTGAGTGATATTGCTTTGTAAGTAAATACCACAACTTCTTTATCCATTTTTCACTTTCTGCGATGTTGAACTTGTACTGTAAACGAGGTTCTTGTAAACAGAGCCGTTCCAAACTTTGGGGTGGCTGTGTCTTTTTGATTTTAAATTCCCTAAGCTATAGGACCATAAGTGGAAGTGCCCTAGGCTCTGTTGCTTTGTTTTTTAGATGTTCAGGAAACACCATACACTTCTCCCAAGTGGTTCTTGGCAATTTACATCCCGCCTATCAGCATAACAAGGCTCCCAGTTCTCCATGGCCTGTCCTGCCTTTCTGGATTTTACACTTTTTTCAGATGGCCCTTTTGACCGGGGGGAAGTGCGACTTCATTGTAGTGCAGATTTCCTTTGCAAGCTTGCTTGGTTGGCCAAAAAGGGCGTATGCGTTTTTTCCTGAATATATTCAGGAAAAAACGCATATGCCCTTTTTGGCCAAGTGCATCATTGTGGACGTTCTGCCTCTTTTCCTATGCTTTCAATGCAATTCCAGTCTACCTCCTGAAATCGGTTTCCTGCAATTCTGCCCCGCTTTCAAGTCCTCTTGGCAGCCTTACTTCAGTCTATTTTTGGACGATAGCTGTCATTTATAACTCTGCAGGTTTGTGAATTACAGTGCCCCTGAGCTCCTTTCTTCAACTCGCTTTCTTTTGAGCTGGCCGCAACACCGCAGGATGGCTTCAGGCCCTAATCTGTTTCCGGCACGGCACACTGAGCCTTTGGTTATTTCCTCTTGCTGGTGGGAAATGAGAGTTAAATTTGCCCGTCCAGACACCTCCAGCTAGCCTCTCATTGGTTCTCGCTATTCTTGTTCATCTTCCGCAGAAATTGCAAACTGAGCCAAAGAGGAGGTTAAAGACGCTGACTCTCCAAGTGGGGAGAGTGTTAGTAAAGCGTCTGGAATGTTGCACCCGAGTACCAGGGGAGGAAAACTGAGACATATTTGAACACGTCTCCCGTTCACATGGTTGATCATACTTGGGTTCCACATGCATGTTTTAGCTGAAGGAAGAATACCTTAAACCTGGGTAGTTGAGACCCGTGGAATGGGTACCATGCAATATGACTTCAAAGGGTCTTCATTTGCTCACCGAACCTCTCCAATCCTATCACTGCTGCGTTTATGCCCCTGTACACACGCTTGATTCTCTTTTGGAGACATAGCAATCCATAGGTTTTACGATACTTACTAGTCAGGTACATTCTTAGGCGTTTAATATGCGGTGTTGAGTCCATTTCGTTGAGCAAGGAGTAGCTCTTGTCTATTCCATATTTGACTTAAGGAACTTTATCTGTGCTCATTTCAATCTGTGGTTTTATGCAGCACCCCAACTCACCTTTACCCTTAAGCAAGCATAAGTTGGTTTTCTAAATTTGAGACCCTGTTCTGTTTTGGAATGCAGTTCCTGTGTAGCCAAGTTTACATTCCGTGTATTAGTGATATCTTATGATGTTTCTTTTTCTGTGTGACTTATTTCAGTTAGAATCATCGTACCTGAATCCACTCATTATGCTGCTACGGGCCTGATGACATAGATTTCATTGCTGAGTGATACTGCGTTGTAAGTAAATACCACAAGTTCTTTATCCATTTTTCACTTTCTGCGATGTTGAACTTGTACTGTAAACGAGGTTCTTGTAAACAGAGCCGTTCCAAACTTTGGGGTGGCTGTGTCTTTTTTATTTTAATTTCCCTAAGCTATAGGACCATAAGTGGAAGTGCCCTAGGTTCTGTTGCTTTGTTTTTTAGATGTTTCAGGAAACACCATACACTTCACCCGAGTGGTTGTTGGCAATTTACATCCCGCCCATCAGCATAACAAGGCTCCCAGTTCTCCATGGCCTGTCCTGCCTTTCTGGATTTTACACTTTTTTCAGATGGCCCTTTTGACCGGGGGGAAGTGAGACTTCATTGTAGTGCAGATTTCCTTTGCAAGCTTGCTTGGTTGGCCAAAAAGGGCGTATGCGTTTTTTCCTGAATATATTCAGGAAAAAACACATACGCCCTTTTTGGCCAAGTGCATCATTGTGGACGTTCGGCCTCTTTTCCTATGCTTTCAATGCAATTCCAGTCTACCTCCTGAAATCGGTTTCCTGCAATTCTGCCCCACTTTCAAGTCCTCTTGGGAGCCTTACTTCAGTCTATTTTTGGACGATAGCTGTCATTTATAACTCTGCAGGTTTGTGAATTACAGTGCCCCGAGCTCCTTTCTTCAACTCGCTTTCTTGTGAGCTGGCCGCAACACCGCAGGATGGCTTCAGGCCCTAATCTGGTTCCGGCACGGCACGCTGAGCCTTTGGTTAATTCCTCTTCCTGGTGGGAAATGAGAGTTAAATTTGCCCGTCCAGACACCTCCAGCTAGTCTCTCATTGGTTCTCGCTATTCCTGTTCATCTTCCGCAGAAATTGCAAACTTGGGCAAACAGGAGGTTAAAGGCACTGACTCTCCAAGTAGGGAGAGTGTTAGTAAAGCGTCTGGAATGTTGCACCCGAGTACCAGGGTACGAAAACTGAGACATATTTGAAAACGTCTCCCGATCACATGGTTGATCATACTCTAGGTTCCACATGCATGTTTTAGCTGAAGGAAGAATACCTTAAACCTGGGTAGTTGAAACCCGTGGAATGGGTACCATGCAATATGACTTCAAAGGGTCTTCATTTGCTCACCGAACCTCTCCAATCCTATCACTGCTGCGTTTATGCCCCTGTACAAATGCTTGATTCTCTTTCGGAGACATAGCAATCCATAGGTTTTAAGATACTTACAAGTCAGGTACATTCTTAGGCGTTTAATATGCGGTGTTGAGTCCATTTCGTTGAGCAAGGAGTAGCTCTTGTCTATTCCATATTTGGCTTAAGGAACTTTATCTGTGCTCATTTCAATCTCTGGTTTTATGCAGCACCCCAACTCACCTTTACCCTTAAGCAAGCATAAGTTGGTTTTCTAAATTTGAGACCCTCTTCAGTTTTGGAATGCAGTTCCTGTGTAGCCAAGTTTCCATTCCGTGTATTAGTGATATCTTATGATGTTTGTTTTTCTGTGTGACTTATTTCAGTTAGAATCATCGTACCTTAATCCACTAATTATGCTGCTACGGGCCTGATGACATAGATTTCATTGCTGAGTGATACTGCATTGTAAGTAAATACCACAAGTTCTTTATCCATTTTTCACTTTCTGCGATGTTGAACTTGTACTGTAAACGAGGTTCTTGTAAACAGAGGCGTCCCAAACTTTGGGGTGGCTGTGTCTTTTTGATTTTAATTTCCCTAAGCTATAGGACCATAAGTGGAAGTGCCCTAGGCTCTGTTGCTTTGTTTTTTAGATGTTTCAGGAAACACCATACACTTCTCCCGAGTGGTTGTTGGCAATTTACATCCCGCCCATCAGCATAACAAGGCTCCCAGTTCTCCATGGCCTGTCCTGCCTTTCTGGATTTTACACTTTTTTCAGATGGCCCTTTTGACCGGGGGGAAGTGAGACTTCATTGTAGTGCAGATTTTCTTTGCAAGCTTGCTTGGTTGGCCAAAAAGGGCGTATGCGTTTTTTCCTGAATATATTCAGGAAAAAACGCATACGCCCTTTTTGGCCAAGTGCATCATTGTGGACGTTCGGCCTCTTTTCCTATGCTTTCAATGCAATTCCAGTCTACCTCCTGAAATCGGTTTCCTGCAATTCTGCCCCGCTTTCAAGTCCTCTTGGCAGCCTTACTTCAGTCTATTTTTGGACGATAGCTGTCATTTATAACTCTGCAGGTTTGTGAATTACAGTGCCCCTGAGCTCCTTTCTTCAACTCGCTTTCTTGTGAGCTGGCCGCAACACCGCAGGATGGCTTCAGGCCCTAATCTGGTTCCGGCACGGCACACTGAGCCTTTGGTTATTTCCTCTTCCTGGTGGGAAATGAGAGTTAAATTTGCCCGTCCAGACACCTCCAGCTAGTCTCTCATTGGTTCTCGCTATTCCTGTTCATCTTCCGCAGAAATTGCAAACTGGGCCAAACAGGAGGTTAAAGGCGCTGACTCTCCAAGTCGGGAGAGTGTTAGTAAAGCGTCTGGAATGTTGCACCCGAGTACCAGGGTACGAAAACTGAGACATATTTGAACACGTCTCCCGTTCACATGGTTGATCATACTTGGGTTCCACATGCATGTTTTAGCTGAAGGAGGAATACCTTAAACCTGGGTAGTTGAGACCCGTGTAATGGGTACCATGCAATATGACTTCAAAGGGTCTTCATTTGCTCACCGAACCTCTCCAATCCTATCACTGCTGCGTTTATGCCCCTGTACACATGCTTGATTCTCTTTTGGAGACATAGCAATCCATAGGTTTTACGATACTTACTAGTCAGGTACATTCTTAGGCGTTTAACATGCGGTGTTGAGTCCATTTCGTTGAGCAAGGAGTAGCTCTTGTCTATTCCATATTTGACTTAAGGAACTTTATCTGTGCTCATTTCAATCTGTGGTTTTATGCAGCACCCCAACTCACCTTTACCCTTAAGCAAGCATAAGTTGGTTTTCTAAATTTGAGACCCTGTTCTGTTTTGGAATGCAGTTCCTGTGTAGCCAAGTTTACATTCCGTGTAT
Organism: Stenella coeruleoalba; assembly: GCF_951394435.1. Taxonomy (NCBI): domain Eukaryota; kingdom Metazoa; phylum Chordata; class Mammalia; order Artiodactyla; family Delphinidae; genus Stenella; species Stenella coeruleoalba. Next base: position 264,581 of record NW_027645883.1, on the reverse strand, counting down.
TAGTGATATCTTATGATGTTTCTTTTTCTGTGTGACTTATTTCAGTTAGAATCATCGTACCTGAATCCACTCATTATGCTGCTACGGGCCTGATGACATAGATTTCATTGCTGAGTGATACTGCGTTGTAAGTAAATACCACAAGTTCTTTATCCATTTTTCACTTTCTGCGATGTTGAACTTGTACTGTAAACGAGGTTCTTGTAAACAGAGCCGTTCCAAACTTTGGGGTGGCTGTGTCTTTTTGATTTTAAATTCCCTAAGCTATAGGACCATAAGTGGAAGTGCCCTAGGTTCTGTTGCTTTGTTTTTTAGATGTTTCAGGAAACACCATACACTTCTCCCGAGTGGTTGTTGGCAATTTACATCCCGCCCATCAGCATAACAAGGCTCCCAGTTCTCCATGGCCTGTCCTGCCTTTCTGGATTTTACACTTTTTTCAGATGGCCCTTTTGACCGGGGGGAAGTGAGACTTCATTGTAGTGCAGATTTCCTTTGCAAGCTTGCTTGGTTGGCCAAAAAGGGCGTATGCGTTTTTTCCTGAATATATTCAGGAAAAAACGCATACGCCCTTTTTGGCCAAGTGCATCATTGTGGACGTTCTGCCTCTTTTCCTATGCTTTCAATGCAATTCCAGTCTACCTCCTGAAATCGGTTTCCTGCAATTCTGCCCCGCTTTCAAGTCCTCTTGGCAGCCTTACTTCAGTCTATTTTTGGACGATAGCTGTCATTTATAACTCTGCAGGTTTGTGAATTACAGTGCCCCTGAGCTCCTTTCTTCAACTCGCTTTCTTGTGACCTGGCCGCAACACCGCAGGATGGCTTCAGGCCCTAATCTGGTTCCGGCACGGCACACTGAGCCTTTGGTTATTTCCTCTTCCTGGTGGGAAATGAGAGTTAAATTTGCCCGTCCAGACACCTCCAGCTAGCCTCTCATTGGTTTTCGCTATTCCTGTTCATCTTCCGCAGAAATTGCAAAGTGAGCCAAAGAGGAGGTTAAAGGCGCTGACTCTCCAAGTGGGGAGAGTGTTAGTAAAGCGTCTGGAATGTTGCACCCGAGTACCAGGGGAGGAAAACTGAGACATATTTGAACACGTCTCCCGTTCACATGGTTGATCATACTTGGTTTCCACATGCATGTTTTAGCTGAAGGAAGAATACCTTAACCCTGGAAAGTTGAGACCCGTGTAATGGGTACCATGCAATATGACTTCAAAGGGTCTTCATTTGCTCACCGAACCTCTCCAATCCTATCACTGCTGCGTTTATGCCCCTGTACACACGCTTGATTCTCTTTTGGAGACATAGCAATCCATAGGTTTTACGATACTTACTAGTCAGGTACATTCTTAGGCGTTTAATATGCGGTGTTGAGTCCATTTCGTTGAGCAAGGAGTAGCTCTTGTCTATTCCATATTTGACTTAAGGAACTTTATCTGTGCTCATTTCAATCTGTGGTTTTATGCAGCACCCCAACTCACCTTTACCCTTAAGCAAGCATAAGTTGGTTTTCTAAATTTGAGACCCTGTTCTGTTTTGGAATGCAGTTCCTGTGTAGCCAAGTTTACATTCCGTGTATTAGTGATATCTTATGATGTTTCTTTTTCTGTGTGACTTATTTCAGTTAGAATCATCGTACCTGAATCCACTCATTATGCTGCTACGGGCCTGATGACATAGATTTCATTGCTGAGTGATACTGCGTTGTAAGTAAATACCACAAGTTCTTTATCCATTTTTCACTTTCTGCGATGTTGAACTTGTACTGTAAACGAGGTTCTTGTAAACAGAGCCGTTCCAAACTTTGGGGTGGCTGTGTCTTTTTGATTTTAATTTCCCTAAGCTATAGGACCATAAGTGGCAGTGCCATAGGTTCTGTTGCTTTGTTTTTTAGATGTTTCAGGAAACACCATACACTTCTCCCGAGTGGTTGTTGGCAATTTACATCCCGCCCATCAGCATAACAAGGCTCCCAGTTCTCCATGGCCTGTCCTGCCTTTCTGGATTTTACACTTTTTTCAGATGGCCCTTTTGACCGGGGGGAAGTGAGACTTCATTGTAGTGCAGATTTCCTTTGCAAGCTTGCTTGGTTGGCCAAAAAGGGCGTATGCGTTTTTTCCTGAATATATTCAGGAAAAAACGCATACGCCCTTTTTGGCCAAGTGCATCATTGTGGACGTTCTGCCTCTTTTCCTATGCTTTCAATGCAATTCCAGTCTACCTCCTGAAATCGGTTTCCTGCAATTCTGCCCCACTTTCAAGTCCTCTTGGCAGCCTTACTTCAGTCTATTTTTGGACGATAGCTGTCATTTATAACTCTGCAGTTTTGTGAATTACAGTGCCCCTGAGCTCCTTTCTTCAACTCGCTTTCTTGTGAGCTGGCCGCAACACCGCAGGATGGCTTCAGGCCCTAATCTGGTTCCGGCACGGCACGCTGAGCCTTTGGTTAATTCCTCTTCCTGGTGGGAAATGAGAGTTAAATTTGCCCGTCCAGACACCTCCAGCTAGTCTCTCATTGGTTCTCGCTATTCCTGTTCATCTTCCGCAGAAATTGCAAACTGGGGCAAACAGGAGGTTAAAGGCACTGACTCTCCAAGTAGGGAGAGTGTTAGTAGAGCGTCTGGAATGTTGCACCCGAGTACCAGGGTACGAAATCTGAGACATATTTGAACACGTCTCCCGATCACATGGTTGATCATACTCTAGGTTCCACATGCATGTTTTAGCTGAAGGAAGAATACCTTAAACCTGGGTAGTTGAAACCCGTGGAATGGGTACCATGCAATATGACTTCAAAGGGTCTTCATTTGCTCACTGAACCTCTCCAATCCTATCACTGCTGCGTTTATGCCCCTGTACAAATGCTTGATTCTCTTTTGGAGACATAGCAATCCATAGGTTTTAAGATACTTACTAGTCAGGTACATTCTTAGCCGTTTAATATGCGGTGTTGAGTCCATTTCGTTGAGCAAGGAGTAGCTCTTGTCTATTCCATATTTGGCTTAAGGAACTTTATCTGTGCTCATTTCAATCTCTGGTTTTATGCAGCACCCCAACTCACCTTTACCCTTAAGCAAGCATAAGTTGGTTTTCTAAATTTGAGACCCTGTTCTGTTTTGGAATGCAGTTCCTGTGTAGCCAAGTTTACATTCCGTGTATTAGTGATATCTTATGATGTTTCTTTTTCAGTGTGACTTATTTCAGTTAGAATCATCGTACCTGAATCCACTCATTATGCTGCTACGGGCCTGATGACATAGATTTCATTGCTGAGTGATACTGCGTTGTAAGTAAATACCACAAGTTCTTTATCCATTTTTCACTTTCTGCGATGTTGAACTTGTACTGTAAACGAGCTTCTTGTAAACAGAGGCGTCCCAAACTTTGGGGTGGCTGTGTCTTTTTTATTTTAATTTCCCTAAGCTATAGGACCATAAGTGGAAGTGCCCTAGGTTCTGTTGCTTTGTTTTTTAGATGTTTCAGGAAACACCATACACTTCTCCCGAGTGGTTGTTGGCAATTTACATCCCGCCCATCAGCATAACAAGGCTCCCAGTTCTCCATGGCCTGTCCTGCCTTTCTGGATTTTACACTTTTTTCAGATGGCCCTTTTGACCGGGGGGAAGTGAGACTTCATTGTAGTGCAGATTTCCTTTGCAAGCTTGCTTGGTTGGCCAAAAAGGGCGTATGCGTTTTTTCCTGAATATATTCCTGAATATATTCAGGAAATATATTCAGGAAAAAACGCATACGCCCTTTTTGGCCAAGTGCATCATTGTGGACGTTCGGCCTCTTTTCCTATGCTTTCAATGCAATTCCAGTCTACCTCCTGAAATCGGTTTCCTGCAATTCTGCCCCGCTTTCAAGTCCTCTTGGCAGCCTTACTTCAGTCTATTTTTGGACGATAGCTGTCATTTATAACTCTGCAGGTTTGTGAATTACAGTGCCCCTGAGCTCCTTTCTTCAACTCGCTTTCTTGTGAGCTGGCCGCAACACCGCAGGATGGCTTCAGGCCCTAATCTTGTTCCGGCACGGCACGCTGAGCCTTTGGTTAATTCCTCTTCCTGGTGGGAAATGAGAGTTAAATTTGCCCGTCCAGACACCTCCAGCTAGTCTCTCATTGGTTCTCGCTATTCCTGTTCATCTTCCGCAGAAATTGCAAACTGGGCCAAACAGGAGGTTAAAGGCGCTGACTCTCCAAGTCGGGAGAGTGTTAGTAAAGCGTCTGGAATGTTGCACCCGAGTACCAGGGTACGAAAACTGAGACATATTTGAACACGTCTCCCGTTCACATGGTTGATCATACTTGGGTTCCACATGCATGTTTTAGCTGAAGGAGGAATACCTTAAACCTGGGTAGTTGAGACCCGTGTAATGGGTACCATGCAATATGACTTCAAAGGGTCTTCATTTGCTCACCGAACCTCTCCAATCCTATCACTGCTGCGTTTATGCCCCTGTACACACGCTTGATTCTCTTTTGGAGACATAGCAATCCATAGGTTTTACGATACTTACTAGTCAGGTACATTCTTAGGCGTTTAACATGCGGTGTTGAGTCCATTTCGTTGAGCAAGGAGTAGCTCTTGTCTATTCCATATTTGACTTAAGGAACTTTATCTGTGCTCATTTCAATCTGTGGTTTTATGCAGCACCCCAACTCACCTTTACCCTTAAGCAAGCATAAGTTGGTTTTCTAAATTTGAGACCCTGTTCTGTTTTGGAATGCAGTTCCTGTGTAGCCAAGTTTACATTCCGTGTATTAGTGATATCTTATGATGTTTCTTTTTCTGTGTGACTTATTTCAGTTAGAATCATCGTACCTGAATCCACTCATTATGCTGCTACGGGCCTGATGACATAGATTTCATTGCTGAGTGATACTGCGTTGTAAGTAAATACCACAAGTTCTTTATCCATTTTTCACTTTCTGCGATGTTGAACTTGTACTGTAAACGAGGTTCTTGTAAACAGAGCTGTTCCAAACTTTGGGGTGGCTGTGTCTTTTTTATTTTAAATTCCCTAAGCTATAGGACCATAAGTGGAAGTGCCCTAGGTTCTGTTGCTTTGTTTTTTAGATGTTTCAGGAAACACCATACACTTCTCCCGAGTGGTTGTTGGCAATTTACATCCCGCCCATCAGCATAACAAGGCTCCCAGTTCTCCATGGCCTGTCCTGCCTTTCTGGATTTTACACTTTTTTCAGATGGCCCTTTTGACCGGGGGGAAGTGAGACTTCATTGTAGTGCAGATTTCCTTTGCAAGCTTGCTTGGTTGGCCAAAAAGGGCGTATGCGTTTTTTCCTGAATATATTCAGGAAAAAACGCATACGCCCTTTTTGGCCAAGTGCATCATTGTGGACGTTCGGCCTCTTTTCCTATGCTTTCAATGCAATTCCAGTCTACCTCCTGAAATCGGTTTCCTGCAATTCTGCCCCGCTTTCAAGTCCTCTTGGCAGCCTCACTTCAGTCTATTTTTGGACGATAGCTGTCATTTATAACTCTGCAGGTTTGTGAATTACAGTGCCCCTGAGCTCCTTTCTTCAACTCGCTTTCTTGTGAGCTGGCCGCAACACCGCAGGATGGCTTCAGGCCCTAATCTGGTTCCGGCACGGCACGCTGAGCCTTTGGTTATTTCCTCTTCCTGGTGGGAAATGAGAGTTAAATTTGCCCGTCCAGACACCTCCAGCTAGTCTCTCATTGGTTCTCGCTATTCCTGTTCATCTTCCGCAGAAATTGCAAACTGGGGCAAACAGGAGGTTAAAGGCACTGACTCTCCAAGTAGGGAGAGTGTTAGTAAAGCGTCTGGAATGTTGCACCCGAGTACCAGGGTACGAAAACTGAGACATATTTGAACACGTCTCCCGATCACATGGTTGATCATACTCTAGGTTCCACATGCATGTTTTAGCTGAAGGAAGAATACCTTAAACCTGGGTAGTTGAAACCCGTGGAATGGGTACCATGCAATATGACTTCAAAGGGTCTTCATTTGCTCACCGAACCTCTCCAATCCTATCACTGCTGCGTTTATGCCCCTGTACACATGCTTGATTCTCTTTTGGAGACATAGCAATCCATAGGTTTTAAGATACTTACAAGTCAGGTACATTCTTAGGCGTTTAATATGCGGTGTTGAGTCCATTTCGTTGAGCAAGGAGTAGCTCTTGTCTATTCCATATTTGGCTTAAGGAACTTTATCTGTGCTCATTTCAATCTCTGTTTTTATGCAGCACCCCAACTCACCTTTACCCTTAAGCAAGCATAAGTTGTTTTTCTAAATTTGAGACCCTGTTCTGTTCTGTAATTCAGTTCCTGTGTAGCCAAGTTTCCATTCTGTGTATTACTGATATCTTATGATGTTTCTTTTTCTGTGTGACTTATTTCAGTTAGAATCATCATACCTGAATCCACTCATTGTGCTGCTAAGGGCCTGATGACACAGATTTCATTGCTGAGTGATATTGCTTTGTAAGTAAATACCACAACTTCTTTATCCATTTTTCACTTTCTGCGATGTTGAACTTGTACTGTAAACGAGGTTCTTGTAAACAGAGCCGTTCGAAACTTTGGGGTGGCTGTGTCTTTTCGATTTTAAATTCCGTAAGCTATAGGACCATAAGTGGAAGTGCCCTAGGCTCTGTTGCTTTGTTTTTTAGATGTTTCAGGAAACACCATACACTTCTCCGGAGTGTCTGTTGGCAATGTACATCCCGCCCATCAGCATAACAAGGCTCCCAGTTCTCCATGGCCTGTCCTGCCTTTCTGGATTTTACACTTTTTTCAGATGGCCCTTTTGACCGGGGGGAAGTGAGACTTCATTGTAGTGCAGATTTCCTTTGCAAGCTTGCTTGGTTGGCCAAAAAGGGCGTATGCGTTTTTTCCTGAATATATTCAGGAAAAAACGCATACGCCCTTTTTGGCCAAGTGCATCATTGTGGACGTTCTGCCTCTTTTCCTATGCTTTCAATGCAATTCCAGTCTACCTCCTGAAATCGGTTTCCTGCAATTCTGCCCCGCTTTCAAGTCCTCTTGGCAGCCTTACTTCAGTCTATTTTTGGACGATAGCTGTCATTTATAACTCTGCAGGTTTGTGAATTACAGTGCCCCTGAGCTCCTTTCTTCAACTCGCTTTCTTGTGACCTGGCCGCAACACCGCAGGATGGCTTCAGGCCCTAATCTGGTTCCGGCACGGCACACTGAGCCTTTGGTTATTTCCTCTTCCTGGTGGGAAATGAGAGTTAAATTTGCCCGTCCAGACACCTCCAGCTAGCCTCTCATTGGTTTTCGCTATTCCTGTTCATCTTCCGCAGAAATTGCAAAGTGAGCCAAAGAGGAGGTTAAAGGCGCTGACTCTCCAAGTGGGGAGAGTGTTAGTAAAGCGTCTGGAATGTTGCACCCGAGTACCAGGGGAGGAAAACTGAGACATATTTGAACACGTCTCCCGTTCACATGGTTGATCATACTTGGTTTCCACATGCATGTTTTAGCTGAAGGAAGAATACCTTAACCCTGGAGAGTTGAGACCCGTGTAATGGGTACCATGCAATATGACTTCAAAGGGTCTTCATTTGCTCACCGAACCTCTCCAATCCTATCACTGCTGCGTTTATGCCCCTGTACACACGCTTGATTCTCTTTTGGAGACATAGCAATCCATAGGTTTTACGATACTTACTAGTCAGGTACATTCTTAGGCGTTTAATATGCGGTGTTGAGTCCATTTCGTTGAGCAAGGAGTAGCTCTTGTCTATTCCATATTTGACTTAAGGAACTTTATCTGTGCTCATTTCAATCTGTGGTTTTATGCAGCACCCCAACTCACCTTTACCCTTAAGCAAGCATAAGTTGGTTTTCTAAATTTGAGACCCTGTTCTGTTTTGGAATGCAGTTCCTGTGTAGCCAAGTTTACATTCCGTGTATTAGTGATATCTTATGATGTTTCTTTTTCTGTGTGACTTATTTCAGTTAGAATCATCGTACCTGAATCCACTCATTATGCTGCTACGGGCCTGATGACATAGATTTCATTGCTGAGTGATACTGCGTTGTAAGTAAATACCACAACATCTTTATCCATTTTTCACTTTCTGCGATGTTGAACTTGTACTGTAAACGAGGTTCTTGTAAACAGAGCCGTTCCAAACTTTGGGGTGGCTGTGTCTTTTTGATTTTAATTTCCCTAAGCTATAGGACCATAAGTGGCAGTGCCATAGGTTCTGTTGCTTTGTTTTTTAGATGTTTCAGGAAACACCATACACTTCTCCCGAGTGGTTGTTGGCAATTTACATCCCGCCCATCAGCATAACAAGGCTCCCAGTTCTCCATGGCCTGTCCTGCCTTTCTGAATTTTACACTTTTTTCAGATGGCCCTTTTGACCGGGGGGAAGTGAGACTTCATTGTAGTGCAGATTTCCTTTGCAAGCTTGCTTGGTTGGCCAAAAAGGGCGTATGCGTTTTTTCCTGAATATATTCAGGAAAAAACGCATACGCCCTTTTTGGCCAAGTGCATCATTGTGGACGTTCTGCCTCTTTTCCTATGCTTTCAATGCAATTCCAGTCTACCTCCTGAAATCGGTTTCCTGCAATTCTGCCCCGCTTTCAAGTCCTCTTGGCAGCCTTACTTCAGTCTATTTTTGGACGATAGCTGTCATTTATAACTCTGCAGTTTTGTGAATTACAGTGCCCCTGAGCTCCTTTCTTCAACTCGCTTTCTTGTGAGCTGGCCGCAACACCGCAGGATGGCTTCAGGCCCTAATCTGGTTCCGGCACGGCACGCTGAGCCTTTGGTTAATTCCTCTTCCTGGTGGGAAATGAGAGTTAAATTTGCCCGTCCAGACACCTCCAGCTAGTCTCTCATTGGTTCTCGCTATTCCTGTTCATCTTCCGCAGAAATTGCAAACTGGGGCAAACAGGAGGTTAAAGGCACTGACTCTCCAAGTAGGGAGAGTGTTAGTAGAGCGTCTGGAATGTTGCACCCGAGTACCAGGGTACGAAAACTGAGACATATTTGAACACGTCTCCCGATCACATGGTTGATCATACTCTAGGTTCCACATGCATGTTTTAGCTGAAGGAAGAATACCTTAAACCTGGGTAGTTGAAACCTGCGGAATGGGTACCATGCAATATGACTTCAAAGGGTCTTCATTTGCTCACTGAACCTCTCCAATCCTATCACTGCTGCGTTTATGCCCCTGTACAAATGCTTGATTCTCTTTTGGAGACATAGCAATCCATAGGTTTTAAGATACTTACAAGTCAGGTACATTCTTAGGCGTTTAATATGCGGTGTTGAGTCCATTTCGTTGAGCAAGGAGTAGCTCTTGTCTATTCCATATTTGGCTTAAGGAACTTTATCTGTGCTCATTTCAATCTCTGGTTTTATGCAGCACCCCAACTCACCTTTACCCTTAAGCAAGCATAAGTTGGTTTTCTAAATTTGAGACCCTGTTCTGTTTTGGAATGCAGTTCCTGTGTAGCCAAGTTTACATTCCGTGTATTAGTGATATCTTATGATGTTTCTTTTTCTGTGTGACTTATTTCAGTTAGAATCATCGTACCTGAATCCACTCATTATGCTGCTACGGGCCTGATGACATAGATTTCATTGCTGAGTGATACTGCGTTGTAAGTAAATACCACAAGTTCTTTATCCATTTTTCACTTTCTGCGATGTTGAACTTGTACTGTAAACGAGGTTCTTGTAAACAGAGGCGTCCCAAACTTTGGGGTGGCTGTGTCTTTTTGATTTTAATTTCCCTAAGCTATAGGACCATAAGTGGAAGTGCCCTAGGCTCTGTTGCTTTGTTTTTTTGATGTTTCAGGAAACACCATACACTTCTCCCAAGTGGTTGTTGGCAATTTACATCCCGCCCATCAGCATAACAAGGCTCCCAGTTCTCCATGGCCTGTCCTGCCTTTCTGGATTTTACACTTTTTTCAGATGGCCCTTTTGACCGGGGGTAAGTGAGACTTCATTGTAGTGCAGATTTCCTTTGCAAGCTTGCTTGGTTGGCCAAAAAGGGCGTATGAATTTTTCCTGAATATATTCCTGAATATATTCAGGAAATATATTCAGGAAAAAACGCATACGCCCTTTTTGGCCAAGTGCATCATTGTGGACGTTCGGCCTCTTTTCCTATGCTTTCAATGCAATTCCAGTCTACCTCCTGAAATCGGTTTCCTGCAATTCTGCCCCGCTTTCAAGTCCTCTTGGCAGCCTTACTTCAGTCTATTTTTGGACGATAGCAGTCATTTATAACTCTGCAGGTTTGTGAATTACAGTGCCCCTGAGCTCCTTTCTTCAACTCGCTTTCTTGTGAGCTGGCCGCAACACCGCAGGATGGCTTCAGGCCCTAATCTTGTTCCGGCACGGCACGCTGAGCCTTTGGTTAATTCCTCTTCCTGGTGGGAAATGAGAGTTAAATTTGCCCGTCCAGACACCTCCAGCTAGTCTCTCATTGGTTCTCGCTATTCCTGTTCATCTTCCGCAGAAATTGCAAACTGGGGCAAACAGGAGGTTAAAGGCACTGACTCTCCAAGTCGGGAGAGTGTTAGTAAAGCGTCTGGAATGTTGCACCCGAGTACCAGGGTACGAAAACTGAGATATATTTGAACACGTCTCCCGATCACATGGTTGATCATACTCTGGGTTCCACATGCATGTTTTAGCTGAAGGAAGAATACCTAAAACCTGGGTAGTTGAAACCCGTGGAATGGGTACCATGCAATATGACTTCAAAGGGTCTTCATTTGCTCACCGAACCTCTCCAATCCTATCACTGCTGCGTTTATGCCCCTGTACACATGCTTGATTCTCTTTCGGAGACATAGCAATCCATAGGTTTTAAGATACTTACTAGTCAGGTACATTCTTAGGCGTTTAATATGCGGTGTTGAGTCCATTTCGTTGAGCAAGGAGTAGCTCTTGTCTATTCCATATTTGGCTTAAGGAACTTTATCTGTGCTCATTTCAATCTCTGGTTTTATGCAGCACCTCAACTCACCTTTACCCTTAAGCAAGCATAAGTTGGTTTTCTAAATTTGAGACCCTGTCCTGTTCTGTAATTCAGTTCCTGTGTAGCCAAGTTTACATTCCGTGTATTACTGATATCTTATGATGTTTCTTTTTCTGTGTGACTTATTTCAGTTAGAATCATCATACCTGAATCCACTCATTGTGCTGCTAAGGGCCTGATGACACAGATTTCATTGCTGAGTGATATTGCTTTGTAAGTAAATACCACAACTTCTTTATCCATTTTTCACTTTCTGCGATGTTGAACTTGTACTGTAAACGAGGTTCTTGTAAACAGAGCCATTCCAAACTTTGGGGTGGCTGTGTCTTTTTGATTTTAATTTCCCTAAGCTATAGGACCATAAGTGGAAGTGCCCTAGGTTCTGTTGCTTTGTTTTTTAGATGTTTCAGGAAACACCATACACTTCTCCCGAGTGGTTGTTGGCAATTTACATCCCGCCCATCAGCATAACAAGGCTCCCAGTTCTCCATGGCCTGTCCTGCCTTTCTGGATTTTACACTTTTTTCAGATGGCCCTTTTGACCGGGGGGAAGTGAGACTTCATTGTAGTGCAGATTTCCTTTGCAAGCTTGCTTGGTTGGCCAAAAAGGGCGTATGCGTTTTTTCCTGAATATATTCAGGAAAAAACGCATACGCCCTTTTTGGCCAAGTGCATCATTGTGGACGTTCTGCCTCTTTTCCTATGCTTTCAATGCAATTCCAGTCTACCTCCTGAAATCGGTTTCCTGCAATTCTGCCCCGCTTTCAAGTCCTCTTGGCAGCCTTACTTCAGTCTATTTTTGGACGATAGCTGTCATTTATAACTCTGCAGGTTTGTGAATTACAGTGCCCCTGAGCTCCTTTCTTCAACTCGCTTTCTTGTGAGCTGGCCGCAACACCACAGGATGGCTTCAGGCCCTAATCTGGTTCCGGCACGGCACGCTGAGCCTTTGGTTAATTCCTCTTCCTGGTGGGAAATGAGAGTTAAATTTGCCCGTCCAGACACCTCCAGCTAGTCTCTCATTGGTTCTCGCTATTCCTGTTCATCTTCCGCAGAAATTGCAAACTGGGCCAAACAGGAGGTTAAAGACACTGACTCTCCAAGTCGGGAGAGTGTTAGTAAAGCGTCTGGAATGTTGCACCCGAGTACCAGGGTACGAAATCTGAGACATATTTGAACACGTCTCCCGATCACATGGTTGATCATACTCTGGGTTCCACATGCATGTTTTAGCTGAAGGAAGAATACCTAAAACCTGGGTAGTTGAAACCCGTGGAATGGGTACCATGCAATATGACTTCAAAGGGTCTTCATTTGCTCACCAAACCTCTCCAATCCTATCACTGCTGCGTTTATGCCCCTGTACACATGCTTGATTCTCTTTCGGAGACATAGCAATCCATAGGTTTTAAGATACTTACTAGTCAGGTACATTCTTAGGCGTTTAATATGCGGTGTTGAGTCCATTTCGTTGAGCAAGGAGTAGCTCTTGTCTATTCCATATTTGGCTTAAGGAACTTTATCTGTGCTCATTTCAATCTCTGGTTTTATGCAGCACCTCAACTCACCTTTACCCTTAAGCAAGCATAAGTTGGTTTTCTAAATTTGAGACCCTGTCCTGTTCTGTAATTCAGTTCCTGTGTAGCCAAGTTTACATTCCGTGTATTACTGATATCTTATGATGTTTCTTTTTCTGTGTGACTTATTTCAGTTAGAATCATCATACCTGAATCCACTCATTGTGCTGCAAAGGGCCTGATGACACAGATTTCATTGCTGAGTGATATTGCTTTGTAAGTAAATACCACAACTTCTTTATCCATTTTTCACTTTCTGCGATGTTGAACTTGTACTGTAAACGAGGTTCTTGTAAACAGAGCCATTCCAAACTTTGGGGTGGCTGTGTCTTTTTGATTTTAATTTCCCTAAACTATAGGACCATAAGTGGAAGTGCCCTAGGTTCTGTTGCTTTGTTTTTTAGATGTTTCAGGAAACACCATACACTTCTCCCGAGTGGTTGTTGGCAATTTACATCCCGCCCATCAGCATAACAAGGCTCCCAGTTCTCCATGGCCTGTCCTGCCTTTCTGGATTTTACACTTTTTTCAGATGGCCCTTTTGACCGGGGGGAAGTGAGACTTCATTGTAGTGCAGATTTCCTTTGCAAGCTTGCTTGGTTGGCCAAAAAGGGCGTATGCGTTTTTTCCTGAATATATTCAGGAAAAAACGCATACGCCCTTTTTGGCCAAGTGCATCATTGTGGACGTTCTGCCTCTTTTCCTATGCTTTCAATGCAATTCCAGTCTACCTCCTGAAATCGGTTTCCTGCAATTCTGCCCCGCTTTCAAGTCCTCTTGGCAGCCTTACTTCAGTCTATTTTTGGACGATAGCTGTCATTTATAACTCTGCAGGTTTGTGAATTACAGTGCCCCTGAGCTCCTTTCTTCAACTCGCTTTCTTGTGAGCTGGCCGCAACACCGCAGGATGGCTTCAGGCCCTAATCTGGTTCCGGCACGGCACGCTGAGCCTTTGGTTAATTCCTCTTCCTGGTGGGAAATGAGAGTTAAATTTGCCCGTCCAGACACCTCCAGCTAGTCTCTCATTGGTTCTCGCTATTCCTGTTCATCTTCCGCAGAAATTGCAAACTGGGCCAAACAGGAGGTTAAAGACACTGACTCTCCAAGTCGGGAGAGTGTTAGTAAAGCGTCTGGAATGTTGCACCCGAGTACCAGGGTACGAAAACTGAGACATATTTGAACACGTCTCCCGATCACATGGTTGATCATACTCTGGGTTCCACATGCATGTTTTAGCTGAAGGAAGAATACCTAAAACCTGGGTAGTTGAAACCCGTGGAATGGGTACCATGCAATATGACTTCAAAGTGTCTTCATTTGCTCACCGAACCTCTCCAATCCTATCACTGCTGCGTTTATGCCCCTGTACACATGCTTGATTCTCTTTCGGAGACATAGCAATCCATAGGTTTTAAGATACTTACTAGTCAGGTACATTCTTAGGCGTTTAATATGCGGTGTTGAGTCCATTTCGTTGAGCAAGGAGTAGCTCTTGTCTATTCCATATTTGGCTTAAGGAACTTTATCTGTGCTCATTTCAATCTCTGGTTTTATGCAGCACCTCAACTCACCTTTACCCTTAAGCAAGCATAAGTTGGTTTTCTAAATTTGAGACCCTGTCCTGTTCTGTAATTCAGTTCCTGTGTAGCCAAGTTTCCATTCCGTGTATTACTGATATCTTATGATGTTTCTTTTTCTGTGTGACTTATTTCAGTTAGAATCATCATACCTGAATCCACTCATTGTGCTGCTAAGGGCCTGATGACACAGATTTCATTGCTGAGTGATATTGCTTTGTAAGTAAATACCACAAGTTCTTTATCCATTTTTCACTTTCTGCGATGTTGAACTTGTACTGTAAACGAGGTTCTTGTAAACAGAGACATTCCAAACTTTGGGGTGGCTGTGTCTTTTTGATTTTAATTTCCCTAAGCTATAGGACCATAAGTGGAAGTGCCCTAGGTTCTGTTGCTTTGTTTTTTAGATGTTTCAGGAAACACCATACACTTTTCCCGAGTGGTTGTTGGCAATTTACCTCCCGCCCATCAGCATAACAAGGCTCCCAGTTCTCCATGGCCTGTCCTGCCTTTCTGGATTTTACACTTTTTTCAGATGGCCCTTTTGACCGGGGGGAAGTGAGACTTCATTGTAGTGCAGATTTCCTTTGCAAGCTTGCTTGGTTGGCCAAAAAGGGCGTATGCGTTTTTTCCTGAATATATTCAGGAAAAAACGCATACGCCCTTTTTGGCCAAGTGCATCATTGTGGACGTTCTGCCTCTTTTCCTATGCTTTCAATGCAATTCCAGTCTACCTCCTGAAATTGGTTTCCTGCAATTCTGCCCCGCTTTCAAGTCCTCTTGGCAGCCTTACTTCAGTCTATTTTTGGACGATAGCTGTCATTTATAACTCTGCAGGTTTGTGAAGTACAGTGCCCCTGAGCTCCTTTCTTCAACTCGCTTTCTTTTGAGCTGGCCGCAACACCGCAGGATGGCTTCTGGCCCTAATCTGGTTCTGGCATGGCACGCTGAGCCTTTGGTTAATTCCTCTTCCTGGTAGGAAATGAGAGTTAAATTGGCCCGTCCAGACACCTCCAGCTAGTCTCCATTGGTTCTCGCTATTCCTGTTCATCTTCCGCAGAAATTGCAAACTGGGCCAAACAGGAGGTTAAAGGGACTGACTCTCCAAGTCGGGAGAGTGTTAGTAAAGCGTCTGGAATGTTGCACCCGAGTACCAGGGTACAAAAACTGAGACATATTTGAACACGTCTCCCGATCACATGGTTGATCATACTCTAGGTTCCACATGCATGTTTTAGCTGAAGGAAGAATACCTTAAACCTGGGTAGTTGAAACCCGTGGAATGGGTACCATGCAATATGACTTCAAAGTGTCTTCATTTGCTCACCGAACCTCTCCAATCCTATCACTGCTGCGTTTATGCCCCTGTACACATGCTTGATTCTCTTTTGGAGACATAGCAATCCATAGGTTTTAAGATACTTACAAGTCAGGTACATTCTTAGGCGTTTAATATGCGGTGTTGAGTCCATTTCGTTGAGCAAGGTGTAGCTCTTGTCTATTCCATATTTGGCTTAAGGAACTTTATCTGTGCTCATTTCAATCTCTAGTTTTATGCAGCACCCCAACTCACCTTTACCCTTAAGCAAGCATAAGTTGTTTTTCTAAATTTGAGACCCTGTTCTGTTCTGTAATTCAGTTCCTATGTAGCCAAGTTTCCATTCCGTGTATTACTGATATCTTATGATGTTTCTTTTTCTGAGTGACTTATTTCAGTTAGAATCATCATACCTGAATCCACTCATTGTGCTGCTAAGGGCCTGATGACACAGATTTCATTGCTGAGTGATATTGCTTTGTAAGTAAATACCACAACTTCTTTATCCATTTTTCACTTTCTGCGATGTTGAACTTGTACTGTAAACGAGGTTCTTGTAAACAGAGCCGTTCCAAACTTTGGGGTGGCTGTGTCTTTTTGATTTTAAATTCCCTAAGCTATAGGACCATAAGTGGAAGTGCCCTAGGCTCTGTTGCTTTGTTTTTTAGATGTTTCAGGAAACACCATACACTTCTCCCAAGTGGTTGTTGGCAATTTACATCCCGTCCATCAGCATAACAATGCTCCCACTTCTCCATGGCCTGTCCTGCCTTTCTGGATTTTACACTTTTTTCAGATGGCCCTTTTGACCGGGGGGAAGTGAGACTTCATTGTAGTGCAGATTTCCTTTGCAAGCTTGCTTGGTTGGCCAAAAAGGGCGTATGCGTTTTTTCCTGAATATATTCAGGAAAAAACGCATACGCCCTTTTTGGCCAAGTGCATCATTGTGGACGTTCTGCCTCTTTTCCTATGCTTTCAATGCAATTCCAGTCTACCTCCTGAAATCGGTTTCCTGCAATTCTGCCCCGCTTTCAAGTCCTCTTGGCAGCCTTACTTCAGTCTATTTTTGGACGATAGCTGTCATTTATAACTCTGCAGGTTTGTGAATTACAGTGCCCCTGAGCTCCTTTCTTCAACTCGCTTTCTTTTGAGCTGGCCGCAACACCGCAGGATGGCTTCAGGCCCTAATCTGGTTCCGGCACGGCACACTGAGCCTTTAGTTATTTCCTCTTGCAGGTGGGAAATGAGAGTTAAATTTGCCCGTCCAGACACCTCCAGCTAGCCTCTCATTGGTTCTCGCTATTCCTGTTCATCTTCCGCAGAAATTGCAAACTGAGCCAAAGAGGAGGTTAAAGGCGCTGACTCTCCAAGTGGGGAGAGTGTTAGTAAAGCGTCTGGAATGTTGCACCCGAGTACCAGGGTACGAAAACTGAGACATATTTGAACACGTCTCCCGATCACATGGTTGATCATACTCTAGGTTCCACATGCATGTTTTAGCTGAAGGAAGAATACCTTAAACCTGGGTAGTTGAAACCCGTGGAATGGGTACCATGCAATATGACTTCAAACGGTCTTCATTTGCTCACCGAACCTCTCCAATCCTATCACTGCTGCGTTTATGCCCCTGTACAAATGCTTGATTCTCTTTCGGAGACATAGCAATCCATAGGTTTTAAGATACTTACAAGTCAGGTACATTCTTAGGCGTTTAATATGCGGTGTTGAGTCCATTTCGTTGAGCAAGGAGTAGCTCTTGTCTATTCCATATTTGGCTTAAGGAACTTTATCTGTGCTCATTTCAATCTCTGGTTTTATGCAGCACCCCAACTCACCTTTACCCTTAAGCAAGCATAAGTTGGTTTTCTAAATTTGAGACCCTCTTCTGTTTTGGAATGCAGTTCCTGTGTAGCCAAGTTTCCATTCCGTGTATTAGTGATATCTTATGATGTTTCTTTTTCTGTGTGACTTATTTCAGTTAGAATCATCGTACCTGAATCCACTAATTATGCTGCTACGGGCCTGATGACATAGATTTCATTGCTGAGTGATACTGCGTTGTAAGTAAATACCACAAGTTCTTTATCCATTTTTCACTTTCTGCGATGTTGAACTTGTACTGTAAACGAGGTTCTTGTAAACAGAGGCGTCCCAAATTTTGGAGTGGCTGTGTCTTTTTGATTTTAATTTCCCTAAGCTATAGGACCATAAGTGGAAGTGCCCTAGGCTCTGTTGCTTTGTTTTTTAGATGTTTTAGGAAACACCATACACTTCTCCCGAGTGGTTGTTGGCAATTTACATCCCGCCCATCAGCATAACAAGGCTCCCAGTTCTCCATGGCCTGTCCTGCCTTTCTGGATTTTACACTTTTTTCAGATGGCCCTTTAGACCGGGGGGAAGTGAGACTTCATTGTAGTGCAGATTTCCTTTGCAAGCTTGCTTGGTTGGCCAAAAAGTGCATATGCGTTTTTTCCTGAATATATTCAGGAAAAAACGCATACGCCCTTTTTGGCCAAGTGCATCATTGTGGACGTTCGGCCTCTTTTCCTATGCTTTCAATGCAATTCCAGTCTACCTCCTGAAATCGGTTTCCTGCAATTCTGCCCCGCTTTCAAGTCCTCTTGGCAGCCTTACTTCAGTATACGTTTGGACGATAGCAGTCATTTATAACTCTGCAGGTTTGTGAATTACAGTGCCCCTGAGCTCCTTTCTTCAACTCGCTTTCTTGTGAGCTGGCCGCAACACCGCAGGATGGCTTCAGGCCCTAATCTGGTTCCGGCACGGCACGCTGAGCCTTTGGTTATTTCCTCTTCCTGGTGGGAAATGAGAGTTAAATTTGCCCGTCCAGACACCTCCAGCTAGTCTCTCATTGGTTCTCGCTATTCCTGTTCATCTTCCGCAGAAATTGCAAACTGGGGCAAACAGGAGGTTAAAGGCACTGACTCTCCAAGTAGGGAGAGTGTTAGTAAAGCGTCTGGAATGTTGCACCCGAGTACCAGGGTACGAAAACTGAGACATATTTGAACACGTCTCCCGATCACATGGTTGATCATACTCTAGGTTCCACATGCATGTTTTAGCTGAAGGAAGAATACCTTAAACCTGGGTAGTTGAAACCCGTGGAATGGGTACCATGCAATATGACTTCAAAGGGTCTTCATTTGCTCACCGAACCTCTCCAATCCTATCACTGCTGCGTTTATGCCCCTGTACACATGCTTGATTCTCTTTTGGAGACATAGTAATCCATAGGTTTTAAGATACTTACAAGTCAGGTACATTCTTAGGCGTTTAATATGCGGTGTTGAGTCCATTTCGTTGAGCAAGGAGTAGCTCTTGTCTATTCCATATTTGGCTTAAGGAACTTTATCTGTGCTCATTTCAATCTCTGGTTTTATGCAGCACCCCAACTCACCTTTACCCTTAAGCAAGCATAAGTTGTTTTTCTAAATTTGAGACCCTGTTCTGTTCTGTAATTCAGTTCCTATGTAGCCAAGTTTCCATTCTGTGTATTACTGATATCTTATGATGTTTCTTTTTCTGTGTGACTTATTTCAGTTAGAATCATCATACCTGAATCCACTCATTGTGCTGCTAAGGGCCTGATGACACAGATTTCATTGCTGAGTGATATTGCTTTGTAAGTAAATACCACAACTTCTTTATCCATTTTTCACTTTCTGCGATGTTGAACTTGTACTGTAAACGAGGTTCTTGTAAACAGAGCCGTTCGAAAATTTGGGGTGGCTGTGTCTTTTTGATTTTAAATTCCGTAAGCTATAGGACCATAAGTGGAAGTGCCCTAGGCTCTGTTGCTTTGTTTTTTAGATGTTTCAGGAAACACCATACACTTCTCCGGAGTGTCTGTTGGCAATTTACATCCCGCCCATCAGCATAACAAGGCTCCCAGTTCTCCATGGCCTGTCCTGCCTTTCTGGATTTTACACTTTTTTCAGATGGCCCTTTTGACCTGGGGGAAGTGAGACTTCATTGTAGTGCAGATTTCCTTTGCAAGCTTGCTTGGTTGGCCAAAAAGGGCGTATGCGTTTTTTCCTGAATATATTCAGGAAAAAACGCATACGCCCTTTTTGGCCAAGTGCATCATTGTGGACGTTCTGCCTCTTTTCCTATGCTTTCAATGCAATTCCAGTCTACCTCCTGAAATCGGTTTCCTGCAATTCTGCCCCGCTTTCAAGTCCTCTTGGCAGCCTTACTTCAGTCTATTTTTGGACGATAGCTGTCATTTATAACTCTGCAGGTTTGTGAATTACAGTGCCCCTGAGCTCCTTTCTTCAACTCGCTTTCTTGTGACCTGGCCGCAACTCCGCAGGATGGCTTCAGGCCCTAATCTGGTTCTGGCACGGCACACTGAGCCTTTGGTTATTTCCTCTTCCTGGTGGGAAATGAGAGTTAAATTTGCCCGTCCAGACACCTCCAGCTAGCCTCTCATTGGTTTTCGCTATTCCTGTTCATCTTCCGCAGAAATTGCAAACTGAGCCAAACAGGAGGTTAAAGGCGCTGACTCTCCAAGTGGGGAGAGTGTTAGTAAAGCGTCTGGAATGTTGCACCCGAGTACCAGGGGAGGAAAACTGAGACATATTTGAACACGTCTCCCGTTCACATGGTTGATCATACTTGGGTTCCACATGCATGTTTTAGCTGAAGGAAGAATACCTTAAACCTGGAGAGTTGAGACCCGTGTAATGGGTACCATGCAATATGACTTCAAAGGGTCTTCATATGCTCACCGAACCTCTCCAATCCTATCACTGCTGCGTTTATGCCCCTGTACACACGCTTGATTCTCTTTTGGAGACATAGCAATCCATAGGTTTTACGATACTTACTAGTCACGTACATTCTTAGGCGTTTAATATGCGGTGTTGAGTCCATTTCGTTGAGCAAGGAGTAGCTCTTGTCTATTCCATATTTGACTTAAGGAACTTTATCTGTGCTCATTTCAATCTCTGGTTTTATGCAGCACCCCAACTCACCTTTACCCTTAAGCAAGCATAAGTTTTTTTTCTAAATTTGAGACCCTGTTCTGTTCTGTAATTCAGTTCCTGTGTAGCCAAGTTTACATTCCGTGTATTACTGATATCTTATGATGTTTCTTCTTCTGTGCGACTTATTTCAGTTAGAATCATCATACCTGAATCCACTCATTGTGCTGCTAAGGGCCTGATGACACAGATTTCATTGCTGAGTGATACTGCATTGTAAGTAAACACCACAACTTCTTTATCCATTTTTCACTTTCTGCGATGTTGAACTTGTACTGTAAACGAGCTTCTTGTAAACAGAGGCGTCCCAAACTTTGGGGTGGCTGTGTCTTTTTTATTTTAATTTCCCTAAGCTATAGGACCATAAGTGGAAGTGCCCTAGGTTCTGTTGCTTTGTTTTTTAGATGTTTCAGGAAACACCATACACTTCTCCCGAGTGGTTGTTGGCAATTTACATCCCGCCCATCAGCATAACAAGGCTCCCAGTTCTCCATGGCCTGTCCTGCCTTTCTGGATTTTACACTTTTTTCAGATGGCCCTTTTGACCGGGGGGAAGTGAGACTTCATTGTAGTGCAGATTTCCTTTGCAAGCTTGCTTGGTTGGCCAAAAAGGGCGTATGCGTTTTTTCCTGAATATATTCAGGAAAAAACGCATACACCCTTTTTGGTCAAGTGCATCATTGTGGACGTTCTGCCTCTTTTCCTATGCTTTCAATGCAATTCCAGTCTACCTCCTGAAATCGGTTTCCTGCAATTCTGCCCCGCTTTCAAGTCCTCTTGGCAGCCTTACTTCAGTCTATTTTTGGACGATAGCTGTCATTTATAACTCTGCAGGTTTGTGAATTACAGTGCCCCTGAGCTCCTTTCTTCAACTCGCTTTCTTTTGAGCTGGCCGCAACACCGCAGGATGGCTTCTGGCCCTAATCTGGTTCTGGCATGGCACGCTGAGCCTTTGGTTAATTCCTCTTCCTGGTAGGAAATGAGAGTTAAATTGGCCCGTCCAGACACCTCCAGCTAGTCTCCATTGGTTCTCGCTATTCCTGTTCATCTTCCGCAGAAATTGCAAACTGGGCCAAACAGGAGGTTAAAGGCACTGACTCTCCAAGTAGGGAGAGTGTTAGTAAAGCGTCTGGAATGTTGCACCCGAGTACCAGGGTACGAAAACTGAGACATATTTGAACACGTCTCCCGATCACATGGTTGATCATACTCTAGGTTCCACATGCATGTTTTAGCTGAAGGAAGAATACCTTAACCCTGGAGAGTTGAGACCCGTGTAATGGGTACCATGCAATATGACTTCAAAGGGTCTTCATTTGCTCACCGAACCTCTCCAATCCTATCACTGCTGCGTTTATGCCCCTGTACACACGCTTGATTCTCTTTTGGAGACATAGCAATCCATAGGTTTTACGATAATTACTAGTCAGGTACATTCTTAGGCGTTTAATATGCGGTGTTGAGTCCATTTCGTTGAGCAAGGAGTAGCTCTTGTCTATTCCATATTTGACTTAAGGAACTTTATCTGTGCTCATTTCAATCTGTGGTTTTATGCAGCACCCCAACTCACCTTTACCCTTAAGCAAGCATAAGTTGGTTTTCTAAATTTGAGACCCTGTTCTGTTTTGGAATGCAGTTCCTGTGTAGCCAAGTTTACATTCCGTGTATTAGTGATATCTTATGATGTTTCTTTTTCTGTGTGACTTATTTCAGTTAGAATCATCGTACCTGAATCCACTCATTATGCTGCTACGGGCCTGATGACATAGATTTCATTGCTGAGTGATACTGCGTTGTAAGTAAATACCACAAGTTCTTTATCCATTTTTCACTTTCGGCGATGTTGAACTTGTACTGTAAACGAGGTTCTTGTAAACAGAGCCGTTCCAAACTTTGGGGTGGCTGTGTCTTTTTGATTTTAATTTCCCTAAGCTATAGGACCATAAGTGGCAGTGCCATAGGTTCTGTTGCTTTGTTTTTTAGATGTTTCAGGAAACACCATACACTTCTCCCGAGTGGTTGTTGGCAATTCACATCCCGCCCATCAGCATAACAAGGCTCCCAGTTCTCCATGGCCTGTCCTGCCTTTCTGGATTTTACACTTTTTTCAGATGGCCCTTTTGACCGGGGGGAAGTGAGACTTCATTGTAGTGCAGATTTCCTTTGCAAGCTTGCTTGGTTGGCCAAAAAGGGCGTATGCGTTTTTTCCTGAATATATTCAGGAAAAAACGCATACGCCCTTTTTGGCCAAGTGCATCATTGTGGACGTTCTGCCTCTTTTCCTATGCTTTCAATGCAATTCCAGTCTACCTCCTGAAATCGGTTTCCTGCAATTCTGCCCCGCTTTCAAGTCCTCTTGGCAGCCTTACTTCAGTCTATTTTTGGACGATAGCTGTCATTTATAACTCTGCAGTTTTGTGAATTACAGTGCCCCTGAGCTCCTTTCTTCAACTCGCTTTCTTGTGAGCTGGCCGCAACACCGCAGGATGGCTTCAGGCCCTAATCTGGTTCCGGCACGGCACGCTGAGCCTTTGGTTAATTCCTCTTCCTGGTGGGAAATGAGAGTTAAATTTGCCCGTCCAGACACCTCCAGCTAGTCTCTCATTGGTTCTCGCTATTCCTGTTCATCTTCCGCAGAAATTGCAAACTGGGGCAAACAGGAGGTTAAAGGCACTGACTCTCCAAGTAGGGAGAGTGTTAGTAAAGCGTCTGGAATGTTGCACCCGAGTACCAGGGTACGAAAACTGAGACATATTTGAACACGTCTCCCGATCACATGGTTGATCATACTCTAGGTTCCACATGCATGTTTTAGCTGAAGGAAGAATACCTTAAACCTGGGTAGTTGAAACCCGTGGAATGGGTACCATGCAATATGACTTCAAAGGGTCTTCATTTGCTCACTGAACCTCTCCAATCCTATCACTGCTGCGTTTATGCCCCTGTACAAATGCTTGATTCTCTTTCGGAGACATAGCAATCCATAGGTTTTAAGATACTTACAAGTCAGGTACATTCTTAGGCGTTTAATATGCGGTGTTGAGTCCATTTCGTTGAGCAAGGAGTAGCTCTTGTCTATTCCATATTTGGCTTAAGGAACTTTATCTGTGCTCATTTCAATCTCTGGTTTTATGCAGCACCCCAACTCACCTTTACCCTTAAGCAAGCATAAGTTGGTTTTCTAAATTTGAGACCCTGTTCTGTTTTGCAATGCAGTTCCTGTGTAGCCAAGTTTACATTCCGTGTATTAGTGATATCTTATGATGTTTCTTTTTCAGTGTGACTTATTTCAGTTAGAATCATCGTACCTGAATCCACTCATTATGCTGCTACGGGCCTGATGACATAGATTTCATTGCTGAGTGATACTGCGTTGTAAGTAAATACCACAAGTTCTTTATCCATTTTTCACTTTCTGTGATGTTGAACTTGTACTGTAAACGAGGTTCTTGTAAACAGAGGCGTCCCAAACTTTGGGGTGGCTGTGTCTTTTTGATTTTAATTTCCCTAAGCTATAGGACCATAAGTGGAAGTGCCCTAGGCTCTGTTGCTTTGTTTTTTAGATGTTTCAGGAAACACCATACACTTCTCCCGAGTGGTTGTTGGCAATTTACATCCCGCCCATCAGCATAACAAGGCTCCCAGTTCTCCATGGCCTGTCCTGCCTTTCTGGATTTTACACTTTTTTCAGATGGCCCTTTTGACCGGGGGGAAGTGAGACTTCATTGTAGTGCAGATTTCCTTTGCAAGCTTGCTTGGTTGGCCAAAAAGGGCGTATGCGTTTTTTCCTGAATATATTCCTGAATATATTCAGGAAATATATTCAGGAAAAAACGCATACGCCCTTTTTGGCCAAGTGCATCATTGTGGACGTTCGGCCTCTTTTCCTATGCTTTCAATGCAATTCCAGTCTACCTCCTGAAATCGGTTTCCTGCAATTCTGCCCCGCTTTCAAGTCCTCTTGGCAGCCTTACTTCAGTCTATTTTTGGACGATAGCAGTCATTTATAACTCTGCAGGTTTGTGAATTACAGTGCCCCTGAGCTCCTTTCTTCAACTCGCTTTCTTGTGAGCTGGCCGCAACACCGCAGGATGGCTTCAGGCCCTAATCTGGTTCCGGCACGGCACGCTGAGCCTTTGGTTAATTCCTCTTCCTGTTGGGAAATGAGAGTTAAATTTGCCCGTCCAGACACCTCCAGCTAGTCTCTCATTGGTTCTCGTTATTCCTGTTCATCTTCCGCAGAAATTGCAAACTGGGGCAAACAGGAGGTTAAAGGCACTGACTCTCCAAGTAGGGAGAGATTAGTAAAGCGTCTGGAATGTTGCACCCGAGTACCAGGGTACGAAAACTGAGACATATTTGAACACGTCTCCCGATCATATGATTGATCATACTCTAGGTTCCACATGCATGTTTTAGCTGAAGGAAGAATACCTTAAACCTGGGTAGTTGAAACCCGTGGAATGGGTACCATGCAATATGACTTCAAAGGGTCTTCATTTGCTCACCGAACCTCTCCAATCCTATCACTGCTGCGTTTATGCCCCTGTACACATGCTTGATTCTCTTTCGGAGACATAGCAATCCATAGGTTTTAAGATACTTACAAGTCAGGTACATTCTTAGGCGTTTAATATGGGGTGTTGAGTCCATTTCGTTGAGCAAGGAGTAGCTCTTGTCTATTCCATATTTGGCTTAAGGAACTTTATATGTGCTCATTTCAATCTCTGGTTTTATGCAGCACCCCAACTCACCTTTACCCTTAAGCAAGCATAAGTTGGTTTTCTAAATTTGAGACCCTGTTCTGTTCTGTAATTCAGTTCCTGTGTAGCCAAGTTTCCATTCCGTGTATTACTGATATCTTATGATGTTTCTTTTTCTGTGTGACTTATTTCAGTTAGAATCATCATACCTGAATCCACTCATTGTGCTGCTAAGGGCCTGATGACACAGATTTCATTGCTGAGTGATATTGCTTTGTAAGTAAATACCACAACTTCTTTATCCATTTTTCACTTTCTGCGATGTTGAACTTGTACTGTAAACGAGGTTCTTGTAAACAGAGCCGTTCGAAAATTTGGGGTGGCTGTGTCTTTTTGATTTTAAATTCCGTAAGCTATAGGACCATAAGTGGAAGTGCCCTAGGCTCTGTTGCTTTGTTTTTTAGATGTTTCAGGAAACACCATACACTTCTCCGGAGTGTCTGTTGGCAATTTACATCCCGCCCATCAGCATAACAAGGCTCCCAGTTCTCCATGGCCTGTCCTGCCTTTCTGGATTTTACACTTTTTTCAGATGGCCCTTTTGACCGGGGGGAAGTGAGACTTCATTGTAGTGCAGATTTCCTTTGCAAGCTTGCTTGGTTGGCCAAAAAGGGCGTATGCGTTTTTTCCTGAATATATTCAGGAAAAAACGCATACGCCCTTTTTGGCCAAGTGCATCATTGTGGACGTTCTGCCTCTTTTCCTATGCTTTCAATGCAATTCCAGTCTACCTCCTGAAATCGGTTTCCTGCAATTCTGCCCCGCTTTCAAGTCCTCTTGGCAGCCTTACTTCAGTCTATTTTTGGACGATAGCTGTCATTTATAACTCTGCAGGTTTGTGAATTACAGTGCCCCTGAGCTCCTTTCTTCAACTCGCTTTCTTGTGACCTGGCCGCAACACCGCAGGATAGCTTCAGGCCCTAATCTGGTTCCGGCACGGCATGCTGAGCCTTTGGTTATTTCCTCTTCCTGGTGGGAAATGAGAGTTAAATTTGCCCGTCCAGACACCTCCAGCTAGTCTCTCATTGGTTCTCGCTATTCCTGTTCATCTTCCGCAGAAATTGCAAACTGGGCCAAACAGGAGGTTAAAGGCGCTGACTCTCCAAGTGGGGAGAGTGTTAGTAAAGCGTCTGGAATGTTGCACCCGAGTTCCAGGGGAGGAAAACTGAGACATATTTGAACACGTCTCCCGTTCACACGGTTGATCATACTCTGGGTTCCACCTGCATGTTTTAGCTGAAGGAAGAATACTTTAAACCTGCAGAGTTGAGACCCGTGGAATGGGTCCCATGCAATATGACTTCAAAGGGTCTTCATTTGCTCACCGAACCTCTCCAATCCTATCACTGCTGCGTTTATGCCCCTGTACACACGCTTGATTCTCTTTTGGAGACATAGCAATCCATAGGTTTTAAGATACTTACTAGTCAGGTACATTCTTAGGCGTTTAATATGGGGTGTTGAGTCCATTTCGTTGAGCAAGGAGTAGCTCTTGTCTATTCCATATTTGGCTTAAGGAACTTTATCTGTGCTCATTTCAATCTCTGGTTTTATGCAGCACCCCAACTCACCTTTCCCCTTAAGCAAGCATAAGTTGCTTTTCTAAATTTGAGACCCTGTTCTGTTTTGGAATTCAGTTCCTGTGTAGCCAAGTTTACATTCTGTGTATTAGTGATATCTTATGATGTTTCTTTTTCTGTGTGACTTATTTCAGTTAGAATTATCGTACCTGAATCCACTCATTATGCTGCTAAGGGCCTGATGACATAGATTTCATTGCTGAGTGATACTGCATTGTACGTAAGTACCACAAGTTCTTTATCCATTTTTCACTTTCTGTGATATTGAACTTGTACGGTAAACGAGGTTCTTGTAAACAGAGGCGTCCCAAACTTTGGGGTGGCTGTGTCTTTTTTATTTTAATTTCCCTAAGCTATAGGACCATAAGTGGAAGTGCCCTAGGCTCTGTTGCTTTGTTTTTTAGATGTTTCAGGAAACACCATACACTTCTCCCGAGTGTCTGTTGGCAATTTACATCCCGCCCATCAGCATAACAAGGCTCCCAGTTCTCCATGGCCTGTCCTGCCTTTCTGGATTTTACACTTTTTTCAGATGGCCCTTTTGACCAGGGGGAAGTGAGACTTCATTGTAGTGCAGATTTCCTTTGCAAGCTTGCTTGGTTGGCCAAAAAGGGCGTATGCGTTTTTTCCTGAATATATTCAGGAAAAAACGCATATGCCCTATTTGGCCAAGTGCATCATTGTGGACGTTCTGCCTCTTTTCCTATGCTTTCAATGCAATTCCAGTCTACCTCCTGAAATCGGTTTCCTGCAATTCTGCCCCGCTTTCAAGTCCTCTTGGCAGCCTTACTTCAGTATATTTTTGGACGATAGCTGTCATTTATAACTCTGCAGGTTTGTGAATTACAGTGCCCCTGAGCTCCTTTCTTCAACTCGCTTTCTTGTGACCTGGCCGCAACACCGCAGGATGACTTCAGGCCCTAATCTGGTTCTGGCACGGCACGCTGAACCTTTGGTTATTTCCTCCTCCTGGTGGGAAATGAGAGTTAAATTTGCCCGTCCAGACACCTCCAGCTAGTCTCTCATTGGTTCTCGCTATTCCTGTTCATCTTCCGCAGAAATTGCAAACTGTGCCAAACAGGAGGTTAAAGGCGCTGACTCTCCAAGTGGGGAGAGTGTTAGTAAAGCGTCTGGAATGTTGCACCCCAGTACCAGGGTACGAAAACTGAGACATATTTGAACACGTCTCCCGATCACATGGTTGATCATACTCTGGGTTCCACATGCATGTTTTAGCTGAAGGAAGAATACCTAAAACCTGGGTAGTTGAAACCCGTGGAATGGGTACCATGCAATATGACTTCAAAGGGTCTTCATTTGCTCACCGAACCTCTCCAATCCTATCACTGCTGCGTTTATGCCCCTGTACACATGCTTTATTCTCTTTCGGGGACATAGCAATCTATAGGTTTTAAGATACTTACTAGTCAGGTACATTCTTAGGCGTTTAATATGCGGTGTTGAGTCCATTTTGTTGAGCAAGGAGTAGCTCTTGTCTATTCCATATTTGGCTTAAGGAACTTTATCTGTGCTCATTTCAATCTCTGGTTTTATGCAGCACCCCAACTCACCTTTACCCTTAAGCAAGCATAAGTTGTTTTTCTAAATTTGAGACCCTGTTCTGTTCTGTAATTCAGTTCCTGTGTAGCCAAGTTTACATTCCGTGTATTACTGATATCTTATGATGTTTCTTTTTCTGTGTGACTTATTTCAGTTAGAATCATCATACCTGAATCCACTCATTGTGCTGCTAAGGGCCTGATGACACAGATTTCATTGCTGAGTGATATTGCTTTGTAAGTAAATACCACAACTTCTTTATCCATTTTTCACTTTCTGTGATGTTGAACTTGTACTGTAAACGAGGTTCTTATAAACAGAGCCGTTCCAAACTTTGGGGTGGCTGTGTCTTTTTGATTTTAAATTCCCTAAGCTATAGGACCATAAGTGGAAGTGCCCTAGGCTCTGTTGCTTTGTTTTTTAGATGTTTCAGGAAACACCATACACTTCTCCCGAGTGGTTGTTGGCAATTTACATCCCGCCCATCAGCATAACAAGGCTCCCAGTTCTCCATGGCCTGTCCTGCCTTTCTGGATTTTACACTTTTTTCAGATGACCCTTTTGACCGGGGGGAAGTGAGACTTCATTGTAGTGCAGATTTCCTTTGCAAGCTTGCTTGGTTGGCCAAAAAGGGCGTATGCGTTTTTTCCTGAATATATTCAGGAAAAAACGCATACGCCCTTTTTGGCCAAGTGCATCATTGTGGACGTTCTGCCTCTTTTCCTATGCTTTCAATGCAATTCCAGTCTACCTCCTGAAATCGGTTTCCTGCAATTCTGCCCCGCTTTCAAGTCCTCTTGGCAGCCTTACTTCAGTCTATTTTTGGACGATAGCAGTCATTTATAACTCTGCAGGTTTGTGAATTACAGTGCCCCTGAGCTCCTTTCTTCAACTCGCTTTCTTGTGACCTGGCCGCAACACCGCAGGATGGCTTCAGGCCCTAATCTGGTTCCGGCACGGCACACTGAGCCTTTGGTTATTTCCTCTTCCTGTTGGGAAATGAGAGTTAAATTTGCCCGTCCAGACACCTCCAGCTAGCCTCTCATTGGTTTTCGCTATTCCTGTTCATCTTCCGCAGAAATTGCAAACTGAGCCAAACAGGAGGTTAAAGGCGCTGACTCTCCAAGTGGGGAGAGTGTTAGTAAAGCGTCTGGAATGTTGCACCCGAGTACCAGGGGAGGAAAACTGAGACATATTTGAACACGTCTCCCGTTCACATGGTTGATCATACTTGGGTTACACATGCATGTTTTAGCTGAAGGAAGAATACCTTAAACCTGGAGAGTTGAGACCCGTGTAATGGGTACCATGCAATATGACTTCAAAGGGTCTTCATTTGCTCACCGAACCTCTCCAATCCTATCACTGCTGCGTTTATGCCCCTGTACACATGCTTGATTCTCTTTTGGAGACATAGCAATCCATAGGTTTTACGATACTTACTAGTCAGCTACATTCTTAGGCGTTTAATATGCGGTGTTGAGTCCATTTCGTTGAGCAAGGAGTAGCTCTTGTCTATTCCATATTTGACTTAAGGAACTTTATCTGTGCTCATTTCAATCTCTGGTTTTATGCAGCACCCCAACTCACCTTTCCCCTTAAGCAAGCATAAGTTGGTTTTCTAAATTTGAGACCCTGTTCTGTTTTGGAATGCAGTTCCTGTGTAGCCAAGTTTACATTCCGTGTATTAGTGATATCTTATGATGTTTCTTTTTCTGTGTGACTTATTTCAGTTAGAATCATCGTACCTGAATCCACTCATTATGTTGCTACGGGCCTGATGACATAGATTTCATTGCTGAGTGATACTGCGTTGTAAGTAAATACCACAAGTTCTTTATCCATTTTTCACTTTCTGCGATGTTGAACTTGTACTGTAAACGAGGTTCTTGTAAACAGAGGCGTCCCAAACTTTGGGGTGGCTGTGTCTTTTTGATTTTAATTTCCCTAAGCTATAGGACCATAAGTGGCAGTGCCCTAGGCTCTGTTGCTTTGTTTTTTAGATGTTTCAGGAAACACCATACACTTTTCCCGAGTGGTTGTTGGCAATTTACATCCCGCCCATCAGCATAACAAGGCTCCCAGTTCTCCATGGCCTGTCCTGCCTTTCTGGATTTTACACTTTTTTCAGATGGCCCTTTTGACCCGGGGGAAGTGAGACTTCATTGTAGTGCAGATTTCCTTTGCAAGCTTGCTTGGTTGGCCAAAAAGGGCGTATGCGTTTTTTCCTGAATATATTCAGGAAAAAACGCATACGCCCTTTTTGGCCAAGTGCATCATTGTGGACGTTCTGCCTCTTTTCCTATGCTTTCAATGCAATTCCAGTCTACCTCCTGAAATCGGTTTCCTGCAATTCTGCCCCGCTTTCAAGTCCTCTTGGCAGCCTTACTTCAGTCTATTTTTGGACGATAGCTGTCATTTATAACTCTGCAGGTTTGTGAATTACAGTGCCCCTGAGCTCCTTTCTTCAACTCGCTTTCTTGTGAGCTGGCCGCAACACCGCAGGGTGGCTTCAGGCCCTAATCTGGTTCCGGCACGGCACGCTGAGCCTTTGGTTAATTCCTCTTCCTGGTGGGAAATGAGAGTTAATTTTGCCCGTCCAGACACCTCCAGCTAGTCTCTCATTGGTTCTCGCTATTCCTGTTCATCTTCCGCAGAAATTGCAAACTGGGGCAAACAGGAGGTTAAAGGCACTGACTCTCCAAGTAGGGAGAGTGTTAGTAAAGCGTCTGGAATGTTGCACCCCAGTACCAGGGTACGAAAACTGAGACATATTTGAACACGTCTCCCGATCACATGGTTGATCATACTCTAGGTTCCACATGCATGTTTTAGCTGAAGGAAGAATACCTTAAACCTGGGTAGTTGAAACCCGTGGAATGGGTACCATGCAATATGACTTCAAAGGGTCTTCATTTGCTCACTGAACCTCTCCAATCCTATCAAAGCTGCGTTTATGCCCCTGTACAAATGCTTGATTCTCTTTCGGAGACATAGCAATCCATAGGTTTTAAGATACTTACTAGTCAGGTACATTTTTAGGCGTTTAATATGCGGTGTTGAGTCCATTTCGTTGAGCAAGGAGTAGCTCTTGTCTATTCCATATTTGGCTTAAGGAACTTTATCTGTGCTCATTTCAATCTCTGGTTTTATGCAGCACCCCAACTCACCTTTACCCTTAAGCAAGCATTAGTTGGTTTTCTAAATTTGAGACCCTGTTCTCTTCTGTAATTCAGTTCCTGTGTAGCCAAGTTTCCATTCCGTGTATTACTGATATCTTATGATGTTTCTTTTTCTGTGTACTTATTTCAGTTAGAATCATCATACCTGAATCCACTCATTGTGCTGCAAAGGGCCTGATGACACAGATTTCATTGCTGAGTGATACTGCATTGTAAGTAAATACCACAAGTTCTTTATCCATTTTTCACTTTCTGCGATGTTGAACTTGTACTGTAAACGAGGTTCTTGTAAACAGAGGCGTCCCAAACTTTGGGGTGGCTGTGTCTTTTTGATTTTAATTTCCCTAAGCTATAGGACCATAAGTGGAAGTGCCCTAGGTTCTGTTGCTTTGTTTTTTAGATGTTTTAGGAAACACCATACATTTCTCCCGAGTGGTTGTTGGCAATTTACATCCCGCCCATCAGCATAACAAGGCTCCCAGTTCTCCATGGCCTGTCCTGCCTTTCTGGATTTTACACTTTTTTCAGATGGCCCTTTTGACCGGGGGGAAGTGAGACTTCATTGTAGTGCAGATTTCCTTTGCAAGCTTGCTTGGTTGGCCAAAAAGGGCGTATGCGTTTTTTCCTGAATATATTCAGGAAAAAACGCATACGCCCTTTTTGGCCAAGTGCATCATTGTGGACGTTCTGCCTCTTTTCCTATGCTTTCAATGCAATTCCAGTCTACCTCCTGAAATCGGTTTCCTGCAATTCTGCCCCGCTTTCAAGTCCTCTTGGCAGCCTTACTTCAGTCTATTTTTGGACGATAGCTGTCATTTATAACTCTGCAGGTTTGTGAATTACAGTGCCCCTGAGCTCCTTTCTTCAACTCGCTTTCTTTTGAGCTGGCCGCAACACCGCAGGATGGCTTCAGGCCCTAATCTGGTTCTGGCATGGCACGCTGAGCCTTTGGTTAATTCCTCTTCCTGGTAGGAAATGAGAGTTAAATTTGCCCGTCCAGACACCTCCAGCTAGCCTCTCATTGGTTCTCGCTATTCCTGTTCATCTTCCGCAGAAATTGCAAACTGGGCCAAACAGGAGGTTAAAGGGACTGACTCTCCAGGTCGGGAGAGTGTTAGTAAAGCGTCTGGAATGTTGCACCCGAGTACCAGGGTACGAAAACTGAGACATATTTGAACACGTCTCCCGATCACATGGTTGATCATACTCTAGGTTCCACATGCATGTTTTAGCTGAAGGAAGAATACCTTAAACCTGGGTACTTGAAACCCGTGGAATGGGTACCATGCAATATGACTTCAAAGGGTCTTCATTTGCTCACCGAACCTCTCCAATCCTATCACTGCTGCGTTTATGCCCCTGTACACATGCTTGATTTTCTTTCGGAGACATAGCAATCCATAGGTTTTAAGATACTTACTAGTCAGGTACATTATTAGGCGTTTAATATGGGTTGTTGAGTCCATTTCGTTGAGCAAGGAGTAGCTCTTGTCTATTCCATATTTGGCTTAAGGAACTTTATCTGTGCTCATTTCAATCTCTGGTTTTATGCAGCACCCCAACTCACCTTTACCCTTAAGCAAGCATAAGTTGGTTTTCTAAATTTGAGACCCTGTTCTGTTCTGTAATTCAGTTCCTGTGTAGCCAAGTTTCCATTCCGTGTATTACTGATATCTTATGATGTTTCTTTTTCTGTGTGACTTATTTCAGTTAGAATCATCATACCTGAATCCACTCATTGTGCTGCTAAGGGCCTGATGACACAGATTTCATTGCTGAGTGATATTGCTTTGTAAGTAAATACCACAACTTCTTTATCCATTTTTCACTTTCTGCGATGTTGAACTTGTACTGTAAACGAGGTTCTTGTAAACAGAGCCGTTCCAAATTTTGGGGTGGCTGTGTCTTTTTGATTTTAAATT
Organism: Stenella coeruleoalba; assembly: GCF_951394435.1. Taxonomy (NCBI): domain Eukaryota; kingdom Metazoa; phylum Chordata; class Mammalia; order Artiodactyla; family Delphinidae; genus Stenella; species Stenella coeruleoalba. The sequence goes on along the minus strand of NW_027645883.1, from coordinate 231,079 downwards.
CCCTAAGCTATAGGACCATAAGTGGAAGTGCCCTAGGCTCTGTTGCTTTGTTTTTTAGATGTTTCAGGAAACACCATACACTTCTCCCGAGTGGTTGTTGGCAATTTACATCCCGCCCATCAGCATAACAAGGCTCCCAGTTCTCCATGGCCTGTCCTGCCTTTCTGGATTTTACACTTTTTTCAGATGGCCCTTTTGACCGGGGGGAAGTGAGACTTCATTGTAGTGCAGATTTCCTTTGCAAGCTTGCTTGGTTGGCCAAAAAGGGCGTATGCGTTTTTTCCTGAATATATTCAGGAAAAAACGCATACGCCCTTTCTGGCCAAGTGCATCATTGTGGACGTTCTGCCTCTTTTCCTATGCTTTCAATGCAATTCCAGTCTACCTCCTGAAATCTGTTTCCTGCAATTCTGCCCCGCTTTCAAGTCCTCTTGGCAGCCTTACTTCAGTCTATTTTTGGACGATAGCTGTCATTTATAACTCTGCAGGTTTGTGAATTACAGTGCCCCTGAGCTCCTTTCTTCAACTCGCTTTCTTTTGAGCTGGCCGCAACACCACAGGATGGCTTCAGGCCCTAATCTGGTTCCGGCACGGCACACTTAGCTTTTGGTTATTTCCTCTTCCTGGTGGGAAATGAGAGTTAAATTTGCCCGTCCAGACACCTCCAGCTAGCCTCTCATTGGTTCTCGCTATTCCTGTTCATCTTCCGCAGAAATTGCAAACTGAGCCAAACAGGAGGTTAAAGGCGCTGACTCTCCAAGTGGGGAGAGTGTTAGTAAAGCGTCTGGAATGTTGCACCCGAGTACCAGGGTAGGAAAACTGAGACATATTTGAACACGTCTCCCGTTCACATGGTTGATCATACTTGGGTTCCACATGCATGTTTTAGCTGAAGGAAGAATACCTTAAACCTGGAGAGTTGAGACCCGTGTAATGGGTACCATGCAATATGACTTCAAAGGGTCTTCATTTGCTCACCGAACCTCTCCAATCCTATCACTGCTGCGTTTATGCCCCTGTACACACGCTTGATTCTCTTTTGGAGACATAGCAATCCATAGGTTTTAAGATACTTACAAGTCAGGTACATTCTTAGGCGTTTAATATGCGGTGTTGAGTCCATTTCGTTGAGCAAGGAGTAGCTCTTGTCTATTCCATATTTGACTTAAGGAACTTTATCTGTGCTCATTTCAATCTCTGGTTTTATGCAGCACCCCAACTCACCTTTACCCTTAAGCAAGCATAAGTTGGTTTTCTAAATTTGAGACCCTGTTCTGTTTTGGAATGCAGTTCCTGTGTAGCCAAGTTTACATTCCGTGTATTAGTGATATCTTATGATTTTTCTTTTTCTGTGTGACTTATTTCAGTTAGAATCATCGTACCTGAATCCACTCATTATGCTGCTACGGGCCTGATGACATAGATTTCATTGCTGAGTGATACTGCGTTTTAAGTATATACCACAAGTTCTTTATCCATTTTTCACTTTCTGCGATGTTGAACTTGTACTGTAAACGAGGTTCTTGTAAACAGAGGCGTCCCAAATTTTGGGGTGGCTGTGTCTTTTTGATTTTAATTTCCCTAAGCTATAGGACCATAAGTGGCAGTGCCCTAGGCTCTGTTGCTTTGTTTTTTAGATGTTTCAGGAAACACCATACACTTCTCCCGAGTGGTTGTTGGCAATTTACATCCCGCCCATCAGCATAACAAGGCTTCCAGTTCTCCATGGCCTGTCCTGCCTTTCTGGATTTTACACTTTTCTCAGATGGCCCTTTTGACCAGGGGGAAGTGAGACTTCATTGTAGTGCAGATTTCCTTTGCAAGCTTGCTTGGTTGGCCAAAAAGGGCGTATGCATTTTTTCCTCAATATATTCAGGAAAAAACGCATACGCCCTTTTTGGCCAAGTGCATCATTGTGGACGTTCTGCCTCTTTTCCTATGCTTTCAATGCAATTCCAGTCTACCTCCTGAAATCGGTTTCCTGCAATTCTGCCCCACTTTCAAGTCCTCTTGGCAGCCTTACTTCAGTCTATTTTTGGACGATAGCTGTCATTTATAACTCTGCAGGTTTGTGAATTACAGTGCCCCTGAGCTCCTTTCTTCAACTCGCTTTCTTGTGAACTGGCCGCAACACCGCAGGATAGCTTCAGGCCCTAATCTGGTTCCGGCACGGCATGCTGAGCCTTTGGTTATTTCCTCATCCTGGTGGGAAATGAGAGTTAAATTTGCCCGTCCAGACACCTCCAGCTAGCCTCTCATTAGTTCTCGCTATTCGTGTTCATCTTCCGCAGAAATTGCAAACGGGGCCAAACAGGAGGTTAAAGGCGCTGACTCTCCAAGTGGGGAGAGTGTTAGTAAAGCGTCTGGAATGTTGCACCCGAGTACCAGGGGAGGAAAACTGAGACATATTTGAACACGTCTCCCGTTCACACGGTTGATCATACTCTGGGTTCCACCTGCATGTTTTAGCTGAAGGAAGAATACTTTAAACCTGCAGAGTTGAGACCCGTGGAATGGGTCCCATGCAATATGACTTCAAAGGGTCTTCATTTGCTCACCGAACCTCTCCAATCCTATCACTGCTGCGTTTATGCCCCTGTACACACGCTTGATTCTCTTTTGGAGACATAGCAATCCATAGGTTTTAAGATACTTACTAGTCAGGTACATTCTTAGGCGTTTAATATGGGGTGTTGAGTCCATTTCGTTGAGCAAGGAGTAGCTCTTGTCTATTCCATATTTGGCTTAAGGAACTTTATCTGTGCTCATTTCAATCTCTGGTTTTATGCAGCACCCCAACTCACCTTTACCCTTAAGCAAGCATAAGTTGCTTTTCTAAATTTGAGACCCTGTTCTGTTTTGGAATTCAGTTCCTGTGTAGCCAAGTTTACATTCTGTGTATTAGTGATATCTTATGATGTTTCTTTTTCTGTGTGACTTATTTCAGTTAGAATTATCGTACCTGAATCCACTCATTATGCTGCTAAGGGCCTGATGACATAGATTTCATTGCTGAGTGATACTGCATTGTACGTAAGTACCACAAGTTCTTTATCCATTTTTCACTTTCTGCGATGTTGAACTTGTACTGTAAACGAGGTTCTTGTAAACAGAGCCGTTCCAAACTTTGGGGTGGCTGTGTCTTTTTGATTTTAAATTCCCTAAGCTATAGGACCATAAGTGGAAGTGCCCTAGGCTCTGTTGCTTTGTTTTTTAGATGTTTCAGGAAACACCATACACTTCTCCCGAGTGGTTGTTGGCAATTTACATCCCGCCCATCAGCATAACAAGGCTCCCAGTTCTCCATGGCCTGTCCTGCCTTTCTGGATTTTACACTTTTTTCAGATGGCCCTTTTGACCGGGGGGAAGTGAGACTTCATTGTAGTGCAGATTTCCTTTGCAAGCTTGCTTGGTTGGCCAAAAAGGGCGTATGCGTTTTTTCCTGAATATATTCAGGAAAAAACGCATACGCCCTTTTTGGCCAAGTGCATCATTGTGGACGTTCTGCCTCTTTTCCTATGCTTTCAATGCAATTCCAGTCTACCTCCTGAAATCGGTTTCCTGCAATTCTGCCCTGCTTTCAAGTCCTCTTGGCAGCCTTACTTCAGTCTATTTTTGGACGATAGCTGTCATTTATAACTCTGCAGGTTTGTGAATTACAGTGCCCCTGAGCTCCTTTCTTCAACTCGCTTTCTTGTGACCTGGCCGCAACACCGCAGGATGGCTTCATGCCTTAATCTGGTTCCGGCACGGCATGCTGAGCCTTTGGTTATTTCCTCATCCTGGTGGGAAATGAGAGTTAAATTTGCCCGTCCAGACACCTCCAGCTAGTCTCTCATTGGTTCTCGCTATTCCTGTTCATCGTCCGCAGAAATTGCAAACTGGGCCAAACAGGAGGTTAAAGGCGCTGACTCTCCAAGTGGGGAGAGTGTTAGTAAAGCGTCTGGAATGTTGCACCCTAGTTCCAGGGGAGGAAAACTGAGACATATTTGAACACGTCTCCCGTTCACACGGTTGATCATACTCTGGGTTCCACCTGCATGTTTTAGCTGAAGGACGAATACTTTAAACCTGCAGAGTTGAGACCCGTGGAATGGGTCCCATGCAATATGACTTCAAAGGGTCTTCATTTGCTCACCGAACCTCTCCAATCCTGTCACTGCTGCGTTTATGCCCCTGTACACACGCTTGATTCTCTTTTGGAGACATAACAATCCATAGGTTTTACGATACTTACTAGTCAGGTACATTCTTAGGCGTTTAATATGCGGTGTTGAGTCCATTTCGTTGAGCAAGGAGTAGCTCTTGTCTATTCCATATTTGACTTAAGGAACTTTATCTGTGCTCATTTCAATCTCTGGTTTTATGCAGCACCCCAACTCACCTTTACCCTTAAGCAAGCATTAGTTGGTTTTCTAAATTTGAGACCCTGTTCTGTTTTGGAATGCAGTTCCTGTGTAGCCAAGTTTACATTCCGTGTATTAGTGATATCTTATGATGTTTCTTTTTCTGTGTGACTTATTTCAGTTAGAATCATCGTACCTGAATCCACTCATTATGCTGCTACGGGCCTGATGAGATAGATTTCATTGCTGAGTGATACTGCATTGTACGTAAGTACCACAAGTTCTTTATCCATTTTTCACTTTCTGTGATATTGAACTTGTACGGTAAACGAGGTTCTTGTAAACAGAGGCGTCCCAAACTTTGGGGTGGCTGTGTCTTTTTTATTTTAATTTCCCTAAGCTATAGGACCATAAGTGGCAGTGCCCTAGGCTCTGTTGCTTTGTTTTTTAGATGTTTCAGGAAACACCATACACTTCTCCCGAGTGTCTGTTGGCAATTTACATCCCGCCCATCAGCATAACAAGGCTCCCAGTTCTCCATGGCCTGTCCTGCCTTTCTGGATTTTACACTTTTTTCAGATGGCCCTTTTGACCAGGGGGAAGTGAGACTTCATTGTAGTGCAGATTTCCTTTGCAAGCTTGCTTGGTTGGCCAAAAAGGGCGTATGCGTTTTTTCCTGAATATATTCAGGAAAAAACGCATACGCCCTTTTTGGCCAAGTGCATCATTGTGGACGTTCTGCCTCTTTTCCTATGCTTTCAATGCAATTCCAGTCTACCTCCTGAAATCGGTTTCCTGCAATTCTGCCCCGCTTTCAAGTCCTCTTGGCAGCCTTACTTCAGTCTATTTTTGGACGATAGCTGTCATTTATAACTCTGCAGGTTTGTGAATTACAGTGCCCCTGAGCTCCTTTGTTCAACTCGCTTTCTTGTGACCTGGCCGCAACACCGCAGGATGGCTTCAGGCCCTAATCTGGTTCTGGCACGGCACGCTGAACTTTTGGTTATTTCCTCCTCCTGGTGGGAAATGAGAGTTAAATTTGCCCGTCCAGACACCTCCAGCTAGCCTCTCATTGGTTCTCGCTATTCCTGTTCATCTTCCGCAGAAATTGCAAACTGTGCCAAACAGGAGGTTAAAGGCGCTGACTCTCCAAGTGGGGAGAGTGTTATTAAAGCGTCTGGAATGTTGCACCCGAGTACCAGGGGAGGAAAACTGAGACATATTTGAACACGTCTCCCGATCACATGGTTGATCATACTCTGGGTTCCACATGCATGTTTTAGCTGAAGGAAGAATACCTAAAACCTGGGTAGTTGAAACCCGTGGAATGGGTACCATGCAATATGACTTCAAAGGGTCTTCATTTGCTCACCGAACCTCTCCAATCCTATCACTGCTGCGTTTATGCCCCTGTACACATGCTTTATTCTCTTTCGGGGACATAACAATCTATAGGTTTTAAGATACTTACAAGTCAGGCACATTCTTAGGTGTTTAATATGCGGTGTTGAGTCCATTTTGTTGAGCAAGGAGTAGCTCTTGTCTATTCCATATTTGGCTTAAGGAACTTTATCTGTGCTCATTTCAATCTCTGGTTTTATGCAGCACCCCAACTCACCTTTACCCTTAAGCAAGCATAAGTTGTTTTTCTAAATTTGAGACCCTGTTCTGTTCTGTAATTCAGTTCCTGTGTAGCCAAGTTTACATTCCGTGTATTACTGATATCTTATGATGTTTCTTTTTCTGTGTGACTTATTTCAGTTAGAATCATCATACCTGAATCCACTCATTGTGCTGCTAAGGGCCTGATGACACAGATTTCATTGCTGAGTGATATTGCTTTGTAAGTAAATACCACAACTTCTTTATCCATTTTTCACTTTCTGCGATGTTGAACTTGTACTGTAAACGAGGTTCTTGTAAACAGAGCCGTTCCAAACTTTGGGGTAGCTGTGTCTTTTTGATTTTAAATTCCCTAAGCTATAGGACCATAAGTGGAAGTGCCCTAGGCTCTGTTGCTTTGTTTTTTAGATGTTTCAGGAAACACCATACACTTCTCCCGAGTGGTTGTTGGCAATTTACATCCCGCCCATCAGCATAACAAGGCTCCCAGTTCTCCATGGCCTGTCCTGCCTTTCTGGATTTTACACTTTTTTCAGATGGCCCTTTTGACCGGGGGGAAGTGAGACTTCATTGTAGTGCAGATTTCCTTTGCAAGCTTGCTTGGTTGGCCAAAAAGGGCGTATGCGTTTTTTCCTGAATATATTCAGGAAAAAACGCATACGCCCTTTTTGGCCAAGTGCATCATTGTGGACGTTCTGCCTCTTTTCCTATGCTTTCAATGCAATTCCAGTCTACCTCCTGAAATCGGTTTCCTGCAATTCTGCCCTGCTTTCAAGTCCTCTTGGCAGCCTTACTTCAGTATATTTTTGGACGATAGCTGTCATTTATAACTCTGCAGGTTTGTGAATTACAGTGCCCCTGAGCTCCTTTCTTCAACTCGCTTTCTTGTGACCTGGCCGCAACACCGCAGGATGGCTTCATGCCTTAATCTGGTTCCGGCACGGCATGCTGAGCCTTTGGTTATTTCCTCATCCTGGTGGGAAATGAGAGTTAAATTTGCCCGTCCAGACACCTCCAGCTAGTCTCTCATTGGTTCTCGCTATTCCTGTTCATCGTCCGCAGAAATTGCAAACTGGGCCAAACAGGAGGTTAAAGGCGCTGACTCTCCAAGTGGGGAGAGTGTTAGTAAAGCGTCTGGAATGTTGCACCCGAGTTCCAGGGGAGGAAAACTGAGACATATTTGAACACGTCTCCCGTTCACACGGTTGATCATACTCTGGGTTCCACCTGCATGTTTTAGCTGAAGGACGAATACTTTAAACCTGCAGAGTTGAGACCCGTGGAATGGGTCCCATGCAATATGACTTCAAAGGGTCTTCATTTGCTCACCGAACCTCTCCAATCCTATCACTGCTGCGTTTATGCCCCTGTACACACGCTTGATTCTCTTTTGGAGACATAGCAATCCATAGGTTTTAAGATACTTACTAGTCAGGTACATTCTTAGGCGTTTAATATGCGGTGTTGAGTCCATTTCGTTGAGCAAGGAGTAGCTCTTGTCTATTCCATATTTGGCTTAAGGAACTTTATCTGTGCTCATTTCAATCTCTGGTTTTATGCAGCACCCCAACTCACCTTTACCCTTAAGCAAGCATAAGTTGGTTTTCTAAATTTGAGACCCTGTCCTGTTCTGTAATTCAGTTCCTGTGTAGCCAAGTTTACATTCCGTGTATTACTGATATCTTATGATGTTTCTTTTTCTGTGTGACTTATTTCAGTTAGAATCATCGTACCTGAATCTACTCATTATGCTGCTACGGGCCTGATGACATAGATTTCATTGCTGAGTGATACTGCATTGTACGTAAGTACCACAAGTTCTTTATCCATTTTTCACTTTCTGCGATGTTGAACTTGTACTGTAAACGATGTTCTTGTAAACAGAGCCGTTCCAAACTTTGGGGTGGCTGTGTCTTTTTGATTTTAATTTCCCTAAGGTATAGGACCATAAGTGGAAGTGCCCTAGGTTCTGTTGCTTTGTTTTTTAGATGTTTCAGGAAACACCATACACTTCTCCCGAGTGGTTGTTGGCAATTTACATCCCGCCCATCAGCATAACAAGGCTCCCAGTTCTCCATGGCCTGTCCTGCCTTTCTGGATTTTACACTTTTTTCAGATGGCCCTTTTGACCGGGGGGAAGTGAGACTTCATTGTAGTGCAGATTTCCTTTGCAAGCTTGCTTGGTTGGCCAAAAAGGGCGTATGCGTTTTTTCCTGAATATAATCAGGAAAAAACGCATACGCCCTTTTTGGCCAAGTGCATCATTGTGGACGTTCTGCCTCTTTTCCTATGCTTTCAATGCAATTCCAGTCTACCTCCTGAAATCGGTTTCCTGGAATTCTGCCCCGCTTTCAAGTCCTCTTGGCAGCCTTACTTCAGTCTATTTTCGGACGATAGCTGTCATTTATAACTCTGCAGGTTTGTGAATTACAGTGCCCCTGAGCTCCTTTCTTCAACTCGCTTTCTTGTGAGCTGGCCGCAACACCACAGGATGGCTTCAGGCCCTAATCTGGTTCCGGCACGGCACGCTGAGCCTTTGGTTAATTCCTCTTCCTGGTGGGAAATGAGAGTTAAATTTGCCCGTCCAGACACCTCCAGCTAGTCTCTCATTGGTTCTCGCTATTCCTGTTCATCTTCCGCAGAAATTGCAAACTGGGCCAAACAGGAGGTTAAAGACACTGACTCTCCAAGTCGGGAGAGTGTTAGTAAAGCGTCTGGAATGTTGCACCCGAGTACCAGGGTACGAAAACTGAGACGTATTTGAACACGTCTCATGATCACATGGTTGATCATACTCTAGGTTCCACATGCATGTTTTAGCTGAAGGAAGAATACCTTAAACCTGGGTAGTTGAAACCCGTGGAATGGGTACCATGCAATATGACTTCAAAGGGTCTTCATTTGCTCACCGAACCTCTCCAATCCTATCACTGCTGCGTTTATGCCCCTGTACACATGCTTGATTCTCTTTCGGAGACATAGCAATCCATAGGTTTTACGATACTTACTAGTCAGGTACATTCTTAGGCGTTTAATATGCGGTGTCGAGTCCATTTCGTTGAGCAAGGAGTAGCTCTTGTCTATTCCATATTTGACTTAAGGAACTTTATCTGTGCTCATTTCAATCTCTGGTTTTATGCAGCACCCCAACTCACCTTTACCCTTAAGCAAGCATAAGTTGGTTTTCTAAATTTGAGACCCTGTTCTGTTTTGGAATGCAGTTCCTGTGTAGCCAAGTTTACATTCCGTGTATTAGTGATATCTTATGATGTTTCTTTTTCTGTGTGACTTATTTCAGTTAGAATCATCGTACCTGAATCCACTCATTATGCTGCTACGGGCCTGATGACATAGATTTCATTGCTGAGTGATACTGCGTTGTAAGTAAATACCACAAGTTCTTTATCCATTTTTCACTTTCTGCGATGTTGAACTTGTACTGTAAACGAGGTTCTTGTAAACAGAGCCGTTCCAAACTTTGGGGTGGCTGTGTCTTTTTGATTTTAATTTCCCTAAGCTATAGGACCATAAGTGGCAGTGCCCTAGGCTCTGTTGCTTTGTTTTTTAGATGTTTCAGGAAACACCATACACTTCTCCCGAGTGGTTGTTGGCAATTTACATCCCGCCCATCAGCATAACAAGGCTCCCAGTTCTCCATGGCCTGTCCTGCCTTTCTGGATTTTACACTTTTTTCAGATGGCCCTTTTGACCGGGGGGAAGTGAGACTTCATTGTAGTGCAGATTTCCTTTGCAAGCTTGCTTGGTTGGCCAAAAAGGGCGTATGCGTTTTTTCCTGAATATATTCAGGAAAAAACGCATACGTCCTTTTTGGCCAAGTGCATCATTGTGGACGTTCTGCCTCTTTTCCTATGCTTTCAATGCAATTCCAGTCTACCTCCTGAAATCGGTTTCCTGCAATTCTGCCCCGCTTTCAAGTCCTCTTGGCAGCCTTACTTCAGTCTATTTTTGGACGATAGCTGTCATTTATAACTCTGCAGGTTTGTGAATTACAGTGCCCCTGAGCTCCTTTCTTCAACTCGCTTTCTTTTGAGCTGGCCACAACACCACAGGATGGCTTCAGGCCCTAATCTGGTTCCGGCACGGCACGCTGAGCCTTTGGTTAATTCCTCTTCCTGGTGGGAAATGAGAGTTAAATTTGCCCGTCCAAACACCTCCAGCTAGTCTCTCATTGGTTCTCGCTATTCCTGTTCATCTTCCGCAGAAATTGCAAACTGGGGCAAACAGGAGGTTAAAGGCACTGACTCTCCAAGTAGGGAGAGTGTTAGTAAAGCGTCTGGAATTTTGCACCCGAGTACCAGGGTACGAAAACTGAGACATATTTGAACACGTCTCCCGATCACATGGTTGATCATACTCTAGGTTCCACATGCATGTTTTAGCTGAAGGAAGAATACCTTAAACCTGGGTAGTTGAAACCCGTGGAATGGGTACCATGCAATATGACTTCAAAGGGTCTTCATTTGCTCACCGAACCTCTCCAATCCTATCACTGCTGCGTTTATGCCCCTGTACACATGCTTGATTCTCTTTCGGAGACATAGCAATCCATAGGTTTTAGGATACTTACTAGTCAGGTACATTCTTAGGCGTTTAATATGCGGTGTTGAGTCCATTTTGTTGAGCAAGGAGTAGCTCTTGTCTATTCCATATTTGGCTTAAGGAACTTTATCTGTGCTCATTTCAATCTCTGGTTTTATGCAGCACCCCAACTCACCTTTACCCTTAAGCAAGCATAAGTTGGTTTTCTAAATTTGAGACCCTGTTCTGTTTTGGAATGCAGTTCCTGTGTAGCCAAGTTTACATTCCATGTATTAGTGATATCTTATGATGTTTCTTATTCTGTGTGACTTAGTTCAGTTAGAATCATCATACCTGAATCCACTCATTGTGCTGCTAAGGGCCTGATGACACAGATTTCATTGCTGAGTGATATTGCTTTGTAAGTAAATACCACAACTTCTTTATCCATTTTTCACTTTCTGCGATGTTGAACTTGTACTGTAAACGAGGTTCTTGTAAACAGAGCCGTTCCAAACTTTGGGGTGGCTGTGTCTTTTTGATTTTAATTTCCCTAAGCTATAGGACCATAAGTGGAAGTGCCCTAGGTTCTGTTGCTTTGTTTTTTAGATGTTTCAGGAAACACCATACACTTCTCCCGAGTGGTTGTTGGCAATTTACATCCCGCCCATCACCATAACAAGGCTCCCAGTTCTGCATGGCCTGTCCTGCCTTTCTGGATTTTACACTTTTTTCAGATGGCCCTTTTGACCGGGGGGAAGTGAGACTTCATTGTAGTGCAGATTTCCTTTGCAAGCTTGCTTGGTTGGCCAAAAAGGGCGTATGCGTTTTTTCCTGAATATATTCAGGAAAAAACGCATACGCCCTTTTTGGCCAAGTGCATCATTGTGGACGTTCTGCCTCTTTTCCTATGCTTTCAATGCAATTCCAGTCTACCTCCTGAAATCGGTTTCCTGCAATTCTGCCCCGCTTTCAAGTCCTCTTGGCAGCCTTACTTCAGTCTATTTTTGGACGATAGCTGTCATTTATAACTCTGCAGGTTTGTGAATTACAGTGCCCCTGAGCTCCTTTCTTCAACTCGCTTTCTTGTGAGCTGGCCGCAACACCACAGGATGGCTTCAGGCCCTAATCTGGTTCCGGCACGGCACGCTGAGCCTTTGGTTAATTCCTCTTCCTGGTGGGAAATGAGAGTTAAATTTGCCCGTCCAGACACCTCCAGCTAGTCTCTCATTGGTTCTCGCTATTCCTGTTCATCTTCCGCAGAAATTGCAAACTGGGCCAAACAGGAGGTTAAAGACACTGACTCTCCAAGTCGGGAGAGTGTTAGTAAAGCGTCTGGAATGTTGCACCCGAGTACCAGGGTACGAAAACTGAGACATATTTGAACACGTCTCATGATCACATGGTTGATCATACTCTAGGTTCCACATGCATGTTTTAGCTGAAGGAAGAATACCTTAAACCTGGGTAGTTGAAACCCGTGGAATGGGTACCATGCAATATGACTTCAAAGGGTCTTCATTTGCTCACCGAACCTCTCCAATCCTATCACTGCTGCGTTTATGCCCCTGTACACATGCTTGATTCTCTTTCGGAGACATAGCAATCCATAGGTTTTACGATACTTACTAGTCAGGTACATTCTTAGGCGTTTAATATGCGGTGTTGAGTCCATTTCGTTGAGCAAGGAGTAGCTCTTGTCTATTCCATATTTGACTTAAGGAAATTTATCTGTGCTCATTTCAATCTCTGGTTTTATGCAGCACCCCAACTCACCTTTACCCTTAAGCAAGCATAAGTTGGTTTTCTAAATTTGAGACCCTGTTCTGTTTTGGAATGCAGTTCCTGTGTAGCCAAGTTTACATTCCGTGTATTAGTGATATCTTATGATGTTTCTTTTTCTGTGTGACTTATTTCAGTTAGAATCATCGTACCTGAATCCACTCATTATGCTGCTACGGGCCTGATGACATAGATTTCATTGCTGAGTGATACTGCGTTGTAAGTAAATACCACAAGTTCTTTATCCATTTTTCACTTTCTGCGATGTTGAACTTGTACTGTAAACGAGGTTCTTGTAAACAGAGCTGTTCCAAACTTTGGGGTGGCTGTGTCTTTTTGATTTTAATTTCCCTAAGCTATAGGACCATAAGTGGCAGTGCCCTAGGCTCTGTTGCTTTGTTTTTTAGATGTTTCAGGAAACACCATACACTTCTCCCGAGTGGTTGTTGGCAATTTACATCCCGCCCATCAGCATAACAAGGCTCCCAGTTCTCCATGGCCTGTCCTGCCTTTCTGGATTTTACACTTTTTTCAGATGGCCCTTTTGACCGGGGGGAAGTGAGACTTCATTGTAGTGCAGATTTCCTTTGCAAGCTTGCTTGGTTGGCCAAAAAGGGCGTATGCGTTTTTTCCTGAATATATTCAGGAAAAAACGCATACGCCCTTTTTGGCCAAGTGCATCATTGTGGACGTTCTGCCTCTTTTCCTATGCTTTCAATGCAATTCCAGTCTACCTCCTGAAATCGGTTTCCTGCAATTCTGCCCCGCTTTCAAGTCCTCTTGGCAGCCTTACTTCAGTCTATTTTTGGACGATAGCTGTCATTTATAACTCTGCAGGTTTGTGAATTACAGTGCCCCTGAGCTCCTTTCTTCAACTCGCTTTCTTTTGAGCTGGCCACAACACCACAGGATGTCTTCAGGCCCTAATCTGGTTCCGGCACGGCACGCTGAGCCTTTGGTTAATTCCTCTTCCTGGTGGGAAATGAGAGTTAAATTTGCCCGTCCAAACACCTCCAGCTAGTCTCTCATTGGTTCTCGCTATTCCTGTTCATCTTCCGCAGAAATTGCAAACTGGGCCAAACAGGAGGTTAAAGGCACTGACTCTCCAAGTAGGGAGAGTGTTAGTAAAGCGTCTGGAATTTTGCTCCCGAGTACCAGGGTACGAAAACTGAGACATATTTGAACACGTCTCCCGATCACATGGTTGATCATACTCTAGGTTCCACATGCATGTTTTAGCTGAAGGAAGAATACCTTAAACATGGGTAGTTGAAACCCGTGGAATGGGTACCATGCAATATGACTTCAAAGGGTCTTCATTTGCTCACCGAACCTCTCCAATCCTATCACTGCTGCGTTTATGCCCCTGTACACATGCTTGATTCTCTTTCGGAGACATAGCAATCCATAGGTTTTAAGATACTTACTAGTCAGGTACATTCTTAGGCGTTTAATATGCGGTGTTGAGTCCATTTTGTTGAGCAAGGAGTAGCTCTTGTCTATTCCATATTTGGCTTAAGGAACTTTATCTGTGCTCATTTCAATCTCTGGTTTTATGCAGCACCCCAACTCACCTTTACCCTTAAGCAAGCATAAGTTGGTTTTCTAAATTTGAGACCCTGTTCTGTTTTGGAATGCAGTTCCTGTGTAGCCAAGTTTACATTCCATGTATTAGTGATATCTTATGATGTTTCTTATTCTGTGTGACTTAGTTCAGTTAGAATCATCATACCTGAATCCACTCATTGTGCTGCTAAGGGCCTGATGACACAGATTTCATTGCTGAGTGATATTGCTTTGTAAGTAAATACCACAACTTCTTTATCCATTTTTCACTTTCTGCGATGTTGAACTTGTACTGTAAACGAGGTTCTTGTAAACAGAGCCGTTCCAAACTTTGGGGTGGCTGTGTCTTTTTGATTTTAATTTCCCTAAGCTATAGGACCATAAGTGGAAGTGCCCTAGGTTCTGTTGCTTTGTTTTTTAGATGTTTCAGGAAACACCATACACTTCTCCCGAGTGGTTGTTGGCAATTTACATCCCGCCCATCACCATAACAAGGCTCCCAGTTCTGCATGGCCTGTCCTGCCTTTCTGGATTTTACACTTTTTTCAGATGGCCCTTTTGACCGGGGGGAAGTGAGACTTCATTGTAGTGCAGATTTCCTTTGCAAGCTTGCTTGGTTGGCCAAAAAGTGCGTATGCGTTTTTTCCTGAATATATTCAGGAAAAAACGCATACGCCCTTTTTGGCCAAGTGCATCATTGTGGACGTTCTGCCTCTTTTCCTATGCTTTCAATGCAATTCCAGTCTACCTCCTGAAATCGGTTTCCTGCAATTCTGCCCCGCTTTCAAGTCCTCTTGGCAGCCTTACTTCAGTATATTTTTGGACGATAGCTGTCATTTATAACTCTGCAGGTTTGTGAATTACAGTGCCCCTGAGCTCCTTTCTTCAACTCGGTTTCTTTTGAGCTGGCCGCAACACCGCACGATGGCTTCAGGCCCTAATCTGGTTCCAGTACGGCACGCTGAGCCTTTGGTTAATTCCTCTTCCTGATGGGAAATGAGAGTTAAATTTGCCCGTCCAGACACCTCCAGCTAGCCTCTCATTGGTTCTCGCTATTCCTGTTCATCTTCCGCAGAAATTGCAAACTGGGCCAAACAGGAGGTTAAAGGCGCTGACTCTCCAAGTGGGGAGAGTGTTAGTAAAGCATCTGGAATGTTGCACCCGAGTACCAGGGGAGGAAAACTGAGACATATTTGAACACGTCTCCCGATCACATGGTTGATCATACTCTGGGTTCCACATGCATGTTTTAGCTGAAGGAAGAATACCTAAAACCTGGGTAGTTGAAACCCGTGGAATGGGTACCATGCAATATGACTTCAAAGGGTCTTCATTTGCTCACCGAACCTCTCCAATCCTATCACTGCTGCGTTTATGCCCCTGTACACATGCTTGATTCTCTTTCGGAGACATAGCAATCCATAGGTTTTAAGATACTTACTAGTCAGGTACATTCTTAGGCGTTTAATATGCGGTGTTGAGTCCATTTCGTTGAGCAAGGAGTAGCTCTTGTCTATTCCATATTTGGCTTAAGGAACTTTATCTGTGCTCATTTCAATCTCTGGTTTTATGCATCAACCCAACTCACCTTTCCCCTTAAGCAAGCATAAGTTGGTTTTCTAAATTTGAGAACCGGTTCTGTTCTGTAATTCAGTTCCTGTGTAGCCAAGTTTACATTCCGTGTATTAGTGATATCTTATGATGTTTCTTTTTCTGTGTGACTTATTTCAGTTAGAATCATCGTACCTGAATCTACTCATTATGCTGCTACGGGCCTGATGACATAGATTTCATTGCTGAGTGATACTGCATTGTACGTAAGTACCACAAGTTCTTTATCCTATTTTCACTTTCTGTGATATTGAACTTGTACGGTAAATGAGGTTCTTGTAAACGGAGGCGTCCCAAACTTTGGGGTGGCTGTGTCTTTTTGATTTAATTTCCCTAAGCTATAGGACCATAAGTGGATATGCCCTAGGCTCTGTTGCTTTGTTTTTTAGATGTTTCAGGAAACACTATACACTTCTCCCGAGTGGTTGTTGGCAATTTACATCCCGCCCATCAGCATAACAAGGCTCCCAGTTCTCCATGGCCTGTCCTGCCTTTCTGGATTTTACACTTTTTTCAGATGGCCCTTTTGACCGGAGGGAAGTGAGACTTCATTGTAGTGCAGATTTCCTTTGCAAGCTTGCTTGGTTGGCCAAAAAGGGCGTATGCGTTTTTTCCTGAATATATTCAGGAAAAAACGCATACGCCCTTTTTGGCCAAGTGCATCATTGTGTACGTTCTGCCTCTTTTCCTATGCTTTCAATGCAATTCCAGTCCACCTCCTGAAATCGGTTTCCTGCAATTCTGCCCCGCTTTCAAGTCCTCTTGGCAGCCTTACTTCAGTCTATTTTCGGACGTTAGCTATCATTTATAACTCTGCGGGTTTGTGAATTTCAGTGCCCCTGAGCTCCTTTCTTCAACTCGCTTTCTTGTGACCTGGCCGCAACACCGCAGGATGGCTTCAGGCCCTAATCTGGTTCCGGCATGGCACGCTGAGCCTTTGGTTATTTCCTCTTCCTGGTGGGAAATGAGAGTTAAATTTGCCCGTCCAGACACCTCCAGCTAGTCTTTCATTGGTTCTCGCTATTCCTGTTCATCTTCCGCAGAAATTGCAAACTGGGCCAAACAGGAGGTTAAAGGCGCTGACTCTCCAAGTCGGGAGAGTGTTAGTAAAGCGTCTGGAATGTTGCACCCGAGTACCAGGGGAGGAAAACTGAGACATATTTGAACACGTCTCCCGTTCACATGGTTGATCATACTTGGGTTCCACATGCATGTTTTAGCTGAAGGAAGAATACCTTAAACCTGGAGAGTTAAGACCCGTGTAATGGGTACCATGCAATATGACTTCAAAGGGTCTTCATTTGCTCACCGAACCTCTCCAATCCTATCACTGCTGCGTTTATGCCCCTGTACACATGCTTGATTCTCTTTCGGAGACATAGCAATCCATAGGTTTCAAGATACTTACTAGTCAGGTACATTCTTAGGCGTTTAATATGCGATGTTGAGTCCATTTCGTTGAGCAAGGAGTAGCTCTTGTCTATTCCATATTTGACTTAAGGAACTTTATCTGTGCTCATTTCAATCTCTGGTTTTATGCAGCACCCCAACTCACCTTTACCCTTAAGCAAGCATAAGTTGGTTTTCTAAATTTGAGACCCTGTTCTGTTCTGTAATTCAGTTCCTGTGTAGCCAAGTTTACATTCCGTGTATTACTGATATCTTATGATGTTTCTTTTTCTGTGTGACTTACTTCAGTTAGAATCATCATACCTGAATCCACTCATTGTGCTGCTAAGGGCCTGATGACACAGATTTCATTGCTGAGTGATATTGCTTTGTAAGTAAATACCACAACTTCTTTATCCATTTTTCACTTTCTGCGATGTTGAACTTGTACTGTAAACGAGGTTCTTGTAAACAGAGCCGTTCCAAACTTTGGGGTGGCTGTGTCTTTTTGATTTTAATTTCCCTAAGCTATAGGACCATAAGTGGAAGTGCCCTAGGTTCTGTTGCTTTGTTTTTTAGATGTTTCAGGAAACACCATACACTTCTCCCGAGTGGTTGTTGGCAATTTACATCCCGCCCATCAGCATAACAAGGCTCCCAGTCCTCCATGGCCTGTCCTGCCTTTCTGGATTTTACACTTTTTTCAGATGGCCCTTTTGACCGGGGGGAAGTGAGACTTCATTGTAGTGCAGATTTCCTTTGCAAGCTTGCTTGGTTGGCCAAAAAGGGCGTATGCGTTTTTTCCTGAATATATTCAGGAAAAAACGCATACGCCCTTTTTGGCCAAGTGCATCATTGTGGACGTTCTGCCTCTTTTCCTATGCTTTCAATGCAATTCCAGTCTACCTCCTGAAATCGGTTTCCTGCAATTCTGGCCCGCTTTCAAGTCCTCTTGGCAGCCTTACTTCAGTCTATTTTTGGACGATAGCTGTCATTTATAACTCTGTAGGTTTGTGAATTACAGTGCCCCTGAGCTCCTTTCTTCAACTCGCTTTCTTGTGAGCTGGCCGCAACACCGCAGGATGGCTTCAGGCCCTAATCTGGTTCCGGTACGGCACGCTGAGCCTTTGGTTATTTCCTCTTCCTGGTGGGAAATGAGAGTTAAATTTGCCCGTCCAGACACCTCCAGCTAGCCTCTCATTGGTTCTCGCTATTCCTGTTCATCTTCCGCAGAAATTGCAAACTGGGCCAAACAGGAGGTTAAAGGGACTGACTCTCCAAGTCGGGAGAGTGTTAGTAAAGCGTCTGGAATGTTGCACCCGAGTACCAGGGGAGGAAAACTGAGACATATTTGAACACGTCTCCCGTTCACATGGTTGATCATACTTGGGTTCCACATGCATGTTTTAGCTGAAGGAAGAATACCTTAAACCTGGAGAGTTGAGACCCGTGTAATGGGTACCATGCAATATGACTTCAAAGGGTCTTCATTTGCTCACCGAACCTCTCCAATCCTATCACTGCTGCGTTTATGCCCCTGTACACATGCTTGATTCTCTTTCGGAGACATAGCAATCCATAGGTTTTAAGATACTTACTAGTCAGGTACATTCTTAGGTGTTTAATATGCGGTGTTGAGTCCATTTCGTTGAGCAAGGAGTAGCTCTTGTCTATTCCATATTTGACTTAAGGAACTTTATCTGTGCTCATTTCAATCTCTGGTTTTATGCAGCACCCCAACAAACCTTTCCCCTTAAGCAAGCATAAGTTGGTTTTCTAAATTTGAGACCCTGTTCTGTTCTGTAATTCAGTTCCTGTGTAGCCAAGTTTCCATTCCGTGTATTACTGATATCTTATGATATTTCTTTTTCTGTGTGACTTACTTCAGTTAGAATCATCATACCTGAATCCACTCATTGTGCTGCTAAGGGCCTGATGACACAGATTTCATTGCTGAGTGATATTGCTTTGTAAGTAAATACCACAACTTCTTTATCCATTTTTCACTTTCTGCGATGTTGAACTTGTACTGTAAACGAGGTTCTTGTAAACAGAGGCGTCCCAAACTTTGGGGTGGCTGTGTCTTTTTGATTTTAATTTCCCTAAGCTATAGGACCATAAGTGGCAGTGCCCTAGGCTCTGTTGCTTTGTTTTTTAGATGTTTCAGGAAACACCATACACTTCTCCCCAGTGTCTGTTGGCAATTTACATCCCGCCCATCAGCATAACAAGGCTCCCAGTTCTCCATGGCCTGTCCTGCCTTTCTGGATTTTACACTTTTTTCAGATGGCCCTTTTGACCGGGGGGAAGTGAGACTTCATTGTAGTGCAGATTTCCTTTGCAAGCTTGCTTGGTTGGCCAAAAAGGGCGTATGCGTTTTTTCCTGAATATATTCAGGAAAAAACGCATACGCCCTTTTTGGCCAAGTGCATCATTGTGGACGTTCTGCCTCTTTTCCTATGCTTTCAATGCAATTCCAGTCTACCTCCTGAAATCGCTTTCCTGCAATTCTGCCCCGCTTTCAAGTCCTCTTGGCAGCCTTACTTCAGTCTATTTTTGGACGATAGCTGTCATTTATAACTCTGCAGGTTTGTGAATTACAGTGCCCCTGAGCTCCTTTCTTCAACTCGCTTTCTTGTGACCTGGCCGCAACACCGCAGGATGGCTTCAGGCCCTAATCTGGTTCCGGTACGGCATGCTGAGACTTTGGTTATTTCCTCTTCCTGGTGGGAAATGAGAGTTAAATTTGCCCGTCCACACACCTCCAGCTAGCCTCTCATTGGTTCTCGCTATTCCTGTTCATCTTCCGCAGAAATTGCAAACTGGGCCAAACAGGAGGTTAAAGGCGCTGACTCTCCAAGGGGAGAGAGTGTTAGTAAAGCGTCTGGAATGTTGCACCCGAGTACCAGGGGAGGAAAACTGAGACATATTTGAACACGTCTCCCGTTCACATGGTTGATCATACTTGGGTTCCACATGCATGTTTTAGCTGAAGGAAGAATACCTTAAACCTGGAGAGTTGAGACCCGTGGAATGGGTACCATGCAATATGACTTCAAAGGGTCTTCATTTGCTCACCGAACCTCTCCAATCCTATCACTGCTGCTTTTATGCCCCTGTACACATGCTTGATTCTCTTTTGGAGACATAGCAATCCATAGGTTTTACGATACTTACTAGTCAGGTACATTCTTAGGCGTTTAATATGCGGTGTTGAGTCCATTTCGTTGAGCAAGGAGTAGCTCTTGTCTATTCCATATTTGACTTAAGGAACTTTATCTGTGCTCATTTCAATCTCTGGTTTTATGCAGCACCCCAACTCACCTTTACCCTTAAGCAAGCATAAGTTGGTTTTCTAAATTTGAGACCCTGTTCTGTTCTGTAATTCAGTTCCTGTGTAGCCAAGTTTACATTCCGTGTATTACTGATATCTTACGATGTTTCTTTTTCTGTGTGACTTATTTCAGTTAGAATCATCATACCTGAATCCACTCATTGTGATGCTAAGGGCCTGATGACATAGATTTCATTGCTGAGTGATATTGCTTTGTAAGTAAATACCACAAGTTCTTTATCAATTTTTCACTTTCTGCGATGTTGAACTTGTACTGTAAACGAGGTTCTTGTAAACAGAGGCGTCCCAAACTTTGGGGTGGCTGTGTCTTTTTGATTTTAACTTCCCTAAGCTATAGGACCATAAGTGGCAGTGCCCTAGGCTCTGTTGCTTTGTTTTTTAGATGTTTCAGGAAACACCATACACTTCTCCCGAGTGTCTATTGGCAATTTACATCCCGCCCATCAGCATAACAAGGCTCCCAGTTCTCCATGGCCTGTCCTGCCTTTCTGGATTTTACACTTTTTTCAGATGGCCCTTTTGACCGGGGGGAAGTGAGACTTCATTGTAGTGCAGATTTCCTTTGCAAGCTTGCTTGGTTGGCCAAAAAGGGCGTATGCGTTTTTTCCTGAATATATTCAGGAAAAAACGCATACGCCCTTTTTGGCCAAGTGCATCATTGTGGACGTTCTGCCTCTTTTCCTATGCTTTCAATGCAATTCCAGTCTACCTCCTGAAATCGGTTTCCTGCAATTCTGCCCGCTTTCAAGTCCTCTTGGCAGCCTTACTTCAGTCTATTTTTGGACGATAGCTGTCATTTATAACTCTGCAGGTTTGTGAATTACAGTGCCCCTGAGCTCCTTTCTTCAACTCGCTTTCTTGTGACCTGGCCGCAACACCGCAGGATGTCTTCAGGCCCTAATCTGGTTCCGGTTCGGCATGCTGAGCCTTTGGTTATTTCCTCTTCCTGGTGGGAAATGAGAGTTAAATTTGCCCGTCCAGACACCTCCAGCTAGCCTCTCATTGGTTCTCGCTATTCCTGTTCATCTCCGCAGAAATTGCAAACTGGGCCAAACAGGAGGTTAAAGGCGCTGACTCTCCAAGTGGGGAGAGTGTTAGTAAAGCGTCTGGAATGTTGCACCCGAGTACCAGGGGAGGAAAACTGAGACATATTTTAACACGTCTCCCGTTCACATGGTTGATCATACTTGGGTTCCACATGCATGTCTTAGCTGAAGGAAGAATACCTTAAACCTGGAGAGTTGAGACCCGTGTAATGGGTACCATGCAATATGACTTCAAAGGGTCTTCATTTGCTCACCGAACCTCTCCAATCCTATCACTGCTGCGTTTATGCCCCTGTACACATGCTTGATTCTCTTTTGGAGACATAGCAATCCATAGGTTTTACGATACTTACTAGTCAGGTACATTCTTAGGCATTTAATATGCGGTGTTGAGTCCATTTCGTTGAGCAAGGAGTAGCTCTTGTCTATTCCATATTTGGCTTAAGGAACTTTATCTGTGCTCATTTCAATCTCTGGTTTTATGCAGCACCCCAACTCACCTTTACCCTTAAGCAAGCATAAGTTGGTTTTCTAAATTTGAGACCCTGTTCTGTTCTGTAATTCAGTTCCTGTGTAGCCAAGTTTACATTCCGTGTATTACTGATATCTTATGATGTTTCTTTTTCTGTGTGACTTACTTCAGTTAGAATCATCATACCTGAATCCACTCATTGTGCTGCTAAGGGCCTGATGACACAGATTTCATTGCTGAGTGATATTGCTTTGTAAGTAAATACCACAACTTCTTTATCCATTTTTCACTTTCTGCGATGTTGAACTTGTACTGTAAACGAGGTTCTTGTAAACAGAGCCGTTCCAAACTTTGGGGTGGCTGTGTCTTTTTGATTTTAATTTCCCTAAGCTATAGGACCATAAGTGGAAGTGCCCTAGGTTCTGTTGCTTTGTTTTTTAGATGTTTCAGGAAACACCATACACTTCTCCCGAGTGGTTGTTGGCAATTTACATCCCGCCCATCAGCATAACAAGGCTCCCAGTCCTCCATGGCCTGTCCTGCCTTTCTGGATTTTACACTTTTTTCAGATGGCCCTTTTGACCGGGGGGAAGTGAGACTTCATTGTAGTGCAGATTTCCTTTGCAAGCTTGCTTGGTTGGCCAAAAAGGGCGTATGCGTTTTTTCCTGAATATATTCAGGAAAAAACGCATACGCCCTTTTTGGCCAAGTGCATCATTGTGGACGTTCTGCCTCTTTTCCTATGCTTTCAATGCAATTCCAGTCTACCTCCTGAAATCGGTTTCCTGCAATTCTGGCCCGCTTTCAAGTCCTCTTGGCAGCCTTACTTCAGTCTATTTTTGGACGATAGCTGTCATTTATAACTCTGTAGGTTTGTGAATTACAGTGCCCCTGAGCTCCTTTCTTCAACTCGCTTTCTTGTGAGCTGGCCGCAACACCGCAGGATGGCTTCAGGCCCTAATCTGGTTCCGGTACGGCACGCTGAGCCTTTGGTTATTTCCTCTTCCTGGTGGGAAATGAGAGTTAAATTTGCCCGTCCAGACACCTCCAGCTAGCCTCTCATTGGTTCTCGCTATTCCTGTTCATCTTCCGCAGAAATTGCAAACTGGGCCAAACAGGAGGTTAAAGGGACTGACTCTCCAAGTCGGGAGAGTGTTAGTAAAGCGTCTGGAATGTTGCACCCGAGTACCAGGGGAGGAAAACTGAGACATATTTGAACACGTCTCCCGTTCACATGGTTGATCATACTTGGGTTCCACATGCATGTTTTAGCTGAAGGAAGAATACCTTAAACCTGGAGAGTTGAGACCCGTGTAATGGGTACCATGCAATATGACTTCAAAGGGTCTTCATTTGCTCACCGAACCTCTCCAATCCTATCACTGCTGCGTTTATGCCCCTGTACACATGCTTGATTCTCTTTCGGAGACATAGCAATCCATAGGTTTTAAGATACTTACTAGTCAGGTACATTCTTAGGTGTTTAATATGCGGTGTTGAGTCCATTTCGTTGAGCAAGGAGTAGCTCTTGTCTATTCCATATTTGACTTAAGGAACTTTATCTGTGCTCATTTCAATCTCTGGTTTTATGCAGCACCCCAACAAACCTTTCCCCTTAAGCAAGCATAAGTTGGTTTTCTAAATTTGAGACCCTGTTCTGTTCTGTAATTCAGTTCCTGTGTAGCCAAGTTTCCATTCCGTGTATTACTGATATCTTATGATATTTCTTTTTCTGTGTGACTTACTTCAGTTAGAATCATCATACCTGAATCCACTCATTGTGCTGCTAAGGGCCTGATGACACAGATTTCATTGCTGAGTGATATTGCTTTGTAAGTAAATACCACAACTTCTTTATCCATTTTTCACTTTCTGCGATGTTGAACTTGTACTGTAAACGAGGTTCTTGTAAACAGAGGCGTCCCAAACTTTGGGGTGGCTGTGTCTTTTTGATTTTAATTTCCCTAAGCTATAGGACCATAAGTGGCAGTGCCCTAGGCTCTGTTGCTTTGTTTTTTAGATGTTTCAGGAAACACCATACACTTCTCCCCAGTGTCTGTTGGCAATTTACATCCCGCCCATCAGCATAACAAGGCTCCCAGTTCTCCATGGCCTGTCCTGCCTTTCTGGATTTTACACTTTTTTCAGATGGCCCTTTTGACCGGGGGGAAGTGAGACTTCATTGTAGTGCAGATTTCCTTTGCAAGCTTGCTTGGTTGGCCAAAAAGGGCGTATGCGTTTTTTCCTGAATATATTCAGGAAAAAACGCATACGCCCTTTTTGGCCAAGTGCATCATTGTGGACGTTCTGCCTCTTTTCCTATGCTTTCAATGCAATTCCAGTCTACCTCCTGAAATCGCTTTCCTGCAATTCTGCCCCGCTTTCAAGTCCTCTTGGCAGCCTTACTTCAGTCTATTTTTGGACGATAGCTGTCATATATAACTCTGCAGGTTTGTGAATTACAGTGCCCCTGAGCTCCTTTCTTCAACTCGCTTTCTTGTGACCTGGCCGCAACACCGCAGGATGGCTTCAGGCCCTAATCTGGTTCCGGTACGGCATGCTGAGCCTTTGGTTATTTCCTCTTCCTGGTGGGAAATGAGAGTTAAATTTGCCCGTCCACACACCTCCAGCTAGCCTCTCATTGGTTCTCGCTATTCCTGTTCATCTTCCGCAGAAATTGCAAACTGGGCCAAACAGGAGGTTAAAGGCGCTGACTCTCCAAGTGGGGAGAGTGTTAGTAAAGCGTCTGGAATGTTGCACCCGAGTACCAGGGGAGGAAAACTGAGACATATTTGAACACGTCTCCCGTTCACATGGTTGATCATACTTGGGTTCCACATGCATGTTTTAGCTGAAGGAAGAATACCTTAAACCTGGAGAGTTGAGACCCGTGTAATGGGTACCATGCAATATGACTTCAAAGGGTCTTCATTTGCTCACCGAACCTCTCCAATCCTATCACTGCTGCTTTTATGCCCCTGTACACATGCTTGATTCTCTTTTGGAGACATAGCAATCCATAGGTTTTACGATACTTACTAGTCAGGTACATTCTTAGGCGTTTAATATGCGGTGTTGAGTCCATTTCGTTGAGCAAGGAGTAGCTCTTGTCTATTCCATATTTGACTTAAGGAACTTTATCTGTGCTCATTTCAATCTCTGGTTTTATGCAGCACCCCAACTCACCTTTACCCTTAAGCAAGCATAAGTTGGTTTTCTAAATTTGAGACCCTGTTCTGTTCTGTAATTCAGTTCCTGTGTAGCCAAGTTTACATTCCGTGTATTACTGATATCTTACGATGTTTCTTTTTCTGTGTGACTTATTTCAGTTAGAATCATCATACCTGAATCCACTCATTGTGATGCTAAGGGCCTGATGACATAGATTTCATTGCTGAGTGATATTGCTTTGTAAGTAAATACCACAAGTTCTTTATCAATTTTTCACTTTCTGCGATGTTGAACTTGTACTGTAAACGAGGTTCTTGTAAACAGAGGCGTCCCAAACTTTGGGGTGGCTGTGTCTTTTTGATTTTAACTTCCCTAAGCTATAGGACCATAAGTGGCAGTGCCCTAGGCTCTGTTGCTTTGTTTTTTAGATGTTTCAGGAAACACCATACACTTCTCCCGAGTGTCTATTGGCAATTTACATCCCGCCCATCAGCATAACAAGGCTCCCAGTTCTCCATGGCCTGTCCTGCCTTTCTGGATTTTACACTTTTTTCAGATGGCCCTTTTGACCGGGGGGAAGTGAGACTTCATTGTAGTGCAGATTTCCTTTGCAAGCTTGCTTGGTTGGCCAAAAAGGGCGTATGCGTTTTTTCCTGAATATATTCAGGAAAAAACGCATACGCCCTTTTTGGCCAAGTGCATCATTGTGGACGTTCTGCCTCTTTTCCTATGCTTTCAATGCAATTCCAGTCTACCTCCTGAAATCGGTTTCCTGCAATTCTGCCCGCTTTCAAGTCCTCTTGGCAGCCTTACTTCAGTCTATTTTTGGACGATAGCTGTCATTTATAACTCTGCAGGTTTGTGAATTACAGTGCCCCTGAGCTCCTTTCTTCAACTCGCTTTCTTGTGACCTGGCCGCAACACCGCAGGATGTCTTCAGGCCCTAATCTGGTTCTGGTTCGGCATGCTGAGCCTTTGGTTATTTCCTCTTCCTGGTGGGAAATGAGAGTTAAATTTGCCCGTCCAGACACCTCCAGCTAGCCTCTCATTGGTTCTCGCTATTCCTGTTCATCTCCGCAGAAATTGCAAACTGGGCCAAACAGGAGGTTAAAGGCGCTGACTCTCCAAGTGGGGAGAGTGTTAGTAAAGCGTCTGGAATGTTGCACCCGAGTACCAGGGGAGGAAAACTGAGACATATTTTAACACGTCTCCCGTTCACATGGTTGATCATACTTGGGTTCCACATGCATGTTTTAGCTGAAGGAAGAATACCTTAAACCTGGAGAGTTGAGACCCGTGTAATGGGTACCATGCAATATGACTTCAAAGGGTCTTCATTTGCTCACCGAACCTCTCCAATCCTATCACTGCTGCGTTTATGCCCCTGTACACATGCTTGATTCTCTTTTGGAGACATAGCAATCCATAGGTTTTACGATACTTACTAGTCAGGTACATTCTTAGGCATTTAATATGCGGTGTTGAGTCCATTTCGTTGAGCAAGGAGTAGCTCTTGTCTATTCCATATTTGGCTTAAGGAACTTTATCTGTGCTCATTTCAATCTCTGGTTTTATGCAGCACCCCAACTCACCTTTACCCTTAAGCAAGCATAAGTTGGTTTTCTAAATTTGAGACCCTGTTCTGTTCTGTAATTCAGTTCCTGTGTAGCCAAGTTTACATTCCGTGTATTACTGATATCTTATGATGTTTCTTTTTCTGTGTGACTTATTTCAGTTAGAATCATCATACCTGAATCCACTCATTGTGATGCTAAGGGCCTGATGACATAGATTTCATTGCTGAGTGATATTGCTTTGTAAGTAAATACCACAACTTCTTTATCCATTTTTCACTTTCTGCGATGTTGAACTTGTACTGTAAACGAGGTTCTTGTAAACAGAGGCGTCCCAAACTTTGGGGTGGCTGTGTCTTTTTGATTTTAATTTCCCTAAGCTATAGGACCATAAGTGGAAGTGCCCTAGGCTCTGTTGCTTTGTTTTTTAGATGTTTCAGGAAACACCGTACACTTCTCCCGAGTGTCTGTTGGCAATTTACATCCCGCCCATCAGCATAACAAGGCTCCCAGTTCTCCATGGCCTGTCCTGCCTTTCTGGATTTTACACTTTTTTCAGATGGCCCTTTTGACCGGGGGGAAGTGAGACTTCATTGTAGTGCAGATTTCCTTTGCAAGCTTGCTTGGTTGGCCAAAAAGGGCGTATGCGTTTTTTCCTGAATATATTCAGGAAAAAACGCATACGCCCTTTTTGGCCAAGTGCATCATTGTGGACGTTCTGCCTCTTTTCCTATGCTTTCAATGCAATTCCAGTCTACCTCCTGAAATCGGTTTCCTGCAATTCTGCCCCGCTTTCAAGTCCTCTTGGCAGCCTTACTTCAGTCTATTTTTGGACGATAGCTGTCATTTATAACTCTGCAGGTTTGTGAATTACAGTGCCCCTGAGCTCCTTTCTTCAACTCGCTTTCTTGTGACCTGGCCGCAACACCGCAGGATGTCTTCAGGCCCTAATCTGGTTCCGGTTCGGCATGCTGAGCCTTTGGTTATTTCCTCTTCCTGGTGGGAAATGAGAGTTAAATTTGCCCGTCCAGACACCTCCAGCTAGCCTCTCATTGGTTCTCGCTATTCCTGTTCATCTCCGCAGAAATTGCAAACTGGGCCAAACAGGAGGTTAAAGGCGCTGACTCTCCAAGTGGGGAGAGTGTTAGTAAAGCGTCTGGAATGTTGCACCCGAGTACCAGGGGAGGAAAACTGAGACATATTTTAACACGTCTCCCGTTCACATGGTTGATCATACTTGGGTTCCACATGCATGTTTTAGCTGAAGGAAGAATACCTTAAACCTGGAGAGTTGAGACCCGTGTAATGGGTACCATGCAATATGACTTCAAAGGGTCTTCATTTGCTCACCGAACCTCTCCAATCCTATCACTGCTGCGTTTATGCCCCTGTACACATGCTTGATTCTCTTTTGGAGACATAGCAATCCATAGGTTTTACGATACTTACTAGTCAGGTACATTCTTAGGCATTTAATATGCGGTGTTGAGTCCATTTCGTTGAGCAAGGAGTAGCTCTTGTCTATTCCATATTTGGCTTAAGGAACTTTATCTGTGCTCATTTCAATCTCTGGTTTTATGCAGCACCCCAACTCACCTTTACCCTTAAGCAAGCATAAGTTGGTTTTCTAAATTTGAGACCCTGTTCTGTTCTGTAATTCAGTTCCTTGTAGCCAAGTTTACATTCCGTGTATTACTGATATCTTATGATGTTTCTTTTTCTGTGTGACTTATTTCAGTTAGAATCATCATACCTGAATCCACTCATTGTCATGCTAAGGGCCTGATGACATAGATTTCATTGCTGAGTGATATTGCTTTGTAAGTAAATACCACTACTTCTTTATCCATTTTTCACTTTCTGCGATGTTGAACTTGTACTGTAAACGAGGTTCTTGTAAACAGAGGCGTCCCAAACTTTGGGGTGGCTGTGTCTTTTTGATTTTAATTTCCCTAAGCTATAGGACCATAAGTGGAAGTGCCCTAGGCTCTGTTGCTTTGTTTTTTAGATGTTTCAGGAAACACCATACACTTCTCCCGAGTGTCTGTTGGCAATTTACATCCCGCCCATCAGCATAACAAGGCTCCCAGTTCTCCATGGCCTGTCCTGCCTTTCTGGATTTTACACTTTTTTCAGATGGCCCTTTTGACCGGGGGGAAGTGAGACTTCATTGTAGTGCAGATTTCCTTTGCAAGCTTGCTTGGTTGGCCAAAAAGGGCGTATGCGTTTTTTCCTGAATATATTCAGGAAAAAACGCATACGCCCTTTTTGGCCAAGTGCATCATTGTGGACGTTCTGCCTCTTTTCCTATGCTTTCAATGCAATTCCAGTCTACCTCCTGAAATCGGTTTCCTGCAATTCTGCCCCGCTTTCAAGTCCTCTTGGCAGCCTTACTTCAGTCTATTTTTGGACGATAGCTGTCATTTATAACTCTGCAGGTTTGTGAATTACAGTGCCCCTGAGCTCCTTTCTTCAACTCGCTTTCTTGTGACCTGGCCGCAACACCGCAGGATGGCTTCAGGCCCTAATCTGGTTCCGGTACGGCATGCTGAGCCTTTGGTTATTTCCTCTTCCTGGTGGGAAATGAGAGTTAAATTTGCCCGTCCAGACACCTCCAGCTAGCCTCTCATTGGTTCTCGCTATTCCTGTTCATCTTCCGCAGAAATTGCAAACTGGGCCAAACAGGAGGTTAAAGGCGCTGACTCTCCAAGTGGGGAGAGTGTTAGTAAAGCGTCTGGAATGTTGCACCCGAGTACCAGGGGAGGAAAACTGAGACATATTTGAACACGTCTCCCGTTCACATGGTTGATCATACTTGGGTTCCACATGCATGTTTTAGCTGAAGGAAGAATACCTTAAACCTGGAGAGTTGAGACCCGTGGAATGGGTACCATGCAATATGACTTCAAAGGGTCTTCATTTGCTCACCGAACCTCTCCAATCCTATCACTGCTGCGTTTATGCCCCTGTACACATGCTTGATTCTCTTTTGGAGACATAGCAATCCATAGGTTTTACGATACTTACTAGTCAGGTACATTCTTAGGCATTTAATATGCGGTGTTGAGTCCATTTCGTTGAGCAAGGAGTAGCTCTTGTCTATTCCATATTTGACTTAAGGAACTTTATCTGTGCTCATTTCAATCTCTGGTTTTATGCAGCACCCCAACTCACCTTTACCCTTAAGCAAGCATAAGTTGGTTTTCTAAATTTGAGACCCTGTTCTGTTCTGTAATTCAGTTCCTGTGTAGCCAAGTTTACATTCCGTGTATTACTGATATCTTATGATGTTTCTTTTTCTGTGTGACTTATTTCAGTTAGAATCATCATACCTGAATCCACTCATTGTGCTGCTAAGGGCCTGATGACACAGATTTCATTGCTGAGTGATATTGCTTTGTAAGTAAATACCACAACTTCTTTATCCATTTTTCACTTTCTGCGATGTTGAACTTGTACTGTAAACGAGGTTCTTGTAAACAGAGGCGTCCCAAACTTTGGGGTGGCTGTGTCTTTTTTATTTTAATTTCCCTAAGCTATAGGACCATAAGTGGCAGTGCCCTAGGCTCTGTTGCTTTGTTTTTTAGATGTTTCAGGAAACACCATACACTTCTCCCGAGTGTCTGTTGGCAATTTACATCCCGCCCATCAGCATAACAAGGCTCCCAGTTCTCCATGGCCTGTCCTGCCTTTCTGGATTTTACACTTTTTTCAGATGGCCCTTTTGACCGGGGGGAAGTGAGACTTCATTGTAGTGCAGATTTCCTTTGCAAGCTTGCTTGGTTGGCCAAAAAGGGCGTATGCGTTTTTTCCTGAATATATTCAGGAAAAAACGCATACGCCCTTTTTGGCCAAGTGCATCATTGTGGACGTTCTGCCTCTTTTCCTATGCTTTCAATGCAATTCCAGTCTACCTCCTGAAATCGGTTTCCTGCAATTCTGCCCCGCTTTCAAGTCCTCTTGGCAGCCTTACTTCAGTCTATTTTTGGACGATAGCTGTCATTTATAACTCTGCAGGTTTGTGAATTACAGTGCCCCTGAGCTCCTTTCTTCAACTCGCTTTCTTGTGACCTGGCCGCAACACCGCAGGATGTCTTCAGGCCCTAATCTGGTTCCGGTACGGCATGCTGAGCCTTTGGTTATTTCCTCTTCCTGGTGGGAAATGAGAGTTAAATTTGCCCGTCCAGACACCTCCAGCTAGCCTCTCATTGGTTCTCGCTATTCCTGTTCATCTCCGCAGAAATTGCAAACTGGGCCAAACAGGAGGTTAAAGGCGCTGACTCTCCAAGTGGGGAGAGTGTTAGTAAAGCGTCTGGAATGTTGCACCCGAGTACCAGGGGAGGAAAACTGAGACATATTTTAACACGTCTCCCGTTCACATGGTTGATCATACTTGGGTTCCACATGCATGTTTTAGCTGAAGGAAGAATACCTTAAACCTGCAGAGTTGAGACCCGTGGAATGGGTACCATGCAATATGACTTCAAAGGGTCTTCATTTGCTCACCGAACCTCTCCAATCCTATCACTGCTGCGTTTATGCCCCTGTACACATGCTTGATTCTCTTTTGGAGACATAGCAATCCATAGGTTTTACGATACTTACTAGTCAGGTACATTCTTAGGCATTTAATATGCGGTGTTGAGTCCATTTCGTTGAGCAAGGAGTAGCTCTTGTCTATTCCATATTTGGCTTAAGGAACTTTATCTGTGCTCATTTCAATCTCTGGTTTTATGCAGCACCCCAACTCACCTTTACCCTTAAGCAAGCATAAGTTGGTTTTCTAAATTTGAGACCCTGTTCTGTTCTGTAATTCAGTTCCTGTGTAGCCAAGTTTACATTCCGTGTATTACTGATATCTTATGATGTTTCTTTTTCTGTGTGACTTATTTCAGTTAGAATCATCATACCTGAATCCACTCATTGTGATGCTAAGGGCCTGATGACATAGATTTCATTGCTGAGTGATATTGCTTTGTAAGTAAATACCACAAGTTCTTTATCCATTTTTCACTTTCTGCGATGTTGAACTTGTACTGTAAACGAGGTTCTTGTAAACAGAGGCGTCCCAAACTTTGGGGTGGCTGTGTCTTTTTTATTTTAATTTCCCTAAGCTATAGGAACATAAGTGGCAGTGCCCTAGGCTCTGTTGCTTTGTTTTTTAGATGTTTCAGGAAACACCATACACTTCTCCCGAGTGTCTGTTGGCAATTTACATCCCGCCCATCAGCATAACAAGGCTCCCAGTTCTCCATGGCCTGTCCTGCCTTTCTGGATTTTACACTTTTTTCAGATGGCCCTTTTGACCGGGGGGAAGTGAGACTTCATTGTAGTGCAGATTTCCTTTGCAAGCTTGCTTGGTTGGCCAAAAAGGGCGTATGCGTTTTTTCCTGAATATATTCAGGAAAAAACGCATACGCCCTTTTTGGCCAAGTGCATCATTGTGGACGTTCTGCCTCTTTTCCTATGCTTTCAATGCAATTCCAGTCTACCTCCTGAAATCGGTTTCCTGCAATTCTGCCCCGCTTTCAAGTCCTCTTGGCAGCCTTACTTCAGTCTATTTTTGGACGATAGCTGTCATTTATAACTCTGCAGGTTTGTGAATTACAGTGCCCCTGAGCTCCTTTCTTCAACTCGCTTTCTTTTGAGCTGGCCGCAACACCGCAGGATGGCTTCAGGCCCTAATCTGGTTCCGGCCTGGCATGCTGAGCCTTTGGTTATTTCCTATTCCTGGTGGGAAATGAGAGTTAAATTTGCCCGTCCACACACCTCCAGCTAGCCTCTCATTGGTTCTCGCTATTCCTGTTCATCTTCCGCAGAAATTGCAAACTGGGCCAAACAGGAGGTTAAAGGGACTGACTCTCCAAGTCGGGAGAGTGTTAGTAAAGCGTCTGGAATGTTGCACCCGAGTACCAGGGGAGGAAAACGGAGACATATTTGAATACGTCTCCCGTTCACATGGTTGATCATACTCTGGGATCCACATGCATGTTTTAGCTGAAGGAAGAATACCTTAAACCAGGAGAGTTGAGACCCGTGTAATGGGTACCATGCAATATGACTTCAAAGGGTCTTCATATGCTCACCGAACCTCTCCAATCCTATCACTGCTGCGTTTATGCCCCTGTACACATGCTTGATTCTCTTTCGGAGACATAGCAATCCATAGGTTTTAAGATACTTACTAGTCAGGTACATTCTTAGGCGTTTAATATGCGGTGTTGAGTCCATTTCGTTGAGCAAGGAGTAGCTCTTGTCTATTCCATATTTGGCTTAAGGAACTTTATCTGTGCTCATTTCAATCTCTGGTTTTATGCAGCACCCCAACTCACCTTTACCCTTAAGCAAGCATAAGTTGGTTTTCTCAATTTGAGACCCTGTTCTGTTCTGTAATTCAGTTCCTGTGTAGCCAAGTTTACATTCCGTGTATTACTGATATCTTATGATGTTTCTTTTTCTGTGTGACTTATTTCAGTTAGAATCATCATACCTGAATCCACTCATTGTGCTGCTAAGGGCCTGATGACACAGATTTCATTGCTGAGTGATATTGCTTTGTAAGTAAATACCACAACTTCTTTATCCATTTTTCACTTTCTGTGATATTGAACTTGTACGGTAAACGAGGTTCTTGTAAACAGAGGCGTCCCAAACTTTGGGGTGGCTGTGTCTTTTTGATTTAAATTTCCCTAAGCTATAGGACCATAAGTGGCAGTGCCCTAGGCTCTGTTGCTTTGTTTTTTAGATGTTTCAGGAAACACCATACACTTCTCCCGAGTGTCTGTTGGCAATTTACATCCCGCCCATCAGCATAACAAGGCTCCCAGTTCTCCATGGCCTGTCCTGCCTTTCTGGATTTTACACTTTTTTCAGATGGCCCTTTTGACCGGGGGGAAGTGAGACTTCATTGTAGTGCAGATTTCCTTTGCAAGCTTGCTTGGTTGGCCAAAAAGGGCGTATGCGTTTTTTCCTGAATATATTCAGGAAAAAACACATACGCCCTTTTTGGCCAAGTGCATCATTGTGGACGTTCTGCCTCTTTTCCTATGCTTTCAATGCAATTCCAGTCTACCTCCTGAAATCGGTTTCCTGCAATTCTGCCCCGCTTTCAAGTCCTCTTGGCAGCCTTACTTCAGTCTATTTTTGGACGATAGCTGTCATTTATAACTCTGCAGGTTTGTGAATTACAGTGCCCCGAGCTCCTTTCTTCAACTCGCTTTCTTGTGACCTGGACGCAACACCGCAGGATGCCTTCAGGCCCTAATCTGGTTCCGGCACGGCACGCTGAGCCTTTGGTTATTTCCTCTTCCTGGTGGGAAATGAGAGTTAAATTTGCCCGTCCACACACCTCCAGCTAGTCTCTCATTGGTTCTCGCTATTCCTGTTCATCTTCCGCAGAAATTGCAAACTGGGCCAAACAGGAGGTTAAAGGCGCTGACTCTCCAAGTGGGGAGAGTGTTAGTAAAGCGTCTGGAATGTTGCACCCGAGTACCAGGGGAGGAAAACTGAGACATATTTGAACACGTCTCCCGTTCACATGGTTGATCATACTTGGGTTCCACATGCATGTTTTAGCTGAAGGAAGAATACCTTAAACCTGGAGAGTTAAGACCCATGTAATGGGTACCATGCAATATGACTTCAAAGGGTCTTCATTTGCTCACCGAACCTCTCCAATCCTATCACTGCTGCGTTTATGCCCCTGTACACATGCTTGATTCTCTTTCGGAGACATAGCAATCCATAGGTTTTAAGATACTTACTAGTCAGGTACATTCTTAGGCGTTTAATATGCGGTGTTGAGTCCATTTCGTTGAGCAAGGAGTAGCTCTTGTCTATTCCATATTTGACTTAAGGAACTTTATCTGTGCTCATTTCAATCTCTGGTTTTATGCAGCACCCCAACTCACCTTTCCCCTTAAGCAAGCATAAGTTGGTTTTCTAAATTTGAGACCCTGTTCTGTTCTGTAATTCAGTTCCTGTGTAGCCAAGTTTACATTCCGTGTATTACTGATATCTTATGATGTTTCTTTTTCTGTGTGACTTATTTCAGTTAGAATCATCATACCTGAATCCACTCATTGTGCTGCTAAGGGCCTGATGACACAGATTTCATTGCTGAGTGATATTGCTTTGTAAGTAAATACCACAACTTCTTTATCCATTTTTCACTTTCTGCGATGTTGAACTTGTACTGTAAACGAGGTTCTTGTAAACAGAGCCGTTCCAAACTTTGGGGTGGCTGTGTCTTTTTGATTTTAAATTCCCTAAGCTATAGGACCATAAGTGGAAGTGCCCTAGGTTCTGTTGCTTTGTTTTTTAGATGTTTCAGGAAACACCATACACTTCTCCCGAGTGGTTGTTGGCAATTTACATCCCGACCATCAGCATAACAAGGCTCCCAGTTCTCCATGGCCTGTCCTGCCTTTCTGGATTTTACACTTTTTTCAGATGGCCCTTTTGACCGGGGGGAAGTGAGACTTCATTGTAGTGCAGATTTCCTTTGCAAGCTTGCTTGGTTGGCCAAAAAGGGCGTATGCGTTTTTTCCTGAATATATTCAGAAAAAACACATACGCCCTTTTTGGCCAAGTGCATCATTGTGGACGTTCTGCCTCTTTTCCTATGCTTTCAATGCAATTCCAGTCTACCTCCTGAAATCGGTTTCCTGCAATTCTGCCCCGCTTTCAAGTCCTCTTGGCAGCCTTACTTCAGTCTATTTTTGGACGATAGCTGTCATTTATAACTCTGCAGGTTTGTGAATTACAGTGCCCCTGAGCTCCTTTCTTCAACTCGCTTTCTTGTGACCTGGCCGCAACACCGCAGGATGGCTTCAGGCCCTAATCTGGTTCCGGCACGGCACGCTGAGCCTTTGGTTATTTCCTCTTCCTGGTGGGAAATGAGAGTTAAATTTGCCCGTCCACACACCTCCAGCTAGTCTCTCATTGGTTCTCGCTATTCCTGTTCATCTTCCGCAGAAATTGCAAACTGGGCCAAACAGGAGGTTAAAGGCACTGACTCTCCAAGTGGGGAGAGTGTTAGTAAAGCGTCTGGAATGTTGCACCCGAGTACCAGGGGAGGAAAACTGAGACATATTTGAACATGTCTCCCGTTCACATGGTTGATCATACTTGGGTTCCACATGCATGTTTTAGCTGAAGGAAGAATACCTTAAACCTGGAGAGTTAAGACCCATGTAATGGGTACCATGCA
Organism: Stenella coeruleoalba; assembly: GCF_951394435.1. Taxonomy (NCBI): domain Eukaryota; kingdom Metazoa; phylum Chordata; class Mammalia; order Artiodactyla; family Delphinidae; genus Stenella; species Stenella coeruleoalba. The sequence goes on along the minus strand of NW_027645883.1, from coordinate 195,394 downwards.
ATATGACTTCAAAGGGTCTTCATTTGCTCACCGAACCTCTCCAATCCTATCACTGCTGCGTTTATGCCCCTGTACACATGCTTGATTCTCTTTCGGAGACATAGCAATCCATAGGTTTTAAGATACTTACTAGTCAGGTACATTCTTAGGCGTTTGATATGCGGTGTTGAGTCCATTTCGTTGAGCAAGGAGTAGCTCTTGTCTATTCCATATTTGACTTAAGGAACTTTATCTGTGCTCATTTCAATCTCTGGTTTTATGCAGCACCCCAACTCACCTTTCCCCTTAAGCAAGCATAAGTTAGTTTTCTAAATTTGAGACCCTGTTCTGTTCTGTAATTCAGTTCCTGTGTAGCCAAGTTTCCATTCCGTGTATTACTGATATCTTATGATGTTTCTTTTTCTGTGTGACTTATTTCAGTTAGAATCATCATACCTGAATCCACTCATTGTGATGCTAAGGGCCTGATGACATAGATTTCATTGCTGAGTGATACTGCATTGTACGTAAGTACCACAAGTTCTTTATCCATTTTTCACTTTCTGTGATATTGAACTTGTAAGGTAAACGAGGTTTTGTAAACGGAGGCATCCCAAACTTTGGGGTGGCTGTGTCTTTTTGATTATAATTTCCCTAAGCTATAATACCATAAGTGGCAGTGCCCTAGGCTCTGTTGCTTTGTTTTTTAGATGTTTCAGGAAACACCATACACTTCTCCCGAGTGGTTGTTGGCAATTGACCTCCCGCCCATCAGCATAACAAGGCTCCCAGTTCTCCATGGCCTGTCCTGCCTTTCTGGATTTTACCCTTTTTTCAGATGGCCCTTTTGACCGTGGGGAAGTGAGACTTCATTGTAGTGCAGATTTCCTTTGCAAGCTTGCTTGGTTGGCCAAAAAGGGCGTATGCGTTTTTTCCTGAATATATTCAGGAAAAAACGCATACGCCCTTTTTGGCCAAGTGCATCATTGTGGACGTTCTGCCTCTTTTCCTATGCTTTCAATGCAATTCCAGTCTACCTCCTGAAATCGGTTTCCTGCAATTCTGCCCCGCTTTCAAGTCCTCTTGGCAGCCTTACTTCAGTTTATTTTTGGACGATAGCTGTCATTTATAACTCTGCAGGTTTGTGAACTACAGTGCCCTTGAGCTCCTTTCTTCAACTCGCTTTCTTTTGAGCTGGCCGCAACACCGCAGGATGGCTTCAGGCCCTAAGCTGGTTCCGGTATGGCACGCTGAGCCTTTGGTTATTTCCTCTTCCTGGTGGGAAATGAGAGTTAAATTTGCCCGTCCAGACACCTCCAGCTAGCCTCTCATTGGTTCTCGCTATTCCTGTTCATCTTCCGCAGAAATTGCAAACTGGGCCAAACAGGAGGTTAAAGGGACTGACTCTCCAAGTCGGGAGAGTGTTAGTAAAGCGTCTGGAATGTTGCACCCGAGTACCAGGGGAGGAAAACTGAGACATATTTGAACACGTCTCCCGTTCACATGGTTGATCATACTCTGGGTTCCACATGCATGTTTTAGCTGAAGGAAGAATACCTTAAACCTGGAGAGTTGAGACCCGTGTAATGGGTACCATGCAATATGACTTCAAAGGGTCTTCATTTGCTCACCGAACCTCTCCAATCCTATCACTGCTGCGTTTATTCTCCTGTACACACGCTTCATTCTCTTTTGGAGACATAGCAATCCATAGGTTTTAAGATACTTACTAGTCAGGTACATTCTTAGGCGTTTAATATGGGGTTTTGAGTCCATTTCGTTGAGCAAGGAGTAGCTCTTGTCTATTCCATATTTGGCTTAAGGAACTTTATCTGTGCTCATTTCAATCTCTGGTTTTATGCAGCACCCCAACTCACCTTTACCCTTAAGCAAGCATAAGTTGGTTTTCTAAATTTGAGACCCTGTTCTGTTTTGGAATGCAGTTCCTGTGTAGCCAAGTTTACATTCCGTGTATTAGTGATATCTTATGATGTTTCTTTTTCTGTGTGACTTATTTCAGTTAGAATCATCGTACCTGAATCCACTCATTATGCTGCTACGGGCCTGATGACATAGATTTCATTGCTGAGTGATACTGCATTGTACGTAAGTACCACAAGTTCTTTATCCATTTTTCACTTTCTGTGATGTTGAACTTGTACTGTAAACGAGGTTCTTGTAAACAGAGGCGTCCCAAACTTTGGGGTGGCTGTGTCTTTTTGATTTAAATTTCCCTAAGCTATAGGACCATAAGTGGCAGTGCCCTAGGCTCTGTTGCTTTGTTTTTTAGATGTTTCAGGAAACACCATATGCTTCTCCCGAGTGGTTGTTGGCAATTTACATCCCGCCCATCAGCATAACAAGGCTGCCAGTTCTCCATGGCCTGTCCTGCCTTTCTGGATTTTACACTTTTTTCAGATGGCCCTTTTGACCGGGGGGAAGTGAGACTTCATTGTAGTGCAGATTTCCTTTGCAAGCTTGCTTGGTTGGCCAAAAAGTGCGTATGCGTTTTTTCCTGAATATATTCAGGAAAAAACGCATACGCCCTTTTTGGCCAAGTGCATCATTGTGGACGTTCTGCCTCTTTTCCTATGCTTTCAATGCAATTCCAGTCTACCTCCTGAAATCGGTTTCCTGCAATTCTGCCCCGCTTTCAAGTCCTCTTGGCAGCCTTACTTCAGTTTATTTTTGGACGATAGCTGTCATTTATAACTCTGCAGGTTTGTGAACTACAGTGCCCCTGAGCTCCTTTCTTCAACTCGCTTTCTTTTGAGCTGGCCGCAACACCGCAGGATGGCTTCAGGCCCTAAGCTGGTTCCGGTATGGCACGCTGAGCCTTTGGTTATTTCCTCTTCCTGGTGGGAAATGAGAGTTAAATTTGCCCGTCCAGACACCTCCAGCTAGCCTCTCATTGGTTCTCGCTATTCCTGTTCATCTTCCGCAGAAATTGCAAACTGGGCCAAACAGGAGGTTAAAGGGACTGACTCTCCAAGTCGGGAGAGTGTTAGTAAAGCGTCTGGAATGTTGCACCCGAGTACCAGGGGAGGAAAACTGAGACATATTTGAACACGTCTCCCGTTCACATGGTTGATCATACTCTGGGTTCCACATGCATGTTTTAGCTGAAGGAAGAATACCTTAAACCTGGAGAGTTGAGACCCGTGTAATGGGTACCATGCAATATGACTTCAAAGGGTCTTCATTTACTCACCGAACCTCTCCAATCCTATCACTGCTGCGTTTATTCTCCTGTACACACGCTTCATTCTCTTTTGGAGACATAGCAATCCATAGGTTTTAAGATACTTACTAGTCAGGTACATTCTTAGGCGTTTAATATGGGGTTTTGAGTCCATTTCGTTGAGCAAGGAGTAGCTCTTGTCTATTCCATATTTGGCTTAAGGAACTTTATCTGTGCTCATTTCAATCTCTGGTTTTATGCAGCACCCCAACTCACCTTTACCCTTAAGCAAGCATAAGTTGGTTTTCTCAATTTGAGTCCGTGTTCTGTTCTGTAATTCAGTTCCTGTGTAGCCAAGTTTACATTCCGTGTATTACTGATATCTTATGATGTTTCTTTTTCTGTGTGACTTACTTCAGTTAGAATCATCATACCTGAATCCACTCATTGTGCTGCTAAGGGCCTGATGACACAGATTTCTTTGCTGAGTGATATTGCTTTGTAAGTAAGTACCACAACTTCTTTATCCATTTTTCACTTTCTGTGATATTGAACTTGTACGGTAAACGAGGTTCTTGTAAACGGAGGCGTCCCAAACTTTGGGGTGGCTGTGTCTTTTTGATTATAATTTCCCTAAGCTATAATACCATAAGTGGAAGTGCCCTAGGCTCTGTTGCTTTGTTTTTTAGATGTTTCAGGAAACACCATACACTTCTCCGGAGTGTCTGTTGGCAATTTACATCCCGCCCATCAGCATAACAAGGCTCCCAGTTCTCCATGGCCTGTCCTGCCTTTCTGGATTTTACACTTTTTTCAGATGGCCCTTTTGACCGGGGGGAAGTGAGACTTCATTGTAGTGCAGATTTCCTTTGCAAGCTTGCTTGGTTGGCCAAAAAGGGCGTATGCGTTTTTTCCTGAATATATTCAGGAAAAAACGCATATGCCCTTTTTGCCAAGTGCATCATTGTGGACGTTCTGCCTCTTTTCCTATGCTTTCAATGCAATTCCAGTCTACCTCCTGAAATCGGTTTCCTGCAATTCTGCCCCGCTTTCAAGTCCTCTTGGCAGCCTTACTTCAGTCTATTTTTGGACGATAGCTGTCATTTATAACTCTGCAGGTTTGTGAATTACAGTGCCCCTGAGCTCCTTTCTTCAACTCGCTTTCTTTTGAGCTGGCCGCAACACCGCAGGATGGCTTCAGGCCCTAATCTGGTTCCGGTACGGCACGCTGAGCCTTTGGTTATTTCCTCTTCCTGGTGGGAAATGAGAGTTAAATTTGCCCGTCCAGACACCTCCAGCTAGCCTCTCATTGGTTCTCGCTATTCCTGTTCATCTTCCGCAGAAATTGCAAACTGGGCCAAACAGGAGGTTAAAGGCGCTGACTCTCCAAGTGGGGAGAGTGTTAGTAAAGCGTCTGGAATGTTGCACCCGAGTACCAGGGGAGGATAACTGAGACATATTTGAACACGTCTCCCGTTCACATGGTTGATCATACTTGGGTTCCACATGCATGTTTTAGCTGAAGGAAGAATACCTTAAACCAGGAGAGTTGAGACCCGTGTAATGGGTACCATGCAATATGACTTCAAAGGGTCTTCATTTGCTCACCGCACCTCTCCAATCCTATCACTGCTGCGTTTATGCCCCTGTACACATGCTTGATTCTCTTTCGGAGACATAGCAATCCATAGGTTTTAAGATACTTACTAGTCAGGTACATTCTTAGGCGTTTAATATGGGGTGTTGAGTCCATTTCGTTGAGCAAGGAGTAGCTCTTGTCTATTCCATATTTGGCTTAAGGAACTTTATCTGTGCTCATTTCAATCTCTGGTTTTATGCAGCAACCCAACTCACCTTTCCCCTTAAGCAAGCATAAGTTGGTTTTCTAAATTTGAGAACCTGTTCTGTTTTGGAATTCAGTTCCTGTGTAGCCAAGTTTACATTCCGTGTATTACTGATATCTTATGATGTTTCTTTTTCTGTGTGACTTATTTCAGTTAGAATCATCGTACCTGAATCTACTCATTATGCTGCTACGGGCCTGATGACACAGATTTCATTGCTGAGTGATACTGCATTGTACGTAAGTACCACAAGTTCTTTATCCATTTTTCACTTTCTGCGATGTTGAACTTGTACTGTAAACGAGGTTCTTGTAAACAGAGCCGTTCCAAACTTTGGGGTGGCTGTGTCTTTTTGATTTTAATTTCCCTAAGCTATAGGACCATAAGTGGAAGTGCCCTAGGCTCTGTTGCTTTGTTTTTTAGATGTTTCAGGAAACACCATACACTTCTCCCCAGTGGTTGTTGGCAATTTACATCTCGCCCATCAGCATAACAAGGCTCCCAGTTCTCAATGGCCTGTTGCCTTTCTGGATTTTACACTTTTTTCAGATGGCCCTTTTGACTGGGGGGAAGTGAGACTTCATTGTAGTGCAGATTTCCTTTGCAAGCTTGCTTGGTTGGCCAAAAAGGGCGTATGCGTTTTTTCCTGAATATATTCAGGAAAAAACGCATACGCCCTTTTTGGCCAAGTGCATCATTGTGGACGTTCTGCCTCTTTTCCTATGCTTTCAATGCAATTCCAGTCTACCTCCTGAAATCGGTTTCCTGCAATTCTGCCCCACTTTCAAGTCCTCTTGGCAGCCTTACTTCAGTCTATTTTTGGACGATAGCTGTCATTTATAACTCTGCAGGTTTGTGAATTACAGTGTCCCTGAGCTCCTTTCTTCAACTCGCTTTCTTGTGAGCTGGCCGCAACACCGCAGGATGGCTTCAGGCCCTAATCTTGTTCCGGCCCGGCATGCTGAGCCTTTGGTTAATTCCTCTTCCTGGTGGGAAATGAGAGTTAAATTTGCCCGTCCAGACACCTTCAGCTAGCCTCTCATTGGTTCTCGCTATTCCTGTTAATCTTCCGCAGAAATTGCAAACTGGGCCAAACAGGAGGTTAAAGGGACTGACTCTCCAAGTGGGGAGAGTGTTAGTAAAGCGTCTGGAATGTTGCACCCGAGTACCAGGGGAGGAAAACTGAGACATATTTGAACAAGTCTCCCGATCACATGGTTGATCATACTCTAGGTTCCACATGCATGTTTTAGCTGAAGGAAGAATACCTTAAACCTGGGTAGTTGAAACCCGTGGAATGGGTACCATGCAATATGACTTCAAAGGGTCTTCATTTGCTCACCGAACCTCTCCAATCCTATCACTGCTGCGTTTATGCCCCTGTACACATGCTTGATTCTCTTTCGGAGACATAGCAATCCATAGGTTTTAAGATACTTACTAGTCAGGTACATTCTTAGGCGTTTAATATGGGGTGTTGAGTCCATTTCGTTGAGCAAGGAGTAGCTCTTGTCTATTCCATATTTGGCTTAAGGAACTTTATCTGTGCTCATTTCAATCTCTGGTTTTATGCAGCAACCCAACTCACCTTTCCCCTTAAGCAAGCATAATTTGGTTTTCTAAATTTGAGAACCTGTTCTGTTTTGGAATTCAGTTCCTGTGTAGCCAAGTTTACATTCCGTGTATTAGTGATATCTTATGATGTTTCTTTTTCTGTGTGACTTATTTCAGTTAGAATCATCGTACCTGAATCTACTCATTATGCTGCTATGGGCCTGATGACACAGATTTCATTGCTGAGTGATACTGCATTGTACGTAAGTACCACAAGTTCTTTATCCATTTTTCACTTTCTGCGATGTTGAACTTGTACTGTAAACGAGGTTCTTGTAAACAGAGCCGTTCCAAACTTTGGGGTGGCTGTGTCTTTTTGATTTTAATTTCCCTAAGCTATAGGACCATAAGTGGAAGTGCCCTAGGCTCTGTTGCTTTGTTTTTTAGATGTTTCAGGAAACACCATACACTTCTCCCGAGTGTCTGTTGGCAATTTACATCCCGCCCATCAGCATAACAAGGCTCCCAGTTCTCCATGGCCTGTCCTGCCTTTCTGGATTTTACACTTTTTTCAGATGGCCCTTTTGACAGGGGGGAAGTGAGACTTCATTGTAGTGCAGATTTCCTTTGCAAGCTTGCTTGGTTGGCCAAAAAGGGCGTATGCGTTTTTTCCTGAATATATTCAGGAAAAAACGCATACGCCCTTTTTGGCCAAGTGCATCATTGTGGACGTTCTGCCTCTTTTCCTATGCTTTCAATGCAATTCCAGTCTACCTCCTGAAATCGGTTTCCTGCAATTCTGCCCCGCTTTCAAGTCCTCTTGGCAGCCTTACTTCAGTCTATTTTTGGACGATAGCTGTCATTTATAACTCTGCAGGTTTGTGAATTACAGTGCCCCTGAGCTCCTTTCTTCAACTCGCTTTCTTTTGAGCTGGCCGCAACACCGCAGGATGGCTTCAGGCCCTAATCTGGTTCCGGTATGGCACGCTGAGCCTTTGGTTATTTCCTCTTCCTGGTGGGAAATGAGAGTTAAATTTGCCCGTCCAGACACCTCCAGCTAGCCTCTCATTGGTTCTCGCTATTCCTGTTCATCTTCCGCAGAAATTGTAAACTGGGCCAAACAGGAGGTTAAAGGCGCTGACTCTCCAAGTGGGGAGAGTGTTAGTAAAGCGTCTGGAATGTTGCACCCGAGTACCAGGGGAGGATAACTGAGACATATTTGAACACGTCTCCCGTTCACATGGTTGATCATACTTGGGTTCCACATGCATGTTTTAGCTGAAGGAAGAATACCTTAAACCTGGGTATTTGAAACCCGTGGAATGGGTACCATGCAATATGACTTCAAAGGGTCTTCATTTGCTCACCGAACCTCTCCAATCCTATCACTGCTGCGTTTATACCCCTGTACACATGCTTGATTCTCTTTCAGAGACATAGCAATCCATAGGTTTTAAGATACTTACTAGTCAGGTACATTCTTAGGCGTTTAATATGCGGTGTTGAGTCCATTTCGTTGAGCAAGGAGTAGCTCTTGTCTATTCCATATTTGACTTAAGGAACTTTATCTGTGCTCATTTCAATCTCTGGTTTTATGCAGCACCCCAACTCACCTTTACCCTTAAGCAAGCATAAGTAGGTTTTCTCAATTTGAGTCCCTGTTCTGTTCTGTAATTCAGTTCCTGTGTAGCCAAGTTTACATTCCGTGTATTACTGATATCTTATGATGTTTCTTTTTCTGTGTGACTTACTTCAGTTAGAATCATCATACCTGAATCCACTCATTGTGCTGCTAAGTGCCTGATGACACAGATTTCATTGCTGAGTGATATTGCTTTGTAAGTAAATACCACAACTTCTTTATCCATTTTTCACTTTCTGCGATGTTGAACTTGTACTGTAAACGAGGTTCTTGTAAACAGAGGCGTCCCAAACTTTGGGGTGGCTGTGTCTTTTTGATTTTAATTTCCCTAAGCTATAGGACCATAAGTGGCAGTGCCCTAGGCTCTGTTGCTTTGTTTTTTAGATGTTTCAGGAAACTCCATACACTTCTCCCAAGTGTCTGTTGGCAATTTACATCCCGCCCATCAGCATAACAAGGCTCCCAGTTCTCCATGGCCTGTCCTGCCTTTCTGGATTTTACACTTTTTTCAGATGGCCCTTTTGACCGGGGGGAAGTGAGACTTCATTGTAGTGCAGATTTCCTTTGCAAGCTTGCTTGGTTGGCCAAAAAGGGCGTATGCGTTTTTTCCTGAATATATTCAGGAAAAAACGCATACGCCCTTTTTGGCCAAGTGCATCATTGTGGACGTTCTGCCTCTTTTCCTATGCTTTCAATGCAATTCCAGTCTACCTCCTGAAATCGGTTTCCTGCAATTCTGCCCCGCTTTCAAGTCCTCTTGGCAGCCTTACTTCAGTCTATTTTTGGACGATAGCTGTCATTTATAACTCTGCAGGTTTGTGAATTACAGTGCCCCTGAGCTCCTTTCTTCAACTCGCTTTCTTGTGACCTGGCGGCAACACCGCAGGATGGCTTCAGGCCCTAATCTGGTTCCGGCCCGGCATGCTGAGCCTTTGGTTAATTCCTCTTCCTGGTGGGAAATGAGAGTTAAATTTGCCCGTCCAGACACCTCCAGCTAGCCTCTCATTGGTTCTCACTATTCCTGTTCATCTTCCGCAGAAATTGCAAACTGGGCCAAACAGGAGGTTAAAGGGACTGACTCTCCAAGTGGGGAGAGTGTTAGTAAAGCGTCTGGAATGTTGCACCCGAGTACCAGGGTATGAAAACTGAGACATATTTGAACACGTCTCCAGATCACATGGTTGATCATACTCTAGGTTCCACATGCATGTTTTAGCTGAAGGAAGAATACCTTAAACCTGGGTAGTTGAAACCCGTGGAATGGGTACCATGCAATATGACTTCAAAGGGTCTTCATTTGCTCACCGAACCTCTCCAATCCTATCACTGCTGCGTTTATGCCCCTGTACACATGCTTGATTCTCTTTCGGAGACATAGCAATCCATAGGTTTTAAGATACTTACTAGTCAGGTACATTCTTAGGCGTTTAATATGGGGTGTTGAGTCCATTTCGTTGAGCAAGGAGTAGATCTTGTCTATTCCATATTTGGCTTAAGGAACTTTATCTGTGCTCATTTCAATCTCTGGTTTTATGCAGCAACCCAACTCACCTTTCCCCTTAAGCAAGCATAAGTTGGTTTTCTAAATTTGAGAACCTGTTCTGTTTTGGAATTCAGTTCCTGTGTAGCCAAGTTTACATTCCGTGTATTACTGATATCTTATGATGTTTCTTTTTCTGTGTGACTTATTTCAGTTAGAATCATCGTACCTGAATCTACTCATTATGCTGCTACGGGCCTGATGACACAGATTTCGTTGCTGAGTGATACTGCATTGTACGTAAGTACCACAAGTTCTTTATCCATTTTTCACTTTCTGCGATGTTGAACTTGTACTGTAAACGAGGTTCTTGTAAACAGAGCCGTTCCAAACTTTGGGGTGGCTGTGTCTTTTTGATTTTAATTTCCCTAAGCTATAGGACCATAAGTGGAAGTGCCCTAGGCTCTGTTGCTTTGTTTTTTAGATGTTTCAGGAAACACCATACACTTCTCCCCAGTGGTTGTTGGCAATTTACATCTCGCCCATCAGCATAACAAGGCTCCCAGTTCTCAATGGCCTGTTGCCTTTCTGGATTTTACACTTTTTTCAGATGGCCCTTTTGACCGGGGGGAAGTGAGACTTCATTGTAGTGCAGATTTCCTTTGCAAGCTTGCTTGGTTGGCCAAAAAGGGCGTATGCGTTTTTTCCTGAATATATTCAGGAAAAAACGCATACGCCCTTTTTGGCCAAGTGCATCATTGTGGACGTTCTGCCTCTTTTCCTATGCTTTCAATGCAATTCCAGTCTACCTCCTGAAATCGGTTTCCTGCAATTCTGCCCCGCTTTCAAGTCCTCTTGGCAGCCTTACTTCAGTCTATTTTTGGACGATAGCTGTCATTTATAACTCTGCAGGTTTGTGAATTACAGTGCCCCTGAGCTCCTTTCTTCAACTCGCTTTCTTGTGAGGTGGCCGCAACACCGCAGGATGGCTTCAGGCCCTAATCTTGTTCCGGCCCGGCATGCTGAGCCTTTGGTTAATTCCTCTTCCTGGTGGGAAATGAGAGTTAAATTTGCCCGTCCAGACACCTCCAGCTAGCCTCTCATTGGTTCTCGCTATTCCTGTTCATCTTCCGCAGAAATTGCAAACTGGGCCAAACAGGAGGTTAAAGGGACTGACTCTCCAAGTGGGGAGAGTGTTAGTAAAGCATCTGGAATGTTGCACCCGAGTACCAGGGGAGGAAAACTGAGACATATTTGAACAAGTCTCCCGATCACATGGTTGATCATACTCTAGGTTCCACATGCATGTTTTAGCTGAAGGAAGAATACCTTAAACCTGGGTAGTTGAAACCCGTGGAATGGGTACCATGCAATATGACTTCAAAGGGTCTTCATTTGCTCACCGAACCTCTCCAATCCTATCACTGCTGCGTTTATGCCCCTGTACACATGCTTGATTCTCTTTCGGAGACATAGCAATCCATAGGTTTTAAGATACTTACTAGTCAGGTACATTCTTAGGCGTTTAATATGGGGTGTTGAGTCCATTTCGTTGAGCAAGGAGTAGCTCTTGTCTATTCCATATTTGGCTTAAGGAACTTTATCTGTGCTCATTTCAATCTCTGGTTTTATGCAGCAACCCAACTCACCTTTCCCCTTAAGCAAGCATAAGTTGGTTTTCTAAATTTGAGAACCTGTTCTGTTTTGGAATTCAGTTCCTGTGTAGCCAAGTTTACATTCCGTGTATTAGTGATATCTTATGATGTTTCTTTTTCTGTGTGACTTATTTCAGTTAGAATCATCGTACCTGAATCTACTCATTATGCTGCTACGGGCCTGATGACACAGATTTCATTGCTGAGTGATACTGCATTGTATGTAAGTACCACAAGTTCTTTATCCATTTTTCAATTTCTGTGATATTGAACTTGTACGGGAAACGAGGTTCTTGTAAACGAAGGCGTCCCAAACTTTGGGGTGGCTGTGTCTTTTCGATTTTAATTTCCCTAAGCTATAGGACCATAAGTGGAAGTGCCCTAGGCTCTGTTGCTTTGTTTTTTAGATGTTTCAGGAAACACCATACACTTCTCCCGAGTGGTTGTTGGCAATTTACATCCTGACCATCAGCATAACAAGGCTCCCAGTTCTCCATGGCCTGTCCTGCCTTTCTGGATTTTACACTTTTTTCAGATGGCCCTTTTGACCGGGGGGAAGTGAGACTTCATTGTAGTGCAGATTTCCTTTGCAAGCTTGCTTGGTTGGCCAAAAAGGGCGTATGCGTTTTTTCCTGAATATATTCAGGAAAAAACGCATACGCCCTTTTTGGCCAAGTGCATCATTGTGGACGTTCTGCCTCTTTTCCTATGCTTTCAATGCAATTCCAGTCTACCTCCTGAAATCGGTTTCCTGCAATTCTGCCCCGCTTTCAAGTCCTCTTGGCAGCCTTACTTCAGTCTATTTTTGGACGATAGCTGTCATTTATAACTCTGCAGGTTTGTGAATTACAGTGCCCCTGAGCTCCTTTCTTCAACTCGCTTTCTTGTGAGGTGGCCGCAACACCGCAGGATGGCTTCAGGCCCTAATCTTGTTCCGGCCCGGCATGCTGAGCCTTTGGTTAATTCCTCTTCCTGGTGGGAAATGAGAGTTAAATTTGCCCGTCCAGACACCTCCAGCTAGCCTCTCATTGGTTCTCGCTATTCCTGTTCATCTTCCGCAGAAATTGCAAACTGGGCCAAACAGGAGGTTAAAGGGACTGACTCTCCAAGTGGGGAGAGTGTTAGTAAAGCGTCTGGAATGTTGCACCCGAGTACCAGGGGAGGAAAACTGAGACATATTTGAACACGTCTCCAGATCACATGGTTGATCATACTCTAGGTTCCACATGCATGTTTTAGCTGAAGGAAGAATACCTTAAACCTGGGTAGTTGAAACCTGTGGAATGGGTACCATGCAATATGACTTCAAAGGGTCTTCATTTGCTCACCGAACCTCTCCAATCCTATCACTGCTGCGTTTATGCCCCTGTACACATGCTTGATTCTCTTTTGGAGACATAGCAATCCATAGGTTTTAAGATACTTACTAGTCAGGTACATTCTTAGGCGTTTAATATGGGGTTTTGAGTCCATTTCGTTGAGCAAGGAGTAGCTCTTGTCTATTCCATATTTGGCTTAAGGAACTTTATCTGTGCTCATTTCAATCTCTGGTTTTATGCAGCACCCCAACTCACCTTTCCCCTTAAGCAAGCATAAGTTGGTTTTCTAAATTTGAGACCCTGTTCTGTTCTGTAATTCAGTTCCTGTGTAGCCAAGTTTACATTCCGTGTATTACTGATATTTTATGATGTTTCTTTTTCTGTGTGACTTATTTCAGTTAGAATCATCATACCTAAATCCACTCATTGTGCTGCTAAGGGCCTGATGACATAGATTTCATTGCTGAGTGATATTGATTTGTAAGTGAATACCACAACTTCTTTATCCATTTTTCACTTTCTGCGATGTTGAACTTGTACTGTAAACGAGGTTCTTGTAAACAGAGCCGTTCCAATCTTTGGGGTGGCTGTGTCTTTTTGATTTTAATTTCCCTAAGCTATAGGACCATAAGTGGAAGTGCCCTAGGCTCTGTTGCTTTGTTTTTTAGATGTTTCAGGAAACACCATACACTTCTCCCGAGAGGTTGTTGGCAATTTACATCCCGCCCATCAGCATAACAAGGCTCCCAGTTCTCCATGGCCTGTCCTGCCTTTCTGGATTTTACACTTTTTTCAGATGGCCCTTTTGACCTGGGGGAAGTGAGACTTCATTGTAGTGCAGATTTCCTTTGCAAGCTTGCTTGGTTGGCCAAAAAGGGCGTATGCGTTTTTTCCTGAATATATTCAGGAAAAAACGCATACGCCCTTTTTGGCCAAGTGCATCATTGTGGACGTTCTGCCTCTTTTCCTATGCTTTCAATGCAATTCCAGTCTACCTCCTGAAATCGGTTTCCTGCAATTCTGCCCCGCTTTCAAGTCCTCTTGGCAGCCTTACTTCAGTCTATTTTTGGACGATAGCTGTCATTTATAACTCTGCAGGTTTGTGAATTACAGTGCCCCTGAGCTCCTTTCTTCAACTCGCTTTCTTGTGTCCTGGCCGCAACACCGCAGGATGGCTTCAAGCCCTAATCTGGTTCTGGCACGGCACGCTGAGCCTTTGGTTATTTCCTCTTCCTGGTGGGAAATGAGAGTTAAATTTGCCCGTCCACACACCTCCAGCTAGTCTCTCATTGGTTCTCGCTATTCCTGTTCATCTTCCGCAGAAATTGCAAACTTTGCCAAACAGGAGGTTAAAGGCGCTGACTCTCCAAGTGGGGAGAGTGTTAGTAAAGCGTCTGGCATGTTGCACCCGAGTACCAGGGTACGAAAACTGAGACATATTTGAACACGTCTCCCGATCACATGGTTGATCATACTCTAGGTTCCACATGCATGTTTTAGCTGAAGGAAGAATACCTAAAACCTGGGTATTTGAAACCCGTGAAATGGGTACCATGCAATATGACTTCAAAGGGTCTTCATTTGCTCACCGAACATCTCCAATCCTATCACTGCTGCGTTTATGCCCCTGTACACATGCTTGATTCTCTTTCGGAGACATAGCAATCCATAGGTTTTAAGATACTTACTAGTCAGGTACATTCTTAGGCGTTTAATATGCGGTGTTGAGTCCATTTCATTGAGCAAGGAGTAGCTCTTGTCTATTCCATATTTGGCTTAAGGAACTTTATCTGTGCTCATTTCAATCTCTGGTTTTATGCAGCAACCCAACTCACCTTTACCCTTAAGCAAGCATAAGTTGGTTTTCTAAATTTGAGACCCTGTTCTGTTCTGTAATTCAGTTCCTGTGTAGCCAAGTTTACATTCCGTGTATTACTGATATCTTATGATGTTTCTTTTTCTGTGTGACTTATTTCAGTTAGAATCATCATACCTGAATCCACTCATTGTGCTGCTAAGGGCCTGATGAGATTGATTTCATTGCTGAGTGATATTGTTTTGTAAGTAAATACCACAACTTTTTTATCCATTTTTCACTCTCTGCGATGTTGAACTTGTACTGTAAACGAGGTTCTTGTAAACAGAGCCGTTCGAAACTTTGGGGTGGCTGTGTCTTTTTGATTTTAAATTCCCTAAGCTATAGGACCATAAGTGGAAGTGCCCTAGGCTCTGTTGCTTTGTTTTTTAGATGTTTCAGGAAACACCATACACTTCTCCGGAGTGGTTGTTGGCAATTTACATCCCGCCCATCAGCATAACAAGGCTCCCAGTTCTCCATGGCCTGTCCTGCCTTTCTGGATTTTACACTTTTTTCAGATGGCCCTTTTGACCGGGGGGAAGTGAGACTTCATTGTAGTGCAGATTTCCTTTGCAAGCTTGCTTGGTTGGCCAAAAAGGGCGTATGCGTTTTTTCCTGAATATATTCAGGAAAAAACGCATACGCCCTTTTTGGCCAAGTGCATCATTGTGGACGTTCTGCCTCTTTTCCTATGCTTTCAATGCAATTCCAGTCTACCTCCTGAAATCGGTTTCCTGCAATTCTGCCCCGCTTTCAAGTCCTCTTGGCAGCCTTACTTCAGTCTATTTTTGGACGATAGCTGTCATTTATAACTCTGCAGGTTTGTGAATTACAGTGCCCCTGAGCTCCTTTCTTCAACTCGCTTTCTTGTGACCTGGCCGCAACACCGCAGGATGGCTTCAGGCCCTAATCTGGTTCCGGTACGGCACGCTGAGCCTTTGGTTATTTCCTCTTCCTGGTGGGAAATGAGAGTTAAATTTGCCCGTCCAGACACCTCCAGCTAGCCTCTCATTGGTTCTCGCTATTCCTGTTCATCTTCCGCAGAAATTGCAAACTGTGCCAAACAGGAGGTTAAAGGTGCTGACTCTCCAAGTGGGGAGAGTGTTAGTAAAGCGTCTGGAATGTTGCACCCGAGTACCAGGGGAGGAAAACTGAGACATATTTGAACACGTCTCCCGATCACATGGTTGATCATACTCTGGGTTCCACATGCATGTTTTAGCTGAAGGGAGAATACCTAAAACCTCGGTAGTTGAAACCCGTGGAATGGGTACCATGCAATATGAATTCAAAGGGTCTTCATTTGCTCACCTAACCTCTCCAATCCTATCACTGCTGCGTTTATGCCCCTGTACACATGCTTGATTCTCTTTCGGAGACATAGCAATCCATAGGTTTTAAGATACTTACTAGTCAGGTACATTCTTAGGCGTTTAATATGCGGTGTTGAGTCCATTTCATTGAGCAAGGAGTAGCTCTTGTCTATTCCATATTTGGCTTAAGGAACTTTATCTGTGCTCATTTCAATCTCTGGTTTTATGCAGCAACCCAACTCACCTTTACCCTTAAGCAAGCATAAGTTGGTTTTCTAAATTTGAGACCCTGT
This sequence comes from Stenella coeruleoalba, assembly GCF_951394435.1. Taxonomy (NCBI): domain Eukaryota; kingdom Metazoa; phylum Chordata; class Mammalia; order Artiodactyla; family Delphinidae; genus Stenella; species Stenella coeruleoalba. Next base: position 179,276 of record NW_027645883.1, on the reverse strand, counting down.
TCTGTTTTGGAATGCAGTTCCTGTGTAGCCAAGTTTACATTCCGTGTAGTAGTGATATCTTATGATGTTTATTTTTCTGTGTGACTTATTTCAGTTAGAATCATCGTACCTGAATCCACTCACTCTGCTGCTACGGGCCTGATGACATAGATTTCATTGCTGAGTGATACTGCATTGTACGTAAGTACCACAAGTTCTTTATCCATTTTTCACTTTCTGTGATATTGAACTTGTACGGTAAATGAGGTTCTTGTAAACGGAGGCGTCCCAAACTTTGGGGTGGCTGTGTCTTTTTGATTTTAAATTCCCTAAGCTATAGGACCATAAGTGGAAGTGCCCTAGGTTCTGTTGCTTTGTTTTTTAGATGTTTCAGGAAACACCATACACTTCTCCCGAGTGGTTGTTGGCAATTTACATCCCGCCCATCAGCATAACAAGGCTCCCAGTTCTCCATGGCCTGTCCTGCCTTTCTGGATTTTACACTTTTTTCAGATGGCCCTTTTGACCGGGGGGAAGTGAGACTTCATTGTAGTGCAGATTTCCTTTGCAAGCTTGCTTGGTTGGCCAAAAAGGGCGTATGCGTTTTTTCCTGAATATATTCAGGAAAAAACGCATACGCCCTTTTTGGCCAAGTGCATCATTGTGGACGTTCTGCCTCTTTTCCTATGCTTTCAATGCAATTCCAGTCTACCTCCTGAAATCGGTTTCCTGCAATTCTGCCCCGCTTTCAAGTCCTCTTGGCAGCCTTACTTCAGTCTATTTTTGGACGATAGCTGTCATTTATAACTCTGCAGGTTTGTGAATTACAGTGCCCCTGAGCTGCTTTCTTCAACTCGCTTTCTTTTGAGCTGCCTGCAACACCGCAGGATGGCTTCAGGCCCTAATCGGGTTCCGGCACGGCACGCTGAGCCTTTGGTTAATTCCTCTTCCTGGTGGGAAATGAGAGTTAAATTTGCCCGTCCAGACACCTCCAGCTAGTCTCTCATTGGTTCTCGCTATTCCTGTTCATTCCGCAGAAATTGCAAACTGGGCCAAACAGGAGGTTAAAGGGACTGACTCTCCAAGTCGGGAGAGTGTTAGTAAAGCATCTGGAATGTTGCACCCGAGTACCAGGGTACGAAAACTGAGACATATTTGAACACATCTCCCGGTCACATGGTTGATCATACTCTAGGTTCCACATGCATGTTTTAGCTGAAGGAAGAATACCTTAAACCTGGAGAGTTAAGACCCGTGGAATGGGTACCATGCAATATGACTTCAAAGGGTCTTCATTTGCTCACCGAACCTCTCCAATCCTATCACTGCTGCGTTTATGCCCCTGTACACATGCTTGATTCTCTTTCGGAGACATAGCAATCCATAGGTTTTAAGATACTTACTAGTCGGGTACATTCTTAGTCATTTAATATGCGGTGTTGAGTCCATTTCATTGAGCAAGGAGTAGCTCTTGTCTATTCCATATTTGGCTTAAGGAAATTTATCTGTGCTCATTTCAATCTCTGGTTTTATGCAGCACCCCAACTCACCTTTCCCCTTAAGCAAGCATAAGTTGGTTTTCTAAATTTGAGACCCTGTTCTGTTCTGTAATTCAGTTCCTGTGTAGCCAAGTTTCCATTCCGTGTATTACTGATATCTTATGATGTTTCTTTTTCTGTGTGACTTATTTCAGTTAGAATCATCATACCTGAATCCACTCATTGTGCTGCTAAGGGCCTGATGACATTGATTTCATTGCTGAGTGATATTGCTTTGTAAGTAAATACCACAACTTTTTTATCCATTTTTCACTCTCTGGGATGTTGAACTTCTACTGTAAACAAGGTTCTTGTAAACAGAGCCGTTCCAAACTTTGGGGTGGCTGTGTCTTTTTGATTTTAATTTCCCTAAGCTATAGGACCATAAGTGGAAGTGCCCTAGGCTCTGTTGCTTTGTTTTTTAGATGTTTCAGGAAACACCATACACTTCTCCTGAGTGGTTGTTGGCAATTTACATCCCGCCCTTCAGCATAACAAGGCTCCCAGTTCTCCATGGCCTGTCCTGCCTTTCTGGATTTTACACTTTTTTCAGATGGCCCTTTTGACCGGGGGGAAGTGAGACTTCATTGTAGTGCAGATTTCCTTTGCAAGCTTGCTTGGTTGGCCAAAAAGGGCGTATGCGTTTTTTCCTGAATATATTCAGGAAAAAACGCATACGCCCTTTTTGGCCAAGTGCATCATTGTGGACGTTCTGCCTCTTTTCCTATGCTTTCAATGCAATTCCAGTCTACCTCCTGAAATCGGTTTCCTGCAATTCTGCCCCGCTTTCAAGTCCTCTTGGCAGCCTTACTTCAGTCTACTTTTGGACGATAACTGTCATTTATAACTCTGCAGGTTTCTGAATTACAGTGCCCCTGAGCTCTTTTCTTCAACTCGCTTTCTTGTGACCTGGCCGCAACACCGCAGGATGGCTTCAGGCCTTAATCTGGTTCTGGCACGGCACGCTGAGCCTTTGGTTATTTCCTCCTCCTGGTGGGAAATGAGAGTTAAATTTGCCCGTCCAGACACCTCCAGCTAGCCTCTCATTGGTTCTCGTTATTCCTGTTCATCTTCCGCAGAAATTGCAAACAGGGTCAAACAGGAGGTTAAAGGCGCTGACTCTCCAAGTGGGGAGAGTGTTAGTAAAGCGTCTGGAATGTTGCACCCGAGTACCAGGGGAGGAAAACTGAGACATATTTGAACACATCTCCCGATCACATGGTTGATCATACTCTGGGTTCCACATGCATGTTTTAGCTGAAGGAAGAATACCTAAAATCTGGGTAGTTGAAACCCGTGGAATGGGTACCATGCAATATGACTTTAAAGGGTCTTCATTTGCTCACCGAACCTCTCCAATCCTATCACTGCTGCGTTTATGCCCCTGTACACATGCTTGATTCTCTTTCGGAGACATAGCAATCTATAGGTTTTAAGATACTTACTAGTCAGGTACATTCTTAGGCGTTTAATATGCGGTGTTGAGTCCATTTCGTTGAGCAAGGAGTAGCTCTTGTCTATTCCATATTTGGCTTAAGGAACTTTATCTGTGCTCATTTCAATCTCTGGTTTTATGCAGCACCCCAACTCACCTTTCCCCTTAAGCAAGCATAAGTTGGTTTTCTAAATTTGAGACCCTCTTCTGTTCTGTAATTCAGTTCCTGTGTAGCCAAGTTTACATTCTGTGTATTACTGATATCTTATGAGGTTTCTTTTTCTGTGTGACTTATTTCAGTTAGAATCATCTTACCTGAATCCACTCATTGTGGTGCTAAGGGCCTGATGACACAGATTTCATTGCTGAGTGATATTGCTTTGTAAGTAAATACCACAACTTCTTTATCCATTTTTCACTTTCTGCGATGTTGAACTTGTACTGTAAATGAGGTTCTTGTAAACAGAACCGTTCCAAACTTTGGGGTGGCTGTGTCTTTTTGATTTTAATTTCCCTAATCTATAGGACCATAAGTGGAAGTGCCCTAGGTTCTGTTGCTTTGTTTTTTAGATGTTTCAGGAAACACCATACACTTCTCCCGAGTGGTTGTTGGCAATTTACATCCCGCCCTTCAGCATAACAAGGCTCCCAGTTCTCCATGGCCTGTCCTGCCTTTCTGGATTTTACACTTTTTTCAGATGGCCCTTTTGACCGGGGGGAAGTGAGACTTCATTGTAGTGCAGATTTCCTTTGCAAGCTTGCTTGGTTGGCCAAAAAGGGCGTATGCGTTTTTTCCTGAATATATTCAGGAAAAAACGCATACGCCCTTTTTGGCCAAGTGCATCATTGTGGACGTTCTGCCTCTTTTCCTATGCTTTCAATGCAATTCCAGTCTATCTGCTGAAATCGGTTTCCTGCAATTCTGCACCGCTTTCAAGTCCTCTTGGCAGCCTTACTTCAGTCTATTTTTGGACGATAGCTGTCATTTATAACTCTGCAGGTTTGTGAATTACAGTGCCCCTGAGCTCCTTTCTTCAACTCGCATTCTTGTGAGCTGGCCGAAACACCGCAGGATGGCTTCAGGCCCTAATCTGGTTCCGGCACGGCACGCTGAGCCTTTGGTTAATTGCTCTTCCTGGTGGGAAATGAGAGTTAAATTTGCCCGTCCAGACACCTCCAGCTAGTCTCTCATTGGTTCTCGCTATTCCTGTTCATCTTCCGCAGAAATTGCAAACTGGGCCAAACAGGAGGTTAAAGGGACTGACTCTCGAAGTGGGGAGAGTGTTAGTAAAGCGTCTGGAATGTTGCACCCGAGTACCAGGGGAGGAAAACTGAGACATATTTGAATACGTCTCCCGTTCACATGGTTGATCATACTCTGGGTTCCACATGCATGTTTTAGCTGAAGGAAGAATACCTTAAACCTGGAGAGTTGAGACCCGTGTAATGGGTACCATGCAATATGACTTCAAAGGGTCTTCATATGCTCACCGAACCTCTCCAATCCTATCACTGCTGCGTTTATGCCCCTGTACACATGCTTGATTCTCTTTCGGAGACATAGCAAATCATAGGTTTTAAGATACTTATTAGTCAGGTACATTCTTAGGCGTTTAATATGGGGTGTTGAGTCCATTTCGTTGAGCAAGGAGTAGCTCTTGTCTATTCCATATTTGGCTTAAGGAACTTTATCTGTGCTCATTTCAATCTCTGGTTTTATGCAGCACCCCAACTCACCTTTCCCCTTAAGCAAGCATAAGTTGGTTTTCTAAATTTGAGACCCTGTTCTGTTCTGTAATTCAGTTCCTGTGTAGCCAAGTTTACATTCCGTGTATTACTGATATCTTATGATGTTACTTTTTCTGTGTGACTTATTTCAGTTAGAATCATCATACCTGAATCCACTCATTGTGCTGCTAAGTGCCTGATGACACAGATTTCATTGCTGAGTGATATTGCTTTGTAAGTAAATACCACAACTTCTTTATCCATTTTTCACTTTCTGCGATGTTGAACTTGTACTGTAAACGAGGTTCTTGTAAACAGAGCCGATCCAAACTTTGGGGTGGCTGTGTCTTTTTGATTTAAATTTCCCTAAGCTATAGGACCATAAGTGGAAGTGCCCTAGGTTCTGTTGCTTTGTTTTTTAGATGTTTCAGGAAACACCATACACTTCTCCCGAGTGGTTGTTGGCAATTTACTTCCCGCCCATCAGCATAACAAGGCTCCCAGTTCTCCATGGCCTGTCCTGCCTTTCTGGATTTTACACTTTTTTCAGATGGCCCTTTTGACCGGGGGGAAGTGAGACTTCATTGTAGTGCAGATTTCCTTTGCAAGCTTGCTTGGTTGGCCAAAAAGGGCGTATGCGTTTTTTCCTGAATATATTCAGGAAAAAACGCATACGCCCTTTTTGGCCAAGTGCATCATTGTGGACGTTCTGCCTCTTTTCCTATGCTTTCAATGCAATTCCAGTCTACCTCCTGAAATTGGTTTCCTGCAATTCTGCCCCGCTTTCAAGTCCTCTTGGCAGCCTTACTTCAGTCTATTTTTGGACGATAGCTGTCATTTATAACTCTGCAGGTTTGTGAATTACAGTGCCCCTGAGCTCCTTTCTTCAGCTGCCTTTCTTTTGAGCTGGCCGCAACACCGCAGGATGGCTTCAGGCCCTAATCTGGTTCCGGTACGGCATGCTGAGCCTTTGGTTATTTCCTCTTCCTGGTGGGAAATGAGAGTTAAATTTGCCCGTCCAGACACCTCCAGCTAGCCTCTCATTGGTTCTCGCTATTCCTGTTCATCTTCCGCAGAAATTGCAAACTGGGCCAAACAGGAGGTTAAAGACACTGACTCTCCAAGTGGGGAGAGTGTTAGTAAAGCGTCTGGAATGTTCCACCGAAGTACCAGGGGACGAAAACTGAGACATATTTGAACACGTCTCCCGATCACACGGCTGATCATACTCTGGGTTCCACATGCATGTTTTAGCTGAAGAAAGAATACCTTAAACCTGGAGAGTTGAGACCCGTGGAATGGGTACCATGCAATATGACTTCAAAGGGTCTTCATTTGCTCACCGAATCTCTCCAATCCTATCACTGCTGCGTTTATGACCCTTGTACACACGCTTGATTCTCTTTTGGAGACATAGCAATCCATAGGTTTGAAGATACTTACTAGTCAGGTATATTCTTAGGCGTTTAATATGGGGTGTGGAGTCCATTTCGTTGAGCAAGGAGTAGCTCTTGTCTATTCCATATTTGGCTTAAGGAACTTTATCTGTGTGCTCATTTCAATCTCTGGTTTTATGCAGCACCCCAACTCACATTTCCACTTAAGCAAGCATAAGTTGGTTTTCTAAATTTGAGACCCTGTTCTGTTTTGTAATTCAGTTCCTCTGTAGCAAAGTTTAAATTCCATGTATTAGTGATATTTTTTGATGTTTCTTTTTCTGTGTGACTTATTTCAGTTAGAATCACCATACCCGAATCCACTCATTATGCTGCTACGGGCCTGGTGACATAGATTTCATTGCTGAGTGATATTGCTTTGTACATGAGTACCACAACTTCTTTATCCATTTTTCACTTTCTGTGATATTGAACTTGTACAGTAAACGAGGTTCTTGTAAACAGAGGCGTCCCAAACTTTGGGGTGGCTGTGTCTTTTTGATTTTAATTTCCCTAAGCTATAGGACCATAAGTGGAAGTGCCCTAGGTTCTGTTGCTTTGTTTTTTAGATGTTTCAGGAAACACCATACACTTCTCCAGAGTGGTTGTTGGCAATTTACATCCCGCCCATCAGCATAACAAGGCTCCCAGTTCTCCATGGCCTGTCCTGCCTTTCTGGATTTTACACTTTTTTCAGATGGCCCTTTTGACCGGGGGGAAGTGAGACTTCATTGTAGTGCAGATTTCCTTTGCAAGCTTGCTTGGTTGGCCAAAAAGGGCGTATGCGTTTTTTCCTGAATATATTCAGGAAAAAACGCATACGCCCTTTTTGGCCAAGTGCATCATTGTGGACGTTCTGCCTCTTTTCCTATGCTTTCAATGCAATTCCAGTCTACCTCCTGAAATTGGTTTCCTGCAATTCTGCCCCGCTTTCAAGTCCTCTTGGCAGCCTTACTTCAGTCTATTTTTGGACGATAGCTGTCATTTATAACTCTGCAGGTTTGTGAATTACAGTGCCCCTGAGCTCCTTTCTTCAACTCACTTTCTTTTGAGCTGGCCGCAACACCGCAGGATGGCTTCAGGCCCTAATCTGGTTCCGGTACGGCACGCTGAGCCTTTGGTTATTTCCTCTTCCTGGTGGGAAATGAGAGTTAAATTTGCCCGTCCAGACTACTCCAGCTAGCCTCTCATTGGTTCTCGCTATTCCTGTTCATCTTCCGCAGAAATTGCAAACTGGGCCAAACAGGAGGTTAAAGACACTGACTCTCCAAGTGGGGAGAGTGTTAGTAAAGCGTCTGGAATGTTCCACCGAAGTACCAGGGGACGAAAACTGAGACATATTTGAACACGTCTCCCGATCACACGGTTGATCATACTCTGGGTTCCACATGCATGTTTTAGCTGAAGAAAGAATACCTTAAACCTGGAGAGTTGAGACCCGTGGAATGGGTACCATGCAATATGACTTCAAAGGGTCTTCATTTGCTCACCGAATCTCTCCAATCCTATCACTGCTGCGTTTATGACCCTTGTACACACGCTTGATTCTCTTTTGGAGACATAGCAATCCATAGGTTTTAAGATACTTACTAGTCAGGTATATTCTTAGGCGTTTAATATGGGGTGTGGAGTCCATTTCGTTGAGCAAGGAGTAGCTCTTGTCTATTCCATATTTGGCTTAAGGAACTTTATCTGTGCTCATTTCAATCTCTGGTTTTATGCAGCACCCCAACTCACATTTCCACTTAAGCAAGCATAAGTTGGTTTTCTAAATTTGAGACCCTGTTCTGTTTTGTAATTCAGTTCCTCTGTAGCAAAGTTTAAATTCCATGTATTAGTGATATTTTTTGATGTTTCTTTTTCTGTGTGACTTATTTCAGTTAGAATCACCATACCCGAATCCACTCATTATGCTGCTGCGGGCCTGGTGACATAGATTTCATTGCTGAGTGATATTGCTTTGTACATGAGTACCACAACTTCTTTATCCATTTTTCATTTTCTGTGATATTGAACTTGTACGGTAAACGAGGTTCTTGTAAACAGAGGCGTCCCAAACTTTGGGGTGGCTGTGTCTTTTTGATTTTAATTTCCCTAAGCTATAGAACCATAAGTGGAAGTGCCCTAGGTTCTGTTGCTTTGTTTTTTAGATGTTTCAGGAAACACCATACACTTCTCCGGAGTGGCTGTTGGCAATTTACATCCCGCCAATCAGCATAACAAGGCTCCCAGTTCTCCATGTCCTGTCCTGCCTTTCTGGATTTTACACTTTTTTCAGATGGTCCTTTTGACCAGGGGGAAGTGAGACTTCATTGTAGTGCAGATTTCCTTTGCAAGCTTGCTTGGTTGGCCAAAAAGAGCGTATGCGTTTTTTCCTGAATATATTCAGGAAAAAACGCATACGCTCTTTTTGGCCAAGTGCATCATTGTGGACGTTCTGCCTCTTTTCCTATGCTTTCAATGCCATTCCAGTCTACCTCCTGAAATCGGTTTCCTGCAATTCTGCCCCGCTTTCAAGTCCTCTTGGCAGCCTTACTTCAGTCTATTTTTGGACGATAGCTGTCATTTATAACTCTGCAGGTTTGTGAATTACAGTGCCCCTGAGCTCCTTTCTTCAACTCGCTTTCTTTTGAGCTGGCCGCAACACCGCAGGATGGCTTCAGGCCCTAATCTGGTTCCGGTACGGCACGCTGAGCCTTTGGTTATTTCCTCTTCCTGGTGGGAAATGAGAGTTAAATTTGCCCGTCCAGACACCTCCAGCTAGCCTCTCATTGGTTCTCGCTATTCCTGTTCATCTTCCGCAGAAATTGCAAACTGGGCCAAACAGGAGGTTAAAGGCGCTGACTCTCCATGTGGGGAAAGTGTTAGTAAAGCGTCTGGAATGTTGCACCCGAGTACCAGGGTACGAAAACTGAGACATATTTGAACACGTCTCCCGATCACATGGTTGATCATACTCTGGGTTCCACATGCATGTTTTAGCTGAAGGAAGAATACCTAAAATCTGGGTAGTTGAAACCCGTGGAATGGGTACCATGCAATATGACTTCAAAGGGTCTTCATTTGCTCACCGAACCTCTCCAATCCTATCACTGCTGCGTTTATGCCCCTGTACACATGCTTGATTCTCTTTCAGAGACATAGCAATCCATAGGTTTTAAGATACTTACTAGTCAGGTACATTCTTAGGCGTTTAATATGCGGTGTTGAGTCCATTTCGTTGAGCAAGGAGTAGCTCTTGTCTATTCCATATTTGGCTTAAGGAACTTTATCTGTGCTCATTTCAATCTCTGGTTTTATGCAGCACCCCAACTCACCTTTCCCCTTAAGCAAGCATAAGTTGGTTTTCTAAATTTGAGACCCTGTTCTGTTCTGTAATTCAGTTCCTTTGTAGCCAAGTTTACATTCCGTGTATTACTGATATCTTATGATGTTTCTTTTTCTGTGTGACTTATTTCAGTTAGAATCATCATACCTGAATCCACTCATTGTGCTGCTAAGGGCCTGATGACACAGATTTCATTGCTGAGTGATATTGCTTTGTAAGTAAATACCACAACTTCTTTATCCATTTTTCACTTTCTGCGATGTTGAACTTGTACTGTAAACGAGGTTCTTGTAAACAGAGCCGTTCGAAACTTTGGGGTGGCTGTGTCTTTTTGATTTTAAATTCCCTAAGCTATAGGACCATAAGTGGAAGTGCTCTAGGCTCTGTTGCTTTGTTTTTTAGATGTTTCAGGAAACACCATACACTTCTCCCCCGTGTTTTTTGGCAATTTACATCCCGCCCATCAGCATAACAAGGCTCCCAGTTCTCCATGGCCTGTCCTGCCTTTCTGGATTTTACACTTTTTTCAGATGGCCCTTTTGACCGGGGGGAAGTGAGACTTCATTGTAGTGCAGATTTCCTTTGCAAGCTTGCTTGGTTGGCCAAAAAGGGCGTATGCATTTTTTCCTGAATATATTCAGGAAAAAACGCATACGCCCTTTTTGGCCAAGTGCATCATTGTGGACGTTCTGCCTCTTTTCCTATGCTTTCAATGCAATTCCAGTCTACCTCCTGAAATCGGTTTCCTGCAATTCTGCCCCGCTTTCAAGTCCTCTTGGCAGCCTTACTTCAGTCTATTTTTGGACGATAGCTGTCATTTATAACTCTGCAGGTTTGTGAATTACAGTGCCCCTGAGCTCCTTTCTTCAACTCGCTTTCTTTTGAGCTGGCCGCAACACTGCAGGATGGCTTCAGGCCCTAATCTGGTTCCGGCACGGCATGCTGAGCCTTTGGTTATTTCCTCTTCCTGGTGGGAAATGAGAGTTAAATTTGCCCGTCCAGACACCTCCAGCTAGCCTCTCATTGGTTCTCGCTATTCCTGTTCATCTTCCGCAGAAATTGCAAACTGGGCCAAACAGGAGGTTAAAGGCACTGACTTTCCAAGGGGGAGAGTGTTAGTAAAGCGTCTGGAATGTTGCACCCGAGTACCGGGGTACGAAAACTGAGACATATTTGAACACGTCTCCCGATCACATGGTTGATCATACTCTAGGTTCCACATGCATGTTTTAGCTGAAGGAAGAATACCTAAAATCTGCGTAGTTGAAACCCGTGGAATGGGTACCATGCAATATGACTTCAAAGGGTCTTCATTTGCTCACTGAAACTCTCCAATCCTATCACTGCTGCGTTTATGCCCCTGTACACATGCTTGATTCTCTTTCGGAGGCATAGCAATCTATAGGTTTTAAGATACTTACCAGTCAGGTACATTCTTAGGCGTTTAATATGCGGTGTTGAGTCCATTTCGTTGAGCAAGGAATAGCTCTTGTCTATTCCATATTTGGCTTAAGGAACTTTGTGCTCATTTCAATATCTGGTTTTATGCAGCACCCCAACTCACCTTTCCCCTTAAGCAAGCATAAGTTTGTTTTCTAAATTTGAGACCCTGTTCTGTTCTGTAATTCAGTTCCTGTGTAGCCAAGTTTACATTCCGTGTATTACTGATATCTTATGATGTTTCTTTTTCTGTGTGACTTATTTCAGTTAGAATCATCATACCTGAATCCACTCATTGTGCTGCTAAGGGCCTGATGACACAGATTTCATTGCTGAGTGATATTGCTTTGTAAGTAAATACCACAACTTCTTTATCCATTTTTCACTTTCTGCGATGTTGAACTTGTACTGTAAACGAGGTTCTTGTAAACAGAGGCGTCCCAAACTTTGGGGTGGCTGTGTCTTTTTGATTTTAATTTCCCTAAGCTATAGGACCATAAGTGGCAGTGCCCTAGCCTCTGTTGCTTTGTTTTTTAGATGTTTCAGGAAACACCATACACTTCTCCGGAGTGGCTGTTGGCAATTTACATCCCGCCAATCAGCATAACAAGGCTCCCAGTTCTCCATGTCCTGTCCTGCCTTTCTGGATTTTACACTGTTTTCAGATGGTCCTTTTGACCAGGGGGAAGTGAGACTTCATTGTAGTGCAGATTTCCTTTGCAAGCTTGCTTGGTTGGCCAAAAAGAGCGTATGCGTTTTTTCCTGAATATATTCAGGAAAAAACGCATACGCTCTTTTTGGCCAAGTGCATCATTGTGGACGTTCTGCCTCTTTTCCTATGCTTTCAATGCAATTCCAGTCTACCTCCTGAAATCGGTTTCCTGCAATTCTGCCCCGCTTTCAAGTCCTCTTGGCAGCCTTACTTCAGTCTATTTTTGGACGATAGCTGTCATTTATAACTCTGCAGGTTTGTGAATTACAGTGCCCCTGAGCTCCTTTCTTCAACTCGCTTTCTTTTGAGCTGGCCGCAACACCGCAGGATGGCTTCAGGCCCTAATCTGGTTCCGGTACGGCACGCTGAGCCTTTGGTTATTTCCTCTTCCTGGTGGGAAATGAGAGTTAAATTTGCCCGTCCAGACACCTCCAGCTAGCCTCTCATTGGTTCTCGCTATTCCTGTTCATCTTCCGCAGAAATTGCAAACTGGGCCAAACAGGAGGTTAAAGGCGCTGACTCTCCATGTGGGGAAAGTGTTAGTAAAGCGTCTGGAATGTTGCACCCGAGTACCAGGGTACGAAAACTGAGACATATTTGAACACGTCTCCCGATCACATGGTTGATCATACTCTGGGTTCCACATGCATGTTTTAGCTGAAGGAAGAATACCTAAAATCTGGGTAGTTGAAACCCGTGGAATGGGTACCATGCAATATGACTTCAAAGGGTCTTCATTTGCTCACCGAACCTCTCCAATCCTATCACTGATGCGTTTATGCCCCTGTACACATGCTTGATTCTCTTTCAGAGACATAGCAATCCATAGGTTTTAAGATACTTACTAGTCAGGTACATTCTTAGGCGTTTAATATGCGGTGTTGAGTCCATTTCGTTGAGCAAGGAGTAGCTCTTGTCTATTCCATATTTGGCTTAAGGAACTTTATCTGTGCTCATTTCAATCTCTGGTTTTATGCAGCACCCCAACTCACCTTTCCCCTTAAGCAAGCATAAGTTGGTTTTCTAAATTTGAGACCCTGTTCTGTTCTGTAATTCAGTTCCTTTGTAGCCAAGTTTACATTCCGTGTATTACTGATATCTTATGATGTTTCTATTTCTGTGTGACTTATTTCAGTTAGAATCATCATACCTGAATCCACTCATTGTGCTGCTAAGGGCCTGATGACACAGATTTCATTGCTGAGTGATATTGCTTTGTAAGTAAATACCACAACTTCTTTATCCATTTTTCACTTTCTGCGATGTTGAACTTGTACTGTAAACGAGGTTCTTGTAAACAGAGCCGTTCGAAACTTTGGGGTGGCTGTGTCTTTTTGATTTTAAATTCCCTAAGCTATAGGACCATAAGTGGAAGTGCTCTAGGCTCTGTTGCTTTGTTTTTTAGATGTTTCAGGAAACACCATACACTTCTCCCCAGTGTTTTTTGGCAATTTACATCCCGCCCATCAGCATAACAAGGCTCCCAGTTCTCCATGGCCTGTCCTGCCTTTCTGGATTTTACACTTTTTTCAGATGGCCCTTTTGACCGGGGGGAAGTGAGACTTCATTGTAGTGCAGATTTCCTTTGCAAGCTTGCTTGGTTGGCCAAAAAGGGCGTATGCGTTTTTTCCTGAATATATTCAGGAAAAAACGCATACGCCCTTTTTGGCCAAGTGCATCATTGTGGACGTTCTGCCTCTTTTCCTATGCTTTCAATGCAATTCCAGTCTACCTCCTGAAATCGGTTTCCTGCAATTCTGCCCCGCTTTCAAGTCCTCTTGGCAGCCTTACTTCAGTCTATTTTTGGACGATAGCTGTCATTTATAACTCTGCAGGTTTGTGAATTACAGTGCCCCTGAGCTCCTTTCTTCAACTCGCTTTCTTTTGAGCTGGCCGCAACACTGCAGGATGGCTTCAGGCCCTAATCTGGTTCCGGCACGGCATGCTGAGCCTTTGGTTATTTCCTCTTCCTGGTGGGAAATGAGAGTTAAATTTGCCCGTCCAGACACCTCCAGCTAGCCTCTCATTGGTTCTCGCTATTCCTGTTCATCTTCCGCAGAAATTGCAAACTGGGCCAAACAGGAGGTTAAAGGCACTGACTTTCCAAGGGGGAGAGTGTTAGTAAAGCGTCTGGAATGTTGCACCCGAGTACCGGGGTACGAAAACTGAGACATATTTGAACACGTCTCCCGATCACATGGTTGATCATACTCTAGGTTCCACATGCATGTTTTAGCTGAAGGAAGAATACCTAAAATCTGCGTAGTTGAAACCCGTGGAATGGGTACCATGCAATATGACTTCAAAGGGTCTTCATTTGCTCACTGAAACTCTCCAATCCTATCACTGCTGCGTTTATGCCCCTGTACACATGCTTGATTCTCTTTCGGAGGCATAGCAATCTATAGGTTTTAAGATACTTACCAGTCAGGTACATTCTTAGGCGTTTAATATGCGGTGTTGAGTCCATTTCGTTGAGCAAGGAATAGCTCTTGTCTATTCCATATTTGGCTTAAGGAACTTTGTGCTCATTTCAATATCTGGTTTTATGCAGCACCCCAACTCACCTTTCCCCTTAAGCAAGCATAAGTTTGTTTTCTAAATTTGAGACCCTGTTCTGTTCTGTAATTCAGTTCCTGTGTAGCCAAGTTTACATTCCGTGTATTACTGATATCTTATGATGTTTCTTTTTCTGTGTGACTTATTTCAGTTAGAATCATCATACCTGAATCCACTCATTGTGCTGCTAAGGGCCTGATGACACAGATTTCATTGCTGAGTGATATTGCTTTGTAAGTAAATACCACAACTTCTTTATCCATTTTTCACTTTCTGCGATGTTGAACTTGTACTGTAAACGAGGTTCTTGTAAACAGAGGCGTCCCAAACTTTGGGGTGGCTGTGTCTTTTTGATTTTAATTTCCCTAAGCTATAGGACCATAAGTGGCAGTGCCCTAGCCTCTGTTGCTTTGTTTTTTAGATGTTTCAGGAAACACCATACACTTCTCCCGAGTGGTTGTTGGCAATTTACATCCCGCCAATCAGCATAACAAGGCTCCCAGTTCTCCATGGCCTGTCCTGCCTTTCTGGATTTTACACTGTTTTCAGATGGTCCTTTTGACCAGGGGGAAGTGAGACTTCATTGTAGTGCAGATTTCCTTTGCAAGCTTGCTTGGTTGGCCAAAAAGAGCGTATGCGTTTTTTCCTGAATATATTCAGGAAAAAACGCATACGCTCTTTTTGGCCAAGTGCATCATTGTGGACGTTCTGCCTCTTTTCCTATGCTTTCAATGCAATTCCAGTCTACCTCCTGAAATCGGTTTCCTGCAATTCTGCCCCGCTTTCAAGTCCTCTTGGCAGCCTTACTTCAGTCTATTTTTGGACGATAGCTGTCATTTATAACTCTGCAGGTTTGTGAATTACAGTGCCCCTGAGCTCCTTTCTTCAACTCGCTTTCTTTTGAGCTGGCCGCAACACTGCAGGATGGCTTCAGGCCCTAATCTGGTTCCGGCACGGCATGCTGAGCCTTTGGTTATTTCCTCTTCCTGGTGGGAAATGAGAGTTAAATTTGCCCGTCCAGACACCTCCAGCTAGCCTCTCATTGGTTCTCGCTATTCCTGTTCATCTTCCGCAGAAATTGCAAACTGGGCCAAACAGGAGGTTAAAGGCACTGACTTTCCAAGGGGGAGAGTGTTAGTAAAGCGTCTGGAATGTTGCACCCGAGTACCGGGGTACGAAAACTGAGACATATTTGAACACGTCTCCCGATCACATGGTTGATCATACTCTAGGTTCCACATGCATGTTTTAGCTGAAGGAAGAATACCTAAAATCTGCGTAGTTGAAACCCGTGGAATGGGTACCATGCAATATGACTTCAAAGGGTCTTCATTTGCTCACTGAAACTCTCCAATCCTATCACTGCTGCGTTTATGCCCCTGTACACATGCTTGATTCTCTTTCGGAGGCATAGCAATCTATAGGTTTTAAGATACTTACCAGTCAGGTACATTCTTAGGCGTTTAATATGCGGTGTTGAGTCCATTTCGTTGAGCAAGGAATAGCTCTTGTCTATTCCATATTTGGCTTAAGGAACTTTGTGCTCATTTCAATATCTGGTTTTATGCAGCACCCCAACTCACCTTTCCCCTTAAGCAAGCATAAGTTTGTTTTCTAAATTTGAGACCCTGTTCTGTTCTGTAATTCAGTTCCTGTGTAGCCAAGTTTACATTCCGTGTATTACTGATATCTTATGATGTTTCTTTTTCTGTGTGACTTATTTCAGTTAGAATCATCATACCTGAATCCACTCATTGTGCTGCTAAGGGCCTGATGACACAGATTTCATTGCTGAGTGATATTGCTTTGTAAGTAAATACCACAACTTCTTTATCCATTTTTCACTTTCTGCGATGTTGAACTTGTACTGTAAACGAGGTTCTTGTAAACAGAGGCGTCCCAAACTTTGGGGTGGCTGTGTCTTTTTGATTTTAATTTCCCTAAGCTATAGGACCATAAGTGGCAGTGCCCTAGCCTCTGTTGCTTTGTTTTTTAGATGTTTCAGGAAACACCATACACTTCTCCCGAGTGGTTGTTGGCAATTTACATCCCGCCAATCAGCATAACAAGGCTCCCAGTTCTCCATGTCCTGTCCTGCCTTTCTGGATTTTACACTGTTTTCAGATGGTCCTTTTGACCAGGGGGAAGTGAGACTTCATTGTAGTGCAGATTTCCTTTGCAAGCTTGCTTGGTTGGCCAAAAAGAGCGTATGCGTTTTTTCCTGAATATATTCAGGAAAAAACGCATACGCTCTTTTTGGCCAAGTGCATCATTGTGGACGTTCTGCCTCTTTTCCTATGCTTTCAATGCAATTCCAGTCTACCTCCTGAAATCGGTTTCCTGCAATTCTGCCCCGCTTTCAAGTCCTCTTGGCAGCCTTACTTCAGTCTATTTTTGGACGATAGCTGTCATTTATAACTCTGCAGGTTTGTGAATTACAGTGCCCCTGAGCTCCTTTCTTCAACTCGCTTTCTTTTGAGCTGGCCGCAACACCGCAGGATGGCTTCAGGCCCTAATCTGGTTCCGGTACGGCACGCTGAGCCTTTGGTTATTTCCTCTTCCTGGTGGGAAATGAGAGTTAAATTTGCCCGTCCAGACACCTCCAGCTAGCCTCTCATTGGTTCTCGCTATTCCTGTTCATCTTCCGCAGAAATTGCAAACTGGGCCAAACAGGAGGTTAAAGGCGCTGACTCTCCATGTGGGGAAAGTGTTAGTAAAGCGTCTGGAATGTTGCACCCGAGTACCAGGGTACGAAAACTGAGACATATTTGAACACGTCTCCCGATCACATGGTTGATCATACTCTGGGTTCCACATGCATGTTTTAGCTGAAGGAAGAATACCTAAAATCTGGGTAGTTGAAACCCGTGGAATGGGTACCATGCAATATGACTTCAAAGGGTCTTCATTTGCTCACCGAACCTCTCCAATCCTATCACTGATGCGTTTATGCCCCTGTACACATGCTTGATTCTCTTTCAGAGACATAGCAATCCATAGGTTTTAAGATACTTACTAGTCAGGTACATTCTTAGGCGTTTAATATGCGGTGTTGAGTCCATTTCGTTGAGCAAGGAGTAGCTCTTGTCTATTCCATATTTGGCTTAAGGAACTTTATCTGTGCTCATTTCAATCTCTGGTTTTATGCAGCACCCCAACTCACCTTTCCCCTTAAGCAAGCATAAGTTTGTTTTCTAAATTTGAGACCCTGTTCTGTTCTGTAATTCAGTTCCTTTGTAGCCAAGTTTACATTCCGTGTATTACTGATATCTTATGATGTTTCTATTTCTGTGTGACTTATTTCAGTTAGAATCATCATACCTGAATCCACTCATTGTGCTGCTAAGGGCCTGATGACACAGATTTCATTGCTGAGTGATATTGCTTTGTAAGTAAATACCACAACTTCTTTATCCATTTTTCACTTTCTGCGATGTTGAACTTGTACTGTAAACGAGGTTCTTGTAAACAGAGCCGTTCGAAACTTTGGGGTGGCTGTGTCTTTTTGATTTTAAATTCCCTAAGCTATAGGACCATAAGTGGAAGTGCTCTAGGCTCTGTTGCTTTGTTTTTTAGATGTTTCAGGAAACACCATACACTTCTCCCCAGTGTTTTTTGGCAATTTACATCCCGCCCATCAGCATAACAAGGCTCCCAGTTCTCCATGGCCTGTCCTGCCTTTCTGGATTTTACACTTTTTTCAGATGGCCCTTTTGACCGGGGGGAAGTGAGACTTCATTGTAGTGCAGATTTCCTTTGCAAGCTTGCTTGGTTGGCCAAAAAGGGCGTATGCATTTTTTCCTGAATATATTCAGGAAAAAACGCATACGCCCTTTTTGGCCAAGTGCATCATTGTGGACGTTCTGCCTCTTTTCCTATGCTTTCAATGCAATTCCAGTCTACCTCCTGAAATCGGTTTCCTGCAATTCTGCCCCGCTTTCAAGTCCTCTTGGCAGCCTTACTTCAGTCTATTTTTGGACGATAGCTGTCATTTATAACTCTGCAGGTTTGTGAATTACAGTGCCCCTGAGCTCCTTTCTTCAACTCGCTTTCTTTTGAGCTGGCCGCAACACTGCAGGATGGCTTCAGGCCCTAATCTGGTTCCGGCACGGCATGCTGAGCCTTTGGTTATTTCCTCTTCCTGGTGGGAAATGAGAGTTAAATTTGCCCGTCCAGACACCTCCAGCTAGCCTCTCATTGGTTCTCGCTATTCCTGTTCATCTTCCGCAGAAATTGCAAACTGGGCCAAACAGGAGGTTAAAGGCACTGACTTTCCAAGGGGGAGAGTGTTAGTAAAGCGTCTGGAATGTTGCACCCGAGTACCGGGGTACGAAAACTGAGACATATTTGAACACGTCTCCCGATCACATGGTTGATCATACTCTAGGTTCCACATGCATGTTTTAGCTGAAGGAAGAATACCTAAAATCTGCGTAGTTGAAACCCGTGGAATGGGTACCATGCAATATGACTTCAAAGGGTCTTCATTTGCTCACTGAAACTCTCCAATCCTATCACTGCTGCGTTTATGCCCCTGTACACATGCTTGATTCTCTTTCGGAGGCATAGCAATCTATAGGTTTTAAGATACTTACCAGTCAGGTACATTCTTAGGCGTTTAATATGCGGTGTTGAGTCCATTTCGTTGAGCAAGGAATAGCTCTTGTCTATTCCATATTTGGCTTAAGGAACTTTGTGCTCATTTCAATATCTGGTTTTATGCAGCACCCCAACTCACCTTTCCCCTTAAGCAAGCATAAGTTTGTTTTCTAAATTTGAGACCCTGTTCTGTTCTGTAATTCAGTTCCTGTGTAGCCAAGTTTACATTCCGTGTATTACTGATATCTTATGATGTTTCTTTTTCTGTGTGACTTATTTCAGTTAGAATCATCATACCTGAATCCACTCATTGTGCTGCTAAGGGCCTGATGACACAGATTTCATTGCTGAGTGATATTGCTTTGTAAGTAAATACCACAACTTCTTTATCCATTTTTCACTTTCTGCGATGTTGAACTTGTACTGTAAACGAGGTTCTTGTAAACAGAGGCGTCCCAAACTTTGGGGTGGCTGTGTCTTTTTGATTTTAATTTCCCTAAGCTATAGGACCATAAGTGGCAGTGCCCTAGCCTCTGTTGCTTTGTTTTTTAGATGTTTCAGGAAACACCATACACTTCTCCCGAGTGGTTGTTGGCAATTTACATCCCGCCAATCAGCATAACAAGGCTCCCAGTTCTCCATGTCCTGTCCTGCCTTTCTGGATTTTACACTGTTTTCAGATGGTCCTTTTGACCAGGGGGAAGTGAGACTTCATTGTAGTGCAGATTTCCTTTGCAAGCTTGCTTGGTTGGCCAAAAAGAGCGTATGCGTTTTTTCCTGAATATATTCAGGAAAAAACGCATACGCTCTTTTTGGCCAAGTGCATCATTGTGGACGTTCTGCCTCTTTTCCTATGCTTTCAATGCAATTCCAGTCTACCTCCTGAAATCGGTTTCCTGCAATTCTGCCCCGCTTTCAAGTCCTCTTGGCAGCCTTACTTCAGTCTATTTTTGGACGATAGCTGTCATTTATAACTCTGCAGGTTTGTGAATTACAGTGCCCCTGAGCTCCTTTCTTCAACTCGCTTTCTTTTGAGCTGGCCGCAACACCGCAGGATGGCTTCAGGCCCTAATCTGGTTCCGGTACGGCACGCTGAGCCTTTGGTTATTTCCTCTTCCTGGTGGGAAATGAGAGTTAAATTTGCCCGTCCAGACACCTCCAGCTAGCCTCTCATTGGTTCTCGCTATTCCTGTTCATCTTCCGCAGAAATTGCAAACTGGGCCAAACAGGAGGTTAAAGGCGCTGACTCTCCATGTGGGGAAAGTGTTAGTAAAGCGTCTGGAATGTTGCACCCGAGTACCAGGGTACGAAAACTGAGACATATTTGAACACGTCTCCCGATCACATGGTTGATCATACTCTGGGTTCCACATGCATGTTTTAGCTGAAGGAAGAATACCTAAAATCTGGGTAGTTGAAACCCGTGGAATGGGTACCATGCAATATGACTTCAAAGGGTCTTCATTTGCTCACCGAACCTCTCCAATCCTATCACTGATGCGTTTATGCCCCTGTACACATGCTTGATTCTCTTTCAGAGACATAGCAATCCATAGGTTTTAAGATACTTACTAGTCAGGTACATTCTTAGGCGTTTAATATGCGGTGTTGAGTCCATTTCGTTGAGCAAGGAGTAGCTCTTGTCTATTCCATATTTGGCTTAAGGAACTTTATCTGTGCTCATTTCAATCTCTGGTTTTATGCAGCACCCCAACTCACCTTTCCCCTTAAGCAAGCATAAGTTGGTTTTCTAAATTTGAGACCCTGTTCTGTTCTGTAATTCAGTTCCTTTGTAGCCAAGTTTACATTCCGTGTATTACTGATATCTTATGATGTTTCTATTTCTGTGTGACTTATTTCAGTTAGAATCATCATACCTGAATCCACTCATTGTGCTGCTAAGGGCCTGATGACACAGATTTCATTGCTGAGTGATATTGCTTTGTAAGTAAATACCACAACTTCTTTATCCATTTTTCACTTTCTGCGATGTTGAACTTGTACTGTAAACGAGGTTCTTGTAAACAGAGCCGTTCGAAACTTTGGGGTGGCTGTGTCTTTTTGATTTTAAATTCCCTAAGCTATAGGACCATAAGTGGAAGTGCTCTAGGCTCTGTTGCTTTGTTTTTTAGATGTTTCAGGAAACACCATACACTTCTCCCCCGTGTTTTTTGGCAATTTACATCCCGCCCATCAGCATAACAAGGCTCCCAGTTCTCCATGGCCTGTCCTGCCTTTCTGGATTTTACACTTTTTTCAGATGGCCCTTTTGACCGGGGGGAAGTGAGACTTCATTGTAGTGCAGATTTCCTTTGCAAGCTTGCTTGGTTGGCCAAAAAGGGCGTATGCATTTTTTCCTGAATATATTCAGGAAAAAACGCATACGCCCTTTTTGGCCAAGTGCATCATTGTGGACGTTCTGCCTCTTTTCCTATGCTTTCAATGCAATTCCAGTCTACCTCCTGAAATCGGTTTCCTGCAATTCTGCCCCGCTTTCAAGTCCTCTTGGCAGCCTTACTTCAGTCTATTTTTGGACGATAGCTGTCATTTATAACTCTGCAGGTTTGTGAATTACAGTGCCCCTGAGCTCCTTTCTTCAACTCGCTTTCTTTTGAGCTGGCCGCAACACTGCAGGATGGCTTCAGGCCCTAATCTGGTTCCGGCACGGCATGCTGAGCCTTTGGTTATTTCCTCTTCCTGGTGGGAAATGAGAGTTAAATTTGCCCGTCCAGACACCTCCAGCTAGCCTCTCATTGGTTCTCGCTATTCCTGTTCATCTTCCGCAGAAATTGCAAACTGGGCCAAACAGGAGGTTAAAGGCACTGACTTTCCAAGGGGGAGAGTGTTAGTAAAGCGTCTGGAATGTTGCACCCGAGTACCGGGGTACGAAAACTGAGACATATTTGAACACGTCTCCCGATCACATGGTTGATCATACTCTAGGTTCCACATGCATGTTTTAGCTGAAGGAAGAATACCTAAAATCTGCGTAGTTGAAACCCGTGGAATGGGTACCATGCAATATGACTTCAAAGGGTCTTCATTTGCTCACTGAAACTCTCCAATCCTATCACTGCTGCGTTTATGCCCCTGTACACATGCTTGATTCTCTTTCGGAGGCATAGCAATCTATAGGTTTTAAGATACTTACCAGTCAGGTACATTCTTAGGCGTTTAATATGCGGTGTTGAGTCCATTTCGTTGAGCAAGGAATAGCTCTTGTCTATTCCATATTTGGCTTAAGGAACTTTGTGCTCATTTCAATATCTGGTTTTATGCAGCACCCCAACTCACCTTTCCCCTTAAGCAAGCATAAGTTTGTTTTCTAAATTTGAGACCCTGTTCTGTTCTGTAATTCAGTTCCTGTGTAGCCAAGTTTACATTCCGTGTATTACTGATATCTTATGATGTTTCTTTTTCTGTGTGACTTATTTCAGTTAGAATCATCATACCTGAATCCACTCATTGTGCTGCTAAGGGCCTGATGACACAGATTTCATTGCTGAGTGATATTGCTTTGTAAGTAAATACCACAACTTCTTTATCCATTTTTCACTTTCTGCGATGTTGAACTTGTACTGTAAACGAGGTTCTTGTAAACAGAGGCGTCCCAAACTTTGGGGTGGCTGTGTCTTTTTGATTTTAATTTCCCTAAGCTATAGGACCATAAGTGGCAGTGCCCTAGCCTCTGTTGTTTTGTTTTTTAGATGTTTCAGGAAACACCATACACTTCTCCGGAGTGGCTGTTGGCAATTTACATCCCGCCAATCAGCATAACAAGGCTCCCAGTTCTCCATGTCCTGTCCTGCCTTTCTGGATTTTACACTGTTTTCAGATGGTCCTTTTGACCAGGGGGAAGTGAGACTTCATTGTAGTGCAGATTTCCTTTGCAAGCTTGCTTGGTTGGCCAAAAAGAGCGTATGCGTTTTTTCCTGAATATATTCAGGAAAAAACGCATACGCTCTTTTTGGCCAAGTGCATCATTGTGGACGTTCTGCCTCTTTTCCTATGCTTTCAATGCAATTCCAGTCTACCTCCTGAAATCGGTTTCCTGCAATTCTGCCCCGCTTTCAAGTCCTCTTGGCAGCCTTACTTCAGTCTATTTTTGGACGATAGCTGTCATTTATAACTCTGCAGGTTTGTGAATTACAGTGCCCCTGAGCTCCTTTCTTCAACTCGCTTTCTTTTGAGCTGGCCGCAACACCGCAGGATGGCTTCAGGCCCTAATCTGGTTCCGGTACGGCACGCTGAGCCTTTGGTTATTTCCTCTTCCTGGTGGGAAATGAGAGTTAAATTTGCCCGTCCAGACACCTCCAGCTAGCCTCTCATTGGTTCTCGCTATTCCTGTTCATCTTCCGCAGAAATTGCAAACTGGGCCAAACAGGAGGTTAAAGGCGCTGACTCTCCATGTGGGGAAAGTGTTAGTAAAGCGTCTGGAATGTTGCACCCGAGTACCAGGGTACGAAAACTGAGACATATTTGAACACGTCTCCCGATCACATGGTTGATCATACTCTGGGTTCCACATGCATGTTTTAGCTGAAGGAAGAATACCTAAAATCTGGGTAGTTGAAACCCGTGGAATGGGTACCATGCAATATGACTTCAAAGGGTCTTCATTTGCTCACCGAACCTCTCCAATCCTATCACTGCTGCGTTTATGCCCCTGTACACATGCTTGATTCTCTTTCAGAGACATAGCAATCCATAGGTTTTAAGATACTTACTAGTCAGGTACATTCTTAGGCGTTTAATATGCGGTGTTGAGTCCATTTCGTTGAGCAAGGAGTAGCTCTTGTCTATTCCATATTTGGCTTAAGGAACTTTATCTGTGCTCATTTCAATCTCTGGTTTTATGCAGCACCCCAACTCACCTTTACCTTTAAGCAAGCATAACTTGGTTTTCTAAATTTGAGACCCTGTTCTGTTCTGTAATTCAGTTCCTTTGTAGCCAAGTTTACATTCCGTGTATTACTGATATCTTATGATGTTTCTTTTTCTGTGTGACTTATTTCAGTTAGAATCATCATACCTGAATCCACTCATTGTGCCGCTAAGGGCCTGATGACACAGATTTCATTGCTGAGTGATATTGCTTTGTAAGTGAATACCACAACTTCTTTCTCCATTTTTCACTTTCTGCGATGTTGAACTTGTACTGTAAACGAGGTTCTTGTAAACAGAGCCGTTCCAAACTTTGGGGTGGCTGTGTCTTTTTGATTTTAATTTCCCTAAGCTATAGGACCATAAGTGGAAGTGCCCTAGGTTCTGTTGCTTTGTTTTTTAGATGTTTCAGGAAACACCATACACTTCTCCCGAGTGGTTGTTGGCAATTTACATCCCGCCCATCAGCATAACAAGGCTCCCAGTTCTCCATGGCCTGTCCTGCCTTTCTGGATTTTACAGTTTTGTCAGATGGCCCTTTTGACCGGGGAGAAGTGAGACTTCATTGTAGTGCAGATTTCCTTTGCAAGCTTGCTTGGTTGGCCAAAAAGGGCGTATGCGTTTTTTCCTGAATATATTCAGGAAAAAACGCATACGCCCTTTTTGGCCAAGTGCATCATTGTGGACGTTCTGCCTCTTTTCCTATGCTTTCAATGCAATTCCAGTCTACCTCCTGAAATCGGTTTCCTGCAATTCTGCCCCGCTTTCAAGTCCTCTTGGCAGCCTTACTTCAGTCTATTTTTGGACGATAGCTGTCATTTATACCTCTGCAGGTTTGTGAATTACAGTGCCCCTGAGCTCCTTTCTTCAACTCGCTTTCTTTTGAGCTGGCCGCAACACCGCAGGATGGCTTCAGGCCCTAATCTGGTTCCGGCACGGCACACTGAGCCTTTGGTTATTTCCTCTTCCTGGCGGGAAATGAGAGTTAAATTTGCCCGTCCAGACACCTCCAGCTAGCCTCTCATTGGTTCTCGCTATTCCTGTTCATCTTCCGCAGAAATTGCAAACTGAGCCAAACAGGAGGTTAAAGGCGCTGACTCTCCAAGTGGGGAGAGTGTTAGTAAAGCATCTGGAATGTTGCACCCGAGTACCAGGGGAGGAAAACTGAGACATATTTGAACACGTCTCCCGTTCACATGGTTGATCATACTCTGGGTTCCACATGCATGTTTTAGCTGAAGGAAGAATACCTTAAACCTGGAGAGTTGAGACCCGTCAAATGGGTACCATGCAATATGACTTCAAAGGGTCTTCATTTGCTCACCGAACCTCTCCAATCCTATCACTGCTGCGTTTATGCCCCTGTACACACGCTTGATTCTCTTTTGGAGACATAGCAATCCATAGGTTTTAAGATACTTACTAGTCAGGTACATTCTTAGGCGTTACTATGGGGTTTTGAGTCCATTTCGTTGAGCAAGGAGTAGCTCTTGTCTATTCCATATTTGGCTTAAGGAACTTTATCTGTGCTCATTTCAATCTCTGGTTTTATGCAGCACCCCAACTCACCTTTCCCCTTAAGCAAGCATAAGTTGGTTTTCTAAATTTGAGACCCTGTTCTGTTTTGGAATGCAGTTCCTCTGTAGCAAAGTTTAAATTCCATGTATTAGTGATATTTTTTGATGTTTCTTTTTCTGTGTGACTTATTTCAGTTAGAATCACCATACCCGAATCCACTCATTATGCTGCTACGGGCCTGGTGACATAGATTTCATTGCTGAGTGATATTGCTTTGTACATGAGTACCACAAATTCTTTATCCATTTTTCACTTTCTGTGATATTGAACTAGTACGATAAACGAGGTTCTTGTAAACAGAGGCGTCCCAAACTTTGGGGTGGCTGTGTCTTTTTGATTTTAATTTCCCTAAGCTATAGGACCATAAGTGGAAGTGCCCTAGGCTCTGTTGCTTTGTTTTTTAGATGTTTCAGGAAACACCATACACTTCTCCGGAGTGGCTGTTGGCAATTTACATCCCGCCCATCAGCATAACAAGGCTCCCAGTTCTCCATGTCCTGTCCTGCCTTTCTGGATTTTACACTTTTTTCAGATGGCCCTTTTGACCGAGGGGAAGTGAGACTTCATTGTAGTGCAGATTTCCTTTGCAAGCTTGCTTGGTTGGCCAAAAAGGGCGTATGCGTTTTTTCCTGAATATATTCAGGAAAAAACGCATACGCCCTTTTTGGCCAAGTGCATCATTGTGGACGTTCTGCCTCTTTTCCTATGCTTTCAATGCAATTCCAGTCTACCTCCTGAAATCGGTTTCCTGCAATTCTGCCCCGCTTTCAAGTCCTCTTGGCAGCCTTACTTCAGTCTATTTTTGGACGATAGCTGTCATTTATAACTCTGCAGGTTTGTGAATTACAGTGCCCCTGAGCTCCTTTCTTCAACTCGCTTTCTTGTGACCTGGCCGCAACACCACATGATGGCTTCAGGCCCTAATCTGTTTCGGGCACGGCACGCTGAGCCTTTGGTTAATTCCTCTTCCTGGTGGGAAATGATAGTTAAATTTGCCCGTCCAGACACCTCCAGCTAGTCTCTCATTGGTTCTTGCTATTCCTGTTCATTTTCCGCAGAAATTGCAAACTGGGCCAAACAGGAGGTTAAAGGGACTGACTCTCCAAGTGGGGAGAGTGTTAGTAAAGCGTCTGGAATGTTGCACCCGAGTACCAGGGGAGGAAAACTGAGACATATTTGAACACGTCTCCCGATCACATGGTTGATCATACTCTGGGTTCCTCATGCATGTTTTAGCTGAAGGAAGAATAGCTAAAACCTGGGTAGTTGAAACCCGTGGAATGGGTACCATGCAATATGACTTCAAAGGGTCTTCATTTGCTCACTGAACCTCTCCAATCCTATCACTGCTGCGTTTATGCCCCTGTACACATGCTTGATTCTCTTTCGGAGACATAGCAATCTATAGGTTTTAAGATACTTACTAGTCAGGTACATTCTTAGGCGTTTAATATGCGGTGTTGAGTCCATTTCGTTGAGCAAGGAATAGCTCTTGTCTATTCCATATTTGGCTTAAGGAACTTTGTGCTCATTTCAATCTCTGGTTTTATGCAGCACCCCAACTCACCTTTCCCCTTAAGCAAGCATAAGTTGGTTTTCTAAATTTGAGACCCTGTTCTGTTCCGTAATTCAGTTCCTGTGTAACCAAGTTTACATTCCGTGTATTACTGATATCTTATGATGTTTCTTTTTCTGTGTGACTTATTTCAGTTAGAATCATCGTACCTGAATCCACTCATTATGCTGCTACGGGCCTGATGACATAGATTTCATTGCTGAGTGATACTGCATTGTACGTAAGTACCACAAGTTCTTTATCCATTTTTCACTTTCTGTGATATTGAACTTGTACGGTAAACGAGGTTCTTGTAAACAGAGGCATCCCAAACTTTGGGGTGGCGGTGTCTTTTTGATTTTAATTTCCCTAAGCTATAGGACCATAAGTGGAAGTGCCCTAGGCTCTGTTGCTTTGTTTTTTAGATGTTTTAGGAAACACCATACACTTCTCCTGAGTGTCTGTTGGCAATTTACATCCCGCCCATCAGCATAACAAGGCTCCCAGTTCTCCATGGCCTGTCCTGCCTTTCTGGATTTTACACTTTTTTCAGATGGCCCTTTTGACCGGGGGGAAGTGAGACTTCATTGTAGTGCAGATTTCCTTTGCAAGTTTGCTTGGTTGGCCAAAAAGGGCGTATGCGTTTTTTCCTGAATATATTCAGGAAAAAACTCATACGCCCTTTTTGGCCAAGTGCATCATTGTGGACGTTCTGCCTCTTTTCCTATGCTTTCAATGCAATTCCAGTCTACCTCCTGAAATCGGTTTCCTGCAATTCTGCCCCGCTTTCAAGTCCTCTTGGCAGCCTTACTTCAGTCTATTTTTGGACGATAGCTGTCATTTATACCTCTGCAGGTTTGTGAATTACAGTGCCCCTGAGCTCCTTTCTTCAACTCGCTTTCTTTTGAGCTGGCCACAACACCGCAGGATGGCTTCAGGCCCTAATCTGGTTCCGGCACGGCACGCTGAGCCTTCGGTTATTTCCTCTTCCTGGTGGGAAATGAGAGTTAAATTTGCCCGTCCAGACACCTCCAGCTAGCCTCTCATTGGTTCTCGCTATTCCTGTTCATCTTCCGCAGAAATTGCAAACTGAGCCAATCAGGAGGTTAAAGGCGCTGACTCTCCAACTGGGGAGAGTGTTAGTAAAGCGTCTGGAATGTTGCACCCGAGTACCAGGGGAGGAAAACTGAGACATATTTGAACACGTCTCCCGTTCACATGGTTGATCATACTTGGGTTCCACATGCATGTCTTAGCTGAAGGAAGAATACCTTAAACCTGGAGAGTTGAGACCCGTGTAATGGGTACCATGCAATATGAATTCAAAGGGTCTTCATTTGCTCACCGAACCTCTCCAATCCTATCACTGCTGCGTTTATGCCCCTGTACACACGCTTGATTGTCTTTTGGAGACATAGCAATCCATAGGTTTTACGATACTTACTAGTCAGGTACATTCTTAGGCGTTTAATATGCGGTGTTGAGTCCATTTCGTTGAGCAAGGAGTAGCTCTTGTCTATTCCATATTTGACTTAAGGAACTTTATCTGTGCTCATTTCAATCTCTGGTTGTATGCAGCACCCCAACTCACCTTTCCCCTTAAGCAAGCATAAGTTGGTTTTCTAAATTTGAGACCCTGTTCTGTTTTGGAATGCAGTTCCTGTGTAGCCAAGTTTACATTCCGTGTATTAGTGATATCTTATGATGTTTCTTTTTCTGTGTGACTTATTTCAGTTAGAATCATCATACCTGAATCCACTCATTATGCTGCTACGGGCCTGATGACATAGATTTCATTGCTGAGTGATATTGCATTGTACGTAAGTACCACAAGTTCTTTATCCATTTTTCACTTTCTGCGATATTGAACTTGTACCGTAAACGAGGTTCTTGTAAAGAGAGCCGTCCCAAACTTTGGGGTGGCTGTGTCTTTTTGATTTTAATTTCCCTAAGCTATAGGACCATAAGTGGAAGTGCCCTAGGCTCTGTTGCTTTGTTTTTTAGATGTTTCAGGAAACACCATACACTTCTCCAGAGTGGCTGTTGGCAATTTACATGCCGCCCATCAGCATAAGAAGGCTCCCAGTTCTCCATGGCCTGTCGTGCCTTTATGGATTTTACACTTTTTTCAGATGGCCCTTTTGACCGGGTGGAAGTGAGACTTCATTGTAGTGCAGATTTCCTTTGCAAGCTTGCTTGGTTGGCCAAAAAGGGCGTATGCGTTTTTTCCTGAATATATTCAGGAAAAAACGCATACGCCCTTTTTGGCCAAGTGCATCATTGTCGAGTTTCTGACTCTCTTCATATGCTTTCAATGCAATTCCAGTCTACCTCCTGAAATCGGTTTCCTGCAATTCTGCCTTGCTTTCAATGCCTCTTCATAGCCTTACCTCAATATATTTTTAAAAAATAGTTGGCCTTTATAACTCTGCAGGTTTTTGAATTGCAGTGGCCCTTAGCTCCATTTTTTAGCTCTTATTTTTGTGGTCTTGCCCCGTAACCACAGGATTCCCTGAAGCCCTATTTTTCTTCTGGGGCACCTTGCTGTGCCTTTGGTTAATTCTTCTTACTGATGTGATATTAGAGTGACATGTGCCCATTGAAACCGCTACAGCTAGTTTCTCACTGGTTCCCCCTATTCCCATTCATCCTCTGCACTAACTGCAGACTGTGCGATACCAGAACTTAAAGGCATTGACTCCATGTGGGGATGTTGTTAGTAAAGCGGCTGGAATGTCGATCCGGAGCCCCAGGAGAGGAAAAATGAGGTGCGTTTTAGAAACCTTTCCCGATCATATGGTATACCAGTCGCTGGGTTTCCCAAGCATGGTTTAGCTGTAGGAAGATTCCCTTCAACCTGGAGTGTTGGGACCCTTGGACTGAGTAGCATGAAGTATTGCATTAAACTTTCGGCAGTTGCTCACCAAAGCTCACCAATCCTGTCAGCCCCAAGTGTCCAGCCTTATGTCTTATCCAGCTGTGGGTTTATATGTGGTCAATCCAGGTTGCATCACAGCCCCTGAGCGAATTTTGTAAGAATTTTTCTCTCTTTCATTGTTTCAGCGTTTTGTTTTTAAAATTTATTTCTATAATGGGCTTTAGCTCATTTTCACTGCTGTGTTTGTGCCGCTCTGCACACACTTGATTCCCTTATGGAGATATATCAATACATGGGTTTTAAGATTCTTATTCCTCAGATATATTTCTCTGCGGTGTATAGGGTGTGTTGAGGCCAGTTCATTGAGCAAGGTGTAGATCTTGTCTAATACCTATTTGGTTTATTGAACGGTATCTGTGCTAATTTCAAACTCTGGTTTTATGCATCACCCCACCTCTCCTTTCCCCTTAAGCTGACATAAGTGTGTTTTCTAAATGTGAGACACTGTTCTGTTCTGTAATTCATTTCTTGTGCAGCCATATTTACCCTCCCTCTATAAGTGATATCTTATGATATGTTTCTTTTTCTGTTTGACTTATTTCAAGTAGTATTATCGGACCTAAATCCACTCTTTATCCTTCTACTAGCCTTATTACATTGATTTCATGGTGAAGAGATATTCCATTGTACATAAGTACCACATCTTCTTTATCCATTGTTCTCTTTCCTGGGATATTTAAGGTGTACTGAAGTTGAGGTTCTTGTAAACAGAGTAGCCCTAAACTGTGGTGTGCTTGTGTCTTGTTGATTTTTAGACTTCCCTAGATATACTCCCATGATTGGAAGTGTCCTATGCTCTGTAGCTCTGTTTTTTAGATGATTTAGGAACCACCATACACTTCTCCAGAGTGGCTCTCGGCAGTTCACACACTGCCCATCAGCGTATAAAGGCTCCCTGTTCTCCATGGCCTGTCCTGCATTTCTGGTTTTTACAATTTTTTAGGATGGCCCTTTTGACCGGTGGGAAGTGAGACTTCTTTGTTGTGCACATTTGCATTGCTTGCTTGCTTCGTTGCCCATAAAGTGCGTATGCGTTTTTTCCTGGATATAATCAGGAAAAAACGCATACGCCCTTTTGGGCCAACTGCATCATTGTCGAAATTCTGCCGCTTTTCATGTGCGTTAAAGACGAGTCCAATCTATCTCTTGAAATCTGTTTCTTGCAATTCTGTCTTGCATTCAGATCCTCTTCTTTGCCTTACCTCAACATATTTTTGGACGTTAGTTTTCATTTATAACTCTGCAGGTTTGTGAATTGCAGTGACCCTGAGCTCCATTTTTTAAGTTGCTCTTTTGTGAGCTGGCCTCAAACCCGCAGGATTGCTTCAGGCCCTATTTTGGCTCCGGCGAGGCAGGCTGAGCCTTCCTTTAATTCTTACTCTTAATGGGAAATTAGAGTGATATGTGCCCGTCCAAACCCCTACAACTCTTCTCTCATTGGTTCCCCCTCTTCCCGTTCATCCTCCTCACAATTTGCAAAATGTGTGAAACAGAAGTTTAAATGTGCTGATTCTCCAAGTGGGGAGATTCTAAGTAGCGTGGCTGGAATGGTGAACAGGAGCACCAGGAGAGGATAAATGAGGTGCATTTTAGACACATCTCCCGATCACATGGTGTACAGTCCTCTGGGTTTTCCATGCATGTTTTAGCTGTAGGAAGATCCCTTGAACCTGCAGATTTGGGACCCATTGAATGGGTACCAGGTAGTATTACTTTAAAGGGTGTGCATTTCCTCACCCAACCTCACATTTCTCTTAGCGCAAACAGTTTCCAGCCTTATGTCTCATCCTGCTGTGGGTCTAGATGTGTTCAATCCATGTTGCATCACCGTCCCTGAGGAAAAGTTGTAAGAGGTTTTCTCTGTCTCTCTGTCGTTTATTTTTTTCAATTTATTACTATATTGGTTACAGCTGATTTTCAAAGCTCTGTTTCTTGCTGCTGTACATCCACTTGATTCGCGTACAGAGAGACATCAATAAATTCTTTTTCAGATTCTTACCAGTCGTATATATTCTTTTCCGGTGACTTGAGTGTGCTGAGTGCAGTTCTTTTAGCTACCGTGTAGGCCTTGTTGATTATCAGTTTGGTATTTGGAATGGTATCTTTGCTAATTTCAACCTCCTGGATGATGCCTCACCCCTCCCCACCTTTCCCGTTTAGCAGCCTTATGCGTGTTTTCTACATATTTGACTATGTTTTTGTTTTGTAATTTATTTCATGTGTAGCCATTTTGGATTCCACCTTTAAGTGATATCTTATGATATGTGTCTTTTTCTTTTTGAATTCTGTCACTTAGAATGATCATACGTAACTCCTCCGGAGTTGTTACAACTGGCCATATTTCATTGATTTCCAGGCTGAATAATATTCCACTCTACCTAAGTACCACATCTCTATCCATTTTTTCCCTCCAGAGACATTTAAGTTATATCCTAGTCGAGGATCTTTTAAACAGAGAGGGGGTAAACATTGGGGTGCCTGTGTCCTCTCGATTTTTGTTTTGCCCAAGATATACGCCCATGAGTGCAAGTGCCCTATGCTCTGTAGCTCATTTTTTAGATGCTTTAGTAAACACAATACACTTCTCCAGAATGGCCGTTGGCAATATACATTTCCACTATAAGTCTCACAGGGCTCCCTCTTCTCGTTGCCCTGTCCTGCATTTCTGTTGTTTACGCTTTATGAGGATGGCTCTTCTGACTGATGCGAAGTGATATCTTTTGTAGTATTGACTTCCAGTGCCCACCTGTTTGGTTGGCTAAAAAAGTGTATGCCCTTTTCTTGAATATATACAGAAAAGAACGCATACACCCTTTTTGGCCAACTGCAATGTTGGCAATGTTGGCAATGTTCAGCTCCTTTTCTTGTGCTTAATGGCGAGTCCTTTCTACCTCCTCAAATCCCTTTCCTGCCATTCTCCCTTGCTTACAAGTCCTTTTCTCTGACTTTCCTCAAGACATTTTTCAGTGATGGATATTTTCAACTCTGCAGTTTTGTGAATTTTACTGCCCCTGAGTTCCATTGTTCAACTCGTGTTTATGGGAACTGGCCACAAAGCAGCGGGATTTCCTCAAGCCCTATACTGTTTCCATGGGCAACCCTAGCCTTTGGTCAATTCGTCTTCCTGATTGGAAATTAGAGTGACATGTGCCTGTCTGAACACCTAGGACTTGTCTCTCATTGTTCCTCATCCTTCCGCTTCATCCTCTGGACAAATTCCAAACTGTACGCAACAGGATGTTGACAGTGCTGACATCTCCAAGTGGGGAGACTGTTAGTAAAGACGCTGGAGGGGTGAACCCGAGCACCAGGAGATGAGGAGATGAGATGCCTTTTCCAAACTCTTCCCGATCAGACGGTATACCATCCTCTGGGTGTGACAGACATGTTTTAGCAGTAGGAAGAGTCCCATTCATGTAAGGAGAACACCAGGGCTTTTTCAAAATCAGTGTCTCCCCGAAACCCAAACTGGGGAATTTTTTAAGCTACAGCTACACATATGTTCATTAAGGGCCTTGGGAAGCAGGCAGAGTCCAAACTTTAGATGATTGAAGTCTTCAGGGTCAGAAGCACTCACCACCAGCTTCCCTTAGGCTACACTTTAACTGTCATTGATAGATGATGTCAATAAAAATATCTATTCTTTTTCAGATTATTTCCCCTTATAGGTTATTGCAAAATGTTGAGTGTAGTTCCCTGTGCTATACAGTAGTTCCTTGTTGATGATCTATTTTATACATAGCAGTGTGTATGTGTTCATTCCAAACTGTTAATTGATCCCTCCTCCCACCTTTCCCCTTTGGTAATAATAAATTATAAGATTTTATACTTCTCAGAAATGGGGGAGCTGAAAGAGAGGTATCATTTTCAATGGAAAAGCATTTAAAACAAGATTGAAGGTTTAACCAAGATTATTAGCTGTACATCCTTGGAAAGAAATCACTTCGTTTCTCTAATATTGACCTGACAAATAAGACAAACCTTTTCACTGAACTTGCTTATAAAAAGTGATGGAAATATCAAATGGAAGTGTTAAAAACATCTTATTTTACCCGAGCCTTATACACTGTTCTATGTTAACTACAGTTTGGCTCACACATCTGTTCATTAAGGTTACAGTAGTCTCAATTTCTGTTACTGATCCTCCAGAGTGGACCCCAACAAGTGTCCCCCTGCCCAGTGTCATTGGGGCCAACAGATCGAGACTGAGTTTGGTTCACAAGCAAAGGAAACTTTATATTTTGATCAGAGAATGGAGAGGTGAGAGCATGCACTACCCCGTGGGCTGTGGGCTGTGGGCTGGGCTGCTGTGTAGAGATCCTGTCAGAGTCAGTGGGAGGGAGGGAGGCGGCGGAGCTCTCGAGGGCCGGGTTGGCTGTAGCTCAGGCTCTATATCGTGGAGTCTGCACTGGGCCCCAGGAGCTGAGGTGTCGACCCAGCCATTCTGCACTAGGAAATCTGGTCTGAAGTGCCGGGTGTGGAACCTCTGCATGCGGGACCCTAGGAGCACGTGAAATTAGACAAAGCACAAAGGATAAAAAAGGTTAGACTTGACTTTATTGCCCAGATTCTATTTTTATCTCCCAGGGATTTTTAATGGGCTTTGCTGGGGACAAACCCCTCCACTGCCTTTTGTCCCGTTCCTCATTCTTGGAGTGCTGAGGGTGCAGACCCTTCTTCTGTAACTGCTGAGTGCTGAGTTGGGAGCCCTCATACCCTGGGGCGAGGGTCAGAGCTTCTCCCCAGCAGCCTCCCGGTGACGTTGATTGTCCCCAGGACCCCTGCCTCCCTGCTCGTCCACCTGAGCACCAGCATTGGAAGTGTTATAGATTCTAATGACCTTTAAGGGTCCAGGAAAGAGATGTGCAGAGACGCTGTGGGGGCCGGTTTCACCCCGCCCCACATTTGTTCGGCCACCTTAGGCTGACCGTCTCTGCCAGCCTAGATGCCCTGACCAGTAGTCTGCGCTTTCTTCAGTTAGGCCCCTGAATTAACGTACAAACAGCACCGGGTGTCAGAGCCCTGCCCGCTCAACTCCCAGACAGTCCAGGGTCAGTGGTGACCAAGGACCATGATGGCTACTGAGTCAACAGCCTTTTGAAGTAAACAGGAGTCCAGCCGGTCTTATTGGCCACCATCATCACGGTGTCTGTAGGCTTTTCTATGGTGACAGTGTGGTATACTGTTCCCCCGCCAAGATTATTAGCTCCCCTCTGGGTGCAGTAAGTCCTGCAAGCAGTAGTCTACTCTTTTGGGACACACTCTTGTTGTTTTATGAGAGAAACTCCAGGTCAAGTGATGTTCACACGAGTCGTCATGGTGCCCTGTTGCCCCCGGTTATCTCTCTGGATGTTGGAGTTGGAGGGCCTCCTCACTCGAGGTCGGTGTGCCCACGGAGCGAACCCTGCAACTTCAGGGCATGGTTGGTGGTTAGGATCACCACGTGGGGTCCTTTTCCCTTAGGAGGGAGGTGGCCTTTTGGGCTGCTGATTTCCAGGTTTTTAGATACCGCCAGTATCTTGGCCAGATGTGGCAGTGGGCCAAGCCCCTTAGTGACCGTAGTTTATCCTACCTGGATGGCATTCTTGCATTGTTCCATTTCAAGCGGTCCCAGTTTTTGCACTAATTCTCCAATGGCGATTCACCTTTCACCGGGAATGTAAAGGTCAAAGGGTTTAGCTAAATTAGGGAGTTCCAGGGCAAGGGTCTGAATTGACTGCTCTTTCCATTCTTGAAAGGCCACTTCTGGATTCTATTCAAAAGGATCATCATCTTTTCCTTTCAGTGTTTCATATAGAGGCCCAGCTAGTAGACTGTAGTTAGGGATCCAGAAGCAGCAAACCCTGGCCTCCCCAGGAACCCCTAAGCTGTCTTCTAGTTTTAGAAAGGGGTAAGGCTGAAAATGGTTTCTTCCCTTTCCTGGGATGGGCTTCTCTGACCTTCTGTGAGAATGAAGCCCAGGCAGGTCACCGCAGTCTGTGATATTTGAGCTTTTTCTTGGACAACTTCTATCCTTTATTGGCTTGGTAGTTCAGAGGCCTCCTTAGTAGGGCTGGTGATCAGAATGTCGTCTGCATATTGAAGGAGGGTTTCCTTTTCCAGAGGTAGAACTTTTAGGTCTTTAGCTAAGCTTTCCCCAAAGATGGTGTGGGAATTTTTGCACCCTTGGGGCCAGACGGCCCGGAAGTATTGTTTTAGTTGTATGTGGAGTCCTGCCACTCACAAGCCAAAATTTCTTGTGACTCTGGGACTAATGGAATACAAAAGAAGGCATCATTGAAGACTAATACAGAATACCATGTCCTGGTGGTTGGTAGAATGACCAGCAGGGTGTAGGAATTAGGAGCAACTGGAGGTATATCCTCGGTGGCTTCACTGACTGTCCTGACATCCTTTACCAGGTCCCCAGCAGCCCATGGGGCTCTCGTGGTCAGACCAATCCCAGAATATGGAGCTCACCTGGGCAGGTACCCCACCCCCACCCCAGCCCACGGGGCTCTCGTGGTCAGGCCCCTCCCAGGATACAGAGCTACCCTTGCAGGTACCGTGGCAGGGCTGGGCACACAGGAACCGTGCACATAGCCCTCATTGCAGAGCACCCCCAGCTCACGTGTCGCTCAGAGCTGACACAGAGCACCTCAGAGCAGGACTTGAACTAACAAACAGCAGCTGCGACAGGTCTGTGACCCTGGGCATCACTCCGTGAGGCCTCCCTCCACCTGGTCTTCCAGAGACTTCCACTGCACCCGGGGCACCAGGCCTCTGTCTCCAACCACCACCCACCCCTCCTCTGCCTGACTCCTGGGTTCCTCTCATTAGGAGAGGGTTTTCTTGAAGTTGTCTCCCACTCATGGGCCAGATAAAATGATTAGAAAACAAGCCAAAGCTGCAGCCCCTTGTCTATCCTGACTCTCAGGAGCCCACACCTGTTCCTTGGACCTGGCCGGTTCAGCAAGTTCCATTTTCTGCAACTGTGAGCCCCTGAGGGGTGATGATTGGCTGACCTGGGCAGCCTTACCGTGCCGGCCAGCCCTCCCCAGGTGTGCCTGGGTTGAGATCAATATAAATACCACTCCAGGCAGCAAGAGCCCCTGCAGCCGTGCCTGACGCCATTTTCTCTGCCCTGTCAGCAGTCTCGGGGCTGGGCTGGTGGGAGGGAGTGAGAGGCCACGGCTTTGTGGGTGGCCCAGTGTGAGTGGGGCTCTGCTGGACTTTCTGCAGCAGTTGCCAGGCTGCCACCTGCTAAAGAAGAGGATGTGTCACCCATACCTGCTGCTGGAATTTCTCCCTGGGCAGAGGTGAGGAAGGAAAAAAGCAGTGGGGGCAGGGACAGGACGGGTATCTCAGGCAGGGAAATGGAAATCTTCCAGAAGAGCACCCAGGGCCAGGACCATCCTGGCTGGCCTGCAGGCACCAAGTCGGCCGGCATGCTGTCACTCGTGTGGCTCTATGGCCCTTCCTC
The DNA here is from genome assembly GCF_951394435.1 of Stenella coeruleoalba. Lineage (NCBI taxonomy): Eukaryota > Metazoa > Chordata > Mammalia > Artiodactyla > Delphinidae > Stenella > Stenella coeruleoalba. Next base: position 142,105 of record NW_027645883.1, on the reverse strand, counting down.
TAGGCTTTCAAGTCCTTGTATATATTCAGGTGTTTTACCTGGGACGGGTGGGAATAGTTCAGCAGCAACTGGCCTGGGGCTCAGCTCACGTTTACTCACAGATGCCTCGGCACGGTGCCCCAGCTTTGCAATGAGGACGCTTGTTGCGTGGGGGCTGCTGGCTGAATGGGAGACGATTCCCCACCACTGACCAACTTCAGAATTGTTTACAACTGGAGCAAGTGCCCTGATACGGTTTTCCTCTGTGTAACTGGTGGGTTCTGTGTTTTTTTTCTCTTTTTCGTTTTTGGTTCAAGGTAGATTTTATTCCTCTTTTTTGTATTTACAGATATAAGCATGGAAATAATTTTTTCATATAAATACATGTATGTGCAGGGAATAATTGTTTTTTCTGTTTTATTTTTTAAATTTTACTTCTTTTTAATTTTGAATTTTATTTTATATTTTTATACAGCAGGTTCTTATTGGTTATCTATTTTATACATATAAATGTATACATGCCAATCCCAGTCTCTCAACTCCTCCCACCACCACCCCCCCAACAGCTTTCCCCCCTTGTTGTCCATACGTTTGTTGTCTACATCTGTTGCTCTATTTATGCCTTGCAAAATGGTTAATCTGTACAGTTTTTCTAGGTTCCACATATATGCATGAATATACAAGATTTGTTTTTCTCTTTCTGACTTACTTCACTCTGTATGACAGTCTCTAGATCCATCGACGTCTCTACAAATGACCCAATTTCATTCCTTTTCATGGCTTAGTAATATTCCATTTTATATATGTACCACAGCTTTATGCATTCGTCTGTCTGTGGGCATTTAGGTTGCTTCCATTACCTCGATATTGTAAATAGTGATGCAATGAACATTGCGGTGAATGACTCTTTTTGATTTATGGTTTTGTCTGGGTATATGTCCAGTACTGGGATTGCTGTATCATATGGTAATTCTATTGTTAGTTTCTTAAGAAATTCCATATTGTTCTCCATAATGACTGTATCAATTTATATTCCCAACAATAGTGGAAGAGGGTTCCTTTTCTCCACACCCTTTCCAGCATTTTTTGTTTGTAGATTTTCAATGATGCCTATTCTACCAGGTGTGAGGTGATACCTCATTGTTGAATCCATTTCGTTGAGCAAGGGGTAGCTCTTGTCTATTACATATTTGGCTTATGGAACGGTATCTGTGCTAATTTCAAACTCTGCTTTTATGCAGCACCCCAACTCACCTTCCCCCTTAAGCAGGCATAAGTTGGTTTTCTAAACTTGAGACCCTGTTCTGTTTTGTAATTCAGTTCATGTGTAGCCAAGTTCACATTCCATGTATTAGTGATACCTTATGATGTTTCTTTTTCTGTGTGACTTATTTCACTTAGAATCATCGTGCCTCAATGCACTCATTATGCTGGTACGGGCCTGGTGACATAGATTTCATTGCTGAGTGGTATTCTGTTGTACAGAAGTACCGCAACTTCTTTATCCATTATTTGCTCTCTGGGATATTTAACTTGTGCCATAGAAGAGATTCCTGTAAAAAGAGCCGTCCCAAATTTTGGGGTTGCTGTGTCTTTTTGATATTAATTTCCCTAAGCTATAGGACCATAAGTGGAAGTGCCCTAGGCTCTGTTGCTTTGTTTTTTAGATGTTTCAGGAAACACCATACACTTCTCCCGAGTGTCTGTTGGCAATTTACATCCCGCCCATCAGCATAACAAGGCTCCCAGTTCTCCATGGCCTGTCCTGCCTTTCTGGATTTTACACTTTATTCTGATGGCCCTTTTGACCGGGGGGAAGTGAGACTTCATTGTAGTGCAGATTTCCTTTGCAAGCTTGCTTGGTTGGCCAAAAAGGGCGTATGCGTTTTTTCCTGAATATATTCAGGAAAAAACGCATACGCCCTTTTGGCAAAGTGCATCATTGTGGACGTTCTGCCTCTTTTCCTATGCTTTCAATGCAATTCCAGTCTACCTCCTGAAATCGGTATCCTGCAATTCTGCCCCGCTTTCAAGTCCTCTTGGCAGCCTTACTTCAGTCTATTTTTGGACGATAGCTGTCATTTATAACTCTGCAGGTTTGTGAATTACAGAGACCCTGAGCTCCTTTCTTCAGCTCGCTTTCTTGTGAGCTGGCCGCAACACCGCAGGATGGCTTCAGGCCCTAATCTGGTTCCGGCACGGCATGCTGAGCCTTTGGTTATTTCCTCTTCCTGGTGGGAAATGAGAGTTAAATTTGCCCGTCCAGACACCTCCAGCTAGTCTCTCATTGGTTCTCCCTATTCCTGTTCATCTTCCGCAGAAATTGCAAACTGGGCCAAACAGGAGGTTAAAGGCGCTGACTCTCCAAGTTGGGAGAGTGTTAGTAAAGGGTCTGGAATGTTGCACCCGAGTACCAGGGGAGGAAAACTGAGACATATTTGAACACGTCTCCCGTTCACACGGTTGATCATACTCGGGGTTCCACATGCATGTTTTAGCTGAAGGAAGAATACCTTAAACCTGGAGAGTTGAGACCCGTGGAATGGGTACCATGCAATATGACTTCAAAGGGTCTTCATTTGCTCACCGAACCTCTCCAATCCTATCACTGCTGCGTTTATGCCCCTGTACACACGCTTGATTCTCTTTCGGAGACATAGCAATCCATAGGTTTTAAGATACTTACTAGTCAGGTACATTCTTAGGCGTTTAATATGGGGTGTTGAGTCCATTTCGTTGAGCAAGGAGTAGCTCTTGTCTATTCCATATTTGGCTTAAGGAACTTTATCTGTGCTCATTTCAATCTCTGGTTTTATGCAGCACCCCAACTCACCTTCCCCGTTAAGCAAGCGTAAGTTGGTTTTCTAAACTTGAGACACTGTTCTGTTTTGTAATTCAGTTCATGTGTAGCCAAGTTCACATTCTGTGTATTAGTGATACCTTATGATGTTTCTTTTCTGTGTGACTTATTTCAGTTCGAATCATCATACCTGAATCCACTCATTATGCTGCTACGGGCCTGATGACATAGATTTCATTGCTGAGTGATATTGCATTGTACGTAAGTACCACAAGTTCTTTATCCATTTTTCACTTTCTGCGATATTGAACTTGTACCGTAAACGAGGTTCTTGTAAAGAGAGCCGTCCCAAACTTTGGGGTGGCTGTGTCTTTTTGATTTTAATTTCCCTAAGCTATAGGACCATAAGTGGAAGTGCCCTAGGCTCTGTTGCTTTGTTTTTTAGATGTTTCAGGAAACACCATACACTTCTCCAGAGTGGCTGTTGGCAATTTACATGCCGCCCATCAGCATAAGAAGGCTCCCAGTTCTCCATGGCCTGTCGTGCCTTTATGGATTTTACACTTTTTTCAGATGGCCCTTTTGACCAGGTGGAAGTGAGACTTCATTGTAGTGCAGATTTCCTTTGCAAGCTTGCTTGGTTGGCCAAAAAGGGCGTATGCGTTTTTTCCTGAATATATTCAGGAAAAAACGCATACGCCCTTTTTGGCCAAGTGCATCATTGTCGAGTTTCTGACTCTCTTCATATGCTTTCAATGCAATTCCAGTCTACCTCCTGAAATTGGTTTCCTGCAATTCTGCCTTGCTTTCAATGCCTCTTCATAGCCTTACCTCAATATATTTTTAAAAAATAGTTGGCCTTTATAACTCTGCAGGTTTTTGAATTGCAGTGGCCCTTAGCTCCATTTTTTAGCTCTTATTTTTGTGGTCTTGCCCCATAACCACAGGATTCCTTGAAGCCCTATTTTTCTTCTGGGGCACCTTGCTGTGCCTTTGGTTAATTCTTCTTACTGATGTGATATTAGAGTGACATGTGCCCATTGAAACCGCTACAGCTAGTTTCTCACTGGTTCCCCCTATTCCCATTCATCCTCTGCACTAACTGCAGACTGTGCGATACCAGAACTTAAAGGCATTGACTCCATGTGGGGATGTTGTTAGTAAAGCGGCTGGAATGTCGATCCGGAGCCCCAGGAGAGGAAAAATGAGGTGCGTTTTAGAAACCTTTCCCGATCATATGGTATACCAGTCGCTGGGTTTCCCAAGCATGGTTTAGCTGTAGGAAGATTCCCTTCAACCTGGAGTGTTGGGACCCTTGGACTGAGTAGCATGAAGTATTGCATTAAACTTTCGGCAGTTGCTCACCAAAGCTCACCAATCCTGTCAGCCCCAAGTGTCCAGCCTTATGTCTTATCCAGCTGTGGGTTTATATGTGGTCAATCCAGGTTGCATCACAGCCCCTGAGCGAATTTTGTAAGAATTTTTCTCTCTTTCATTGTTTCAGCGTTCTGTTTTTAAAATTTATTTCTATAATGGGGTTTAGCTCCTTTTCACTGCTGTGTTTGTGCCGCTCTGCACACACTTGATTCCCTTATGGAGATATATCAATACATGGGTTTTAAGATTCTTATTCCTCAGATATATTTCTCTGCGGTGTATAGGGTGTGTTGAGGCCTGTTCATTGAGCAAGGTGTAGATCTTGTCTAATACCTATTTGGTTTATTGAACGGTATCTGTGCTAATTTCAAACTCTGGTTTTATGCATCACCCCACCTCTCCTTTCCCCTTAAGCTGACATAAGTGTGTTTTCTAAATGTGAGACACTGTTCTGTTCTGTAATTCATTTCTTGTGCAGCCATATTTACCCTCCCTCTATAAGTGATATCTTATGATATGTTTCTTTTTCTGTTTGACTTATTTCAAGTAGTATTATCGGACCTAAATCCACTCTTTATCCTTCTACTAGCCTTATTACATTGATTTCATGGTGAAGAGATATTCCATTGTACATAAGTACCACATCTTCTTTATCCATTGTTCTCTTTCCTGGGATATTTAAGGTGTACTGAAGTTGAGGTTCTTGTAAACAGAGTAGCCCTAAACTGTGGTGTGCTTGTGTCTTGTTGATTTTTAGACTTCCCTAGATATACTCCCATGATTGGAAGTGTCCTATGCTCTGTAGCTCTGTTTTTTAGATGATTTAGGAACCACCATACACTTCTCCAGAGTGGCTCTCGGCAGTTCACACACTGCCCATCAGCGTATAAAGGCTCCCTGTTCTCCATGGCCTGTCCTGCATTTCTGGTTTTTACAATTTTTTAGGATGGCCCTTTTGACCGGTGGGAAGTGAGACTTCTTTGTTGTGCACATTTGCATTGCTTGCTTGCTTCGTTGCCCATAAAGTGCGTATGCGTTTTTTCCTGGATATAATCAGGAAAAAACGCATACGCCCTTTTGGGCCAACTGCATCATTGTCGAAATTCTGCCGCTTTTCATGTGCGTTAAAGACGAGTCCAATCTATCTCTTGAAATCTGTTTCTTGCAATTCTGTCTTGCATTCAGATCCTCTTCTTTGCCTTACCTCAACATATTTTTGGACGTTAGTTTTCATTTATAACTCTGCAGGTTTGTGAATTGCAGTGACCCTGAGCTCCATTTTTTAAGTTGCTCTTTTGTGAGCTGGCCTCAAACCCGCAGGATTGCTTCAGGCCCTATTTTGGCTCCGGCGAGGCAGGCTGAGCCTTCCTTTAATTCTTACTCTTAATGGGAAATTAGAGTGATATGTGCCCGTCCAAACCCCTACAACTCTTCTCTCATTGGTTCCCCCTCTTCCCGTTCATCCTCCTCACAATTTGCAAAATGTGTGAAACAGAAGTTTAAATGTGCTGATTCTCCAAGTGGGGAGATTCTAAGTAGCGTGGCTGGAATGGTGAACAGGAGCACCAGGAGAGGATAAATGAGGTGCATTTTAGACACATCTCCCGATCACATGGTGTACAGTCCTCTGGGTTTTCCATGCATGTTTTAGCTGTAGGAAGATCCCTTGAACCTGCAGATTTGGGACCCATTGAATGGGTACCAGGTAGTATTACTTTAAAGGGTGTGCATTTCCTCACCCAACCTCACATTTCTCTTAGCGCAAACAGTTTCCAGCCTTATGTCTCATCCTGCTGTGGGTCTAGATGTGTTCAATCCATGTTGCATCACCGTCCCTGAGGAAAAGTTGTAAGAGGTTTTCTCTGTCTCTCTGTCGTTTATTTTTTTCAATTTATTACTATATTGGTTACAGCTGATTTTCAAAGCTCTGTTTCTTGCTGCTGTACATCCACTTGATTCGCGTACAGAGAGACATCAATAAATTCTTTTTCAGATTCTTACCAGTCGTATATATTCTTTTCCGGTGACTTGAGTGTGCTGAGTGCAGTTCTTTTAGCTACCGTGTAGGCCTTGTTGATTATCAGTTTGGTATTTGGAATGGTATCTTTGCTAATTTCAACCTCCTGGATGATGCCTCACCCCTCCCCACCTTTCCCGTTTAGCAGCCTTATGCGTGTTTTCTACATATTTGACTATGTTTTTGTTTTGTAATTTATTTCATGTGTAGCCATTTTGGATTCCACCTTTAAGTGATATCTTATGATATGTGTCTTTTTCTTTTTGAATTCTGTCACTTAGAATGATCATACGTAACTCCTCCGGAGTTGTTACAACTGGCCATATTTCATTGATTTCCAGGCTGAATAATATTCCACTCTAGCTAAGTACCACATCTCTATCCATTTTTTCCCTCCAGAGACATTTAAGTTATATCCTAGTCGAGGATCTTTTAAACAGAGAGGGGGTAAACATTGGGGTGCCTGTGTCCTCTCGATTTTTGTTTTGCCCAAGATATACGCCCATGAGTGCAAGTGCCCTATGCTCTGTAGCTCATTTTTTGGATGCTTTAGTAAACACAATACACTTCTCCAGAATGGCCGTTGGCAATATACATTTCCACTATAAGTCTCACAGGGCTCCCTCTTCTCGTTGCCCTGTCCTGCATTTCTGTTGTTTACGCTTTATGAGGATGGCTCTTCTGACTGATGCGAAGTGATATCTTTTGTAGTATTGACTTCCAGTGCCCACCTGTTTGGTTGGCTAAAAAAGTGTATGCCCTTTTCTTGAATATATACAGAAAAGAACGCATACACCCTTTTTGGCCAACTGCAATGTTGGCAATGTTGGCAATGTTCAGCTCCTTTTCTTGTGCTTAATGGCGAGTCCTTTCTACCTCCTCAAATCCCTTTCCTGCCATTCTCCCTTGCTTACAAGTCCTTTTCTCTGACTTTCCTCAAGACATTTTTCAGTGATGGATATTTTCAACTCTGCAGTTTTGTGAATTTTACTGCCCCTGAGTTCCATTGTTCAACTCGTGTTTATGGGAACTGGCCACAAAGCAGCGGGATTTCCTCAAGCCCTATACTGTTTCCATGGGCAACCCTAGCCTTTGGTCAATTCGTCTTCCTGATTGGAAATTAGAGTGACATGTGCCTGTCTGAACACCTAGGACTTGTCTCTCATTGTTCCTCATCCTTCCGCTTCATCCTCTGGACAAATTCCAAACTGTACGCAACAGGATGTTGACAGTGCTGACATCTCCAAGTGGGGAGACTGTTAGTAAAGACGCTGGAGGGGTGAACCCGAGCACCAGGAGATGAGGAGATGAGATGCCTTTTCCAAACTCTTCCCGATCAGACGGTATACCATCCTCTGGGTGTGACAGACATGTTTTAGCAGTAGGAAGAGTCCCATTCATGTAAGGAGAACACCAGGGCTTTTTCAAAATCAGTGTCTCCCCGAAACCCAAACTGGGGAATTTTTTAAGCTACGGCTACACATATGTTCATTAAGGGCCTTGGGAAGCAGGCAGAGTCCAAACTTTAGATGATTGAAGTCTTCAGGGTCAGAAGCACTCACCACCAGCTTCCCTTAGGCTACACTTTAACTGTCATTGATAGATGATGTCAATAAAAATATCTATTCTTTTTCAGATTATTTCCCCTTATAGGTTATTGCAAAATGTTGAGTGTAGTTCCCTGTGCTATACAGTAGTTCCTTGTTGATGATCTATTTTATACATAGCAGTGTGTATGTGTTCATTCCAAACTGTTAATTGATCCCTCCTCCCACCTTTCCCCTTTGGTAATAATAAATTATAAGATTTTATACTTCTCAGAAATGGGGGAGCTGAAAGAGAGGTATCATTTTCAATGGAAAAGCATTTAAAACAAGATTGAAGGTTTAACCAAGATTATTAGCTGTACATCCTTGGAAAGAAATCACTTCGTTTCTCTAATATTGACCTGACAAATAAGACAAACCTTTTCACTGAACTTGCTTATAAAAAGTGATGGAAATATCAAATGGAAGTGTTAAAAACATCTTATTTTACCCGAGCCTTATACACTGTTCTATGTTAACTACAGTTTGGCTCACACATCTGTTCATTAAGGTTACAGTAGTCTCAATTTCTGTTACTGATCCTCCAGAGTGGACCCCAACAAGTGTCCCCCTGCCCAGTGTCATTGGGGCCAACAGATCGAGACTGAGTTTGGTTCACAAGCAAAGGAAACTTTATATTTTGATCAGAGAATGGAGAGGTGAGAGCATGCACTACCCCGTGGGCTGTGGGCTGTGGGCTGGGCTGCTGTGTAGAGATCCTGTCAGAGTCAGTGGGAGGGAGGGAGGCGGCGGAGCTCTCGAGGGCCGGGTTGGCTGTAGCTCAGGCTCTATATCGTGGAGTCTGCACTGGGCCCCAGGAGCTGAGGTGTCGACCCAGCCATTCTGCACTAGGAAATCTGGTCTGAAGTGCCGGGTGTGGAACCTCTGCATGCGGGACCCTAGGAGCACGTGAAATTAGACAAAGCACAAAGGATAAAAAAGGTTAGACTTGACTTTATTGCCCAGATTCTATTTTTATCTCCCAGGGATTTTTAATGGGCTTTGCTGGGGACAAACCCCTCCACTGCCTTTTGTCCCGTTCCTCATTCTTGGAGTGCTGAGGGTGCAGACCCTTCTTCTGTAACTGCTGAGTGCTGAGTTGGGAGCCCTCATACCCTGGGGCGAGGGTCAGAGCTTCTCCCCAGCAGCCTCCCGGTGACGTTGATTGTCCCCAGGACCCCTGCCTCCCTGCTCGTCCACCTGAGCACCAGCATTGGAAGTGTTATAGATTCTAATGACCTTTAAGGGTCCAGGAAAGAGATGTGCAGAGACGCTGTGGGGGCCGGTTTCACCCCGCCCCACATTTGTTCGGCCACCTTAGGCTGACCGTCTCTGCCAGCCTAGATGCTCTGACCAGTAGTCTGCGCTTTCTTCAGTTAGGCCCCTGAATTAACGTACAAACAGCACCGGGTGTCAGAGCCCTGCCCGCTCAACTCCCAGACAGTCCAGGGTCAGTGGTGACCAAGGACCATGATGGCTACTGAGTCAACAGCCTTTTGAAGTAAACAGGAGTCCAGCCGGTCTTATTGGCCACCATCATCACGGTGTCTGTAGGCTTTTCTATGGTGACAGTGTGGTATACTGTTCCCCCGCCAAGATTATTAGCTTCCCTCTGGGTGCAGTAAGTCCTGCAAGCAGTAGTCTACTCTTTTGGGACACACTCTTGTTGTTTTATGAGAGAAACTCCAGGTCAAGTGATGTTCACACGAGTCGTCATGGTGCCCTGTTGCCCCCGGTTATCTCTCTGGATGTTGGAGTTGGAGGGCCTCCTCACTCGAGGTCGGTGTGCCCACGGAGCGAACCCTGCAACTTCAGGGCATGGTTGGTGGTTAGGATCACCACGTGGGGTCCTTTTCCCTTAGGAGGGAGGTGGCCTTTTGGGCTGCTGATTTCCAGGTTTTTAGATACCGCCAGTATCTTGGCCAGATGTGGCAGTGGGCCAAGCCCCTTAGTGACCGTAGTTTATCCTACCTGGATGGCATTCTTGCATTGTTCCATTTCAAGCGGTCCCAGTTTTTGCACTAATTCTCCAATGGCGATTCACCTTTCACCGGGAATGTAAAGGTCAAAGGGTTTAGCTAAATTAGGGAGTTCCAGGGCAAGGGTCTGAATTGACTGCTCTTTCCATTCTTGAAAGGCCACTTCTGGATTCTATTCAAAAGGATCATCATCTTTTCCTTTCAGTGTTTCATATAGAGGCCCAGCTAGTAGACTGTAGTTAGGGATCCAGAAGCAGCAAACCCTGGCCTCCCCAGGAACCCCTAAGCTGTCTTCTAGTTTTAGAAAGGGGTAAGGCTGAAAATGGTTTCTTCCCTTTCCTGGGATGGGCTTCTCTGACCTTCTGTGAGAATGAAGCCCAGGCAGGTCACCGCAGTCTGTGATATTTGAGCTTTTTCTTGGACAACTTCTATCCTTTATTGGCTTGGTAGTTCAGAGGCCTCCTTAGTAGGGCTGGTGATCAGAATGTCGTCTGCATATTGAAGGAGGGTTTCCTTTTCCAGAGGTAGAACTTTTAGGTCTTTAGCTAAGCTTTCCCCAAAGATGGTGTGGGAATTTTTGCACCCTTGGGGCCAGACGGCCCGGAAGTATTGTTTTAGTTGTATGTGGAGTCCTGCCACTCACAAGCCAAAATTTCTTGTGACTCTGGGACTAATGGAATACAAAAGAAGGCATCATTGAAGACTAATACAGAATACCATGTCCTGGTGGTTGGTAGAATGACCAGCAGGGTGTAGGAATTAGGAGCAACTGGAGGTATATCCTCGGTGGCTTCACTGACTGTCCTGACATCCTTTACCAGGTCCCCAGCAGCCCATGGGGCTCTCGTGGTCAGACCAATCCCAGAATATGGAGCTCACCTGGGCAGGTACCCCACCCCCACCCCAGCCCACGGGGCTCTCGTGGTCAGGCCCCTCCCAGGATACAGAGCTACCCTTGCAGGTACCGTGGCAGGGCTGGGCACACAGGAACCGTGCACATAGCCCTCATTGCAGAGCACCCCCAGCTCACGTGTCGCTCAGAGCTGACACAGAGCACCTCAGAGCAGGACTTGAACTAACAAACAGCAGCTGCGACAGGTCTGTGACCCTGGGCATCACTCCGTGAGGCCTCCCTCCACCTGGTCTTCCAGAGACTTCCACTGCACCCGGGGCACCAGGCCTCTGTCTCCAACCACCACCCACCCCTCCTCTGCCTGACTCCTGGGTTCCTCTCATTAGGAGAGGGTTTTCTTGAAGTTGTCTCCCACTCATGGGCCAGATAAAATGATTAGAAAACAAGCCAAAGCTGCAGCCCCTTGTCTATCCTGACTCTCAGGAGCCCACACCTGTTCCTTGGACCTGGCCGGTTCAGCAAGTTCCATTTTCTGCAACTGTGAGCCCCTGAGGGGTGATGATTGGCTGACCTGGGCAGCCTTACCGTGCCGGCCAGCCCTCCCCAGGTGTGCCTGGGTTGAGATCAATATAAATACCACTCCAGGCAGCAAGAGCCCCTGCAGCCGTGCCTGACGCCATTTTCTCTGCCCTGTCAGCAGTCTCGGGGCTGGGCTGGTGGGAGGGAGTGAGAGGCCACGGCTTTGTGGGTGGCCCAGTGTGAGTGGGGCTCTGCTGGACTTTCTGCAGCAGTTGCCAGGCTGCCACCTGCTAAAGAAGAGGATGTGTCACCCATACCTGCTGCTGGAATTTCTCCCTGGGCAGAGGTGAGGAAGGAAAAAAGCAGTGGGGGCAGGGACAGGACGGGTATCTCAGGCAGGGAAATGGAAATCTTCCAGAAGAGCACCCAGGGCCAGGACCATCCTGGCTGGCCTGCAGGCACCAAGTCGGCCGGCATGCTGTCACTCGTGTGGCTCTATGGCCCTTCCTCTAGGCTTTCAAGTCCTTGTATATATTCAGGTGTTTTACCTGGGACGGGTGGGAATAGTTCAGCAGCAACTGGCCTGGGGCTCAGCTCACGTTTACTCACAGATGCCTCGGCACGGTGCCCCAGCTTTGCAATGAGGACGCTTGTTGCGTGGGGGCTGCTGGCTGAATGGGAGACGATTCCCCACCACTGACCAACTTCAGAATTGTTTACAGCTGGAGCAAGTGCCCTGATACGGTTTTCCTCTGTGTAACTGGTGGGTTCTGTGTTTTTTTTCTCTTTTTCGTTTTTGGTTCAAGGTAGATTTTATTCCTCTTTTTTGTATTTACAGATATAAGCATGGAAATAATTTATTCATATAAATACATGTATGTGCAGGGAATAATTGTTTTTTCTGTTTTATTTTTTAAATTTTACTTCTTTTTAATTTTGAATTTTATTTTATATTTTTATACAGCAGGTTCTTATTGGTTATCTATTTTATACATATAAATGTATACATGCCAATCCCAGTCTCTCAACTCCTCCCACCACCACCCCCCCAACAGCTTTCCCCCCTTGTTGTCCATACGTTTGTTGTCTACATCTGTTGCTCTATTTATGCCTTGCAAAATGGTTAATCTGTACAGTTTTTCTAGGTTCCACATATATGCATGAATATACAAGATTTGTTTTTCTCTTTCTGACTTACTTCACTCTGTATGACAGTCTCTAGATCCATCGACGTCTCTACAAATGACCCAATTTCATTCCTTTTCATGGCTTAGTAATATTCCATTTTATATATGTACCACAGCTTTATGCATTCGTCTGTCTGTGGGCATTTAGGTTGCTTCCATTACCTCGATATTGTAAATAGTGATGCAATGAACATTGCGGTGAATGACTCTTTTTGATTTATGGTTTTGTCTGGGTATATGTCCAGTACTGGGATTGCTGTATCATATGGTAATTCTATTGTTAGTTTCTTAAGAAATTCCATATTGTTCTCCATAATGACTGTATCAATTTATATTCCCAACAATAGTGGAAGAGGGTTCCTTTTCTCCACACCCTTTCCAGCATTTTTTGTTTGTAGATTTTCAATGATGCCTATTCTACCAGATGTGAGGTGATACCTCATTGTTGAATCCATTTCGTTGAGCAAGGGGTAGCTCTTGTCTATTACATATTTGGCTTATGGAACGGTATCTGTGCTAATTTCAAACTCTGCTTTTATGCAGCACCCCAACTCACCTTCCCCCTTAAGCAGGCATAAGTTGGTTTTCTAAACTTGAGACCCTGTTCTGTTTTGTAATTCAGTTCATGTGTAGCCAAGTTCACATTCCATGTATTAGTGATACCTTATGATGTTTCTTTTTCTGTGTGACTTATTTCACTTAGAATCATCGTGCCTCAATGCACTCATTATGCTGGTACGGGCCTGGTGACATAGATTTCATTGCTGAGTGGTATTCTGTTGTACAGAAGTACCGCAACTTCTTTATCCATTATTTGCTCTCTGGGATATTTAACTTGTGCCGTAGAAGAGATTCCTGTAAAAAGAGCCGTCCCAAATTTTGGGGTTGCTGTGTCTTTTTGATATTAATTTCCCTAAGCTATAGGACCATAAGTGGAAGTGCCCTAGGCTCTGTTGCTTTGTTTTTTAGATGTTTCAGGAAACACCATACACTTCTCCCGAGTGTCTGTTGGCAATTTACATCCCGCCCATCAGCATAACAAGGCTCCCAGTTCTCCATGGCCTGTCCTGCCTTTCTGGATTTTACACTTTATTCTGATGGCCCTTTTGACCGGGGGGAAGTGAGACTTCATTGTAGTGCAGATTTCCTTTGCAAGCTTGCTTGGTTGGCCAAAAAGGGCGTATGCGTTTTTTCCTGAATATATTCAGGAAAAAACGCATATGCCCTTTTGGCAAAGTGCATCATTGTGGACGTTCTGCCTCTTTTCCTATGCTTTCAATGCAATTCCAGTCTACCTCCTGAAATCGGTATCCTGCAATTCTGCCCCGCTTTCAAGTCCTCTTGGCAGCCTTACTTCAGTATATTTTTGGACGATAGCTGTCATTTATAACTCTGCAGGTTTGTGAATTACAGAGACCCTGAGCTCCTTTCTTCAACTCGCTTTCTTTTGAGCTGGCCGCAACACCGCAGGATGGCTTCAGGCCCTAATCTGGTTCCGGCACGGCATGCTGAGCCTTTGGTTATTTCCTCTTCCTGGTGGGAAATGAGAGTTAAATTTGCCCGTCCAGACACCTCCAGCTAGTCTCTCATTGGTTCTCCCTATTCCTGTTCATCTTCCGCAGAAATTGCAAACTGGGCCAAACAGGAGGTTAAAGGCGCTGACTCTCCAAGTTGGGAGAGTGTTAGTAAAGGGTCTGGAATGTTGCACCCGAGTACCAGGGGAGGAAAACTGAGACATATTTGAACACGTCTCCCGTTCACACGGTTGATCATACTCGGGGTTCCACATGCATGTTTTAGCTGAAGGAAGAATACCTTAAACCTGGAGAGTTGAGACCCGTGGAATGGGTACCATGCAATATGACTTCAAAGGGTCTTCATTTGCTCACCGAACCTCTCCAATCCTATCACTGCTGCGTTTATGCCCCTGTACACACGCTTGATTCTCTTTCGGAGACATAGCAATCCATAGGTTTTAAGATACTTACTAGTCAGGTACATTCTTAGGCGTTTAATATGGGGTGTTGAGTCCATTTCGTTGAGCAAGGAGTAGCTCTTGTCTATTCCATATTTGGCTTAAGGAACTTTATCTGTGCTCATTTCAATCTCTGGTTTTATGCAGCACCCCAACTCACCTTCCCCGTTAAGCAAGCGTAAGTTGGTTTTCTAAACTTGAGACACTGTTCTGTTTTGTAATTCAGTTCATGTGTAGCCAAGTTCACATTCTGTGTATTAGTGATACCTTATGATGTTTCTTTTCTGTGTGACTTATTTCAGTTCGAATCATCATACCTGAATCCACTCATTATGCTGCTACGGGCCTGATGACATAGATTTCATTGCTGAGTGATATTGCATTGTACGTAAGTACCACAAGTTCTTTATCCATTTTTCACTTTCTGCGATATTGAACTTGTACCGTAAACGAGGTTCTTGTAAAGAGAGCCGTCCCAAACTTTGGGGTGGCTGTGTCTTTTTGATTTTAATTTCCCTAAGCTATAGGACCATAAGTGGAAGTGCCCTAGGCTCTGTTGCTTTGTTTTTTAGATGTTTCAGGAAACACCATACACTTCTCCAGAGTGGCTGTTGGCAATTTACATGCCGCCCATCAGCATAAGAAGGCTCCCAGTTCTCCATGGCCTGTCGTGCCTTTATGGATTTTACACTTTTTTCAGATGGCCCTTTTGACCGGGTGGAAGTGAGACTTCATTGTAGTGCAGATTTCCTTTGCAAGCTTGCTTGGTTGGCCAAAAAGGGCGTATGCGTTTTTTCCTGAATATATTCAGGAAAAAACGCATACGCCCTTTTTGGCCAAGTGCATCATTGTCGAGTTTCTGACTCTCTTCATATGCTTTCAATGCAATTCCAGTCTACCTCCTGAAATCGGTTTCCTGCAATTCTGCCTTGCTTTCAATGCCTCTTCATAGCCTTACCTCAATATATTTTTAAAAAATAGTTGGCCTTTATAACTCTGCAGGTTTTTGAATTGCAGTGGCCCTTAGCTCCATTTTTTAGCTCTTATTTTTGTGGTCTTGCCCCATAACCACAGGATTCCTTGAAGCCCTATTTTTCTTCTGGGGCACCTTGCTGTGCCTTTGGTTAATTCTTCTTACTGATGTGATATTAGAGTGACATGTGCCCATTGAAACCGCTACAGCTAGTTTCTCACTGGTTCCCCCTATTCCCATTCATCCTCTGCACTAACTGCAGACTGTGCGATACCAGAACTTAAAGGCATTGACTCCATGTGGGGATGTTGTTAGTAAAGCGGCTGGAATGTCGATCCGGAGCCCCAGGAGAGGAAAAATGAGGTGCGTTTTAGAAACCTTTCCCGATCATATGGTATACCAGTCGCTGGGTTTCCCAAGCATGGTTTAGCTGTAGGAAGATTCCCTTCAACCTGGAGTGTTGGGACCCTTGGACTGAGTAGCATGAAGTATTGCATTAAACTTTCGGCAGTTGCTCACCAAAGCTCACCAATCCTGTCAGCCCCAAGTGTCCAGCCTTATGTCTTATCCAGCTGTGGGTTTATATGTGGTCAATCCAGGTTGCATCACAGCCCCTGAGCGAATTTTGTAAGAATTTTTCTCTCTTTCATTGTTTCAGCGTTCTGTTTTTAAAATTTATTTCTATAATGGGGTTTAGCTCCTTTTCACTGCTGTGTTTGTGCCGCTCTGCACACACTTGATTCCCTTATGGAGATATATCAATACATGGGTTTTAAGATTCTTATTCCTCAGATATATTTCTCTGCGGTGTATAGGGTGTGTTGAGGCCTGTTCATTGAGCAAGGTGTAGATCTTGTCTAATACCTATTTGGTTTATTGAACGGTATCTGTGCTAATTTCAAACTCTGGTTTTATGCATCACCCCACCTCTCCTTTCCCCTTAAGCTGACATAAGTGTGTTTTCTAAATGTGAGACACTGTTCTGTTCTGTAATTCATTTCTTGTGCAGCCATATTTACCCTCCCTCTATAAGTGATATCTTATGATATGTTTCTTTTTCTGTTTGACTTATTTCAAGTAGTATTATCGGACCTAAATCCACTCTTTATCCTTCTACTAGCCTTATTACATTGATTTCATGGTGAAGAGATATTCCATTGTACATAAGTACCACATCTTCTTTATCCATTGTTCTCTTTCCTGGGATATTTAAGGTGTACTGAAGTTGAGGTTCTTGTAAACAGAGTAGCCCTAAACTGTGGTGTGCTTGTGTCTTGTTGATTTTTAGACTTCCCTAGATATACTCCCATGATTGGAAGTGTCCTATGCTCTGTAGCTCTGTTTTTTAGATGATTTAGGAACCACCATACACTTCTCCAGAGTGGCTCTCGGCAGTTCACACACTGCCCATCAGCGTATAAAGGCTCCCTGTTCTCCATGGCCTGTCCTGCATTTCTGGTTTTTACAATTTTTTAGGATGGCCCTTTTGACCGGTGGGAAGTGAGACTTCTTTGTTGTGCACATTTGCATTGCTTGCTTGCTTCGTTGCCCATAAAGTGCGTATGCGTTTTTTCCTGGATATAATCAGGAAAAAACGCATACGCCCTTTTGGGCCAACTGCATCATTGTCGAAATTCTGCCGCTTTTCATGTGCGTTAAAGACGAGTCCAATCTATCTCTTGAAATCTGTTTCTTGCAATTCTGTCTTGCATTCAGATCCTCTTCTTTGCCTTACCTCAACATATTTTTGGACGGTAGTTTTCATTTATAACTCTGCAGGTTTGTGAATTGCAGTGACCCTGAGCTCCATTTTTTAAGTTGCTCTTTTGTGAGCTGGCCTCAAACCCGCAGGATTGCTTCAGGCCCTATTTTGGCTCCGGCGAGGCAGGCTGAGCCTTCCTTTAATTCTTACTCTTAATGGGAAATTAGAGTGATATGTGCCCGTCCAAACCCCTACAACTCTTCTCTCATTGGTTCCCCCTCTTCCCGTTCATCCTCCTCACAATTTGCAAAATGTGTGAAACAGAAGTTTAAATGTGCTGATTCTCCAAGTGGGGAGATTCTAAGTAGCGTGGCTGGAATGGTGAACAGGAGCACCAGGAGAGGATAAATGAGGTGCATTTTAGACACATCTCCCGATCACATGGTGTACAGTCCTCTGGGTTTTCCATGCATGTTTTAGCTGTAGGAAGATCCCTTGAACCTGCAGATTTGGGACCCATTGAATGGGTACCAGGTAGTATTACTTTAAAGGGTGTGCATTTCCTCACCCAACCTCACATTTCTCTTAGCGCAAACAGTTTCCAGCCTTATGTCTCATCCTGCTGTGGGTCTAGATGTGTTCAATCCATGTTGCATCACCGTCCCTGAGGAAAAGTTGTAAGAGGTTTTCTCTGTCTCTCTGTCGTTTATTTTTTTCAATTTATTACTATATTGGTTACAGCTGATTTTCAAAGCTCTGTTTCTTGCTGCTGTACATCCACTTGATTCGCGTACAGAGAGACATCAATAAATTCTTTTTCAGATTCTTACCAGTCGTATATATTCTTTTCCGGTGACTTGAGTGTGCTGAGTGCAGTTCTTTTAGCTACCGTGTAGGCCTTGTTGATTATCAGTTTGGTATTTGGAATGGTATCTTTGCTAATTTCAACCTCCTGGATGATGCCTCACCCCTCCCCACCTTTCCCGTTTAGCAGCCTTATGCGTGTTTTCTACATATTTGACTATGTTTTTGTTTTGTAATTTATTTCATGTGTAGCCATTTTGGATTCCACCTTTAAGTGATATCTTATGATATGTGTCTTTTTCTTTTTGAATTCTGTCACTTAGAATGATCATACGTAACTCCTCCGGAGTTGTTACAACTGGCCATATTTCATTGATTTCCAGGCTGAATAATATTCCACTCTACCTAAGTACCACATCTCTATCCATTTTTTCCCTCCAGAGACATTTAAGTTATATCCTAGTCGAGGATCTTTTAAACAGAGAGGGGGTAAACATTGGGGTGCCTGTGTCCTCTCGATTTTTGTTTTTCCCAAGATATACGCCCATGAGTGCAAGTGCCCTATGCTCTGTAGCTCATTTTTTAGATGCTTTAGTAAACACAATACACTTCTCCAGAATGGCCGTTGGCAATATACATTTCCACTATAAGTCTCACAGGGCTCCCTCTTCTCGTTGCCCTGTCCTGCATTTCTGTTGTTTACGCTTTATGAGGATGGCTCTTCTGACTGATGCGAAGTGATATCTTTTGTAGTATTGACTTCCAGTGCCCACCTGTTTGGTTGGCTAAAAAAGTGTATGCCCTTTTCTTGAATATATACAGAAAAGAATGCATACACCCTTTTTGGCCAACTGCAATGTTGGCAATGTTGGCAATGTTCAGCTCCTTTTCTTGTGCTTAATGGCGAGTCCTTTCTACCTCCTCAAATCCCTTTCCTGCCATTCTCCCTTGCTTACAAGTCCTTTTCTCTGACTTTCCTCAAGACATTTTTCAGTGATGGATATTTTCAACTCTGCAGTTTTGTGAATTTTACTGCCCCTGAGTTCCATTGTTCAACTCGTGTTTATGGGAACTGGCCACAAAGCAGCGGGATTTCCTCAAGCCCTATACTGTTTCCATGGGCAACCCTAGCCTTTGGTCAATTCGTCTTCCTGATTGGAAATTAGAGTGACATGTGCCTGTCTGAACACCTAGGACTTGTCTCTCATTGTTCCTCATCCTTCCGCTTCATCCTCTGGACAAATTCCAAACTGTACGCAACAGGATGTTGACAGTGCTGACATCTCCAAGTGGGGAGACTGTTAGTAAAGACGCTGGAGGGGTGAACCCGAGCACCAGGAGATGAGGAGATGAGATGCCTTTTCCAAACTCTTCCCGATCAGACGGTATACCATCCTCTGGGTGTGACAGACATGTTTTAGCAGTAGGAAGAGTCCCATTCATGTAAGGAGAACACCAGGGCTTTTTCAAAATCAGTGTCTCCCCGAAACCCAAACTGGGGAATTTTTTAAGCTACGGCTACACATATGTTCATTAAGGGCCTTGGGAAGCAGGCAGAGTCCAAACTTTAGATGATTGAAGTCTTCAGGGTCAGAAGCACTCACCACCAGCTTCCCTTAGGCTACACTTTAACTGTCATTGATAGATGATGTCAATAAAAATATCTATTCTTTTTCAGATTATTTCCCCTTATAGGTTATTGCAAAATGTTGAGTGTAGTTCCCTGTGCTATACAGTAGTTCCTTGTTGATGATCTATTTTATACATAGCAGTGTGTATGTGTTCATTCCAAACTGTTAATTGATCCCTCCTCCCACCTTTCCCCTTTGGTAATAATAAATTATAAGATTTTATACTTCTCAGAAATGGGGGAGCTGAAAGAGAGGTATCATTTTCAATGGAAAAGCATTTAAAACAAGATTGAAGGTTTAACCAAGATTATTAGCTGTACATCCTTGGAAAGAAATCACTTCGTTTCTCTAATATTGACCTGACAAATAAGACAAACCTTTTCACTGAACTTGCTTATAAAAAGTGATGGAAATATCAAATGGAAGTGTTAAAAACATCTTATTTTACCCGAGCCTTATACACTGTTCTATGTTAACTACAGTTTGGCTCACACATCTGTTCATTAAGGTTACAGTAGTCTCAATTTCTGTTACTGATCCTCCAGAGTGGACCCCAACAAGTGTCCCCCTGCCCAGTGTCATTGGGGCCAACAGATCGAGACTGAGTTTGGTTCACAAGCAAAGGAAACTTTATATTTTGATCAGAGAATGGAGAGGTGAGAGCATGCACTACCCCGTGGGCTGTGGGCTGTGGGCTGGGCTGCTGTGTAGAGATCCTGTCAGAGTCAGTGGGAGGGAGGGAGGCGGCGGAGCTCTCGAGGGCCGGGTTGGCTGTAGCTCAGGCTCTATATCGTGGAGTCTGCACTGGGCCCCAGGAGCTGAGGTGTCGACCCAGCCATTCTGCACTAGGAAATCTGGTCTGAAGTGCCGGGTGTGGAACCTCTGCATGCGGGACCCTAGGAGCACGTGAAATTAGACAAAGCACAAAGGATAAAAAAGGTTAGACTTGACTTTATTGCCCAGATTCTATTTTTATCTCCCAGGGATTTTTAATGGGCTTTGCTGGGGACAAACCCCTCCACTGCCTTTTGTCCCGTTCCTCATTCTTGGAGTGCTGAGGGTGCAGACCCTTCTTCTGTAACTGCTGAGTGCTGAGTTGGGAGCCCTCATACCCTGGGGCGAGGGTCAGAGCTTCTCCCCAGCAGCCTCCCGGTGACGTTGATTGTCCCCAGGACCCCTGCCTCCCTGCTCGTCCACCTGAGCACCAGCATTGGAAGTGTTATAGATTCTAATGACCTTTAAGGGTCCAGGAAAGAGATGTGCAGAGACGCTGTGGGGGCCGGTTTCACCCCGCCCCACATTTGTTCGGCCACCTTAGGCTGACCGTCTCTGCCAGCCTAGATGCCCTGACCAGTAGTCTGCGCTTTCTTCAGTTAGGCCCCTGAATTAACGTACAAACAGCACCGGGTGTCAGAGCCCTGCCCGCTCAACTCCCAGACAGTCCAGGGTCAGTGGTGACCAAGGACCATGATGGCTACTGAGTCAACAGCCTTTTGAAGTAAACAGGAGTCCAGCCGGTCTTATTGGCCACCATCATCACGGTGTCTGTAGGCTTTTCTATGGTGACAGTGTGGTATACTGTTCCCCCGCCAAGATTATTAGCTCCCCTCTGGGTGCAGTAAGTCCTGCAAGCAGTAGTCTACTCTTTTGGGACACACTCTTGTTGTTTTATGAGAGAAACTCCAGGTCAAGTGATGTTCACACGAGTCGTCATGGTGCCCTGTTGCCCCCGGTTATCTCTCTGGATGTTGGAGTTGGAGGGCCTCCTCACTCGAGGTCGGTGTGCCCACGGAGCGAACCCTGCAACTTCAGGGCATGGTTGGTGGTTAGGATCACCACGTGGGGTCCTTTTCCCTTAGGAGGGAGGTGGCCTTTTGGGCTGCTGATTTCCAGGTTTTTAGATACCGCCAGTATCTTGGCCAGATGTGGCAGTGGGCCAAGCCCCTTAGTGACCGTAGTTTATCCTACCTGGATGGCATTCTTGCATTGTTCCATTTCAAGCGGTCCCAGTTTTTGCACTAATTCTCCAATGGCGATTCACCTTTCACCGGGAATGTAAAGGTCAAAGGGTTTAGCTAAATTAGGGAGTTCCAGGGCAAGGGTCTGAATTGACTGCTCTTTCCATTCTTGAAAGGCCACTTCTGGATTCTATTCAAAAGGATCATCATCTTTTCCTTTCAGTGTTTCATATAGAGGCCCAGCTAGTAGACTGTAGTTAGGGATCCAGAAGCAGCAAACCCTGGCCTCCCCAGGAACCCCTAAGCTGTCTTCTAGTTTTAGAAAGGGGTAAGGCTGAAAATGGTTTCTTCCCTTTCCTGGGATGGGCTTCTCTGACCTTCTGTGAGAATGAAGCCCAGGCAGGTCACCGCAGTCTGTGATATTTGAGCTTTTTCTTGGACAACTTCTATCCTTTATTGGCTTGGTAGTTCAGAGGCCTCCTTAGTAGGGCTGGTGATCAGAATGTCGTCTGCATATTGAAGGAGGGTTTCCTTTTCCAGAGGTAGAACTTTTAGGTCTTTAGCTAAGCTTTCCCCAAAGATGGTGTGGGAATTTTTGCACCCTTGGGGCCAGACGGCCCGGAAGTATTGTTTTAGTTGTATGTGGAGTCCTGCCACTCACAAGCCAAAATTTCTTGTGACTCTGGGACTAATGGAATACAAAAGAAGGCATCATTGAAGACTAATACAGAATACCATGTCCTGGTGGTTGGTAGAATGACCAGCAGGGTGTAGGAATTAGGAGCAACTGGAGGTATATCCTCGGTGGCTTCACTGACTGTCCTGACATCCTTTACCAGGTCCCCAGCAGCCCATGGGGCTCTCGTGGTCAGACCAATCCCAGAATATGGAGCTCACCTGGGCAGGTACCCCACCCCCACCCCAGCCCACGGGGCTCTCGTGGTCAGGCCCCTCCCAGGATACAGAGCTACCCTTGCAGGTACCGTGGCAGGGCTGGGCACACAGGAACCGTGCACATAGCCCTCATTGCAGAGCACCCCCAGCTCACGTGTCGCTCAGAGCTGACACAGAGCACCTCAGAGCAGGACTTGAACTAACAAACAGCAGCTGCGACAGGTCTGTGACCCTGGGCATCACTCCGTGAGGCCTCCCTCCACCTGGTCTTCCAGAGACTTCCACTGCACCCGGGGCACCAGGCCTCTGTCTCCAACCACCACCCACCCCTCCTCTGCCTGACTCCTGGGTTCCTCTCATTAGGAGAGGGTTTTCTTGAAGTTGTCTCCCACTCATGGGCCAGATAAAATGATTAGAAAACAAGCCAAAGCTGCAGCCCCTTGTCTATCCTGACTCTCAGGAGCCCACACCTGTTCCTTGGACCTGGCCGGTTCAGCAAGTTCCATTTTCTGCAACTGTGAGCCCCTGAGGGGTGATGATTGGCTGACCTGGGCAGCCTTACCGTGCCGGCCAGCCCTCCCCAGGTGTGCCTGGGTTGAGATCAATATAAATACCACTCCAGGCAGCAAGAGCCCCTGCAGCCGTGCCTGACGCCATTTTCTCTGCCCTGTCAGCAGTCTCGGGGCTGGGCTGGTGGGAGGGAGTGAGAGGCCACGGCTTTGTGGGTGGCCCAGTGTGAGTGGGGCTCTGCTGGACTTTCTGCAGCAGTTGCCAGGCTGCCACCTGCTAAAGAAGAGGATGTGTCACCCATACCTGCTGCTGGAATTTCTCCCTGGGCAGAGGTGAGGAAGGAAAAAAGCAGTGGGGGCAGGGACAGGACGGGTATCTCAGGCAGGGAAATGGAAATCTTCCAGAAGAGCACCCAGGGCCAGGACCATCCTGGCTGGCCTGCAGGCACCAAGTCGGCCGGCATGCTGTCACTCGTGTGGCTCTATGGCCCTTCCTCTAGGCTTTCAAGTCCTTGTATATATTCAGGTGTTTTACCTGGGACGGGTGGGAATAGTTCAGCAGCAACTGGCCTGGGGCTCAGCTCACGTTTACTCACAGATGCCTCGGCACGGTGCCCCAGCTTTGCAATGAGGACGCTTGTTGCGTGGGGGCTGCTGGCTGAATGGGAGACGATTCCCCACCACTGACCAACTTCAGAATTGTTTACAACTGGAGCAAGTGCCCTGATACGGTTTTCCTCTGTGTAACTGGTGGGTTCTGTGTTTTTTTTCTCTTTTTCGTTTTTGGTTCAAGGTAGATTTTATTCCTCTTTTTTGTATTTACAGATATAAGCATGGAAATAATTTATTCATATAAATACATGTATGTGCAGGGAATAATTGTTTTTTCTGTTTTATTTTTTAAATTTTACTTCTTTTTAATTTTGAATTTTATTTTATATTTTTATACAGCAGGTTCTTATTGGTTATCTATTTTATACATATAAATGTATACATGCCAATCCCAGTCTCTCAACTCCTCCCACCACCACCCCCCCAACAGCTTTCCCCCCTTGTTGTCCATACGTTTGTTGTCTACATCTGTTGCTCTATTTATGCCTTGCAAAATGGTTAATCTGTACAGTTTTTCTAGGTTCCACATATATGCATGAATATACAAGATTTGTTTTTCTCTTTCTGACTTACTTCACTCTGTATGACAGTCTCTAGATCCATCGACGTCTCTACAAATGACCCAATTTCATTCCTTTTCATGGCTTAGTAATATTCCATTTTATATATGTACCACAGCTTTATGCATTCGTCTGTCTGTGGGCATTTAGGTTGCTTCCATTACCTCGATATTGTAAATAGTGATGCAATGAACATTGCGGTGAATGACTCTTTTTGATTTATGGTTTTGTCTGGGTATATGTCCAGTACTGGGATTGCTGTATCATATGGTAATTCTGTTGTTAGTTTCTTAAGAAATTCCATATTGTTCTCCATAATGACTGTATCAATTTATATTCCCAACAATAGTGGAAGAGGGTTCCTTTTCTCCACACCCTTTCCAGCATTTTTTGTTTGTAGATTTTCAATGATGCCTATTCTACCAGGTGTGAGGTGATACCTCATTGTTGAATCCATTTCGTTGAGCAAGGGGTAGCTCTTGTCTATTACATATTTGGCTTATGGAACGGTATCTGTGCTAATTTCAAACTCTGCTTTTATGCAGCACCCCAACTCACCTTCCCCCTTAAGCAGGCATAAGTTGGTTTTCTAAACTTGAGACCCTGTTCTGTTTTGTAATTCAGTTCATGTGTAGCCAAGTTCACATTCCATGTATTAGTGATACCTTATGATGTTTCTTTTTCTGTGTGACTTATTTCACTTAGAATCATCGTGCCTCAATGCACTCATTATGCTGGTACGGGCCTGGTGACATAGATTTCATTGCTGAGTGGTATTCTGTTGTACAGAAGTACCGCAACTTCTTTATCCATTATTTGCTCTCTGGGATATTTAACTTGTGCCGTAGAAGAGATTCCTGTAAAAAGAGCCGTCCCAAATTTTGGGGTTGCTGTGTCTTTTTGATATTAATTTCCCTAAGCTATAGGACCATAAGTGGAAGTGCCCTAGGCTCTGTTGCTTTGTTTTTTAGATGTTTCAGGAAACACCATACACTTCTCCCGAGTGTCTGTTGGCAATTTACATCCCGCCCATCAGCATAACAAGGCTCCCAGTTCTCCATGGCCTGTCCTGCCTTTCTGGATTTTACACTTTATTCTGATGGCCCTTTTGACCGGGGGGAAGTGAGACTTCATTGTAGTGCAGATTTCCTTTGCAAGCTTGCTTGGTTGGCCAAAAAGGGCGTATGCGTTTTTTCCTGAATATATTCAGGAAAAAACGCATATGCCCTTTTGGCAAAGTGCATCATTGTGGACGTTCTGCCTCTTTTCCTATGCTTTCAATGCAATTCCAGTCTACCTCCTGAAATCGGTATCCTGCAATTCTGCCCCGCTTTCAAGTCCTCTTGGCAGCCTTACTTCAGTCTATTTTTGGACGATAGCTGTCATTTATAACTCTGCAGGTTTGTGAATTACAGAGACCCTGAGCTCCTTTCTTCAACTCGCTTTCTTTTGAGCTGGCCGCAACACCGCAGGATGGCTTCAGGCCCTAATCTGGTTCCGGCACGGCATGCTGAGCCTTTGGTTATTTCCTCTTCCTGGTGGGAAATGAGAGTTAAATTTGCCCGTCCAGACACCTCCAGCTAGTCTCTCATTGGTTCTCCCTATTCCTGTTCATCTTCCGCAGAAATTGCAAACTGGGCCAAACAGGAGGTTAAAGGCGCTGACTCTCCAAGTTGGGAGAGTGTTAGTAAAGGGTCTGGAATGTTGCACCCGAGTACCAGGGGAGGAAAACTGAGACATATTTGAACACGTCTCCCGTTCACACGATTGATCATACTCTGGGTTCCACATGCATGTTTTAGCTGAAGGAAGAATACCTTAAACCTGGAGAGTTGAGACCCGTGGAATGGGTACCATGCAATATGACTTCAAAGGGTCTTCATTTGCTCACCGAACCTCTCCAATCCTATCACTGCTGCGTTTATGCCCCTGTACACACGCTTGATTCTCTTTCGGAGACATAGCAATCCATAGGTTTTAAGATACTTACTAGTCAGGTACATTCTTAGGCGTTTAATATGGGGTGTTGAGTCCATTTCGTTGAGCAAGGAGTAGCTCTTGTCTATTCCATATTTGGCTTAAGGAACTTTATCTGTGCTCATTTCAATCTCTGGTTTTATGCAGCACCCCAACTCACCTTCCCCGTTAAGCAAGCGTAAGTTGGTTTTCTAAACTTGAGACACTGTTCTGTTTTGTAATTCAGTTCATGTGTAGCCAAGTTCACATTCTGTGTATTAGTGATACCTTATGATGTTTCTTTTCTGTGTGACTTATTTCAGTTCGAATCATCATACCTGAATCCACTCATTATGCTGCTACGGGCCTGATGACATAGATTTCATTGCTGAGTGATATTGCATTGTACGTAAGTACCACAAGTTCTTTATCCATTTTTCACTTTCTGCGATATTGAACTTGTACCGTAAACGAGGTTCTTGTAAAGAGAGCCGTCCCAAACTTTGGGGTGGCTGTGTCTTTTTGATTTTAATTTCCCTAAGCTATAGGACCATAAGTGGAAGTGCCCTAGGCTCTGTTGCTTTGTTTTTTAGATGTTTCAGGAAACACCATACACTTCTCCAGAGTGGCTGTTGGCAATTTACATGCCGCCCATCAGCATAAGAAGGCTCCCAGTTCTCCATGGCCTGTCGTGCCTTTATGGATTTTACACTTTTTTCAGATGGCCCTTTTGACCGGGTGGAAGTGAGACTTCATTGTAGTGCAGATTTCCTTTGCAAGCTTGCTTGGTTGGCCAAAAAGGGCGTATGCGTTTTTTCCTGAATATATTCAGGAAAAAACGCATACGCCCTTTTTGGCCAAGTGCATCATTGTCGAGTTTCTGACTCTCTTCATATGCTTTCAATGCAATTCCAGTCTACCTCCTGAAATCGGTTTCCTGCAATTCTGCCTTGCTTTCAATGCCTCTTCATAGCCTTACCTCAATATATTTTTTAAAAATAGTTGGCCTTTATAACTCTGCAGGTTTTTGAATTGCAGTGGCCCTTAGCTCCATTTTTTAGCTCTTATTTTTGTGGTCTTGCCCCGTAACCACAGGATTCCTTGAAGCCCTATTTTTCTTCTGGGGCACCTTGCTGTGCCTTTGGTTAATTCTTCTTACTGATGTGATATTAGAGTGACATGTGCCCATTGAAACCGCTACAGCTAGTTTCTCACTGGTTCCCCCTATTCCCATTCATCCTCTGCACTAACTGCAGACTGTGCGATACCAGAACTTAAAGGCATTGACTCCATGTGGGGATGTTGTTAGTAAAGCGGCTGGAATGTCGATCCGGAGCCCCAGGAGAGGAAAAATGAGGTGCGTTTTAGAAACCTTTCCCGATCATATGGTATACCAGTCGCTGGGTTTCCCAAGCATGGTTTAGCTGTAGGAAGATTCCCTTCAACCTGGAGTGTTGGGACCCTTGGACTGAGTAGCATGAAGTATTGCATTAAACTTTCGGCAGTTGCTCACCAAAGCTCACCAATCCTGTCAGCCCCAAGTGTCCAGCCTTATGTCTTATCCAGCTGTGGGTTTATATGTGGTCAATCCAGGTTGCATCACAGCCCCTGAGCGAATTTTGTAAGAATTTTTCTCTCTTTCATTGTTTCAGCGTTTTGTTTTTAAAATTTATTTCTATAATGGGGTTTAGCTCCTTTTCACTGCTGTGTTTGTGCCGCTCTGCACACACTTGATTCCCTTATGGAGATATATCAATACATGGGTTTTAAGATTCTTATTCCTCAGATATATTTCTCTGCGGTGTATAGGGTGTGTTGAGGCCTGTTCATTGAGCAAGGTGTAGATCTTGTCTAATACCTATTTGGTTTATTGAACGGTATCTGTGCTAATTTCAAACTCTGGTTTTATGCATCACCCCACCTCTCCTTTCCCCTTAAGCTGACATAAGTGTGTTTTCTAAATGTGAGACACTGTTCTGTTCTGTAATTCATTTCTTGTGCAGCCATATTTACCCTCCCTCTATAAGTGATATCTTATGATATGTTTCTTTTTCTGTTTGACTTATTTCAAGTAGTATTATCGGACCTAAATCCACTCTTTATCCTTCTACTAGCCTTATTACATTGATTTCATGGTGAAGAGATATTCCATTGTACATAAGTACCACATCTTCTTTATCCATTGTTCTCTTTCCTGGGATATTTAAGGTGTACTGAAGTTGAGGTTCTTGTAAACAGAGTAGCCCTAAACTGTGGTGTGCTTGTGTCTTGTTGATTTTTAGACTTCCCTAGATATACTCCCATGATTGGAAGTGTCCTATGCTCTGTAGCTCTGTTTTTTAGATGATTTAGGAACCACCATACACTTCTCCAGAGTGGCTCTCGGCAGTTCACACACTGCGCATCAGCGTATAAAGGCTCCCTGTTCTCCATGGCCTGTCCTGCATTTCTGGTTTTTACAATTTTTTAGGATGGCCCTTTTGACCGGTGGGAAGTGAGACTTCTTTGTTGTGCACATTTGCATTGCTTGCTTGCTTCGTTGCCCATAAAGTGCGTATGCGTTTTTTCCTGGATATAATCAGGAAAAAACGCATACGCCCTTTTGGGCCAACTGCATCATTGTGGAAATTCTGCCGCTTTTCATGTGCGTTAAAGACGAGTCCAATCTATCTCTTGAAATCTGTTTCTTGCAATTCTGTCTTGCATTCAGATCCTCTTCTTTGCCTTACCTCAACATATTTTTGGACGGTAGTTTTCATTTATAACTCTGCAGGTTTGTGAATTGCAGTGACCCTGAGCTCCATTTTTTAAGTTGCTCTTTTGTGAGCTGGCCTCAAACCCGCAGGATTGCTTCAGGCCCTATTTTGGCTCCGGCGAGGCAGGCTGAGCCTTCCTTTAATTCTTACTCTTAATGGGAAATTAGAGTGATATGTGCCCGTCCAAACCCCTACAACTCTTCTCTCATTGGTTCCCCCTCTTCCCGTTCATCCTCCTCACAATTTGCAAAATGTGTGAAACAGAAGTTTAAATGTGCTGATTCTCCAAGTGGGGAGATTCTAAGTAGCGTGGCTGGAATGGTGAACAGGAGCACCAGGAGAGGATAAATGAGGTGCATTTTAGACACATCTCCCGATCACATGGTGTACAGTCCTCTGGGTTTTCCATGCATGTTTTAGCTGTAGGAAGATCCCTTGAACCTGCAGATTTGGGACCCATTGAATGGGTACCAGGTAGTATTACTTTAAAGGGTGTGCATTTCCTCACCCAACCTCACATTTCTCTTAGCGCAAACAGTTTCCAGCCTTATGTCTCATCCTGCTGTGGGTCTAGATGTGTTCAATCCATGTTGCATCACCGTCCCTGAGGAAAAGTTGTAAGAGGTTTTCTCTGTCTCTCTGTCGTTTATTTTTTTCAATTTATTACTATATTGGTTACAGCTGATTTTCAAAGCTCTGTTTCTTGCTGCTGTACATCCACTTGATTCGCGTACAGAGAGACATCAATAAATTCTTTTTCAGATTCTTACCAGTCGTATATATTCTTTTCCGGTGACTTGAGTGTGCTGAGTGCAGTTCTTTTAGCTACCGTGTAGGCCTTGTTGATTATCAGTTTGGTATTTGGAATGGTATCTTTGCTAATTTCAACCTCCTGGATGATGCCTCACCCCTCCCCACCTTTCCCGTTTAGCAGCCTTATGCGTGTTTTCTACATATTTGACTATGTTTTTGTTTTGTAATTTATTTCATGTGTAGCCATTTTGGATTCCACCTTTAAGTGATATCTTATGATATGTGTCTTTTTCTTTTTGAATTCTGTCACTTAGAATGATCATACGTAACTCCTCCGGAGTTGTTACAACTGGCCATATTTCATTGATTTCCAGGCTGAATAATATTCCACTCTACCTAAGTACCACATCTCTATCCATTTTTTCCCTCCAGAGACATTTAAGTTATATCCTAGTCGAGGATCTTTTAAACAGAGAGGGGGTAAACATTGGGGTGCCTGTGTCCTCTCGATTTTTGTTTTGCCCAAGATATACGCCCATGAGTGCAAGTGCCCTATGCTCTGTAGCTCATTTTTTGGATGCTTTAGTAAACACAATACACTTCTCCAGAATGGCCGTTGGCAATATACATTTCCACTATAAGTCTCACAGGGCTCCCTCTTCTCGTTGCCCTGTCCTGCATTTCTGTTGTTTACGCTTTATGAGGATGGCTCTTCTGACTGATGCGAAGTGATATCTTTTGTAGTATTGACTTCCAGTGCCCACCTGTTTGGTTGGCTAAAAAAGTGTATGCCCTTTTCTTGAATATATACAGAAAAGAACGCATACACCCTTTTTGGCCAACTGCAATGTTGGCAATGTTGGCAATGTTCAGCTCCTTTTCTTGTGCTTAATGGCGAGTCCTTTCTACCTCCTCAAATCCCTTTCCTGCCATTCTCCCTTGCTTACAAGTCCTTTTCTCTGACTTTCCTCAAGACATTTTTCAGTGATGGATATTTTCAACTCTGCAGTTTTGTGAATTTTACTGCCCCTGAGTTCCATTGTTCAACTCGTGTTTATGGGAACTGGCCACAAAGCAGCGGGATTTCCTCAAGCCCTATACTGTTTCCATGGGCAACCCTAGCCTTTGGTCAATTCGTCTTCCTGATTGGAAATTAGAGTGACATGTGCCTGTCTGAACACCTAGGACTTGTCTCTCATTGTTCCTCATCCTTCCGCTTCATCCTCTGGACAAATTCCAAACTGTACGCAACAGGATGTTGACAGTGCTGACATCTCCAAGTGGGGAGACTGTTAGTAAAGACGCTGGAGGGGTGAACCCGAGCACCAGGAGATGAGGAGATGAGATGCCTTTTCCAAACTCTTCCCGATCAGACGGTATACCATCCTCTGGGTGTGACAGACATGTTTTAGCAGTAGGAAGAGTCCCATTCATGTAAGGAGAACACCAGGGCTTTTTCAAAATCAGTGTCTCCCCGAAACCCAAACTGGGGAATTTTTTAAGCTACGGCTACACATATGTTCATTAAGGGCCTTGGGAAGCAGGCAGAGTCCAAACTTTAGATGATTGAAGTCTTCAGGGTCAGAAGCACTCACCACCAGCTTCCCTTAGGCTACACTTTAACTGTCATTGATAGATGATGTCAATAAAAATATCTATTCTTTTTCAGATTATTTCCCCTTATAGGTTATTGCAAAATGTTGAGTGTAGTTCCCTGTGCTATACAGTAGTTCCTTGTTGATGATCTATTTTATACATAGCAGTGTGTATGTGTTCATTCCAAACTGTTAATTGATCCCTCCTCCCACCTTTCCCCTTTGGTAATAATAAATTATAAGATTTTATACTTCTCAGAAATGGGGGAGCTGAAAGAGAGGTATCATTTTCAATGGAAAAGCATTTAAAACAAGATTGAAGGTTTAACCAAGATTATTAGCTGTACATCCTTGGAAAGAAATCACTTCGTTTCTCTAATATTGACCTGACAAATAAGACAAACCTTTTCACTGAACTTGCTTATAAAAAGTGATGGAAATATCAAATGGAAGTGTTAAAAACATCTTATTTTACCCGAGCCTTATACACTGTTCTATGTTAACTACAGTTTGGCTCACACATCTGTTCATTAAGGTTACAGTAGTCTCAATTTCTGTTACTGATCCTCCAGAGTGGACCCCAACAAGTGTCCCCCTGCCCAGTGTCATTGGGGCCAACAGATCGAGACTGAGTTTGGTTCACAAGCAAAGGAAACTTTATATTTTGATCAGAGAATGGAGAGGTGAGAGCATGCACTACCCCGTGGGCTGTGGGCTGTGGGCTGGGCTGCTGTGTAGAGATCCTGTCAGAGTCAGTGGGAGGGAGGGAGGCGGCGGAGCTCTCGAGGGCCGGGTTGGCTGTAGCTCAGGCTCTATATCGTGGAGTCTGCACTGGGCCCCAGGAGCTGAGGTGTCGACCCAGCCATTCTGCACTAGGAAATCTGGTCTGAAGTGCCGGGTGTGGAACCTCTGCATGCGGGACCCTAGGAGCACGTGAAATTAGACAAAGCACAAAGGATAAAAAAGGTTAGACTTGACTTTATTGCCCAGATTCTATTTTTATCTCCCAGGGATTTTTAATGGGCTTTGCTGGGGACAAACCCCTCCACTGCCTTTTGTCCCGTTCCTCATTCTTGGAGTGCTGAGGGTGCAGACCCTTCTTCTGTAACTGCTGAGTGCTGAGTTGGGAGCCCTCATACCCTGGGGCGAGGGTCAGAGCTTCTCCCCAGCAGCCTCCCGGTGACGTTGATTGTCCCCAGGACCCCTGCCTCCCTGCTCGTCCACCTGAGCACCAGCATTGGAAGTGTTATAGATTCTAATGACCTTTAAGGGTCCAGGAAAGAGATGTGCAGAGACGCTGTGGGGGCCGGTTTCACCCCGCCCCACATTTGTTCGGCCACCTTAGGCTGACCGTCTCTGCCAGCCTAGATGCTCTGACCAGTAGTCTGCGCTTTCTTCAGTTAGGCCCCTGAATTAACGTACAAACAGCACCGGGTGTCAGAGCCCTGCCCGCTCAACTCCCAGACAGTCCAGGGTCAGTGGTGACCAAGGACCATGATGGCTACTGAGTCAACAGCCTTTTGAAGTAAACAGGAGTCCAGCCGGTCTTATTGGCCACCATCATCACGGTGTCTGTAGGCTTTTCTATGGTGACAGTGTGGTATACTGTTCCCCCGCCAAGATTATTAGCTCCCCTCTGGGTGCAGTAAGTCCTGCAAGCAGTAGTCTACTCTTTTGGGACACACTCTTGTTGTTTTATGAGAGAAACTCCAGGTCAAGTGATGTTCACACGAGTCGTCATGGTGCCCTGTTGCCCCCGGTTATCTCTCTGGATGTTGGAGTTGGAGGGCCTCCTCACTCGAGGTCGGTGTGCCCACGGAGCGAACCCTGCAACTTCAGGGCATGGTTGGTGGTTAGGATCACCACGTGGGGTCCTTTTCCCTTAGGAGGGAGGTGGCCTTTTGGGCTGCTGATTTCCAGGTTTTTAGATACCGCCAGTATCTTGGCCAGATGTGGCAGTGGGCCAAGCCCCTTAGTGACCGTAGTTTATCCTACCTGGATGGCATTCTTGCATTGTTCCATTTCAAGCGGTCCCAGTTTTT
Organism: Stenella coeruleoalba; assembly: GCF_951394435.1. Classification (NCBI taxonomy): domain Eukaryota; kingdom Metazoa; phylum Chordata; class Mammalia; order Artiodactyla; family Delphinidae; genus Stenella; species Stenella coeruleoalba. Next base: position 109,088 of record NW_027645883.1, on the reverse strand, counting down.
GCACTAATTCTCCAATGGCGATTCACCTTTCACCGGGAATGTAAAGGTCAAAGGGTTTAGCTAAATTAGGGAGTTCCAGGGCAAGGGTCTGAATTGACTGCTCTTTCCATTCTTGAAAGGCCACTTCTGGATTCTATTCAAAAGGATCATCATCTTTTCCTTTCAGTGTTTCATATAGAGGCCCAGCTAGTAGACTGTAGTTAGGGATCCAGAAGCAGCAAACCCTGGCCTCCCCAGGAACCCCTAAGCTGTCTTCTAGTTTTAGAAAGGGGTAAGGCTGAAAATGGTTTCTTCCCTTTCCTGGGATGGGCTTCTCTGACCTTCTGTGAGAATGAAGCCCAGGCAGGTCACCGCAGTCTGTGATATTTGAGCTTTTTCTTGGACAACTTCTATCCTTTATTGGCTTGGTAGTTCAGAGGCCTCCTTAGTAGGGCTGGTGATCAGAATGTCGTCTGCATATTGAAGGAGGGTTTCCTTTTCCAGAGGTAGAACTTTTAGGTCTTTAGCTAAGCTTTCCCCAAAGATGGTGTGGGAATTTTTGCACCCTTGGGGCCAGACGGCCCGGAAGTATTGTTTTAGTTGTATGTGGAGTCCTGCCACTCACAAGCCAAAATTTCTTGTGACTCTGGGACTAATGGAATACAAAAGAAGGCATCATTGAAGACTAATACAGAATACCATGTCCTGGTGGTTGGTAGAATGACCAGCAGGGTGTAGGAATTAGGAGCAACTGGAGGTATATCCTCGGTGGCTTCACTGACTGTCCTGACATCCTTTACCAGGTCCCCAGCAGCCCATGGGGCTCTCGTGGTCAGACCAATCCCAGAATATGGAGCTCACCTGGGCAGGTACCCCACCCCCACCCCAGCCCACGGGGCTCTCGTGGTCAGGCCCCTCCCAGGATACAGAGCTACCCTTGCAGGTACCGTGGCAGGGCTGGGCACACAGGAACCATGCACATAGCCCTCATTGCAGAGCACCCCCAGCTCACGTGTCGCTCAGAGCTGACACAGAGCACCTCAGAGCAGGACTTGAACTAACAAACAGCAGCTGCGACAGGTCTGTGACCCTGGGCATCACTCCGTGAGGCCTCCCTCCACCTGGTCTTCCAGAGACTTCCACTGCACCCGGGGCACCAGGCCTCTGTCTCCAACCACCACCCACCCCTCCTCTGCCTGACTCCTGGGTTCCTCTCATTAGGAGAGGGTTTTCTTGAAGTTGTCTCCCACTCATGGGCCAGATAAAATGATTAGAAAACAAGCCAAAGCTGCAGCCCCTTGTCTATCCTGACTCTCAGGAGCCCACACCTGTTCCTTGGACCTGGCCGGTTCAGCAAGTTCCATTTTCTGCAACTGTGAGCCCCTGAGGGGTGATGATTGGCTGACCTGGGCAGCCTTACCGTGCCGGCCAGCCCTCCCCAGGTGTGCCTGGGTTGAGATCAATATAAATACCACTCCAGGCAGCAAGAGCCCCTGCAGCCGTGCCTGACGCCATTTTCTCTGCCCTGTCAGCAGTCTCGGGGCTGGGCTGGTGGGAGGGAGTGAGAGGCCACGGCTTTGTGGGTGGCCCAGTGTGAGTGGGGCTCTGCTGGACTTTCTGCAGCAGTTGCCAGGCTGCCACCTGCTAAAGAAGAGGATGTGTCACCCATACCTGCTGCTGGAATTTCTCCCTGGGCAGAGGTGAGGAAGGAAAAAAGCAGTGGGGGCAGGGACAGGACGGGTATCTCAGGCAGGGAAATGGAAATCTTCCAGAAGAGCACCCAGGGCCAGGACCATCCTGGCTGGCCTGCAGGCACCAAGTCGGCCGGCATGCTGTCACTCGTGTGGCTCTATGGCCCTTCCTCTAGGCTTTCAAGTCCTTGTATATATTCAGGTGTTTTACCTGGGACGGGTGGGAATAGTTCAGCAGCAACTGGCCTGGGGCTCAGCTCACGTTTACTCACAGATGCCTCGGCACGGTGCCCCAGCTTTGCAATGAGGACGCTTGTTGCGTGGGGGCTGCTGGCTGAATGGGAGACGATTCCCCACCACTGACCAACTTCAGAATTGTTTACAACTGGAGCAAGTGCCCTGATACGGTTTTCCTCTGTGTAACTGGTGGGTTCTGTGTTTTTTTTCTCTTTTTCGTTTTTGGTTCAAGGTAGATTTTATTCCTCTTTTTTGTATTTACAGATATAAGCATGGAAATAATTTATTCATATAAATACATGTATGTGCAGGGAATAATTGTTTTTTCTGTTTTATTTTTTAAATTTTACTTCTTTTTAATTTTGAATTTTATTTTATATTTTTATACAGCAGGTTCTTATTGGTTATCTATTTTATACATATAAATGTATACATGCCAATCCCAGTCTCTCAACTCCTCCCACCACCACCCCCCCAACAGCTTTCCCCCCTTGTTGTCCATACGTTTGTTGTCTACATCTGTTGCTCTATTTATGCCTTGCAAAATGGTTAATCTGTACAGTTTTTCTAGGTTCCACATATATGCATGAATATACAAGATTTGTTTTTCTCTTTCTGACTTACTTCACTCTGTATGACAGTCTCTAGATCCATCGACGTCTCTACAAATGACCCAATTTCATTCCTTTTCATGGCTTAGTAATATTCCATTTTATATATGTACCACAGCTTTATGCATTCGTCTGTCTGTGGGCATTTAGGTTGCTTCCATTACCTCGATATTGTAAATAGTGATGCAATGAACATTGCGGTGAATGACTCTTTTTGATTTATGGTTTTGTCTGGGTATATGTCCAGTACTGGGATTGCTGTATCATATGGTAATTCTATTGTTAGTTTCTTAAGAAATTCCATATTGTTCTCCATAATGACTGTATCAATTTATATTCCCAACAATAGTGGAAGAGGGTTCCTTTTCTCCACACCCTTTCCAGCATTTTTTGTTTGTAGATTTTCAATGATGCCTATTCTACCAGGTGTGAGGTGATACCTCATTGTTGAATCCATTTCGTTGAGCAAGGGGTAGCTCTTGTCTATTACATATTTGGCTTATGGAACGGTATCTGTGCTAATTTCAAACTCTGCTTTTATGCAGCACCCCAACTCACCTTCCCCCTTAAGCAGGCATAAGTTGGTTTTCTAAACTTGAGACCCTGTTCTGTTTTGTAATTCAGTTCATGTGTAGCCAAGTTCACATTCCATGTATTAGTGATACCTTATGATGTTTCTTTTTCTGTGTGACTTATTTCACTTAGAATCATCGTGCCTCAATGCACTCATTATGCTGGTACGGGCCTGGTGACATAGATTTCATTGCTGAGTGGTATTCTGTTGTACAGAAGTACCGCAACGTCTTTATCCATTATTTGCTCTCTGGGATATTTAACTTGTGCCATAGAAGAGATTCCTGTAAAAAGAGCCGTCCCAAATTTTGGGGTTGCTGTGTCTTTTTGATATTAATTTCCCTAAGCTATAGGACCATAAGTGGAAGTGCCCTAGGCTCTGTTGCTTTGTTTTTTAGATGTTTCAGGAAACACCATACACTTCTCCCGAGTGTCTGTTGGCAATTTACATCCCGCCCATCAGCATAACAAGGCTCCCAGTTCTCCATGGCCTGTCCTGCCTTTCTGGATTTTACACTTTATTCTGATGGCCCTTTTGACCGGGGGGAAGTGAGACTTCATTGTAGTGCAGATTTCCTTTGCAAGCTTGCTTGGTTGGCCAAAAAGGGCGTATGCGTTTTTTCCTGAATATATTCAGGAAAAAACGCATACGCCCTTTTGGCAAAGTGCATCATTGTGGACGTTCTGCCTCTTTTCCTATGCTTTCAATGCAATTCCAGTCTACCTCCTGAAATCGGTATCCTGCAATACTGCCCCGCTTTCAAGTCCTCTTGGCAGCCTTACTTCAGTATATTTTTGGACGATAGCTGTCATTTATAACTCTGCAGGTTTGTGAATTACAGAGACCCTGAGCTCCTTTCTTCAACTCGCTTTCTTTTGAGCTGGCCGCAACACCGCAGGATGGCTTCAGGCCCTAATCTGGTTCCGGCACGGCATGCTGAGCCTTTGGTTATTTCCTCTTCCTGGTGGGAAATGAGAGTTAAATTTGCCCGTCCAGACACCTCCAGCTAGTCTCTCATTGGTTCTCCCTATTCCTGTTCATCTTCCGCAGAAATTGCAAACTGGGCCAAACAGGAGGTTAAAGGCGCTGACTCTCCAAGTTGGGAGAGTGTTAGTAAAGGGTCTGGAATGTTGCACCCGAGTACCAGGGGAGGAAAACTGAGACATATTTGAACACGTCTCCCGTTCACACGGTTGATCATACTCGGGGTTCCACATGCATGTTTTAGCTGAAGGAAGAATACCTTAAACCTGGAGAGTTGAGACCCGTGGAATGGGTACCATGCAATATGACTTCAAAGGGTCTTCATTTGCTCACCGAACCTCTCCAATCCTATCACTGCTGCGTTTATGCCCCTGTACACACGCTTGATTCTCTTTCAGAGACATAGCAATCCATAGGTTTTAAGATACTTACTAGTCAGGTACATTCTTAGGCGTTTAATATGGGGTGTTGAGTCCATTTCGTTGAGCAAGGAGTAGCTCTTGTCTATTCCATATTTGGCTTAAGGAACTTTATCTGTGCTCATTTCAATCTCTGGTTTTATGCAGCACCCCAACTCACCTTCCCCGTTAAGCAAGCGTAAGTTGGTTTTCTAAACTTGAGACACTGTTCTGTTTTGTAATTCAGTTCATGTGTAGCCAAGTTCACATTCTGTGTATTAGTGATACCTTATGATGTTTCTTTTCTGTGTGACTTATTTCAGTTCGAATCATCATACCTGAATCCACTCATTATGCTGCTACGGGCCTGATGACATAGATTTCATTGCTGAGTGATATTGCATTGTACGTAAGTACCACAAGTTCTTTATCCATTTTTCACTTTCTGCGATATTGAACTTGTACCGTAAACGAGGTTCTTGTAAAGAGAGCCATCCCAAACTTTGGGGTGGCTGTGTCTTTTTGATTTTAATTTCCCTAAGCTATAGGACCATAAGTGGAAGTGCCCTAGGCTCTGTTGCTTTGTTTTTTAGATGTTTCAGGAAACACCATACACTTCTCCAGAGTGGCTGTTGGCAATTTACATGCCGCCCATCAGCATAAGAAGGCTCCCAGTTCTCCATGGCCTGTCGTGCCTTTATGGATTTTACACTTTTTTCAGATGGCCCTTTTGACCGGGTGGAAGTGAGACTTCATTGTAGTGCAGATTTCCTTTGCAAGCTTGCTTGGTTGGCCAAAAAGGGCGTATGCGTTTTTTCCTGAATATATTCAGGAAAAAACGCATACGCCCTTTTTGGCCAAGTGCATCATTGTCGAGTTTCTGACTCTCTTCATATGCTTTCAATGCAATTCCAGTCTACCTCCTGAAATCGGTTTCCTGCAATTCTGCCTTGCTTTCAATGCCTCTTCATAGCCTTACCTCAATATATTTTTTAAAAATAGTTGGCCTTTATAACTCTGCAGGTTTTTGAATTGCAGTGGCCCTTAGCTCCATTTTTTAGCTCTTATTTTTGTGGTCTTGCCCCATAACCACAGGATTCCTTGAAGTCCTATTTTTCTTCTGGGGCACCTTGCTGTGCCTTTGGTTAATTCTTCTTACTGATGTGATATTAGAGTGACATGTGCCCATTGAAACCGCTACAGCTAGTTTCTCACTGGTTCCCCCTATTCCCATTCATCCTCTGCACTAACTGCAGACTGTGCGATACCAGAACTTAAAGGCATTGACTCCATGTGGGGATGTTGTTAGTAAAGCGGCTGGAATGTCGATCCGGAGCCCCAGGAGAGGAAAAATGAGGTGCGTTTTAGAAACCTTTCCCGATCATATGGTATACCAGTCGCTGGGTTTCCCAAGCATGGTTTAGCTGTAGGAAGATTCCCTTCAACCTGGAGTGTTGGGACCCTTGGACTGAGTAGCATGAAGTATTGCATTAAACTTTCGGCAGTTGCTCACCAAAGCTCACCAATCCTGTCAGCCCCAAGTGTCCAGCCTTATGTCTTATCCAGCTGTGGGTTTATATGTGGTCAATCCAGGTTGCATCACAGCCCCTGAGCGAATTTTGTAAGAATTTTTCTCTCTTTCATTGTTTCAGCGTTTTGTTTTTAAAATTTATTTCTATAATGGGGTTTAGCTCCTTTTCACTGCTGTGTTTGTGCCGCTCTGCACACACTTGATTCCCTTATGGAGATATATCAATACATGGGTTTTAAGATTCTTATTCCTCAGATATATTTCTCTGCGGTGTATAGGGTGTGTTGAGGCCTGTTCATTGAGCAAGGTGTAGATCTTGTCTAATACCTATTTGGTTTATTGAACGGTATCTGTGCTAATTTCAAACTCTGGTTTTATGCATCACCCCACCTCTCCTTTCCCCTTAAGCTGACATAAGTGTGTTTTCTAAATGTGAGACACTGTTCTGTTCTGTAATTCATTTCTTGTGCAGCCATATTTACCCTCCCTCTATAAGTGATATCTTATGATATGTTTCTTTTTCTGTTTGACTTATTTCAAGTAGTATTATCGGACCTAAATCCACTCTTTATCCTTCTACTAGCCTTATTACATTGATTTCATGGTGAAGAGATATTCCATTGTACATAAGTACCACATCTTCTTTATCCATTGTTCTCTTTCCTGGGATATTTAAGGTGTACTGAAGTTGAGGTTCTTGTAAACAGAGTAGCCCTAAACTGTGGTGTGCTTGTGTCTTGTTGATTTTTAGACTTCCCTAGATATACTCCCATGATTGGAAGTGTCCTATGCTCTGTAGCTCTGTTTTTTAGATGATTTAGGAACCACCATACACTTCTCCAGAGTGGCTCTCGGCAGTTCACACACTGCCCATCAGCGTATAAAGGCTCCCTGTTCTCCATGGCCTGTCCTGCATTTCTGGTTTTTACAATTTTTTAGGATGGCCCTTTTGACCGGTGGGAAGTGAGACTTCTTTGTTGTGCACATTTGCATTGCTTGCTTGCTTCGTTGCCCATAAAGTGCGTATGCGTTTTTTCCTGGATATAATCAGGAAAAAACGCATACGCCCTTTTGGGCCAACTGCATCATTGTCGAAATTCTGCCGCTTTTCATGTGCGTTAAAGACGAGTCCAATCTATCTCTTGAAATCTGTTTCTTGCAATTCTGTCTTGCATTCAGATCCTCTTCTTTGCCTTACCTCAACATATTTTTGGACGTTAGTTTTCATTTATAACTCTGCAGGTTTGTGAATTGCAGTGACCCTGAGCTCCATTTTTTAAGTTGCTCTTTTGTGAGCTGGCCTCAAACCCGCAGGATTGCTTCAGGCCCTATTTTGGCTCCGGCGAGGCAGGCTGAGCCTTCCTTTAATTCTTACTCTTAATGGGAAATTAGAGTGATATGTGCCCGTCCAAACCCCTACAACTCTTCTCTCATTGGTTCCCCCTCTTCCCGTTCATCCTCCTCACAATTTGCAAAATGTGTGAAACAGAAGTTTAAATGTGCTGATTCTCCAAGTGGGGAGATTCTAAGTAGCGTGGCTGGAATGGTGAACAGGAGCACCAGGAGAGGATAAATGAGGTGCATTTTAGACACATCTCCCGATCACATGGTGTACAGTCCTCTGGGTTTTCCATGCATGTTTTAGCTGTAGGAAGATCCCTTGAACCTGCAGATTTGGGACCCATTGAATGGGTACCAGGTAGTATTACTTTAAAGGGTGTGCATTTCCTCACCCAACCTCACATTTCTCTTAGCGCAAACAGTTTCCAGCCTTATGTCTCATCCTGCTGTGGGTCTAGATGTGTTCAATCCATGTTGCATCACCGTCCCTGAGGAAAAGTTGTAAGAGGTTTTCTCTGTCTCTCTGTCGTTTATTTTTTTCAATTTATTACTATATTGGTTACAGCTGATTTTCAAAGCTCTGTTTCTTGCTGCTGTACATCCACTTGATTCGCGTACAGAGAGACATCAATAAATTCTTTTTCAGATTCTTACCAGTCGTATATATTCTTTTCCGGTGACTTGAGTGTGCTGAGTGCAGTTCTTTTAGCTACCGTGTAGGCCTTGTTGATTATCAGTTTGGTATTTGGAATGGTATCTTTGCTAATTTCAACCTCCTGGATGATGCCTCACCCCTCCCCACCTTTCCCGTTTAGCAGCCTTATGCGTGTTTTCTACATATTTGACTATGTTTTTGTTTTGTAATTTATTTCATGTGTAGCCATTTTGGATTCCACCTTTAAGTGATATCTTATGATATGTGTCTTTTTCTTTTTGAATTCTGTCACTTAGAATGATCATACGTAACTCCTCCGGAGTTGTTACAACTGGCCATATTTCATTGATTTCCAGGCTGAATAATATTCCACTCTACCTAAGTACCACATCTCTATCCATTTTTTCCCTCCAGAGACATTTAAGTTATATCCTAGTCGAGGATCTTTTAAACAGAGAGGGGGTAAACATTGGGGTGCCTGTGTCCTCTCGATTTTTGTTTTGCCCAAGATATACGCCCATGAGTGCAAGTGCCCTATGCTCTGTAGCTCATTTTTTAGATGCTTTAGTAAACACAATACACTTCTCCAGAATGGCCGTTGGCAATATACATTTCCACTATAAGTCTCACAGGGCTCCCTCTTCTCGTTGCCCTGTCCTGCATTTCTGTTGTTTACGCTTTATGAGGATGGCTCTTCTGACTGATGTGAAGTGATATCTTTTGTAGTATTGACTTCCAGTGCCCACCTGTTTGGTTGGCTAAAAAAGTGTATGCCCTTTTCTTGAATATATACAGAAAAGAACGCATACACCCTTTTTGGCCAACTGCAATGTTGGCAATGTTGGCAATGTTCAGCTCCTTTTCTTGTGCTTAATGGCGAGTCCTTTCTACCTCCTCAAATCCCTTTCCTGCCATTCTCCCTTGCTTACAAGTCCTTTTCTCTGACTTTCCTCAAGACATTTTTCAGTGATGGATATTTTCAACTCTGCAGTTTTGTGAATTTTACTGCCCCTGAGTTCCATTGTTCAACTCGTGTTTATGGGAACTGGCCACAAAGCAGCGGGATTTCCTCAAGCCCTATACTGTTTCCATGGGCAACCCTAGCCTTTGGTCAATTCGTCTTCCTGATTGGAAATTAGAGTGACATGTGCCTGTCTGAACACCTAGGACTTGTCTCTCATTGTTCCTCATCCTTCCGCTTCATCCTCTGGACAAATTCCAAACTGTACGCAACAGGATGTTGACAGTGCTGACATCTCCAAGTGGGGAGACTGTTAGTAAAGACGCTGGAGGGGTGAACCCGAGCACCAGGAGATGAGGAGATGAGATGCCTTTTCCAAACTCTTCCCGATCAGACGGTATACCATCCTCTGGGTGTGACAGACATGTTTTAGCAGTAGGAAGAGTCCCATTCATGTAAGGAGAACACCAGGGCTTTTTCAAAATCAGTGTCTCCCCGAAACCCAAACTGGGGAATTTTTTAAGCTACGGCTACACATATGTTCATTAAGGGCCTTGGGAAGCAGGCAGAGTCCAAACTTTAGATGATTGAAGTCTTCAGGGTCAGAAGCACTCACCACCAGCTTCCCTTAGGCTACACTTTAACTGTCATTGATAGATGATGTCAATAAAAATATCTATTCTTTTTCAGATTATTTCCCCTTATAGGTTATTGCAAAATGTTGAGTGTAGTTCCCTGTGCTATACAGTAGTTCCTTGTTGATGATCTATTTTATACATAGCAGTGTGTATGTGTTCATTCCAAACTGTTAATTGATCCCTCCTCCCACCTTTCCCCTTTGGTAATAATAAATTATAAGATTTTATACTTCTCAGAAATGGGGGAGCTGAAAGAGAGGTATCATTTTCAATGGAAAAGCATTTAAAACAAGATTGAAGGTTTAACCAAGATTATTAGCTGTACATCCTTGGAAAGAAATCACTTCGTTTCTCTAATATTGACCTGACAAATAAGACAAACCTTTTCACTGAACTTGCTTATAAAAAGTGATGGAAATATCAAATGGAAGTGTTAAAAACATCTTATTTTACCCGAGCCTTATACACTGTTCTATGTTAACTACAGTTTGGCTCACACATCTGTTCATTGAGGTTACAATAGTCTCAATTTCTGTTACTGATCCTCCAGAGTGGACCCCAACAAGTGTCCCCCTGCCCAGTGTCATTGGGGCCAACAGATCGAGACTGAGTTTGGTTCACAAGCAAAGGAAACTTTATATTTTGATCAGAGAATGGAGAGGTGAGAGCATGCACTACCCCATGGGCTGTGGGCTGGGCTGCTGTGTAGAGATCCTGTCAGAGTCAGTGGGAGGGAGGGAGGCGGCGGAGCTCTCGAGGGCCGGGTTGGCTGTAGCTCAGGCTCTATATCGTGGAGTCTGCACTGGGCCCCAGGAGCTGAGGTGTCGACCCAGCCATTCTGCACTAGGAAATCTGGTCTGAAGTGCCGGGTGTGGAACCTCTGCATGCGGGACCCTAGGAGCACGTGAAATTAGACAAAGCACAAAGGATAAAAAAGGTTAGACTTGACTTTATTGCCCAGATTCTATTTTTATCTCCCAGGGATTTTTAATGGGCTTTGCTGGGGACAAACCCCTCCTCTGCCTTTTGTCCCGTTCCTCATTCTTGGAGTGCTGAGGGTGCAGACCCTTCTTCTGTAACTGCTGAGTGCTGAGTTGGGAGCCCTCATACCCTGGGGCGAGGGTCAGAGCTTCTCCCCAGCAGCCTCCCGGTGACGTTGATTGTCCCCAGGACCCCTGCCTCCCTGCTCGTCCACCTGAGCACCAGCATTGGAAGTGTTATAGATTCTAATGACCTTTAAGGGTCCAGGAAAGAGATGTGCAGAGACGCTGTGGGGGCCGGTTTCACCCCGCCCCACATTTGTTCGGCCACCTTAGGCTGACCGTCTCTGCCAGCCTAGATGCTCTGACCAGTAGTCTGCGCTTTCTTCAGTTAGGCCCCTGAATTAACGTACAAACAGCACCGGGTGTCAGAGCCCTGCCCGCTCAACTCCCAGACAGTCCAGGGTCAGTGGTGACCAAGGACCATGATGGCTACTGAGTCAACAGCCTTTTGAAGTAAACAGGAGTCCAGCCGGTCTTATTGGCCACCATCATCACGGTGTCTGTAGGCTTTTCTATGGTGACAGTGTGGTATACTGTTCCCCCGCCAAGATTATTAGCTCCCCTCTGGGTGCAGTAAGTCCTGCAAGCAGTAGTCTACTCTTTTGGGACACACTCTTGTTGTTTTATGAGAGAAACTCCAGGTCAAGTGATGTTCACACGAGTCGTCATGGTGCCCTGTTGCCCCCGGTTATCTCTCTGGATGTTGGAGTTGGAGGGCCTCCTCACTCGAGGTCGGTGTGCCCACGGAGCGAACCCTGCAACTTCAGGGCATGGTTGGTGGTTAGGATCACCACGTGGGGTCCTTTTCCCTTAGGAGGGAGGTGGCCTTTTGGGCTGCTGATTTCCAGGTTTTTAGATACCGCCAGTATCTTGGCCAGATGTGGCAGTGGGCCAAGCCCCTTAGTGACCGTAGTTTATCCTACCTGGATGGCATTCTTGCATTGTTCCATTTCAAGCGGTCCCAGTTTTTGCACTAATTCTCCAATGGCGATTCACCTTTCACCGGGAATGTAAAGGTCAAAGGGTTTAGCTAAATTAGGGAGTTCCAGGGCAAGGGTCTGAATTGACTGCTCTTTCCATTCTTGAAAGGCCACTTCTGGATTCTATTCAAAAGGATCATCATCTTTTCCTTTCAGTGTTTCATATAGAGGCCCAGCTAGTAGACTGTAGTTAGGGATCCAGAAGCAGCAAACCCTGGCCTCCCCAGGAACCCCTAAGCTGTCTTCTAGTTTTAGAAAGGAGTAAGGCTGAAAATGGTTTCTTCCCTTTCCTGGGATGGGCTTCTCTGACCTTCTGTGAGAATGAAGCCCAGGCAGGTCACCGCAGTCTGTGATATTTGAGCTTTTTCTTGGACAACTTCTATCCTTTATTGGCTTGGTAGTTCAGAGGCCTCCTTAGTAGGGCTGGTGATCAGAATGTCGTCTGCATATTGAAGGAGGGTTTCCTTTTCCAGAGGTAGAACTTTTAGGTCTTTAGCTAAGCTTTCCCCAAAGATGGTGTGGGAATTTTTGCACCCTTGGGGCCAGACGGCCCGGAAGTATTGTTTTAGTTGTATGTGGAGTCCTGCCACTCACAAGCCAAAATTTCTTGTGACTCTGGGACTAATGGAATACAAAAGAAGGCATCATTGAAGACTAATACAGAATACCATGTCCTGGTGGTTGGTAGAATGACCAGCAGGGTGTAGGAATTAGGAGCAACTGGAGGTATATCCTCGGTGGCTTCACTGACTGTCCTGACATCCTTTACCAGGTCCCCAGCAGCCCATGGGGCTCTTGTGGTCAGACCAATCCCAGAATATGGAGCTCACCTGGGCAGGTACCCCACCCCCACCCCAGCCCACGGGGCTCTCGTGGTCAGGCCCCTCCCAGGATACAGAGCTACCCTTGCAGGTACCGTGGCAGGGCTGGGCACACAGGAACCGTGCACATAGCCCTCATTGCAGAGCACCCCCAGCTCACGTGTCGCTCAGAGCTGACACAGAGCACCTCAGAGCAGGACTTGAACTAACAAACAGCAGCTGCGACAGGTCTGTGACCCTGGGCATCACTCCGTGAGGCCTCCCTCCACCTGGTCTTCCAGAGACTTCCACTGCACCCGGGGCACCAGGCCTCTGTCTCCAACCACCACCCACCCCTCCTCTGCCTGACTCCTGGGTTCCTCTCATTAGGAGAGGGTTTTCTTGAAGTTGTCTCCCACTCATGGGCCAGATAAAATGATTAGAAAACAAGCCAAAGCTGCAGCCCCTTGTCTATCCTGACTCTCAGGAGCCCACACCTGTTCCTTGGACCTGGCCGGTTCAGCAAGTTCCATTTTCTGCAACTGTGAGCCCCTGAGGGGTGATGATTGGCTGACCTGGGCAGCCTTACCGTGCCGGCCAGCCCTCCCCAGGTGTGCCTGGGTTGAGATCAATATAAATACCACTCCAGGCAGCAAGAGCCCCTGCAGCCGTGCCTGACGCCATTTTCTCTGCCCTGTCAGCAGTCTCGGGGCTGGGCTGGTGGGAGGGAGTGAGAGGCCACGGCTTTGTGGGTGGCCCAGTGTGAGTGGGGCTCTGCTGGACTTTCTGCAGCAGTTGCCAGGCTGCCACCTGCTAAAGAAGAGGATGTGTCACCCATACCTGCTGCTGGAATTTCTCCCTGGGCAGAGGTGAGGAAGGAAAAAAGCAGTGGGGGCAGGGACAGGACGGGTATCTCAGGCAGGGAAATGGAAATCTTCCAGAAGAGCACCCAGGGCCAGGACCATCCTGGCTGGCCTGCAGGCACCAAGTCGGCCGGCATGCTGTCACTCGTGTGGCTCTATGGCCCTTCCTCTAGGCTTTCAAGTCCTTGTATATATTCAGGTGTTTTACCTGGGACGGGTGGGAATAGTTCAGCAGCAACTGGCCTGGGGCTCAGCTCACGTTTACTCACAGATGCCTCGGCACGGTGCCCCAGCTTTGCAATGAGGACGCTTGTTGCGTGGGGGCTGCTGGCTGAATGGGAGACGATTCCCCACCACTGACCAACTTCAGAATTGTTTACAACTGGAGCAAGTGCCCTGATACGGTTTTCCTCTGTGTAACTGGTGGGTTCTGTGTTTTTTTTCTCTTTTTCGTTTTTGGTTCAAGGTAGATTTTATTCCTCTTTTTTGTATTTACAGATATAAGCATGGAAATAATTTATTCATATAAATACATGTATGTGCAGGGAATAATTGTTTTTTCTGTTTTATTTTTTAAATTTTACTTCTTTTTAATTTTGAATTTTATTTTATATTTTTATACAGCAGGTTCTTATTGGTTATCTATTTTATACATATAAATGTATACATGCCAATCCCAGTCTCTCAACTCCTCCCACCACCACCCCCCCAACAGCTTTCCCCCCTTGTTGTCCATACGTTTGTTGTCTACATCTGTTGCTCTATTTATGCCTTGCAAAATGGTTAATCTGTACAGTTTTTCTAGGTTCCACATATATGCATGAATATACAAGATTTGTTTTTCTCTTTCTGACTTACTTCACTCTGTATGACAGTCTCTAGATCCATCGACGTCTCTACAAATGACCCAATTTCATTCCTTTTCATGGCTTAGTAATATTCCATTTTATATATGTACCACAGCTTTATGCATTCGTCTGTCTGTGGGCATTTAGGTTGCTTCCATTACCTCGATATTGTAAATAGTGATGCAATGAACATTGCGGTGAATGACTCTTTTTGATTTATGGTTTTGTCTGGGTATATGTCCAGTACTGGGATTGCTGTATCATATGGTAATTCTATTGTTAGTTTCTTAAGAAATTCCATATTGTTCTCCATAATGACTGTATCAATTTATGTTCCCAACAATAGTGGAAGAGGGTTCCTTTTCTCCACACCCTTTCCAGCATTTTTTGTTTGTAGATTTTCAATGATGCCTATTCTACCAGGTGTGAGGTGATACCTCATTGTTGAATCCATTTCGTTGAGCAAGGGGTAGCTCTTGTCTATTACATATTTGGCTTATGGAACGGTATCTGTGCTAATTTCAAACTCTGCTTTTATGCAGCACCCCAACTCACCTTCCCCCTTAAGCAGGCATAAGTTGGTTTTCTAAACTTGAGACCCTGTTCTGTTTTGTAATTCAGTTCATGTGTAGCCAAGTTCACATTCCGTGTATTAGTGATACCTTATGATGTTTCTTTTTCTGTGTGACTTATTTCACTTAGAATCATCGTGCCTCAATCCACTCATTATGCTGGTACGGGCCTGGTGACATAGATTTCATTGCTGAGTGGTATTCTGTTGTACAGAAGTACCGCAAATTCTTTATCCATTATTTGCTCTCTGGGATATTTAACTTGTGCCGTAGAAGAGATTTCTGTAAAAAGAGCCATCCCAAATTTTGGGGTTGCTGTGTCTTTTTGATATTAATTTCCCTAAGCTATAGGACCATAAGTGGAAGTGCCCTAGGCTCTGTTGCTTTGTTTTTTAGATGTTTCAGGAAACACCATACACATCTCCCGAGTGTCTGTTGGCAATTTACATCCCGCCCATCAGCATAACAAGGCTCCCAGTTCTCCATGGCCTGTCCTGCCTTTCTGGGTTTTACACTTTTTTCAGATGGCCCTTTTGACCGGGGGGAAGTGAGACTTCATTGTAGTGCAGATTTCCTTTGCAAGCTTGCTTGGTTGGCCAAAAAGGGCGTATGCGTTTTTTCCTGAATATATTCAGGAAAAAACGCATACGCCCTTTTGGCAAAGTGCATCATTGTGGACGATCTGCCTCTTTTCCTATGCTTTCAATGCAATTCCAGTCTACCTCCTGAAATCGGTATCCTGCAATTCTGCCCCGCTTTCAAGTCCTCTTGGCAGCCTTACTTCAGTCTATTTTTGGACGATAGCTGTCATTTATAACTCTGCAGGTTTGTGAATTACAGAGACCCTGAGCTCCTTTCTTCAACTCGCTTTCTTTTGAGCTGGCCGCAACACCGCAGGATGGCTTCAGGCCCTAATCTGGTTCTGGCACGGCATGCTGAGCCTTTGGTTATTTCCTCTTCCTGGTGGGAAATGAGAGTTAAATTTGCCCGTCCAGACACCTCCAGCTAGTCTCTCATTGGTTCTCCCTATTCCTGTTCATCTTCCGCAGAAATTGCAAACTGGGCCAAACAGGAGGTTAAAGGCGCTGACTCTCCAAGTTGGGAGAGTGTTAGTAAAGGGTCTGGAATGTTGCACCCGAGTACCAGGGGAGGAAAACTGAGACATATTTGAACACGTCTCCCGTTCACACGGTTGATCATACTCGGGGTTCCACATGCATGTTTTAGCTGAAGGAAGAATACCTTAAACCTGGAGAGTTGAGACCCGTGGAATGGGTACCATGCAATATGACTTCAAAGGGTCTTCATTTGCTCACCGAACCTCTCCAATCCTATCACTGCTGCGTTTATGCCCCTGTACACACGCTTGATTCTCTTTCGGAGACATAGCAATCCATAGGTTTTAAGATACTTACTAGTCAGGTACATTCTTAGGCGTTTAATATGGGGTGTTGAGTCCATTTCGTTGAGCAAGGAGTAGCTCTTGTCTATTCCATATTTGGCTTAAGGAACTTTATCTGTGCTCATTTCAATCTCTGGTTTTATGCAGCACCCCAACTCACCTTCCCCGTTAAGCAAGCGTAAGTTGGTTTTCTAAACTTGAGACACTGTTCTGTTTTGTAATTCAGTTCATGTGTAGCCAAGTTCACATTCTGTGTATTAGTGATACCTTGTGATGTTTCTTTTCTGTGTGACTTATTTCAGTTCGAATCATCATACCTGAATCCACTCATTATGCTGCTACGGGCCTGATGACATAGATTTCATTGCTGAGTGATATTGCATTGTACGTAAGTACCACAAGTTCTTTATCCATTTTTCACTTTCTGCGATATTGAACTTGTACCGTAAACGAGGTTCTTGTAAAGAGAGCCGTCCCAAACTTTGGGGTGGCTGTGTCTTTTTGATTTTAATTTCCCTAAGCTATAGGACCATAAGTGGAAGTGCCCTAGGCTCTGTTGCTTTGTTTTTTAGATGTTTCAGGAAACACCATACACTTCTCCAGAGTGGCTGTTGGCAATTTACATGCCGCCCATCAGCATAAGAAGGCTCCCAGTTCTCCATGGCCTGTCGTGCCTTTATGGATTTTACACTTTTTTCAGATGGCCCTTTTGACCGGGTGGAAGTGAGACTTCATTGTAGTGCAGATTTCCTTTGCAAGCTTGCTTGGTTGGCCAAAAAGGGCGTATGCGTTTTTTCCTGAATATATTCAGGAAAAAACGCATACGCCCTTTTTGGCCAAGTGCATCATTGTCGAGTTTCTGACTCTCTTCATATGCTTTCAATGCAATTCCAGTCTACCTCCTGAAATCGGTTTCCTGCAATTCTGCCTTGCTTTCAATGCCTCTTCATAGCCTTACCTCAATATATTTTTTAAAAATAGTTGGCCTTTATAACTCTGCAGGTTTTTGAATTGCAGTGGCCCTTAGCTCCATTTTTTAGCTCTTATTTTTGTGGTCTTGCCCCGTAACCACAGGATTCCTTGAAGCCCTATTTTTCTTCTGGGGCACCTTGCTGTGCCTTTGGTTAATTCTTCTTACTGATGTGATATTAGAGTGACATGTGCCCATTGAAACCGCTACAGCTAGTTTCTCACTGGTTCCCCCATTCCCATTCATCCTCTGCACTAACTGCAGACTGTGCGATACCAGAACTTAAAGGCATTGACTCCATGTGGGGATGTTGTTAGTAAAGCGGCTGGAATGTCGATCCGGAGCCCCAGGAGAGGAAAAATGAGGTACGTTTTAGAAACCTTTCCCGATCATATGGTATACCAGTCGCTGGGTTTCCCAAGCATGGTTTAGCTGTAGGAAGATTCCCTTCAACCTGGAGTGTTGGGACCCTTGGACTGAGTAGCATGAAGTATTGCATTAAACTTTCGGCAGTTGCTCACCAAAGCTCACCAATCCTGTCAGCCCCAAGTGTCCAGCCTTATGTCTTATCCAGCTGTGGGTTTATATGTGGTCAATCCAGGTTGCATCACAGCCCCTGAGCGAATTTTGTAAGAATTTTTCTCTCTTTCATTGTTTCAGCGTTTTGTTTTTAAAATTTATTTCTATAATGGGGTTTAGCTCCTTTTCACTGCTGTGTTTGTGCCGCTCTGCACACACTTGATTCCCTTATGGAGATATATCAATACATGGGTTTTAAGATTCTTATTCCTCAGATATATTTCTCTGCGGTGTATAGGGTGTGTTGAGGCCTGTTCATTGAGCAAGGTGTAGATCTTGTCTAATACCTATTTGGTTTATTGAACGGTATCTGTGCTAATTTCAAACTCTGGTTTTATGCATCACCCCACCTCTCCTTTCCCCTTAAGCTGACATAAGTGTGTTTTCTAAATGTGAGACACTGTTCTGTTCTGTAATTCATTTCTTGTGCAGCCATATTTACCCTCCCTCTATAAGTGATATCTTATGATATGTTTCTTTTTCTGTTTGACTTATTTCAAGTAGTATTATTGGACCTAAATCCACTCTTTATCCTTCTACTAGCCTTATTACATTGATTTCATGGTGAAGAGATATTCCATTGTACATAAGTACCACATCTTCTTTATCCATTGTTCTCTTTCCTGGGATATTTAAAGTGTACTGAAGTTGAGGTTCTTGTAAACAGAGTAGCCCTAAACTGTGGTGTGCTTGTGTCTTGTTGATTTTTAGACTTCCCTAGATATACTCCCATGATTGGAAGTGTCCTATGCTCTGTAGCTCTGTTTTTTAGATGATTTAGGAACCACCATACACTTCTCCAGAGTGGCTCTCGGCAGTTCACACACTGCCCATCAGCGTATAAAGGCTCCCTGTTCTCCATGGCCTGTCCTGCATTTCTGGTTTTTACAATTTTTTAGGATGGCCCTTTTGACCGGTGGGAAGTGAGACTTCTTTGTTGTGCACATTTGCATTGCTTGCTTGCTTCGTTGCCCATAAAGTGCGTATGCGTTTTTTCCTGGATATAATCAGGAAAAAACGCATACGCCCTTTTGGGCCAACTGCATCATTGTCGAAATTCTGCCGCTTTTCATGTGCGTTAAAGACGAGTCCAATCTATCTCTTGAAATCTGTTTCTTGCAATTCTGTCTTGCATTCAGATCCTCTTCTTTGCCTTACCTCAACATATTTTTGGACGTTAGTTTTCATTTATAACTCTGCAGGTTTGTGAATTGCAGTGACCCTGAGCTCCATTTTTTAAGTTGCTCTTTTGTGAGCTGGCCTCAAACCCGCAGGATTGCTTCAGGCCCTATTTTGGCTCCGGCGAGGCAGGCTGAGCCTTCCTTTAATTCTTACTCTTAATGGGAAATTAGAGTGATATGTGCCCGTCCAAACCCCTACAACTCTTCTCTCATTGGTTCCCCCTCTTCCCGTTCATCCTCCTCACAATTTGCAAAATGTGTGAAACAGAAGTTTAAATGTGCTGATTCTCCAAGTGGGGAGATTCTAAGTAGCGTGGCTGGAATGGTGAACAGGAGCACCAGGAGAGGATAAATGAGGTGCATTTTAGACACATCTCCCGCTCACATGGTGTACAGTCCTCTGGGTTTTCCATGCATGTTTTAGCTGTAGGAAGATCCCTTGAACCTGCAGATTTGGGACCCATTGAATGGGTACCAGGTAGTATTACTTTAAAGGGTGTGCATTTCCTCACCCAACCTCACATTTCTCTTAGCGCAAACAGTTTCCAGCCTTATGTCTCATCCTGCTGTGGGTCTAGATGTGTTCAATCCATGTTGCATCACCGTCCCTGAGGAAAAGTTGTAAGAGGTTTTCTCTGTCTCTCTGTCGTTTATTTTTTTCAATTTATTACTATATTGGTTACAGCTGATTTTCAAAGCTCTGTTTCTTGCTGCTGTACATCCACTTGATTCGCGTACAGAGAGACATCAATAAATTCTTTTTCAGATTCTTACCAGTCGTATATATTCTTTTCCGGTGACTTGAGTGTGCTGAGTGCAGTTCTTTTAGCTACCGTGTAGGCCTTGTTGATTATCAGTTTGGTATTTGGAATGGTATCTTTGCTAATTTCAACCTCCTGGATGATGCCTCACCCCTCCCCACCTTTCCCGTTTAGCAGCCTTATGCATGTTTTCTACATATTTGACTATGTTTTTGTTTTGTAATTTATTTCATGTGTAGCCATTTTGGATTCCACCTTTAAGTGATATCTTATGATATGTGTCTTTTTCTTTTTGAATTCTGTCACTTAGAATGATCATACGTAACTCCTCCGGAGTTGTTACAACTGGCCATATTTCATTGATTTCCAGGCTGAATAATATTCCACTCTACCTAAGTACCACATCTCTATCCATTTTTTCCCTCCAGAGACATTTAAGTTATATCCTAGTCGAGGATCTTTTAAACAGAGAGGGGGTAAACATTGGGGTGCCTGTGTCCTCTCGATTTTTGTTTTGCCCAAGATATACGCCCATGAGTGCAAGTGCCCTATGCTCTGTAGCTCATTTTTTAGATGCTTTAGTAAACACAATACACTTCTCCAGAATGGCCGTTGGCAATATACATTTCCACTATAAGTCTCACAGGGCTCCCTCTTCTCGTTGCCCTGTCCTGCATTTCTGTTGTTTACGCTTTATGAGGATGGCTCTTCTGACTGATGCGAAGTGATATCTTTTGTAGTATTGACTTCCAGTGCCCACCTGTTTGGTTGGCTAAAAAAGTGTATGCCCTTTTCTTGAATATATACAGAAAAGAACGCATACACCCTTTTTGGCCAACTGCAATGTTGGCAATGTTGGCAATGTTCAGCTCCTTTTCTTGTGCTTAATGGCGAGTCCTTTCTACCTCCTCAAATCCCTTTCCTGCCATTCTCCCTTGCTTACAAGTCCTTTTCTCTGACTTTCCTCAAGACATTTTTCAGTGATGGATATTTTCAACTCTGCAGTTTTGTGAATTTTACTGCCCCTGAGTTCCATTGTTCAACTCGTGTTTATGGGAACTGGCCACAAAGCAGCGGGATTTCCTCAAGCCCTATACTGTTTCCATGGGCAACCCTAGCCTTTGGTCAATTCGTCTTCCTGATTGGAAATTAGAGTGACATGTGCCTGTCTGAACACCTAGGACTTGTCTCTCATTGTTCCTCATCCTTCCGCTTCATCCTCTGGACAAATTCCAAACTGTATGCAACAGGATGTTGACAGTGCTGACATCTCCAAGTGGGGAGACTGTTAGTAAAGACGCTGGAGGGGTGAACCCGAGCACCAGGAGATGAGGAGATGAGATGCCTTTTCCAAACTCTTCCCGATCAGACGGTATACCATCCTCTGGGTGTGACAAGACATGTTTTAGCAGTAGGAAGAGTCCCATTCATGTAAGGAGAACACCAGGGCTTTTTCAAAATCAGTGTCTCCCCGAAACCCAAACTGGGGAATTTTTTAAGCTACAGCTACACATATGTTCATTAAGGGCCTTGGGAAGCAGGCAGAGTCCAAACTTTAGATGATTGAAGTCTTCAGGGTCAGAAGCACTCACCACCAGCTTCCCTTAGGCTACACTTTAACTGTCATTGATAGATAATGTCAATAAAAATATCTATTCTTTTTCAGATTATTTCCCCTTATAGGTTATTGCAAAATGTTGAGTGTAGTTCCCTGTGCTATACAGTAGTTCCTTGTTGATGATCTATTTTATACATAGCAGTGTGTATGTGTTAATTCCAAACTGTTAATTTATCCCTCCTCCCAACTTTCCCCTTTGGTAATAATAAATTATAAGATTTTATACTTCTCAGAAATGGGGGAGCTGAAAGAGAGGTATCATTTTCAATGGAAAAGCATTTAAAACAAGATTGAAGGTTTAACCAAGATTATTAGCTGTACATCCTTGGAAGGAAATCACTTCGTTTCTCTAATATTGACCTGACAAATAAGACAAACCTTTTCACTGAACTTGCTTATAAAAAGTGATGGAAATATCAAATGGAAGTGTTAAAAACATCTTATTTTACCCGAGCCTTATACACTGTTCTATGTTAACTACAGTTTGGCTCACACATCTGTTCATTGAGGTTACAATAGTCTCAATTTCTGTTACTGATCCTCCAGAGTGGACCCCAACAAGTGTCCCCCTGCCCAGTGTCATTGGGGCCAACAGATCGAGACTGAGTTTGGTTCACAAGCAAAGGAAACTTTATATTTTGATCAGAGAATGGAGAGGTGAGAGCATGCACTACCCCATGGGCTGTGGGCTGGGCTGCTGTGTAGAGATCCTGTCAGAGTCAGTGGGAGGGAGGGAGGCGGCGGAGCTCTCGAGGGCCGGGTTGGCTGTAGCTCAGGCTCTATATCGTGGAGTCTGCACTGGGCCCCAGGAGCTGAGGTGTCGACCCAGCCATTCTGCACTAGGAAATCTGGTCTGAAGTGCCGGGTGTGGAACCTCTGCATGCGGGACCCTAGGAGCACGTGAAATTAGACAAAGCACAAAGGATAAAAAAGGTTAGACTTGACTTTATTGCCCAGATTCTATTTTTATCTCCCAGGGATTTTTAATGGGCTTTGCTGGGGACAAACCCCTCCTCTGCCTTTTGTCCCGTTCCTCATTCTTGGAGTGCTGAGGGTGCAGACCCTTCTTCTGTAACTGCTGAGTGCTGAGTTGGGAGCCCTCATACCCTGGGGCGAGGGTCAGAGCTTCTCCCCAGCAGCCTCCCGGTGACGTTGATTGTCCCCAGGACCCCTGCCTCCCTGCTCGTCCACCTGAGCACCAGCATTGGAAGTGTTATAGATTCTAATGACCTTTAAGGGTCCAGGAAAGAGATGTGCAGAGACGCTGTGGGGGCCGGTTTCACCCCGCCCCACATTTGTTCGGCCACCTTAGGCTGACCGTCTCTGCCAGCCTAGATGCTCTGACCAGTAGTCTGCGCTTTCTTCAGTTAGGCCCCTGAATTAACGTACAAACAGCACCGGGTGTCAGAGCCCTGCCCGCTCAACTCCCAGACAGTCCAGGGTCAGTGGTGACCAAGGACCATGATGGCTACTGAGTCAACAGCCTTTTGAAGTAAACAGGAGTCCAGCCGGTCTTATTGGCCACCATCATCACGGTGTCTGTAGGCTTTTCTATGGTGACAGTGTGGTATACTGTTCCCCCGCCAAGATTATTAGCTCCCCTCTGGGTGCAGTAAGTCCTGCAAGCAGTAGTCTACTCTTTTGGGACACACTCTTGTTGTTTTATGAGAGAAACTCCAGGTCAAGTGATGTTCACACGAGTCGTCATGGTGCCCTGTTGCCCCCGGTTATCTCTCTGGATGTTGGAGTTGGAGGGCCTCCTCACTCGAGGTCGGTGTGCCCACGGAGCGAACCCTGCAACTTCAGGGCATGGTTGGTGGTTAGGATCACCACGTGGGGTCCTTTTCCCTTAGGAGGGAGGTGGCCTTTTGGGCTGCTGATTTCCAGGTTTTTAGATACCGCCAGTATCTTGGCCAGATGTGGCAGTGGGCCAAGCCCCTTAGTGACCGTAGTTTATCCTACCTGGATGGCATTCTTGCATTGTTCCATTTCAAGCGGTCCCAGTTTTTGCACTAATTCTCCAATGGCGATTCACCTTTCACCGGGAATGTAAAGGTCAAAGGGTTTAGCTAAATTAGGGAGTTCCAGGGCAAGGGTCTGAATTGACTGCTCTTTCCATTCTTGAAAGGCCACTTCTGGATTCTATTCAAAAGGATCATCATCTTTTCCTTTCAGTGTTTCATATAGAGGCCCAGCTAGTAGACTGTAGTTAGGGATCCAGAAGCAGCAAACCCTGGCCTCCCCAGGAACCCCTAAGCTGTCTTCTAGTTTTAGAAAGGGGTAAGGCTGAAAATGGTTTCTTCCCTTTCCTGGGATGGGCTTCTCTGACCTTCTGTGAGAATGAAGCCCAGGCAGGTCACCGCAGTCTGTGATATTTGAGCTTTTTCTTGGACAACTTCTATCCTTTATTGGCTTGGTAGTTCAGAGGCCTCCTTAGTAGGGCTGGTGATCAGAATGTCGTCTGCATATTGAAGGAGGGTTTCCTTTTCCAGAGGTAGAACTTTTAGGTCTTTAGCTAAGCTTTCCCCAAAGATGGTGTGGGAATTTTTGCACCCTTGGGGCCAGACGGCCCGGAAGTATTGTTTTAGTTGTATGTGGAGTCCTGCCACTCACAAGCCAAAATTTCTTGTGACTCTGGGACTAATGGAATACAAAAGAAGGCATCATTGAAGACTAATACAGAATACCATGTCCTGGTGGTTGGTAGAATGACCAGCAGGGTGTAGGAATTAGGAGCAACTGGAGGTATATCCTCGGTGGCTTCACTGACTGTCCTGACATCCTTTACCAGGTCCCCAGCAGCCCATGGGGCTCTCGTGGTCAGACCAATCCCAGAATATGGAGCTCACCTGGGCAGGTACCCCACCCCCACCCCAGCCCACGGGGCTCTCGTGGTCAGGCCCCTCCCAGGATACAGAGCTACCCTTGCAGGTACCGTGGCAGGGCTGGGCACACAGGAACCGTGCACATAGCCCTCATTGCAGAGCACCCCCAGCTCACGTGTCGCTCAGAGCTGACACAGAGCACCTCAGAGCAGGACTTGAACTAACAAACAGCAGCTGCGACAGGTCTGTGACCCTGGGCATCACTCCGTGAGGCCTCCCTCCACCTGGTCTTCCAGAGACTTCCACTGCACCCGGGGCACCAGGCCTCTGTCTCCAACCACCACCCACCCCTCCTCTGCCTGACTCCTGGGTTCCTCTCATTAGGAGAGGGTTTTCTTGAAGTTGTCTCCCACTCATGGGCCAGATAAAATGATTAGAAAACAAGCCAAAGCTGCAGCCCCTTGTCTATCCTGACTCTCAGGAGCCCACACCTGTTCCTTGGACCTGGCCGGTTCAGCAAGTTCCATTTTCTGCAACTGTGAGCCCCTGAGGGGTGATGATTGGCTGACCTGGGCAGCCTTACCGTGCCGGCCAGCCCTCCCCAGGTGTGCCTGGGTTGAGATCAATATAAATACCACTCCAGGCAGCAAGAGCCCCTGCAGCCGTGCCTGACGCCATTTTCTCTGCCCTGTCAGCAGTCTCGGGGCTGGGCTGGTGGGAGGGAGTGAGAGGCCACGGCTTTGTGGGTGGCCCAGTGTGAGTGGGGCTCTGCTGGACTTTCTGCAGCAGTTGCCAGGCTGCCACCTGCTAAAGAAGAGGATGTGTCACCCATACCTGCTGCTGGAATTTCTCCCTGGGCAGAGGTGAGGAAGGAAAAAAGCAGTGGGGGCAGGGACAGGACGGGTATCTCAGGCAGGGAAATGGAAATCTTCCAGAAGAGCACCCAGGGCCAGGACCATCCTGGCTGGCCTGCAGGCACCAAGTCGGCCGGCATGCTGTCACTCGTGTGGCTCTATGGCCCTTCCTCTAGGCTTTCAAGTCCTTGTATATATTCAGGTGTTTTACCTGGGACGGGTGGGAATAGTTCAGCAGCAACTGGCCTGGGGCTCAGCTCACGTTTACTCACAGATGCCTCGGCACGGTGCCCCAGCTTTGCAATGAGGACGCTTGTTGCGTGGGGGCTGCTGGCTGAATGGGAGACGATTCCCCACCACTGACCAACTTCAGAATTGTTTACAACTGGAGCAAGTGCCCTGATACGGTTTTCCTCTGTGTAACTGGTGGGTTCTGTGTTTTTTTTCTCTTTTTCGTTTTTGGTTCAAGGTAGATTTTATTCCTCTTTTTTGTATTTACAGATATAAGCATGGAAATAATTTATTCATATAAATACATGTATGTGCAGGGAATAATTGTTTTTTCTGTTTTATTTTTTAAATTTTACTTCTTTTTAATTTTGAATTTTATTTTATATTTTTATACAGCAGGTTCTTATTGGTTATCTATTTTATACATATAAATGTATACATGCCAATCCCAGTCTCTCAACTCCTCCCACCACCACCCCCCCAACAGCTTTCCCCCCTTGTTGTCCATACGTTTGTTGTCTACATCTGTTGCTCTATTTATGCCTTGCAAAATGGTTAATCTGTACAGTTTTTCTAGGTTCCACATATATGCATGAATATACAAGATTTGTTTTTCTCTTTCTGACTTACTTCACTCTGTATGACAGTCTCTAGATCCATCGACGTCTCTACAAATGACCCAATTTCATTCCTTTTCATGGCTTAGTAATATTCCATTTTATATATGTACCACAGCTTTATGCATTCGTCTGTCTGTGGGCATTTAGGTTGCTTCCATTACCTCGATATTGTAAATAGTGATGCAATGAACATTGCGGTGAATGACTCTTTTTGATTTATGGTTTTGTCTGGGTATATGTCCAGTACTGGGATTGCTGTATCATATGGTAATTCTGTTGTTAGTTTCTTAAGAAATTCCATATTGTTCTCCATAATGACTGTATCAATTTATATTCCCAACAATAGTGGAAGAGGGTTCCTTTTCTCCACACCCTTTCCAGCATTTTTTGTTTGTAGATTTTCAATGATGCCTATTCTACCAGGTGTGAGGTGATACCTCATTGTTGAATCCATTTCGTTGAGCAAGGGGTAGCTCTTGTCTATTACATATTTGGCTTATGGAACGGTATCTGTGCTAATTTCAAACTCTGCTTTTATGCAGCACCCCAACTCACCTTCCCCCTTAAGCAGGCATAAGTTGGTTTTCTAAACTTGAGACCCTGTTCTGTTTTGTAATTCAGTTCATGTGTAGCCAAGTTCACATTCCATGTATTAGTGATACCTTATGATGTTTCTTTTTCTGTGTGACTTATTTCACTTAGAATCATCGTGCCTCAATGCACTCATTATGCTGGTACGGGCCTGGTGACATAGATTTCATTGCTGAGTGGTATTCTGTTGTACAGAAGTACCGCAACTTCTTTATCCATTATTTGCTCTCTGGGATATTTAACTTGTGCCGTAGAAGAGATTCCTGTAAAAAGAGCCGTCCCAAATTTTGGGGTTGCTGTGTCTTTTTGATATTAATTTCCCTAAGCTATAGGACCATAAGTGGAAGTGCCCTAGGCTCTGTTGCTTTGTTTTTTAGATGTTTCAGGAAACACCATACACTTCTCCCGAGTGTCTGTTGGCAATTTACATCCCGCCCATCAGCATAACAAGGCTCCCAGTTCTCCATGGCCTGTCCTGCCTTTCTGGATTTTACACTTTATTCTGATGGCCCTTTTGACCGGGGGGAAGTGAGACTTCATTGTAGTGCAGATTTCCTTTGCAAGCTTGCTTGGTTGGCCAAAAAGGGCGTATGCGTTTTTTCCTGAATATATTCAGGAAAAAACGCATATGCCCTTTTGGCAAAGTGCATCATTGTGGACGTTCTGCCTCTTTTCCTATGCTTTCAATGCAATTCCAGTCTACCTCCTGAAATCGGTATCCTGCAATTCTGCCCCGCTTTCAAGTCCTCTTGGCAGCCTTACTTCAGTCTATTTTTGGACGATAGCTGTCATTTATAACTCTGCAGGTTTGTGAATTACAGAGACCCTGAGCTCCTTTCTTCAACTCGCTTTCTTTTGAGCTGGCCGCAACACCGCAGGATGGCTTCAGGCCCTAATCTGGTTCCGGCACGGCATGCTGAGCCTTTGGTTATTTCCTCTTCCTGGTGGGAAATGAGAGTTAAATTTGCCCGTCCAGACACCTCCAGCTAGTCTCTCATTGGTTCTCCCTATTCCTGTTCATCTTCCGCAGAAATTGCAAACTGGGCCAAACAGGAGGTTAAAGGCGCTGACTCTCCAAGTTGGGAGAGTGTTAGTAAAGGGTCTGGAATGTTGCACCCGAGTACCAGGGGAGGAAAACTGAGACATATTTGAACACGTCTCCCGTTCACACGGTTGATCACACTCGGGGTTCCACATGCATGTTTTAGCTGAAGGAAGAATACCTTAAACCTGGAGAGTTGAGACCCGTGGAATGGGTACCATGCAATATGACTTCAAAGGGTCTTCATTTGCTCACCGAACCTCTCCAATCCTATCACTGCTGCGTTTATGCCCCTGTACACACGCTTGATTCTCTTTCGGAGACATAGCAATCCATAGGTTTTAAGATACTTACTAGTCAGGTACATTCTTAGGCGTTTAATATGGGGTGTTGAGTCCATTTCGTTGAGCAAGGAGTAGCTCTTGTCTATTCCATATTTGGCTTAAGGAACTTTATCTGTGCTCATTTCAATCTCTGGTTTTATGCAGCACCCCAACTCACCTTCCCCGTTAAGCAAGCGTAAGTTGGTTTTCTAAACTTGAGACACTGTTCTGTTTTGTAATTCAGTTCATGTGTAGCCAAGTTCACATTCTGTGTATTAGTGATACCTTATGATGTTTCTTTTCTGTGTGACTTATTTCAGTTCGAATCATCATACCTGAATCCACTCATTATGCTGCTACGGGCCTGATGACATAGATTTCATTGCTGAGTGATATTGCATTGTACGTAAGTACCACAAGTTCTTTATCCATTTTTCACTTTCTGCGATATTGAACTTGTACCGTAAACGAGGTTCTTGTAAAGAGAGCCGTCCCAAACTTTGGGGTGGCTGTGTCTTTTTGATTTTAATTTCCCTAAGCTATAGGACCATAAGTGGAAGTGCCCTAGGCTCTGTTGCTTTGTTTTTTAGATGTTTCAGGAAACACCATACACTTCTCCAGAGTGGCTGTTGGCAATTTACATGCCGCCCATCAGCATAAGAAGGCTCCCAGTTCTCCATGGCCTGTCGTGCCTTTATGGATTTTACACTTTTTTCAGATGGCCCTTTTGACCGGGTGGAAGTGAGACTTCATTGTAGTGCAGATTTCCTTTGCAAGCTTGCTTGGTTGGCCAAAAAGGGCGTATGCGTTTTTTCCTGAATATATTCAGGAAAAAACGCATACGCCCTTTTTGGCCAAGTGCATCATTGTCGAGTTTCTGACTCTCTTCATATGCTTTCAATGCAATTCCAGTCTACCTCCTGAAATCGGTTTCCTGCAATTCTGCCTTGCTTTCAATGCCTCTTCATAGCCTTACCTCAATATATTTTTTAAAAATAGTTGGCCTTTATAACTCTGCAGGTTTTTGAATTGCAGTGGCCCTTAGCTCCATTTTTTAGCTCTTATTTTTGTGGTCTTGCCCCGTAACCACAGGATTCCTTGAAGCCCTATTTTTCTTCTGGGGCACCTTGCTGTGCCTTTGGTTAATTCTTCTTACTAATGTGATATTAGAGTGACATGTGCCCATTGAAACCGCTACAGCTAGTTTCTCACTGGTTCCCCCATTCCCATTCATCCTCTGCACTAACTGCAGACTGTGCGATACCAGAACTTAAAGGCATTGACTCCATGTGGGGATGTTGTTAGTAAAGCGGCTGGAATGTCGATCCGGAGCCCCAGGAGAGGAAAAATGAGGTGCGTTTTAGAAACCTTTCCCGATCATATGGTATACCAGTCGCTGGGTTTCCCAAGCATGGTTTAGCTGTAGGAAGATTCCCTTCAACCTGGAGTGTTGGGACCCTTGGACTGAGTAGCATGAAGTATTGCATTAAACTTTCGGCAGTTGCTCACCAAAGCTCACCAATCCTGTCAGCCCCAAGTGTCCAGCCTTATGTCTTATCCAGCTGTGGGTTTATATGTGGTCAATCCAGGTTGCATCACAGCCCCTGAGCGAATTTTGTAAGAATTTTTCTCTCTTTCATTGTTTCAGCGTTTTGTTTTTAAAATTTATTTCTATAATGGGGTTTAGCTCCTTTTCACTGCTGTGTTTGTGCCGCTCTGCACACACTTGATTCCCTTATGGAGATATATCAATACATGGGTTTTAAGATTCTTATTCCTCAGATATATTTCTCTGCGGTGTATAGGGTGTGTTGAGGCCTGTTCATTGAGCAAGGTGTAGATCTTGTCTAATACCTATTTGGTTTATTGAATGGTATCTGTGCTAATTTCAAACTCTGGTTTTATGCATCACCCCACCTCTCCTTTCCCCTTAAGCTGACATAAGTGTGTTTTCTAAATGTGAGACACTGTTCTGTTCTGTAATTCATTTCTTGTGCAGCCATATTTACCCTCCCTCTATAAGTGATATCTTATGATATGTTTCTTTTTCTGTTTGACTTATTTCAAGTAGTATTATCGGACCTAAATCCACTCTTTATCCTTCTACTAGCCTTATTACATTGATTTCATGGTGAAGAGATATTCCATTGTACATAAGTACCACATCTTCTTTATCCATTGTTCTCTTTCCTGGGATATTTAAGGTGTACTGAAGTTGAGGTTCTTGTAAACAGAGTAGCCCTAAACTGTGGTGTGCTTGTGTCTTGTTGATTTTTAGACTTCCCTAGATATACTCCCATGATTGGAAGTGTCCTATGCTCTGTAGCTCTGTTTTTTAGATGATTTAGGAACCACCATACACTTCTCCAGAGTGGCTCTCGGCAGTTCACACACTGCCCATCAGCGTATAAAGGCTCCCTGTTCTCCATGGCCTGTCCTGCATTTCTGGTTTTTACAATTTTTTAGGATGGCCCTTTTGACCGGTGGGAAGTGAGACTTCTTTGTTGTGCACATTTGCATTGCTTGCTTGCTTCGTTGCCCATAAAGTGCGTATGCGTTTTTTCCTGGATATAATCAGGAAAAAACGCATACGCCCTTTTGGGCCAACTGCATCATTGTCGAAATTCTGCCGCTTTTCATGTGCGTTAAAGACGAGTCCAATCTATCTCTTGAAATCTGTTTCTTGCAATTCTGTCTTGCATTCAGATCCTCTTCTTTGCCTTACCTCAACATATTTTTGGACGGTAGTTTTCATTTATAACTCTGCAGGTTTGTGAATTGCAGTGACCCTGAGCTCCATTTTTTAAGTTGCTCTTTTGTGAGCTGGCCTCAAACCCGCAGGATTGCTTCAGGCCCTATTTTGGCTCCGGCGAGGCAGGCTGAGCCTTCCTTTAATTCTTACTCTTAATGGGAAATTAGAGTGATATGTGCCCGTCCAAACCCCTACAACTCTTCTCTCATTGGTTCCCCCTCTTCCCGTTCATCCTCCTCACAATTTGCAAAATGTGTGAAACAGAAGTTTAAATGTGCTGATTCTCCAAGTGGGGAGATTCTAAGTAGCGTGGCTGGAATGGTGAACAGGAGCACCAGGAGAGGATAAATGAGGTGCATTTTAGACACATCTCCCGATCACATGGTGTACAGTCCTCTGGGTTTTCCATGCATGTTTTAGCTGTAGGAAGATCCCTTGAACCTGCAGATTTGGGACCCATTGAATGGGTACCAGGTAGTATTACTTTAAAGGGTGTGCATTTCCTCACCCAACCTCACATTTCTCTTAGCGCAAACAGTTTCCAGCCTTATGTCTCATCCTGCTGTGGGTCTAGATGTGTTCAATCCATGTTGCATCACCGTCCCTGAGGAAAAGTTGTAAGAGGTTTTCTCTGTCTCTCTGTCGTTTATTTTTTTCAATTTATTACTATATTGGTTACAGCTGATTTTCAAAGCTCTGTTTCTTGCTGCTGTACATCCACTTGATTCGCGTACAGAGAGACATCAATAAATTCTTTTTCAGATTCTTACCAGTCGTATATATTCTTTTCCGGTGACTTGAGTGTGCTGAGTGCAGTTCTTTTAGCTACCGTGTAGGCCTTGTTGATTATCAGTTTGGTATTTGGAATGGTATCTTTGCTAATTTCAACCTCCTGGATGATGCCTCACCCCTCCCCACCTTTCCCGTTTAGCAGCCTTATGCATGTTTTCTACATATTTGACTATGTTTTTGTTTTGTAATTTATTTCATGTGTAGCCATTTTGGATTCCACCTTTAAGTGATATCTTATGATATGTGTCTTTTTCTTTTTGAATTCTGTCACTTAGAATGATCATACGTAACTCCTCCGGAGTTGTTACAACTGGCCATATTTCATTGATTTCCAGGCTGAATAATATTCCACTCTACCTAAGTACCACATCTCTATCCATTTTTTCCCTCCAGAGACATTTAAGTTATATCCTAGTCGAGGATCTTTTAAACAGAGAGGGGGTAAACATTGGGGTGCCTGTGTCCTCTCGATTTTTGTTTTTCCCAAGATATACGCCCATGAGTGCAAGTGCCCTATGCTCTGTAGCTCATTTTTTAGATGCTTTAGTAAACACAATACACTTCTCCAGAATGGCCGTTGGCAATATACATTTCCACTATAAGTCTCACAGGGCTCCCTCTTCTCGTTGCCCTGTCCTGCATTTCTGTTGTTTACGCTTTATGAGGATGGCTCTTCTGACTGATGCGAAGTGATATCTTTTGTAGTATTGACTTCCAGTGCCCACCTGTTTGGTTGGCTAAAAAAGTGTATGCCCTTTTCTTGAATATATACAGAAAAGAACGCATACACCCTTTTTGGCCAACTGCAATGTTGGCAATGTTGGCAATGTTCAGCTCCTTTTCTTGTGCTTAATGGCGAGTCCTTTCTACCTCCTCAAATCCCTTTCCTGCCATTCTCCCTTGCTTACAAGTCCTTTTCTCTGACTTTCCTCAAGACATTTTTCAGTGATGGATATTTTCAACTCTGCAGTTTTGTGAATTTTACTGCCCCTGAGTTCCATTGTTCAACTCGTGTTTATGGGAACTGGCCACAAAGCAGCGGGATTTCCTCAAGCTCTATACTGTTTCCATGGGCAACCCTAGCCTTTGGTCAATTCGTCTTCCTGATTGGAAATTAGAGTGACATGTGCCTGTCTGAACACCTAGGACTTGTCTCTCATTGTTCCTCATCCTTCCGCTTCATCCTCTGGACAAATTCCAAACTGTACGCAACAGGATGTTGACAGTGCTGACATCTCCAAGTGGGGAGACTGTTAGTAAAGACGCTGGAGGGGTGAACCCGAGCACCAGGAGATGAGGAGATGAGATGCCTTTTCCAAACTCTTCCCGATCAGACGGTATACCATCCTCTGGGTGTGACAGACATGTTTTAGCAGTAGGAAGAGTCCCATTCATGTAAGGAGAACACCAGGGCTTTTTCAAAATCAGTGTCTCCCCGAAACCCAAACTGGGGAATTTTTTAAGCTACGGCTACACATATGTTCATTAAGGGCCTTGGGAAGCAGGCAGAGTCCAAACTTTAGATGATTGAAGTCTTCAGGGTCAGAAGCACTCACCACCAGCTTCCCTTAGGCTACACTTTAACTGTCATTGATAGATGATGTCAATAAAAATATCTATTCTTTTTCAGATTATTTTCCCTTATAGGTTATTGCAAAATGTTGAGTGTAGTTCCCTGTGCTATACAGTAGTTCCTTGTTGATGATCTATTTTATACATAGCAGTGTGTATGTGTTCATTCCAAACTGTTAATTGATCCCTCCTCCCAACTTTCCCCTTTGGTAATAATAAATTATAAGATTTTATACTTCTCAGAAATGGGGGAGCTGAAAGAGAGGTATCATTTTCAATGGAAAAGCATTTAAAACAAGATTGAAGGTTTAACCAAGATTATTAGCTGTACATCCTTGGAAAGAAATCACTTCGTTTCTCTAATATTGACCTGACAAATAAGACAAACCTTTTCACTGAACTTGCTTATAAAAAGTGATGGAAATATCAAATGGAAGTGTTAAAAACATCTTATTTTACCCGAGCCTTATACACTGTTCTATGTTAACTACAGTTTGGCTCACACATCTGTTCATTGAGGTTACAGTAGTCTCAATTTCTGTTACTGATCCTCCAGAGTGGACCCCAACAAGTGTCCCCCTGCCCAGTGTCATTGGGGCCAACAGATCGAGACTGAGTTTGGTTCACAAGCAAAGGAAACTTTATATTTTGATCAGAGAATGGAGAGGTGAGAGCATGCACTACCCCGTGGGCTGTGGGCTGTGGGCTGGGCTGCTGTGTAGAGATCCTGTCAGAGTCAGTGGGAGGGAGGGAGGCGGCGGAGCTCTCGAGGGCCAGGTTGGCTGTAGCTCAGGCTCTATATCGTGGAGTCTGCACTGGGCCCCAGGAGCTGAGGTGTCGACCCAGCCATTCTGCACTAGGAAATCTGGTCTGAAGTGCCGGGTGTGGAACCTCTGCATGCGGGACCCTAGGAGCACGTGAAATTAGACAAAGCACAAAGGATAAAAAAGGTTAGACTTGACTTTATTGCCCAGATTCTATTTTTATCTCCCAGGGATTTTTAATGGGCTTTGCTGGGGACAAACCCCTCCTCTGCCTTTTGTCCCGTTCCTCATTCTTGGAGTGCTGAGGGTGCAGACCCTTCTTCTGTAACTGCTGAGTGCTGAGTTGGGAGCCCTCATACCCTGGGGCGAGGGTCAGAGCTTCTCCCCAGCAGCCTCCCGGTGACGTTGATTGTCCCCAGGACCCCTGCCTCCCTGCTCGTCCACCTGAGCACCAGCATTGGAAGTGTTATAGATTCTAATGACCTTTAAGGGTCCAGGAAAGAGATGTGCAGAGACGCTGTGGGGGCCGGTTTCACCCCGCCCCACATTTGTTCGGCCACCTTAGGCTGACCGTCTCTGCCAGCCTAGATGCTCTGACCAGTAGTCTGCGCTTTCTTCAGTTAGGCCCCTGAATTAACGTACAAACAGCACCAGGTGTCAGAGCCCTGCCCGCTCAACTCCCAGACAGTCCAGGGTCAGTGGTGACCAAGGACCATGATGGCTACTGAGTCAACAGCCTTTTGAAGTAAACAGGAGTCCAGCCGGTCTTATTGGCCACCATCATCACGGTGTCTGTAGGCTTTTCTATGGTGACAGTGTGGTATACTGTTCCCCCGCCAAGATTATTAGCTCCCCTCTGGGTGCAGTAAGTCCTGCAAGCAGTAGTCTACTCTTTTGGGACACACTCTTGTTGTTTTATGAGAGAAACTCCAGGTCAAGTGATGTTCACACGAGTCGTCATGGTGCCCTGTTGCCCCCGGTTATCTCTCTGGATGTTGGAGTTGGAGGGCCTCCTCACTCGAGGTCGGTGTGCCCACGGAGCGAACCCTGCAACTTCAGGGCATGGTTGGTGGTTAGGATCACCACGTGGGGTCCTTTTCCCTTAGGAGGGAGGTGGCCTTTTGGGCTGCTGATTTCCAGGTTTTTAGATACCGCCAGTATCTTGGCCAGATGTGGCAGTGGGCCAAGCCCCTTAGTGACCGTAGTTTATCCTACCTGGATGGCATTCTTGCATTGTTCCATTTCAAGCGGTCCCAGTTTTTGCACTAATTCTCCAATGGCGATTCACCTTTCACCGGGAATGTAAAGGTCAAAGGGTTTAGCTAAATTAGGGAGTTCCAGGGCAAGGGTCTGAATTGACTGCTCTTTCCATTCTTGAAAGGCCACTTCTGGATTCTATTCAAAAGGATCATCATCTTTTCCTTTCAGTGTTTCATATAGAGGCCCAGCTAGTAGACTGTAGTTAGGGATCCAGAAGCAGCAAACCCTGGCCTCCCCAGGAACCCCTAAGCTGTCTTCTAGTTTTAGAAAGGGGTAAGGCTGAAAATGGTTTCTTCCCTTTCCTGGGATGGGCTTCTCTGACCTTCTGTGAGAATGAAGCCCAGGCAGGTCACCGCAGTCTGTGATATTTGAGCTTTTTCTTGGACAACTTCTATCCTTTATTGGCTTGGTAGTTCAGAGGCCTCCTTAGTAGGGCTGGTGATCAGAATGTCATCTGCATATTGAAGGAGGGTTTCCTTTTCCAGAGGTAGAACTTTTAGGTCTTTAGCTAAGCTTTCCCCAAAGATGGTGTGGGAATTTTTGCACCCTTGGGGCCAGACGGCCCGGAAGTATTGTTTTAGTTGTATGTGGAGTCCTGCCACTCACAAGCCAAAATTTCTTGTGACTCTGGGACTAATGGAATACAAAAGAAGGCATCATTGAAGACTAATACAGAATACCATGTCCTGGTGGTTGGTAGAATGACCAGCAGGGTGTAGGAATTAGGAGCAACTGGAGGTATATCCTCGGTGGCTTCACTGACTGTCCTGACATCCTTTACCAGGTCCCCAGCAGCCCATGGGGCTCTCGTGGTCAGACCAATCCCAGAATATGGAGCTCACCTGGGCAGGTACCCCACCCCCACCCCAGCCCACGGGGCTCTCGTGGTCAGGACCCTCCCAGGATACAGAGCTACCCTTGCAGGTACCGTGGCAGGGCTGGGCACACAGGAACCGTGCACATAGCCCTCATTGCAGAGCACCCCCAGCTCACGTGTCACTCAGAGCTGACACAGAGCACCTCAGAGCAGGACTTGAACTAACAAACAGCAGCTGCGACAGGTCTGTGACCCTGGGCATCACTCCGTGAGGCCTCCCTCCACCTGGTCTTCCAGAGACTTCCACTGCACCCGGGGCACCAGGCCTCTGTCTCCAACCACCACCCACCCCTCCTCTGCCTGACTCCTGGGTTCCTCTCATTAGGAGAGGGTTTTCTTGAAGTTGTCTCCCACTCATGGGCCAGATAAAATGATTAGAAAACAAGCCAAAGCTGCAGCCCCTTGTCTATCCTGACTCTCAGGAGCCCACACCTGTTCCTTGGACCTGGCCGGTTCAGCAAGTTCCATTTTCTGCAACTGTGAGCCCCTGAGGGGTGATGATTGGCTGACCTGGGCAGCCTTACCGTGCCGGCCAGCCCTCCCCAGGTGTGCCTGGGTTGAGATCAATATAAATACCACTCCAGGCAGCAAGAGCCCCTGCAGCCGTGCCTGACGCCATTTTCTCTGCCCTGTCAGCAGTCTCGGGGCTGGGCTGGTGGGAGGGAGTGAGAGGCCACGGCTTTGTGGGTGGCCCAGTGTGAGTGGGGCTCTGCTGGACTTTCTGCAGCAGTTGCCAGGCTGCCACCTGCTAAAGAAGAGGATGTGTCACCCATACCTGCTGCTGGAATTTCTCCCTGGGCAGAGGTGAGGAAGGAAAAAAGCAGTGGGGGCAGGGACAGGACGGGTATCTCAGGCAGGGAAATGGAAATCTTCCAGAAGAGCACCCAGGGCCAGGACCATCCTGGCTGGCCTGCAGGCACCAAGTCGGCCGGCATGCTGTCACTCGTGTGGCTCTATGGCCCTTCCTCTAGGCTTTCAAGTCCTTGTATATATTCAGGTGTTTTACCTGGGACGGGTGGGAATAGTTCAGCAGCAACTGGCCTGGGGCTCAGCTCACGTTTACTCACAGATGCCTCGGCACGGTGCCCCAGCTTTGCAATGAGGACGCTTGTTGCGTGGGGGCTGCTGGCTGAATGGGAGACGATTCCCCACCACTGACCAACTTCAGAATTGTTTACAACTGGAGCAAGTGCCCTGATACGGTTTTCCTCTGTGTAACTGGTGGGTTCTGTGTTTTTTTTCTCTTTTTCGTTTTTGGTTCAAGGTAGATTTTATTCCTCTTTTTTGTATTTACAGATATAAGCATGGAAATAATTTATTCATATAAATACATGTATGTGCAGGGAATAATTGTTTTTTCTGTTTTATTTTTTAAATTTTACTTCTTTTTAATTTTGAATTTTATTTTATATTTTTATACAGCAGGTTCTTATTGGTTATCTATTTTATACATATAAATGTATACATGCCAATCCCAGTCTCTCAACTCCTCCCACCACCACCCCCCCAACAGCTTTCCCCCCTTGTTGTCCATACGTTTGTTGTCTACATCTGTTGCTCTATTTATGCCTTGCAAAATGGTTAATCTGTACAGTTTTTCTAGGTTCCACATATATGCATGAATATACAAGATTTGTTTTTCTCTTTCTGACTTACTTCACTCTGTATGACAGTCTCTAGATCCATCGACGTCTCTACAAATGACCCAATTTCATTCCTTTTCATGGCTTAGTAATATTCCATTTTATATATGTACCACAGCTTTATGCATTCGTCTGTCTGTGGGCATTTAGGTTGCTTCCATTACCTCGATATTGTAAATAGTGATGCAATGAACATTGCGGTGAATGACTCTTTTTGATTTATGGTTTTGTCTGGGTATATGTCCAGTACTGGGATTGCTGTATCATATGGTAATTCTGTTGTTAGTTTCTTAAGAAATTCCATATTGTTCTCCATAATGACTGTATCAATTTATATTCCCAACAATAGTGGAAGAGGGTTCCTTTTCTCCACACCCTTTCCAGCATTTTTTGTTTGTAGATTTTCAATGATGCCTATTCTACCAGGTGTGAGGTGATACCTCATTGTTGAATCCATTTCGTTGAGCAAGGGGTAGCTCTTGTCTATTACATATTTGGCTTATGGAACGGTATCTGTGCTAATTTCAAACTCTGCTTTTATGCAGCACCCCAACTCACCTTCCCCCTTAAGCAGGCATAAGTTGGTTTTCTAAACTTGAGACCCTGTTCTGTTTTGTAATTCAGTTCATGTGTAGCCAAGTTCACATTCCATGTATTAGTGATACCTTATGATGTTTCTTTTTCTGTGTGACTTATTTCACTTAGAATCATCGTGCCTCAATGCACTCATTATGCTGGTACGGGCCTGGTGACATAGATTTCATTGCTGAGTGGTATTCTGTTGTACAGAAGTACCGCAACTTCTTTATCCATTATTTGCTCTCTGGGATATTTAACTTGTGCCGTAGAAGAGATTCCTGTAAAAAGAGCCGTCCCAAATTTTGGGGTTGCTGTGTCTTTTTGATATTAATTTCCCTAAGCTATAGGACCATAAGTGGAAGTGCCCTAGGCTCTGTTGCTTTGTTTTTTAGATGTTTCAGGAAACACCATACACTTCTCCCGAGTGTCTGTTGGCAATTTACATCCCGCCCATCAGCATAACAAGGCTCCCAGTTCTCCATGGCCTGTCCTGCCTTTCTGGATTTTACACTTTATTCTGATGGCCCTTTTGACCGGGGGGAAGTGAGACTTCATTGTAGTGCAGATTTCCTTTGCAAGCTTGCTTGGTTGGCCAAAAAGGGCGTATGCGTTTTTTCCTGAATATATTCAGGAAAAAACGCATATGCCCTTTTGGCAAAGTGCATCATTGTGGACGTTCTGCCTCTTTTCCTATGCTTTCAATGCAATTCCAGTCTACCTCCTGAAATCGGTATCCTGCAATTCTGCCCCGCTTTCAAGTCCTCTTGGCAGCCTTACTTCAGTCTATTTTTGGACGATAGCTGTCATTTATAACTCTGCAGGTTTGTGAATTACAGAGACCCTGAGCTCCTTTCTTCAACTCGCTTTCTTTTGAGCTGGCCGCAACACCGCAGGATGGCTTCAGGCCCTAATCTGGTTCCGGCACGGCATGCTGAGCCTTTGGTTATTTCCTCTTCCTGGTGGGAAATGAGAGTTAAATTTGCCCGTCCAGACACCTCCAGCTAGTCTCTCATTGGTTCTCCCTATTCCTGTTCATCTTCCGCAGAAATTGCAAACTGGGCCAAACAGGAGGTTAAAGGCGCTGACTCTCCAAGTTGGGAGAGTGTTAGTAAAGGGTCTGGAATGTTGCACCCGAGTACCAGGGGAGGAAAACTGAGACATATTTGAACACGTCTCCCGTTCACACGGTTGATCACACTCGGGGTTCCACATGCATGTTTTAGCTGAAGGAAGAATACCTTAAACCTGGAGAGTTGAGACCCGTGGAATGGGTACCATGCAATATGACTTCAAAGGGTCTTCATTTGCTCACCGAACCTCTCCAATCCTATCACTGCTGCGTTTATGCCCCTGTACACACGCTTGATTCTCTTTCGGAGACATAGCAATCCATAGGTTTTAAGATACTTACTAGTCAGGTACATTCTTAGGCGTTTAATATGGGGTGTTGAGTCCATTTCGTTGAGCAAGGAGTAGCTCTTGTCTATTCCATATTTGGCTTAAGGAACTTTATCTGTGCTCATTTCAATCTCTGGTTTTATGCAGCACCCCAACTCACCTTCCCCGTTAAGCAAGCGTAAGTTGGTTTTCTAAACTTGAGACACTGTTCTGTTTTGTAATTCAGTTCATGTGTAGCCAAGTTCACATTCTGTGTATTAGTGATACCTTATGATGTTTCTTTTCTGTGTGACTTATTTCAGTTCGAATCATCATACCTGAATCCACTCATTATGCTGCTACGGGCCTGATGACATAGATTTCATTGCTGAGTGATATTGCATTGTACGTAAGTACCACAAGTTCTTTATCCATTTTTCACTTTCTGCGATATTGAACTTGTACCGTAAACGAGGTTCTTGTAAAGAGAGCCGTCCCAAACTTTGGGGTGGCTGTGTCTTTTTGATTTTAATTTCCCTAAGCTATAGGACCATAAGTGGAAGTGCCCTAGGCTCTGTTGCTTTGTTTTTTAGATGTTTCAGGAAACACCATACACTTCTCCAGAGTGGCTGTTGGCAATTTACATGCCGCCCATCAGCATAAGAAGGCTCCCAGTTCTCCATGGCCTGTCGTGCCTTTATGGATTTTACACTTTTTTCAGATGGCCCTTTTGACCGGGTGGAAGTGAGACTTCATTGTAGTGCAGATTTCCTTTGCAAGCTTGCTTGGTTGGCCAAAAAGGGCGTATGCGTTTTTTCCTGAATATATTCAGGAAAAAACGCATACGCCCTTTTTGGCCAAGTGCATCATTGTCGAGTTTCTGACTCTCTTCATATGCTTTCAATGCAATTCCAGTCTACCTCCTGAAATCGGTTTCCTGCAATTCTGCCTTGCTTTCAATGCCTCTTCATAGCCTTACCTCAATATATTTTTTAAAAATAGTTGGCCTTTATAACTCTGCAGGTTTTTGAATTGCAGTGGCCCTTAGCTCCATTTTTTAGCTCTTATTTTTGTGGTCTTGCCCCGTAACCACAGGATTCCTTGAAGCCCTATTTTTCTTCTGGGGCACCTTGCTGTGCCTTTGGTTAATTCTTCTTACTGATGTGATATTAGAGTGACATGTGCCCATTGAAACCGCTACAGCTAGTTTCTCACTGGTTCCCCCATTCCCATTCATCCTCTGCACTAACTGCAGACTGTGCGATACCAGAACTTAAAGGCATTGACTCCATGTGGGGATGTTGTTAGTAAAGCGGCTGGAATGTCGATCCGGAGCCCCAGGAGAGGAAAAATGAGGTGCGTTTTAGAAACCTTTCCCGATCATATGGTATACCAGTCGCTGGGTTTCCCAAGCATGGTTTAGCTGTAGGAAGATTCCCTTCAACCTGGAGTGTTGGGACCCTTGGACTGAGTAGCATGAAGTATTGCATTAAACTTTCGGCAGTTGCTCACCAAAGCTCACCAATCCTGTCAGCCCCAAGTGTCCAGCCTTATGTCTTATCCAGCTGTGGGTTTATATGTGGTCAATCCAGGTTGCATCACAGCCCCTGAGCGAATTTTGTAAGAATTTTTCTCTCTTTCATTGTTTCAGCGTTTTGTTTTTAAAATTTATTTCTATAATGGGGTTTAGCTCCTTTTCACTGCTGTGTTTGTGCCGCTCTGCACACACTTGATTCCCTTATGGAGATATATCAATACATGGGTTTTAAGATTCTTATTCCTCAGATATATTTCTCTGCGGTGTATAGGGTGTGTTGAGGCCTGTTCATTGAGCAAGGTGTAGATCTTGTCTAATACCTATTTGGTTTATTGAATGGTATCTGTGCTAATTTCAAACTCTGGTTTTATGCATCACCCCACCTCTCCTTTCCCCTTAAGCTGACATAAGTGTGTTTTCTAAATGTGAGACACTGTTCTGTTCTGTAATTCATTTCTTGTGCAGCCATATTTACCCTCCCTCTATAAGTGATATCTTATGATATGTTTCTTTTTCTGTTTGACTTATTTCAAGTAGTATTATCGGACCTAAATCCACTCTTTATCCTTCTACTAGCCTTATTACATTGATTTCATGGTGAAGAGATATTCCATTGTACATAAGTACCACATCTTCTTTATCCATTGTTCTCTTTCCTGGGATATTTAAGGTGTACTGAAGTTGAGGTTCTTGTAAACAGAGTAGCCCTAAACTGTGGTGTGCTTGTGTCTTGTTGATTTTTAGACTTCCCTAGATATACTCCCATGATTGGAAGTGTCCTATGCTCTGTAGCTCTGTTTTTTAGATGATTTAGGAACCACCATACACTTCTCCAGAGTGGCTCTCGGCAGTTCACACACTGCCCATCAGCGTATAAAGGCTCCCTGTTCTCCATGGCCTGTCCTGCATTTCTGGTTTTTACAATTTTTTAGGATGGCCCTTTTGACCGGTGGGAAGTGAGACTTCTTTGTTGTGCACATTTGCATTGCTTGCTTGCTTCGTTGCCCATAAAGTGCGTATGCGTTTTTTCCTGGATATAATCAGGAAAAAACGCATACGCCCTTTTGGGCCAACTGCATCATTGTCGAAATTCTGCCGCTTTTCATGTGCGTTAAAGACGAGTCCAATCTATCTCTTGAAATCTGTTTCTTGCAATTCTGTCTTGCATTCAGATCCTCTTCTTTGCCTTACCTCAACATATTTTTGGACGGTAGTTTTCATTTATAACTCTGCAGGTTTGTGAATTGCAGTGACCCTGAGCTCCATTTTTTAAGTTGCTCTTTTGTGAGCTGGCCTCAAACCCGCAGGATTGCTTCAGGCCCTATTTTGGCTCCGGCGAGGCAGGCTGAGCCTTCCTTTAATTCTTACTCTTAATGGGAAATTAGAGTGATATGTGCCCGTCCAAACCCCTACAACTCTTCTCTCATTGGTTCCCCCTCTTCCCGTTCATCCTCCTCACAATTTGCAAAATGTGTGAAACAGAAGTTTAAATGTGCTGATTCTCCAAGTGGGGAGATTCTAAGTAGCGTGGCTGGAATGGTGAACAGGAGCACCAGGAGAGGATAAATGAGGTGCATTTTAGACACATCTCCCGATCACATGGTGTACAGTCCTCTGGGTTTTCCATGCATGTTTTAGCTGTAGGAAGATCCCTTGAACCTGCAGATTTGGGACCCATTGAATGGGTACCAGGTAGTATTACTTTAAAGGGTGTGCATTTCCTCACCCAACCTCACATTTCTCTTAGCGCAAACAGTTTCCAGCCTTATGTCTCATCCTGCTGTGGGTCTAGATGTGTTCAATCCATGTTGCATCACCGTCCCTGAGGAAAAGTTGTAAGAGGTTTTCTCTGTCTCTCTGTCGTTTATTTTTTTCAATTTATTACTATATTGGTTACAGCTGATTTTCAAAGCTCTGTTTCTTGCTGCTGTACATCCACTTGATTCGCGTACAGAGAGACATCAATAAATTCTTTTTCAGATTCTTACCAGTCGTATATATTCTTTTCCGGTGACTTGAGTGTGCTGAGTGCAGTTCTTTTAGCTACCGTGTAGGCCTTGTTGATTATCAGTTTGGTATTTGGAATGGTATCTTTGCTAATTTCAACCTCCTGGATGATGCCTCACCCCTCCCCACCTTTCCCGTTTAGCAGCCTTATGCATGTTTTCTACATATTTGACTATGTTTTTGTTTTGTAATTTATTTCATGTGTAGCCATTTTGGATTCCACCTTTAAGTGATATCTTATGATATGTGTCTTTTTCTTTTTGAATTCTGTCACTTAGAATGATCATACGTAACTCCTCCGGAGTTGTTACAACTGGCCATATTTCATTGATTTCCAGGCTGAATAATATTCCACTCTACCTAAGTACCACATCTCTATCCATTTTTTCCCTCCAGAGACATTTAAGTTATATCCTAGTCGAGGATCTTTTAAACAGAGAGGGGGTA
Organism: Stenella coeruleoalba; assembly: GCF_951394435.1. Classification (NCBI taxonomy): domain Eukaryota; kingdom Metazoa; phylum Chordata; class Mammalia; order Artiodactyla; family Delphinidae; genus Stenella; species Stenella coeruleoalba. Next base: position 65,778 of record NW_027645883.1, on the reverse strand, counting down.
AACATTGGGGTGCCTGTGTCCTCTCGATTTTTGTTTTTCCCAAGATATACGCCCATGAGTGCAAGTGCCCTATGCTCTGTAGCTCATTTTTTAGATGCTTTAGTAAACACAATACACTTCTCCAGAATGGCCGTTGGCAATATACATTTCCACTATAAGTCTCACAGGGCTCCCTCTTCTCGTTGCCCTGTCCTGCATTTCTGTTGTTTACGCTTTATGAGGATGGCTCTTCTGACTGATGCGAAGTGATATCTTTTGTAGTATTGACTTCCAGTGCCCACCTGTTTGGTTGGCTAAAAAAGTGTATGCCCTTTTCTTGAATATATACAGAAAAGAACGCATACACCCTTTTTGGCCAACTGCAATGTTGGCAATGTTGGCAATGTTCAGCTCCTTTTCTTGTGCTTAATGGCGAGTCCTTTCTACCTCCTCAAATCCCTTTCCTGCCATTCTCCCTTGCTTACAAGTCCTTTTCTCTGACTTTCCTCAAGACATTTTTCAGTGATGGATATTTTCAACTCTGCAGTTTTGTGAATTTTACTGCCCCTGAGTTCCATTGTTCAACTCGTGTTTATGGGAACTGGCCACAAAGCAGCGGGATTTCCTCAAGCTCTATACTGTTTCCATGGGCAACCCTAGCCTTTGGTCAATTCGTCTTCCTGATTGGAAATTAGAGTGACATGTGCCTGTCTGAACACCTAGGACTTGTCTCTCATTGTTCCTCATCCTTCCGCTTCATCCTCTGGACAAATTCCAAACTGTACGCAACAGGATGTTGACAGTGCTGACATCTCCAAGTGGGGAGACTGTTAGTAAAGACGCTGGAGGGGTGAACCCGAGCACCAGGAGATGAGGAGATGAGATGCCTTTTCCAAACTCTTCCCGATCAGACGGTATACCATCCTCTGGGTGTGACAGACATGTTTTAGCAGTAGGAAGAGTCCCATTCATGTAAGGAGAACACCAGGGCTTTTTCAAAATCAGTGTCTCCCCGAAACCCAAACTGGGGAATTTTTTAAGCTACGGCTACACATATGTTCATTAAGGGCCTTGGGAAGCAGGCAGAGTCCAAACTTTAGATGATTGAAGTCTTCAGGGTCAGAAGCACTCACCACCAGCTTCCCTTAGGCTACACTTTAACTGTCATTGATAGATGATGTCAATAAAAATATCTATTCTTTTTCAGATTATTTTCCCTTATAGGTTATTGCAAAATGTTGAGTGTAGTTCCCTGTGCTATACAGTAGTTCCTTGTTGATGATCTATTTTATACATAGCAGTGTGTATGTGTTCATTCCAAACTGTTAATTGATCCCTCCTCCCAACTTTCCCCTTTGGTAATAATAAATTATAAGATTTTATACTTCTCAGAAATGGGGGAGCTGAAAGAGAGGTATCATTTTCAATGGAAAAGCATTTAAAACAAGATTGAAGGTTTAACCAAGATTATTAGCTGTACATCCTTGGAAAGAAATCACTTCGTTTCTCTAATATTGACCTGACAAATAAGACAAACCTTTTCACTGAACTTGCTTATAAAAAGTGATGGAAATATCAAATGGAAGTGTTAAAAACATCTTATTTTACCCGAGCCTTATACACTGTTCTATGTTAACTACAGTTTGGCTCACACATCTGTTCATTGAGGTTACAGTAGTCTCAATTTCTGTTACTGATCCTCCAGAGTGGACCCCAACAAGTGTCCCCCTGCCCAGTGTCATTGGGGCCAACAGATCGAGACTGAGTTTGGTTCACAAGCAAAGGAAACTTTATATTTTGATCAGAGAATGGAGAGGTGAGAGCATGCACTACCCCGTGGGCTGTGGGCTGTGGGCTGGGCTGCTGTGTAGAGATCCTGTCAGAGTCAGTGGGAGGGAGGGAGGCGGCGGAGCTCTCGAGGGCCAGGTTGGCTGTAGCTCAGGCTCTATATCGTGGAGTCTGCACTGGGCCCCAGGAGCTGAGGTGTCGACCCAGCCATTCTGCACTAGGAAATCTGGTCTGAAGTGCCGGGTGTGGAACCTCTGCATGCGGGACCCTAGGAGCACGTGAAATTAGACAAAGCACAAAGGATAAAAAAGGTTAGACTTGACTTTATTGCCCAGATTCTATTTTTATCTCCCAGGGATTTTTAATGGGCTTTGCTGGGGACAAACCCCTCCTCTGCCTTTTGTCCCGTTCCTCATTCTTGGAGTGCTGAGGGTGCAGACCCTTCTTCTGTAACTGCTGAGTGCTGAGTTGGGAGCCCTCATACCCTGGGGCGAGGGTCAGAGCTTCTCCCCAGCAGCCTCCCGGTGACGTTGATTGTCCCCAGGACCCCTGCCTCCCTGCTCGTCCACCTGAGCACCAGCATTGGAAGTGTTATAGATTCTAATGACCTTTAAGGGTCCAGGAAAGAGATGTGCAGAGACGCTGTGGGGGCCGGTTTCACCCCGCCCCACATTTGTTCGGCCACCTTAGGCTGACCGTCTCTGCCAGCCTAGATGCTCTGACCAGTAGTCTGCGCTTTCTTCAGTTAGGCCCCTGAATTAACGTACAAACAGCACCAGGTGTCAGAGCCCTGCCCGCTCAACTCCCAGACAGTCCAGGGTCAGTGGTGACCAAGGACCATGATGGCTACTGAGTCAACAGCCTTTTGAAGTAAACAGGAGTCCAGCCGGTCTTATTGGCCACCATCATCACGGTGTCTGTAGGCTTTTCTATGGTGACAGTGTGGTATACTGTTCCCCCGCCAAGATTATTAGCTCCCCTCTGGGTGCAGTAAGTCCTGCAAGCAGTAGTCTACTCTTTTGGGACACACTCTTGTTGTTTTATGAGAGAAACTCCAGGTCAAGTGATGTTCACACGAGTCGTCATGGTGCCCTGTTGCCCCCGGTTATCTCTCTGGATGTTGGAGTTGGAGGGCCTCCTCACTCGAGGTCGGTGTGCCCACGGAGCGAACCCTGCAACTTCAGGGCATGGTTGGTGGTTAGGATCACCACGTGGGGTCCTTTTCCCTTAGGAGGGAGGTGGCCTTTTGGGCTGCTGATTTCCAGGTTTTTAGATACCGCCAGTATCTTGGCCAGATGTGGCAGTGGGCCAAGCCCCTTAGTGACCGTAGTTTATCCTACCTGGATGGCATTCTTGCATTGTTCCATTTCAAGCGGTCCCAGTTTTTGCACTAATTCTCCAATGGCGATTCACCTTTCACCGGGAATGTAAAGGTCAAAGGGTTTAGCTAAATTAGGGAGTTCCAGGGCAAGGGTCTGAATTGACTGCTCTTTCCATTCTTGAAAGGCCACTTCTGGATTCTATTCAAAAGGATCATCATCTTTTCCTTTCAGTGTTTCATATAGAGGCCCAGCTAGTAGACTGTAGTTAGGGATCCAGAAGCAGCAAACCCTGGCCTCCCCAGGAACCCCTAAGCTGTCTTCTAGTTTTAGAAAGGGGTAAGGCTGAAAATGGTTTCTTCCCTTTCCTGGGATGGGCTTCTCTGACCTTCTGTGAGAATGAAGCCCAGGCAGGTCACCGCAGTCTGTGATATTTGAGCTTTTTCTTGGACAACTTCTATCCTTTATTGGCTTGGTAGTTCAGAGGCCTCCTTAGTAGGGCTGGTGATCAGAATGTCGTCTGCATATTGAAGGAGGGTTTCCTTTTCCAGAGGTAGAACTTTTAGGTCTTTAGCTAAGCTTTCCCCAAAGATGGTGTGGGAATTTTTGCACCCTTGGGGCCAGACGGCCCGGAAGTATTGTTTTAGTTGTATGTGGAGTCCTGCCACTCACAAGCCAAAATTTCTTGTGACTCTGGGACTAATGGAATACAAAAGAAGGCATCATTGAAGACTAATACAGAATACCATGTCCTGGTGGTTGGTAGAATGACCAGCAGGGTGTAGGAATTAGGAGCAACTGGAGGTATATCCTCGGTGGCTTCACTGACTGTCCTGACATCCTTTACCAGGTCCCCAGCAGCCCATGGGGCTCTCGTGGTCAGACCAATCCCAGAATATGGAGCTCACCTGGGCAGGTACCCCACCCCCACCCCAGCCCACGGGGCTCTCGTGGTCAGGCCCCTCCCAGGATACAGAGCTACCCTTGCAGGTACCGTGGCAGGGCTGGGCACACAGGAACCGTGCACATAGCCCTCATTGCAGAGCACCCCCAGCTCACGTGTCGCTCAGAGCTGACACAGAGCACCTCAGAGCAGGACTTGAACTAACAAACAGCAGCTGCGACAGGTCTGTGACCCTGGGCATCACTCCGTGAGGCCTCCCTCCACCTGGTCTTCCAGAGACTTCCACTGCACCCGGGGCACCAGGCCTCTGTCTCCAACCACCACCCACCCCTCCTCTGCCTGACTCCTGGGTTCCTCTCATTAGGAGAGGGTTTTCTTGAAGTTGTCTCCCACTCATGGGCCAGATAAAATGATTAGAAAACAAGCCAAAGCTGCAGCCCCTTGTCTATCCTGACTCTCAGGAGCCCACACCTGTTCCTTGGACCTGGCCGGTTCAGCAAGTTCCATTTTCTGCAACTGTGAGCCCCTGAGGGGTGATGATTGGCTGACCTGGGCAGCCTTACCGTGCCGGCCAGCCCTCCCCAGGTGTGCCTGGGTTGAGATCAATATAAATACCACTCCAGGCAGCAAGAGCCCCTGCAGCCGTGCCTGACGCCATTTTCTCTGCCCTGTCAGCAGTCTCGGGGCTGGGCTGGTGGGAGGGAGTGAGAGGCCACGGCTTTGTGGGTGGCCCAGTGTGAGTGGGGCTCTGCTGGACTTTCTGCAGCAGTTGCCAGGCTGCCACCTGCTAAAGAAGAGGATGTGTCACCCATACCTGCTGCTGGAATTTCTCCCTGGGCAGAGGTGAGGAAGGAAAAAAGCAGTGGGGGCAGGGACAGGACGGGTATCTCAGGCAGGGAAATGGAAATCTTCCAGAAGAGCACCCAGGGCCAGGACCATCCTGGCTGGCCTGCAGGCACCAAGTCGGCCGGCATGCTGTCACTCGTGTGGCTCTATGGCCCTTCCTCTAGGCTTTCAAGTCCTTGTATATATTCAGGTGTTTTACCTGGGACGGGTGGGAATAGTTCAGCAGCAACTGGCCTGGGGCTCAGCTCACGTTTACTCACAGATGCCTCGGCACGGTGCCCCAGCTTTGCAATGAGGACGCTTGTTGCGTGGGGGCTGCTGGCTGAATGGGAGACGATTCCCCACCACTGACCAACTTCAGAATTGTTTACAACTGGAGCAAGTGCCCTGATACGGTTTTCCTCTGTGTAACTGGTGGGTTCTGTGTTTTTTTTCTCTTTTTCGTTTTTGGTTCAAGGTAGATTTTATTCCTCTTTTTTGTATTTACAGATATAAGCATGGAAATAATTTATTCATATAAATACATGTATGTGCAGGGAATAATTGTTTTTTCTGTTTTATTTTTTAAATTTTACTTCTTTTTAATTTTGAATTTTATTTTATATTTTTATACAGCAGGTTCTTATTGGTTATCTATTTTATACATATAAATGTATACATGCCAATCCCAGTCTCTCAACTCCTCCCACCACCACCCCCCCAACAGCTTTCCCCCCTTGTTGTCCATACGTTTGTTGTCTACATCTGTTGCTCTATTTATGCCTTGCAAAATGGTTAATCTGTACAGTTTTTCTAGGTTCCACATATATGCATGAATATACAAGATTTGTTTTTCTCTTTCTGACTTACTTCACTCTGTATGACAGTCTCTAGATCCATCGACGTCTCTACAAATGACCCAATTTCATTCCTTTTCATGGCTTAGTAATATTCCATTTTATATATGTACCACAGCTTTATGCATTCGTCTGTCTGTGGGCATTTAGGTTGCTTCCATTACCTCGATATTGTAAATAGTGATGCAATGAACATTGCGGTGAATGACTCTTTTTGATTTATGGTTTTGTCTGGGTATATGTCCAGTACTGGGATTGCTGTATCATATGGTAATTCTGTTGTTAGTTTCTTAAGAAATTCCATATTGTTCTCCATAATGACTGTATCAATTTATATTCCCAACAATAGTGGAAGAGGGTTCCTTTTCTCCACACCCTTTCCAGCATTTTTTGTTTGTAGATTTTCAATGATGCCTATTCTACCAGGTGTGAGGTGATACCTCATTGTTGAATCCATTTCGTTGAGCAAGGGGTAGCTCTTGTCTATTACATATTTGGCTTATGGAACGGTATCTGTGCTAATTTCAAACTCTGCTTTTATGCAGCACCCCAACTCACCTTCCCCCTTAAGCAGGCATAAGTTGGTTTTCTAAACTTGAGACCCTGTTCTGTTTTGTAATTCAGTTCATGTGTAGCCAAGTTCACATTCCATGTATTAGTGATACCTTATGATGTTTCTTTTTCTGTGTGACTTATTTCACTTAGAATCATCGTGCCTCAATGCACTCATTATGCTGGTACGGGCCTGGTGACATAGATTTCATTGCTGAGTGGTATTCTGTTGTACAGAAGTACCGCAACTTCTTTATCCATTATTTGCTCTCTGGGATATTTAACTTGTGCCGTAGAAGAGATTCCTGTAAAAAGAGCCGTCCCAAATTTTGGGGTTGCTGTGTCTTTTTGATATTAATTTCCCTAAGCTATAGGACCATAAGTGGAAGTGCCCTAGGCTCTGTTGCTTTGTTTTTTAGATGTTTCAGGAAACACCATACACTTCTCCCGAGTGTCTGTTGGCAATTTACATCCCGCCCATCAGCATAACAAGGCTCCCAGTTCTCCATGGCCTGTCCTGCCTTTCTGGATTTTACACTTTATTCTGATGGCCCTTTTGACCGGGGGGAAGTGAGACTTCATTGTAGTGCAGATTTCCTTTGCAAGCTTGCTTGGTTGGCCAAAAAGGGCGTATGCGTTTTTTCCTGAATATATTCAGGAAAAAACGCATATGCCCTTTTGGCAAAGTGCATCATTGTGGACGTTCTGCCTCTTTTCCTATGCTTTCAATGCAATTCCAGTCTACCTCCTGAAATCGGTATCCTGCAATTCTGCCCCGCTTTCAAGTCCTCTTGGCAGCCTTACTTCAGTCTATTTTTGGACGATAGCTGTCATTTATAACTCTGCAGGTTTGTGAATTACAGAGACCCTGAGCTCCTTTCTTCAACTCGCTTTCTTTTGAGCTGGCCGCAACACCGCAGGATGGCTTCAGGCCCTAATCTGGTTCCGGCACGGCATGCTGAGCCTTTGGTTATTTCCTCTTCCTGGTGGGAAATGAGAGTTAAATTTGCCCGTCCAGACACCTCCAGCTAGTCTCTCATTGGTTCTCCCTATTCCTGTTCATCTTCCGCAGAAATTGCAAACTGGGCCAAACAGGAGGTTAAAGGCGCTGACTCTCCAAGTTGGGAGAGTGTTAGTAAAGGGTCTGGAATGTTGCACCCGAGTACCAGGGGAGGAAAACTGAGACATATTTGAACACGTCTCCCGTTCACACGGTTGATCATACTCGGGGTTCCACATGCATGTTTTAGCTGAAGGAAGAATACCTTAAACCTGGAGAGTTGAGACCCGTGGAATGGGTACCATGCAATATGACTTCAAAGGGTCTTCATTTGCTCACCGAACCTCTCCAATCCTATCACTGCTGCGTTTATGCCCCTGTACACACGCTTGATTCTCTTTCGGAGACATAGCAATCCATAGGTTTTAAGATACTTACTAGTCAGGTACATTCTTAGGCGTTTAATATGGGGTGTTGAGTCCATTTCGTTGAGCAAGGAGTAGCTCTTGTCTATTCCATATTTGGCTTAAGGAACTTTATCTGTGCTCATTTCAATCTCTGGTTTTATGCAGCACCCCAACTCACCTTCCCCGTTAAGCAAGCGTAAGTTGGTTTTCTAAACTTGAGACACTGTTCTGTTTTGTAATTCAGTTCATGTGTAGCCAAGTTCACATTCTGTGTATTAGTGATACCTTATGATGTTTCTTTTCTGTGTGACTTATTTCAGTTCGAATCATCATACCTGAATCCACTCATTATGCTGCTACGGGCCTGATGACATAGATTTCATTGCTGAGTGATACTGCATTGTACGTAAGTACCACAAGTTCTTTATCCATTTTTCACTTTCTGTGATATTGAACTTGTACTGTAAACGAGGTTCTTGTAAACAGAGGCGTCCCAAACTTTGGGGTGGCTGTGTCTTTTTGATTTTAATTTCCCTAAGCTATAGGACCATAAGTGGAAGTGCCCTAGGCTCTGTTGCTTTGTTTTTTAGATGTTTCAGGAAACACCATACACTTCTCCCGAGTGTCTGTTGGCAATTTACATCCCGCCCATCAGCATAACAAGGCTCCCAGTTCTCCATGGCCTGTCCTGCCTTTCTGGATTTTACACTTTTTTCAGATGGCCCTTTTGACTGGGGGGAAGTGAGACTTCATTGTAGTGCAGATTTCCTTTGCAAGCTTGCTTGGTTGGCCAAAAAGGGCGTATGCGTTTTTTCCTGAATATATTCAGGAAAAAACGCATACGCCCTTTTTGGCCAAGTGCATCATTGTGGACGTTCTGCCTCTTTTCCTATGCTTTCAATGCAATTCCAGTCTACCTCCTGAAATCGGTTTCCTGCAATTCTGCCCCGCTTTCAAGTCCTCTTGGCAGCCTTACTTCAGTATATTTTTGGACGATAGCTGTCATTTATAACTCTGCAGGTTTGTGAATTACAGTGCCCCTGAGCTCCTTTCTTCAACTCGCTTTCTTGTGAGCTGGCCGCAACACCGCAGGATGTCTTCAGGCCCTAATGTGGTTCCGGCACGGAACTGAGCCTTTGGTTAATTCCTCTTCCTGGTGGGAAATGAGAGTTAAATTTGCCCATCCAGACACCTCCAGCTAGTGTTTCATTGGTTCTCGCTATTCCTGTTCATCTTCCACAGAAATTGCAAACTGGGCCAAACAGGAGGTTAAAGGGACTGACTCTCCAAGTGGGGAGAGTGTTAGTAAAGCGTCTGGAATGTTGCACCCGAGTACCAGGGGAGGAAAACTGAGACATATTTGAACACGTCTCCCGATCACATCTTTGATCATACTCTAGGTTCCACATGCATGTTTTAGCTGAAGGGAGAATACCTTAAACCTGGGTAGTTGAAACCCGTGGAATGGGTACCATGCAATATGACTTCAAAGGTCTTCATTTGCTCACGAACCTCTCCAATCCTATCACTGCTGCGTTTATGCCCCTGTACACATGCTTGATTCTCTTTCGGAGACATAGCAATCCATAGGTTTTAAGATACTTACTAGTCAGGTACAGTCTTAGGCGTTTAATATGGGGTGTTTAGTCCATTTCGTTGAGCAAGGAGTAGCTCTTGTCTATTCCATATTTGGCTTAAGGAATTTTATGTGTGCTCATTTCAATCTCTGGTTTTATGCAGCACCCCAACTCACCTTTCCCCTTAAGCAAGCATAAGTTGGTTTTCTAAATTTGAGACCCTGTTCTGTTCTGTAATTCAGTTCCTGTGTAGCCAAGTTTCCATTCCGTGTATTACTGATATCTTATGATGTTTCTTTTTCTGTGTGACTTATTTCAGTTAGAATCATCGTACCTGAATCCACTCATTGTGCTGCTAAGGGCATGATGACATAGATTTCATTGCTGAGTGATATTGCTTTGTAAGTAAATACCACAACTTCTTTATCCATTTTTCACTTTCTGCGATGTTGAACTTGTACTGTAAACGAGGTTCCTGTAAACAGAGCCGTTCCAAACTTTGGGGTGGCTGTGTCTTTTTGATTTTAATTTCCCTAAGCTATAGGACCATAAGTGGAAGTGCCCTAGGTTCTATTGCTTTGTTTTTTAGATGTTTCAGGAAACACCATACACTTCTCCCGAGTGGTTGTTGGCAATTTACATCCCGCCCATCAGCATAACAAGGCTCCCAGTTCTCCATGGCCTGTCCTGCCTTTCTGGATTTTACACTTTTTTCAGATGGCCCTTTTGACCGGGGGGAAGTGAGACTTCATTGTAGTGCAGATTTCCTTTGCAAGCTTGCTTGGTTGGCCAAAAAGGGCGTATGCGTTTTTTCCTGAATATATTCAGGAAAAGACGCATACGCCCTTTTTGGCCAAGTGCATCATTGTGGACGTTTTGCCTCTTTTCCTATGCTTTCAATGCAATTCCAGTCTACCTCCTGAAATTGGTTTCCTGCAATTCTGGTCCGCTTTCAAGTCCTCTTGGTAGCCTTACTTCAGTACATTTTTGGACGATAGCTGTCATTTATAACTCTGCAGGTTTGTGAATTACAGTGCCCCTGAGCTCCTTTCTTCAACTCGCTTTCTTGTGAGCTGGCCGCAACACCGCAGGATGGCTTCAGGCCCTAATCTGGTTCTGGTACGGAACGCTGAGCCTTTGGTTATTTCCTCTTCCTGGTGGGAAATGAGAGTTAAATTTGCCCGTCCAGACACCTCCAGCTAGCCTCTCATTGGTTCTCGCTATTCCTGTTCATCTTCCGCAGAAATTGCAAACTGGGCCAAACAGGAGGTTAAAGGCGCTGACTCTCCAAGTGGGGAGAGTGTTAGTAAAGCGTCTGGAATGTTGCACCCGAGTACCAGGGGAGGAAAACTGAGACATATTTGAACACGTCTCCCGATCACATGGTTGATCATACTCTAGGTTCCACATGCATGTTTTAGCTGAAGGAAGAATACCTAAAACCTGGGTAGTTGAAACCCGTGTAATGGGTACCATGCAATATGACTTCAAAGGGTCTTCATTTGCTCACCGAACCTCTCCAATCCTATCACTGCTGCATTTATGCCCCTGTACACATGCTTGATTCTCTTTCGGAGACATAGCAATCCATAGGTTTTAAGATACTTACTAGTCAGGTACATTCTTAGGCGTTTAATATGCGGTGTTGAGTCCATTTCGTTGAGCAAGGAGTAGCTCTTGTCTATTCCATATTTGGCTTAAGGAACTTTATCTGTGCTCATTTCAATCTCTGGTTTTATGCAGCACCCCAACTCACCTTTACCCTTAAGCAAGCATAAGTTGGTTTTCGAAATTTGAGACCCTGTTCTGTTCTGTAATTCAGTTCCTGTGTAGCCAAGTTTACATTCCGTGTATTACTGATATCTTATGATGTTTCTTTTTCTGTGTGACTTATTTCAGTTAGAATCATCATACCTGAATTCACTCATTGTGCTGCTAAGGGCCTGATGACATAGATTTCATTGCTGAGTGATATTGCTTTGTAAGTGAATACCACAACTTCTTTATCCATTTTTCACTTTCTGCGATGTTGAACATGTACTGTAAACGAGGTTCTTGTAAACAGAGCCATTCCAAACTTTGGGGTGGCTGTGTCTTTTTGATTTTAATTTCCCTAAGCTATAGGTCCATAAGTGGAAGTGCCCTAGGCTCTGTTGCTTTGTTTTTTAGATGTTTCAGGAAACACCATACACTTCTCCCAAGTGTCTGTTGGCAATTTACATCCCGCCCATCAGCATAACAAGGCTCCCAGTTCTCAATGGCCTTTTGCCTTTCTGGATTTTACACTTTTTTCAGATGGCCCTTTTGACCGGGGGGAAGTGAGACTTCATTGTAGTGCAGATTTCCTTTGCAAGCTTGCTTGGTTGGCCAAAAAGGGCGTATGCGTTTTTTCCTGAATATATTCAGGAAAAAACGCATACGCCCTTTTTGGCCAAGTGCATCATTGTGGACGTTCTGCCTCTTTTCCTATGCTTTCAATGCAATTCCAGTCTACCTCCTGAAATCGGTTTCCTGCAATTCTGCCCCGCTTTCAAGTCCTCTTGGCAGCCTTACTTCAGTCTATTTTTGGACGATAGCTGTCATTTATAACTCTGCTGGTTTGTGAATTGCAGTGCCCCTGAGCTCCTTTCTTCAACTCGCTTTCTTGTGAGCTGGCTGCAACACCGCAGGATGGCTTCAGGCCCTAATCTGGTTCCGGCCCGGCATGCTGAGCCTTTGGTTAATTCCTCTTCCTGGTGGGAAATGAGAGTTAAATTTGCCCGTCCAGACACCTCCAGCTAGCCTCTCATTGGTTCTCGCTATTCCTGTTCATCTTCCGCAGAAATTGCAAACTGGGCCAAACAGGAGGTTAAAGGGACTGACTCTCCAAGTCGGGAGAGTGTTAGTAAAGCGTCTGGAATGTTGCACCCGAGTACCAGGGGAGGAAAACTGAGACATATTTGAACACGTCTCCCGTTCACATGGTTGATCATACTCTGGGTTCCACATGCATGTTTCAGCTGAAGGAAGAATACCTTAAACCTGGGTAGTTGAAACCCGTGGAATGGGTACCATGCAATATGACTTCAAAGGGTCTTCATTTGCTCACCGAACCTCTCCAATCCTATCACTGCTGCGTTTATGCCCCTGTACACATGCTTGATTCTCTTTTGGAGGCATAGCAATCCATAGGTTTTAAGATACTTACTAGTCAGGTACATTCTTAGGCGTTTAATATGGGGTTTTGAGTCCATTTCGTTGAGCAAGGAGTTGCTCTCGTCTATTCCATATTTGGCTTAAGGAACTTTATCTGTGCTCATTTCAATCTCTGGTTTTATGCAGCACCCCAACTCACCTTTCCCCTTAAGCAAGCATAAGTTGGTTTTCTAAATTTGAGACCCTGTTCTGTTCTGTAATTCAGTTCCTGTGTAGCCAAGTTTACATTCCGTGTATTAGTGATATCTTATCATGTTTCTTTTTCTGTGTGACTTATTTCAGTTAGAATCATCGTACCTGAATCCACTCATTATGCTGCTATAGGCCTGATGACATAGATTTCATTGCTGAGTGATGCTGCACTGTACGTAAGTATCACAAGTTGTTTATCCATTTTTCACTTTCTGCGATGTTGAACTTGTACTGTAAACGAGGTTCTTGTAAACAGAGGCGTCCCAAATTTTGGGGTGGCTGTGTCTTTTTGATTTTAATTTCCCTAAGCTATAGGACCATAAGTGGCAGTGCCCTAGGCTCTGTTGCTTTGTTTTTTAGATGTTTCAGGAAACACCATACACTTCTCCTGAGTGTCTGTTGGCAATTTACATCACGCCCATCAGCATAACAAGGCTCCCAGTTCTCCATGGCCTGTCCTGCCTTTCTGGATTTTACACTTTTTTCAGATGGCCCTTTTGACCGGGGGGATGTGAGACTTCATTGTAGTGCAGATTTCCTTTGCAAGCTTGCTTGGTTGGCCAAAAAGGGCGTATGCGTTTTTTCCTGAATATATTCAGGAAAAAAAGCATACGCCCTTTTTGGCCAAGTGCATCATTGTGGACGTTCTGCCTCTTTTCCTATGCTTTCAATGCAATTCCAGTCTACCTCCTGAAATCGGTTTCCTGCAATTCTGCCCCGCTTTCAAGTCCTCTTGGCAGCCTTACTTCAGTCTATTTTTGGACGATAGCTGTCATTTATAACTCTGCAGGTTTGTGAATTACAGTGCCCCTGAGCTCCTTTCTTCAACTCGCTTTCTTTTGAGCTGGCCGCAACACTGCAGGATGGCTTTAGGCTCTAATCTGGTTCTGGCACGGCACGCTGAGCATTTGGTTATTTCCTCTTCCTGTTGGGAAATGAGAGTTAAATTTGCCCGTCCAGACACTTCCAGCTAGCCTCTCATTGGTTCTCGCTATTCCTGTTCATCTTCCGCAGAAATTGCAAACTGGGCCAAACAGGAGGTTAAAGGTGCTGACTTTCCAAGTGGGGAGAGTGTTAGTAAAGCGTCTGGAATGTTGCACCCGAGTACCAGGGTACGAAAACTGAGACATATTTGAACACGTCTCCCGATCACATGGTTGATCATACTCTAGGTTCCACATGCATGTTTTAGCTGAAGGAAGAATACCTTAAACCTGGGTAGTTGAAACCCGTGGAATGGGTACCATGCAATATGACTTCAAAGGGTCTTCATTTGCTCACCGAACCTCTCCAATCCTATCACTGCTGCGTTTATGCCCCTGTACACATGCTTGATTCTCTTTCGGAGACATAGCAATCCATAGGTTTTAAGATACTTACTAGTCAGGTACATTCTTAGGCGTTTAATATGCGGTGTTGAGTCCATTTCGTTGAGCAAGGAGTAGCTCTTGTCTATTCCATATTTGGCTTAAGGAACTTTATCTGTGCTCATTTCAATCTCTGGTTTTATGCAGCACCCCAACTCACCTTTCCCCTTAAGCAAGCATAAGTTGGTTTTCTAAATTTGAGACCCTGTTCTGTTCTGTAATTCAGTTCCTGTGTAGCCAAGTTTACATTCCGTGTATTACTGATATCTTATGTTTCTTTTTCTGTGTGACTTATATCAGTTAGAATCATCATACCTGAATCCACTCATTGTGCTGCTAAGGGCCTGATGACACAGATTTCATTGCTGAGTGATATTGCTTTGTAAGTAAATACCACAACTTTTTTATCCATTTTTCACTTTCTGCGATGTTGAACTTGTACTGTAAACGAGGTTCTTGTAAACAGAGCCGTTCCAAACTTTCGGGTGGCTGTGTCTTTTTGATTTTAAATTCCCTAAGCTATAGGACCATAAGTGGAAGTGCCCTAGGCTCTGTTGTTTGTTTTTTAGATGTTTCAGGAAACACCATACACTTCTCCCCAGTGGTTGTTGGCAATTTACATCCCGCCCTTCAGCATAACAAGGCTCCCAGTTCTCCATGGCCTGTCCTGCCTTTCTGGATTTTACACATTTTTCAGATGGCCCTTTTGACCGGGGGGAAGTGAGACTTCATTGTAGTGCAGATTTCCTTTGCAAGCTTGCTTGGTTGGCCAAAAAGGGCGTATGCGTTTTTTCCTGAATATATTCAGGAAAAAACGCATACGCCCTTTTTGGCCAAGTGCATCATTGTGGACGTTCTGCCTCTTTTCCTATGCTTTCAATGCAATTCCAGTCTACCTCCTGAAATCGGTTTCCTGCAATTCTGCCCCGCTTTCAAGTCCTCTTGGCAGCCTTACTTCAGTCTATTTTTGGACGATAGCTGTCATTTATAACTCTGCAGGTTTGTGAATTACAGTGCCCCTGAGCTCCTTTCTTCACCTCGCTTTCTTGTGACCTGGCCGCAACACCGCAGGATGGCTTCAGGTCCTAATCTGGTTCCGGCACGGCACACTGAGCCTTTGGTTATTTCCTCTTCCTGGTGGGAAATGAGAGTTAAATTTGCCCGTCCAGACACTTCCAGCTAGCCTCTCATTGGTTCTCGCTATTCCTGTTCATCTTCCGCAGAAATTGCAAACTGGGCCAAACCGGAGGTTAAAGGCGCTGACTTTCCAAGTGGGGAGAGTGTTAGTAAAGCGTCTGGAATGTTGCACCCGAGTACCAGGGGAGGAAAACTGAGACATATTTGAACACGTCTCCCATTCACATGGTTGATCATACTCTGGGTTCCACATGCACGTTTTAGCTGAAGGAAGAATACCTAAAACCTGGGTAGTTGAAACCCGTGGAATGGGTACCATGCAATATGACTTCAAAGGATCTTCATTTGCTCACTGAACCTCTCCAATCCCATCACTGCTGCGTTTATGCCCCTGTATACATGCTTGATTCTCTTTCGGAGACATAGCAATCCATAGGTTTTAAGATACTTACTAGTTAGGTACATTCTTAGGCGTTTAACATGGGGTGTTGAGTCCATTTCGTTGAGCAAGGAGTAGCTCTTGTCTATTCCATATTTGGCTTAAGGAACTTTATCTGTGCTCATTTCAATCTCTGGTTTTATGCAGCACCCCAACTCACCTTTCCCCTTAAGCAAGCATAAGTTGGTTTTCTAAATTTGACACCCTGTTCTGTTCTGTAATTCAGTTCCTGTGTAGCCAAGTTTACATTCCGTGTATTACTGATATCTTATGATGTTTCTTTTTCTGTGTGACTTATTTCAGTTAGAATCATCATACCTGAATCCACTCATTGTGCTGCTAAGGGCCTGATGACACAGATTTCATTGCTGAGTGATATTGCTTTGTAAGTAAATACCACAACTTCTTTATCCATTTTTCACTTTCTGCGATGTTGAACTTGTACTGTAAACGAGGTTCTTGTAAACAGAGCCGTTCCAAACTTTGGGGTGGCTGTGTCTTTTTGATTTTAATTTCCCTAAGCTATAGGACCATAAGTGGAAGTGCCCTAGGCTCTGTTGCTTTGTTTTTTAGATGTTTCAGGAAACACCATACACTTCTCCTGAGTGTCTGTTGGCAATTTACATCCCGCCCATCAGCATAACAAGGCTCCCAGTTCTCCATGGCCTGTCCTGCCTTTCTGGATTTTACACTTTTTTCAGATGGCCCTTTTGACCGGGGAGAAGTGAGACTTCATTGTAGTGCAGATTTCCTTTGCAAGCTTGCTTGGTTGGCCAAAAAGTGCGTATGCGTTTTTTCCTGAATATATTCAGGAAAAAACGCATACGCCCTTTTGGCAAAGTGCATCATTGTGGACGTTCTGCCTCTTTTCCTACGCTTTCAATGCAATTCCAGTCTACCTCCTGAAATCGATATCCTGCAATTCTGCCCCGCTTTCAAGTCCTCTTGGCAGCCTTACTTCAGTATATTTTTGGACGATAGCTGTCATTTATAACTCTGCAGGTTTGTGAATTACAGAGCCCCTGAACTCCTTTCTTCAACTCACTTTCTTGTGAACTGGCCGCAACACCGCAGGATGGCTTCAGGCCCTAATCTGTTTCCGCCGCGGCACGCTGAGCCTTTGGTTAATTCCTCTTCCTGGTGGGAAATGAGAGTTAAATTTGCCCATCCAGACACCTCCAGCTAGTCTCTCATTGGTTCTCGCTATTCCTGTTCATCTTCCACAGAAATTGCAAACTGGGCCAAACAGGAGGTTAAAGGGACTGACTCTCCAAGTGGGGAGAGTGTTAGTAAAGTGTCTGGAATGTTGCACCCGAGTACCAGGGGAGGAAAACTGAGACATATTTGAACACGTCTCCCGTTCACATGGTTGATCATACTCTGGGTTCCACATGCACGTTTTAGCTGAAGGAAGAATACCTAAAACCTGGGTAGTTGAAACCCGTGGAATGGGTACCATGCAATATGACTTCAAAGGGTCCTCATTTGCTCACCGAACCTCTCCAATCCTATCACTGCTGCGTTTATGCCCCTGTACACATGCTTGATTCTCTTTCAGAGACATAGCAATCTATAGGTTTTAAGATACTTACTAGTCAGGTACATTCTTAGGCGTTTAATATGCGGTGTTGAGTCCATTTCGTTGAGCAAGGAGTAGCTCTTGTCTATTCCATATATGGCTTAAGGAACTTTATCTGTGCTCATTTCAATCTCTGGTTTTATGCAGCACCCCAACTCACCTTTACCCTTAAGCAAGCATAAGTTGGTTTTCTAAATTTGAGACCCTGTTCTGTTCTGTAATTCAGTTCCTGTGTAGCCAAGTTTACATTACGTGTATTACTGATATCTTATGATGTTTCTTTTTCTGTGTGACTTATTTCAGTTAGAATCATCATACCTGAATCCACTCATTGTGCTGCTAAGGGCCTGATGACACAGATTTCATTGCTGAGTGATATTGCTTTGTAAGTAAATACCACAACTTTTTTATCCATTTTTCACTTTCTGCGATGTTGAACTTGTACTGTAAACGAGGTTCTTGTAAACAGAGCCATTCGAAACATTCGGGTGGCTGTGTCTTTTTAATTTTAAATTCCCTAAGCTATAGGACCATAAGTGGAAGTGCCCTAGGCTCTGTTGCTTTGTTTTTTAGATGTTTCAGGAAACACCATACACTTCTCCCCAGTGGTTGTTGGCAATTGACATCCCGCCCTTTAGCATAACAAGGCTCCCAGTTCTCCATGGCCTGTCCTACCTTTCTGGATTTTACACTGTTTTCAGATGGCCCTTTTGACCGGGGGTAAATGAGACTTCATTGTAGTGCAGATTTCCTTTGCAAGCTTGCTTGGTTGGCCAAAAAGGGCGTATGCGTTTTTTCCTGAATATATTCAGGAAAAAACGCATACGCCCTTTTTGGCCAAGTGCATCATTGTGGACGTTCTGCCTCTTTTCCTATGCTTTCAATGCAATTCCAGTCTACCTCCTGAAATCGGTTTCCTGCAATTCTGCCCCGCTTTCAAGTCCTCTTGGCAGCCTTACTTCAGTCTATTTTTGGACGATAGCTGTCATTTATAACTCTGCAGGTTTGTGAATTACAGTGCCCCTGAGCTCCTTTCTTCAACTCGCTTTCTTTTGAGCTGGCCGCAACACTGCAGGATGGCTTCAGGCCCTAATCTGGTTCCGGCACGGCACACTGAGCCGTTGGTTATTTCCTCTTCCTGGTGGGAAATGAGAGTTAAATTTGCCCGTCCAGACACTTCCAGCTAGCCTCTCATTGGTTCTCGCTATTCCTGTTCATCTTCCGCAGAAATTGCAAACTGGGCCAAAAAGGACGTTAAAGGCGCTGACTTTCCAAGTGGGGAGAGTGTTAGTAAAGCGTCTCGAATGTTGCACCCGAGTACCAGGGGAGGAAAACTGAGACATATTTGAACACGTTTCCCATTCACATGGTTGATCATACTTGGGTTCCACATGCATGTTTTAGCTGAAGGAAGAATACCTAAAACCTGGGTAGTTGAAACCCGTGAAATGGGTACCATGCAATATGACTTCAAAGGGTCTTCATTTGCTCACCGAACCTCTCCAATCCCATCACTGCTGCGTTTATGCCCCTGTATACATGCTTGATTCTCTTTCGGAGACATAGCAATCCATAGGTTTTAAGATACTTACTAGTTAGGTACATTCTTAGGCGTTTAATATGGGGTGTTGAGTCCATTTCATTGAGCAAGGAGTAGCTCTTGTGTATTCCATATTTGGCTTAAGGAACTTTATCTGTGCTCATTTCAATCTCTGGTTTTATGCAGCACCCCAACTCACCTTTCCCCTTAAGCAAGCATAAGTTGGTTTTCTAAATTTGAGACCCTGTTCTGTTTTGGAATGCAGTTCCTGTGTAGCCAAGTTTACATTCCGTGTATTAGTGATATCTTATGATGTTTCTTTTTCTGTGTGACTTATTTCAGTTAGAATCATCGTACCTGAATCCACTCATTATGCTGCTACGGGCCTGATGACATAGATTTCATTGCTGAGTGATACTGCATTGTACGTAAGTACCACAAGTTCTTTATCCATTTTTCACTTTCTGTGATATTGAACTTGTACGGTAAACGAGGTTCTTGTAAACGGAGGCGTCCCAAACTTTGGGGTGGCTGTGTCTTTTTGATTTTAATTTCCCTAAGCTATAGGACCATAAGTGGAAGTGCCCTAGGCTGTGTTGCTTTGTTTTTTAGATGTTTCAGGAAACACCATACACTTCTCCTGAGTGTCTGTTGGCAATTTACATACCGCCCATCAGCATAACAAGGCTCCCAGTTCTCCATGGACTGTCCTGCC
The DNA here is from genome assembly GCF_951394435.1 of Stenella coeruleoalba. Lineage (NCBI taxonomy): Eukaryota > Metazoa > Chordata > Mammalia > Artiodactyla > Delphinidae > Stenella > Stenella coeruleoalba. Next base: position 46,406 of record NW_027645883.1, on the reverse strand, counting down.
TTTCTGGATTTTACACTTTTTTCAGATGGCCCTTTTGACGGGGGAGAAGTGAGACTTCATTGTAGTGCAGATTTCCTTTGCAAGCTTGCTTGGTTGGCCAAAAAGGGCGTATGCGTTTTTTCCTGAATATATTCAGGAAAAAACGCATATGCCCTTTTGGCAAAGTGCATCATTGTGGACGTTCTGCCTCTTTTCCTACGCTTTCAATGCAATTCCAGTCTACCTCCTGAAATCGGTATCCTGCAATTCTGCCCCGCTTTCAAGTCCTCTTGGCAGCCTTACTTCAGTATATTTTTGGACGATAGCTGTCATTTATAACTCTGCAGGTTTGTGAATTACAGTGCCCCTGAACTCCTTTCTTCAACTCACTTTCTTGTGAACTGGCCGCAACACCGCAGGATGGCTTCAGGCCCTAATCTGTTTCCGCCGCGGCACGCTGAGCCTTTGGTTAATTCCTCTTCCTGGTGGGAAATGAGAGTTAAATTTGCCCATCCAGACACCTCCAGCTAGTCTCTCATTGGTTCTCGCTATTCCTGTTCATCTTCCACAGAAATTGCAAACTGGGCCAAACAGGAGGTTAAAGGGACTGACTCTCCAAGTGGGGAGAGTGTTAGTAAAGTGTCTGGAATGTTGCACCCGAGTACCAGGGGAGGAAAACTGAGACATATTTGAACACGTCTCCCGATCACATGGTTGATCATACTCTGGGTTCCACATGCACGTTTTAGCTGAAGGAAGAATACCTAAAACCTGGGTAGTTGAAACCCGTGGAATGGGTACCATGCAATATGACTTCAAAGGGTCCTCATTTGCTCACCGAACCTCTCCAATCCTATCACTGCTGCGTTTATGCCCCTGTACACATGCTTGATTCTCTTTCAGAGACATAGCAATCTATAGGTTTTAAGATACTTACTAGTCAGGTACATTCTTAGGCGTTTAATATGCGGTGTTGAGTCCATTTCATTGAGCAAGGAGTAGCTCTTGTCTATTCCATATATGGCTTAAGGAACTTTATCTGTGCTCATTTCAATCTCTGGTTTTATGCAGCACCCCAACTCACCTTTACCCTTAAGCAAGCATAAGTTGGTTTTCTAAATTTGAGACCGTGTTCTGTTCTGTAATTCAGTTCCTGTGTAGCCAAGTTTACATTACGTGTATTACTGATATCTTATGATGTTTCTTTTTCTGTGTGACTTATTTCAGTTAGAATCATCATACCTGAATCCACTCATTGTGCTGCTAAGGGCCTGATGACACAGATTTCATTGCTGAGTGATATTGCTTTGTAAGTAAATACCACAACTTTTTTATCCATTTTTCACTTTCTGCGATGTTGAACTTGTACTGTAAACAAGGTTCTTGTAAACAGAGCCATTCGAAACATTCGGGTGGCTGTGTCTTTTTAATTTTAAATTCCCTAAGCTATAGGACCATAAGTGGAAGTGCCCTAGGCTCTGTTGCTTTGTTTTTTAGATGTTTCAGGAAACACCATACACTTCTCCCCAGTGGTTGTTGGCAATTTACATCCCGCCCTTCAGCATAACAAGGCTCCCAGTTCTCCATGGCCTGTCCTACCTTTCTGGATTTTACACTGTTTTCAGATGGCCCTTTTGACCTTGGGGAAATGAGACTTCATTGTAGTGCAGATTTCCTTTGCAAGCTTGCTTGGTTGGCCAAAAAGGGCGTATGCGTTTTTTCCTGAATATATTCAGGAAAAAACGCATACGCCCTTTTTGGCCAAGTGCATCATTGTGGACGTTCTGCCTCTTTTCCTATGCTTTCAATGCAATTCCAGTCTACCTCCTGAAATCGGTTTCCTGCAATTCTGCCCCGCTTTCAAGTCCTCTTGGCAGCCTTACTTCAGTCTATTTTTGGACGATAGCTCTCATTTATAACTCTGCAGGTTTGTGAATTACAGTGACCCTGAGCTCCTTTCTTCAACTCGCTTTCTTTTGAGCTGGCCGCAACACTGCAGGATGGCTTCAGGCCCTAATCTGGTTCCGGCACGGCACACTGAGCCGTTGGTTATTTCCTCTTCCTGGTGGGAAATGAGAGTTAAATTTGCCCGTCCAGACACTTCCAGCTAGCCTCTCATTCGTTCTCGCTATTCCTGTTCATCTTCCGCAGAAATTGCAAACTGGGCCAAAAAGGAGGTTAAAGGCGCTGACTTTCCAAGTGGGGAGAGTGTTAGTAAAGCGTCTGGAATGTTGCACCCGAGTACCAGGGGAGGAAAACTGAGACATATTTGAACACGTCTCCCATTCACATGGTTGATCATACTTGGGTTCCACATGCATGTTTTAGCTGAAGGAAGAATACCTAAAACCTGGGTAGTTGAAACCCGTGAAATGGGTACCATGCAATATGACTTCAAAGGGTCTTCATTTGCTCACCGAACCTCTCCAATCCCATCACTGCTGCGTTTATGCCCCTGTATACATGCTTGATTCTCTTTCGGAGACATAGCAATCCATAGGTTTTAAGATACTTACTAGTTAGGTACATTCTTAGGCGTTTAATATGGGGTGTTGAGTCCATTTCGTTAAGCAAGGAGTAGCTCTTGTGTATTCCATATTTGGCTTAAGGAACTTTATCTGTGCTCATTTCAATCTCTGGTTTTATGCAGCACCCCAACTCACCTTTCCCCTTAAGCAAGCATAAGTTGGTTTTCTAAATTTGAGACCCTGTTCTGTTTTGGAATGCAGTTCCTGTGTAGCCAAGTTTACATTCCGTGTATTAGTGATATCTTATGATGTTTCTTTTTCTGTGTGACTTATTTCAGTTAGAATCATCGTACCTGAATCCACTCATTATGCTGCTACGGGCCTGATGACATAGATTTCATTGCTGAGTGATACTGCATTGTACGTAAGTACCACAAGTTCTTTATCCATTTTTCACTTTCTGTGATATTGAACTTGTACGGTAAACGAGGTTCTTGTAAACGGAGGCGTCCCAAACTTTGGGGTGGCTGTGTCTTTTTGATTTTAATTTCCCTAAGCTATAGGACCATAAGTGGAAGTGCCCTAGGCTGTGTTGCTTTGTTTTTTAGATGTTTCAGGAAACACCATACACTTCTCCTGAGTGTCTGTTGGCAATTTACATACCGCCCATCAGCATAACAAGGCTCCCAGTTCTCCATGGCCTGTCCTGCCTTTCTGGATTTTACACTTTTTTCAGATGGCCCTTTTGACGGGGGAGAAGTGAGACTTCATTGTAGTGCAGATTTCCTTTGCAAGCTTGCTTGGTTGGCCAAAAAGGGCGTATGCGTTTTTTCCTGAATATATTCAGGAAAAAACGCATATGCCCTTTTGGCAAAGTGCATCATTGTGGACGTTCTGCCTCTTTTCCTACGCTTTCAATGCAATTCCAGTCTACCTCCTGAAATCGGTATCCTGCAATTCTGCCCCGCTTTCAAGTCCTCTTGGCAGCCTTACTTCAGTATATTTTTGGACGATAGCTGTCATTTATAACTCTGCAGGTTTGTGAATTACAGTGCCCCTGAACTCCTTTCTTCAACTCACTTTCTTGTGAACTGGCCGCAACACCGCAGGATGGCTTCAGGCCCTAATCTGTTTCCGCCGCGGCACGCTGAGCCTTTGGTTAATTCCTCTTCCTGGTGGGAAATGAGAGTTAAATTTGCCCATCCAGACACCTCCAGCTAGTCTCTCATTGGTTCTCGCTATTCCTGTTCATCTTCCACAGAAATTGCAAACTGGGCCAAACAGGAGGTTAAAGGGACTGACTCTCCAAGTGGGGAGAGTGTTAGTAAAGTGTCTGGAATGTTGCACCCGAGTACCAGGGGAGGAAAACTGAGACATATTTGAACACGTCTCCCGATCACATGGTTGATCATACTCTGGGTTCCACATGCACGTTTTAGCTGAAGGAAGAATACCTAAAACCTGGGTAGTTGAAACCCGTGGAATGGGTACCATGCAATATGACTTCAAAGGGTCCTCATTTGCTCACCGAACCTCTCCAATCCTATCACTGCTGCGTTTATGCCCCTGTACACATGCTTGATTCTCTTTCAGAGACATAGCAATCTATAGGTTTTAAGATACTTACTAGTCAGGTACATTCTTAGGCGTTTAATATGCGGTGTTGAGTCCATTTCGTTGAGCAAGGAGTAGCTCTTGTCTATTCCATATATGGCTTAAGGAACTTTATCTGTGCTCATTTCAATCTCTGGTTTTATGCAGCACCCCAACTCACCTTTACCCTTAAGCAAGCATAAGTTGGTTTTCTAAATTTGAGACCGTGTTCTGTTCTGTAATTCAGTTCCTGTGTAGCCAAGTTTACATTACGTGTATTACTGATATCTTATGATGTTTCTTTTTCTGTGTGACTTATTTCAGTTAGAATCATCATACCTGAATCCACTCATTGTGCTGCTAAGGGCCTGATGACACAGATTTCATTGCTGAGTGATATTGCTTTGTAAGTAAATACCACAACTTTTTTATCCATTTTTCACTTTCTGCGATGTTGAACTTGTACTGTAAACAAGGTTCTTGTAAACAGAGCCATTCGAAACATTCGGGTGGCTGTGTCTTTTTAATTTTAAATTCCCTAAGCTATAGGACCATAAGTGGAAGTGCCCTAGGCTCTGTTGCTTTGTTTTTTAGATGTTTCAGGAAACACCATACACTTCTCCCCAGTGGTTGTTGGCAATTTACATCCCGCCCTTCAGCATAACAAGGCTCCCAGTTCTCCATGGCCTGTCCTACCTTTCTGGATTTTACACTGTTTTCAGATGGCCCTTTTGACCTTGGGGAAATGAGACTTCATTGTAGTGCAGATTTCCTTTGCAAGCTTGCTTGGTTGGCCAAAAAGGGCGTATGCGTTTTTTCCTGAATATATTCAGGAAAAAACGCATACGCCCTTTTTGGCCAAGTGCATCATTGTGGACGTTCTGCCTCTTTTCCTATGCTTTCAATGCAATTCCAGTCTACCTCCTGAAATCGGTTTCCTGCAATTCTGCCCCGCTTTCAAGTCCTCTTGGCAGCCTTACTTCAGTCTATTTTTGGACGATAGCTCTCATTTATAACTCTGCAGGTTTGTGAATTACAGTGACCCTGAGCTCCTTTCTTCAACTCGCTTTCTTTTGAGCTGGCCGCAACACTGCAGGATGGCTTCAGGCCCTAATCTGGTTCCGGCACGGCACACTGAGCCGTTGGTTATTTCCTCTTCCTGGTGGGAAATGAGAGTTAAATTTGCCCGTCCAGACACTTCCAGCTAGCCTCTCATTCGTTCTCGCTATTCCTGTTCATCTTCCGCAGAAATTGCAAACTGGGCCAAAAAGGAGGTTAAAGGCGCTGACTTTCCAAGTGGGGAGAGTGTTAGTAAAGCGTCTGGAATGTTGCACCCGAGTACCAGGGGAGGAAAACTGAGACATATTTGAACACGTCTCCCATTCACATGGTTGATCATACTTGGGTTCCACATGCATGTTTTAGCTGAAGGAAGAATACCTAAAACCTGGGTAGTTGAAACCCGTGAAATGGGTACCATGCAATATGACTTCAAAGGGTCTTCATTTGCTCACCGAACCTCTCCAATCCCATCACTGCTGCGTTTATGCCCCTGTATACATGCTTGATTCTCTTTCGGAGACATAGCAATCCATAGGTTTTAAGATACTTACTAGTTAGGTACATTCTTAGGCGTTTAATATGGGGTGTTGAGTCCATTTCGTTAAGCAAGGAGTAGCTCTTGTCTATTCCATATTTGGCTTAAGGAACTTTATCTGTGCTCATTTCAATCTCTGGTTTTATGCAGCACCCCAACTCACCTTTCCCCTTAAGCAAGCATAAGTTGGTTTTCTAAATTTGAGACCCTGTTCTGTTCTGTAATTCAGTTCCTGTGTAGCCAAGTTTACATTCCGTGTATTACTGATATCTTATGATGTTTCTTTTTCTGTGTGACTTATTTCAGTTAGAATCATCATACCTGAATCCACTCATTGTGCTGCTAAGGGCCTGATGACACAGATTTCATTGCTGAGTGATATTGCTTTGTAAGTAAATACCACAACTTCTTTATCCATTTTTCACTTTCTGCGATGTTGAACTTGTACTGTAAACGAGGTTCTTGTAAACAGAGCCGTTCCAAACTTTGGGGTGGCTGTGTCTTTTTGATTTTAATTTCCCTAAGCTATAGGACCATAAGTGGAAGTGCCCTAGGTTCTGTTGCTTTGTTTTTTAGATGTTTCAGGAAACACCATACACTTCTCCCCAGTGGTTGTTGGCAATTTACATCCCGCCCATCAGCATAACAAGGCTCCCAGTTCTCCATGGCCTGTCCTGCCTTTCTGGATTTTACACTTTTTTCAGATGGCCCTTTTGACCGGGGGGAAGTGAGACTTCATTGTAGTGCAGATTTCCTTTGCAAGCTTGCTTGGTTGGCCAAAAAGGGCCTATGCGTTTTTTCCTGAATATATTCAGGAAAAAACGCATACGCCCTTTTTGGCCAAGTGCATCATTGTGGACGTTCTGCCTCTTTTCCTATGCTTTCAATGCAATTCCAGTCTACCTCCTGAAATCGGTTTCCTGCAATTCTGCCCCGCTTTCAAGTCCTCTTGGCAGCCTTACTTCAGTCTATTTTTGGACGATAGCTGTCATTTATAACTCTGCAGGTTTGTGAATTACAGTGCCCCTGAGCTCCTTTCTTCAACTCGCTTTCTTGTGAGCTGGCCGCAACACCGCAGGATGGCTTCAGGCCCTAATCTGGTTCCGGCACGGCACGCTGAGCCTTTGGTTAATTCCTCTTCCTGGTGGGAAATGAGAGTTTAATTTGCCCGTCCAGACACCTCCAGCTAGTCTCTCATTGGTTCTCGCTATTCCTGTTCATCTTCCGCAGAAATTGCAAACTGGGCCAAACAGGAGGTTAAAGGCGCTGACTTTCCAAGTGGGGAGAGTGTTAGTAAAGCGTCTGGAATGTTGCACCCGAGTACCAGGGGAGGAAAACTGAGACATATTTGAACACGTCTCCCGATCACATGGTTGATCATACTCTAGATTCCACATGCATGTTTTAGCTGAAGGAAGAATACCTTAAACCTGTGTATTTGAAACCCGTGGAATGGGTACCATGCAATATGACTTCAAAGGGTCTTCATTTGCTCACCGAACCTCTCCAATCCTATCACTGCTGCGTTTATGCCCCTGTACACATGCTTGATTCTCTTTCGGAGACATAGCAATCCATAGGTTTTAAGATACTTACTAGTCAGGTACATTCTTAGGCGTTTAATATGCGGTGTTGAGTCCATTTCGTTGAGCAAGGAGTAGCTCTTGTCTATTCCATATTTGGCTTAAGGAACTTTATCTGTGCTCATTTCAATCTCTGGTTTTATGCAGCACCCCAACTCACCTTTCCCCTTAAGCAAGCATAAGTTGGTTTTCTAAATTTGAGACCCTGTTCTGTTCTGTAATTCAGTTCCTGTGTAGCCAAGTTTCCATTCCGTGTATTACAGATATCTTATGATGTTTCTTTTTCTGTGTGACTTATTTCAGTTAGAATCATCATACCTGAATCCACTCATTGTGCTGCTAAGGGCCTTGTGACACAGATTTCATTGCTGAGTGATATTGCTTTGTAAGTAAATACCACATCTTCTTTATCCATTTTTCACTTTCTGCAATGTTGAACTTGTACTGTAAACGAGGTTCTTGTAAACAGAGGCGTTCCAAACTTTGGGGTGGCTGTGTCTTTTTGATTTTAATTTCCCTAAGCTATAGGAGCATAAGTGGAAGTGCCCTAGGCTCTGTTGCTTTGTTTTTTAGATGTTTCAGGAAACACCATACACTTCTCCTGAGTGTCTGTTGGCAATTTACATCCCGCCCATCAGCATAACAAGGCTCCCAGTTCTCCATGGCCTGTCCTGCCTTTCTGGATTTTACACTTTTTTCAGATGGCCCTTTTGACCGGGGGGAAGTGAGACTTCATTGTAGTGCAGATTTCCTTTGCAAGCTTGCTTGGTTGGCCAAAAAGGGCGTATGCGTTTTTTCCTGAATATATTCAGGAAAAAACGCATACGCCCTTTTTGGCCAAGTGCATCATTCTGGACGTTCTGCCTCTTTTCCTATGCTTTCAATGCAATTCCAGTCTACCTCCTGAAATCGGTTTCCTGCAATTCTGCCCCGCTTTCAAGTCCTCTTGGCAGCCTTACTTCAGTCTATTTTTGGACGATAGCTGTCATTTATAACTCTGCAGGTTTGTGAATTACAGTGCCCCTGAGCTCCTTTCTTCAACTCGCTTTCTTGTGACCTGGCCGCAACACCGCAGGATGGCTTCAGGCCCTAATCTGGTTCCGGTCCGGCATGCTGAGCCTTTGGTTAATTCCTCTTCCTGGTGGGAAATGAGAGTTAAATTTGCCCGTCCAGACACCTCCAGCTAGCCTCTCATTGGTTCTCGCTATTCCTGTTCATCTTCCGCAGAAATTGCAAACTGGGCCAAACAGGAGGTTAAAGGGACTGACTCTCCAAGTGGGGAGAGTGTTAGTAAAGCGTCTGGAATGTTGCACCCGAGTACCAGGGGAGGAAAACTGAGACATATTTGAACACGTCTCCCGTTCACATGGTTGATCATACTCTGGGTTCCACATGCATGTTTTAGCTGAAGGAAGAATACCTTAAACCTGGAGAGTTGAGACCCGTGTAATGGGTACCATGCAATATGACTTCAAAGGGTCTTCATTTGCTCACCGAACCTCTCCAATCCTATCACTGCTGCGTTTATGCCCCTGTACACACGCTTGATTCTCTTTTGGAGACATAGCAATCCATAGGTTTTAAGATACTTACTAGTCAGGTACATTCTTAGGCGTTTAATATGGGGTTTTGAGTCCATTTCGTTGAGCAAGGAGTAGCTCTTGTCTATTCCATATTTGGCTTAAGGAACTTTATCTGTGCTCATTTCAATCTCTGGTTTTATGCAGCACCCCAACTCACCTTTCCCCTTAAGCAAGCATAAGTTGGTTTTCTAAATTTGAGACCCTGTTCTGTTTTGGAATGCAGTTCCTGTGTAGCCAAGTTTACATTCCGTGTATTAGTGATATCTTATGATGTTTCTTTTTCTGTGTGACTTATTTCAGTTAGAATCATCATACCTGAATCCACTCATTGTGCTGCTAAGGGCCTGATGACACAGATTTCATTGCTGAGTGATATTGCTTTGTAAGTAAATACCACAACTTCTTTATCCATTTTTCACTTTCTGCGATGTTGAACTTGTACTGTAAACGAGGTTCTTGTAAACAGAGCCGTTCCAAACTTTGGGGTGGCTGTGTCTTTTTCATTTTAATTTCGCTAAGCTATAGGACCATAAGTGGAAGTGCCCTAGGTTCTGTTGCTTTGTTTTTTAGTTGTTTCAGGAAACACCATACACTTCTCCCAAGTGGTTCTTGGCAATTTACATCCCGCCCATCAGCATAACAAGGCTCCCAGTTCTCCATGGCCTGTCCTGCCTTTCTGGATTTTACACTTTTTCCAGATGGCCCTTTTGACCGGGGGGAAGTGAGACTTCATTGTAGTGCAGATTTCCTTTGCAAGCTTGCTTGGTTGGCCAAAAAGGGCGTATGCGTTTTTTCCTGAATATATTCAGGAAAAAACGCATACGCCCTTTTTGGCCAAGTGCATCATTGTGGACGTTCTGCCTCTTTTCCTATGCTTTCAATGCAATTCCAGTCTACCTCCTGAAATCGGTTTCCTGCAATTCTGCCCCGCTTTCAAGTCCTCTTGGCAGCCTTACTTCAGTCTATTTTTGGACGATAGCTGTCATTTATAACTCTGCAGGTTTGTGAATTACAGTGCCCCTGAGCTCCTTTCTTCACCTCGCTTTCTTGTGACCTGGCCGCAACACCGCAGGATGGCTTCAGGCCCTAATCTGGTTCCGGCCCGGCATGCTGAGCCTTTGGTTAATTCCTCTTCCTGGTGGGAAATGAGAGTTAAATTTGCCCGTCCAGACACCTCCAGCTAGCCTCTCATTGGTTCTCGCTATTCCTGTTCATCTTCTGCAGAAATTGCAAACTGGGCCAAACAGGAGGTTAAAGGGACTGACTCTCCAAGTGGGGAGAGTGTTAGTAAAGCGTCTGGAATGTTGCACCCGAGTACCAGGGGAGGAAAACTGAGACATATTTGAACACGTCTCCCGTTCACATGGTTGATCATACTCTGGGTTCCACATGCATGTTTTAGCTGAAGGAAGAATACCTTAAACCTGGAGAGTTGAGACCCGTGTAATGGGTACCATGCAATATGACTTCAAAGGGTCTTCATTTGCTCACCGAACCTCTCCAATCCTATCACTGCTGCGTTTATGCCCCTGTACACACGTTTGATTCTCTTTTGGAGACATAGAAATCCATAGGTTTTAAGATACTTACTAGTCAGGTACATTCTTAGGCGTTTAATATGGGGTTTTGAGTCCATTTCGTTGAGCAAGGAGTAGCTCTTGTCTATTCCATATTTGGCTTAAGGAACTTTATCTGTGCTCATTTCAATCTCTGGTTTTATGCAGCACCCCCAACTCACCTTTCCCCTTAAGCAAGCATAAGTTGGTTTTCTAAATTTGAGACCCTGTTCTGTTTTGGAATGCAGTTGCTGTGTAGCCAAGTTTACATTCCGTGTATTAGTGATATCTTATGATGTTTCTTTTTCTGTGTGACTTATTTCAGTTAGAATCATCATAGCTGAATCCACTCATTGTGCTGCTAAGGGCCTGATGACACAGATTTCATTGCTGAGTGATATTGCTTTGTAAGTAAATACCACAACTTCTTTATCCATTTTTCACTTTCTGCGATGTTGAACTTGTACTGTAAACGAGGTTCTTGTAAACAGAGCCATTCCAAACTTTGGGGTAGCTGTGTCTTTTTGATTTTAATTTCCCTAAGCTATAGGACCATAAGTGGAAGTGCCCTAGGCTCTGTTGCTTTGTTTTTTAGATGTTTCAGGAAACACCATACACTTCTCCCTAGTGTCTGTTGGCAATTTACATCCCGCCCATCAGCATAACAAGGCTCCCAGTTCTCCATGGCCTGTCCTGCCTTTCTGGATTTTACACTTTTTTCAGATGGCCCTTTTGACCGGGGGGAAGTGAGACTTCATTGTAGTGCAGATTTCCTTTGCAAGCTTGCTTGGTTGGCCAAAAAGGGCGTATGCGTTTTTTCCTGAATATATTCAGGAAAAAACGCATACGCCCTTTTTGGCCAAGTGCATCATTGTGGACGTTCTGCCTCTTTTCCTATGCTTTCAATGCAATTCCAGTCTACCTCCTGAAGTCGGTTTCCTGCAATTCTGCCCTGCTTTCAAGTCCTCTTGGCAGCCTTACTTCAGTCTATTTTTGGACGATAGCTGTCATTTATAACTCTGCAGGTTTGTGAATTACAGTGCCCCTGAGCTCCTTTCTTCAACTCGCTTTCTTGTGAGCTGGCCGCAACACCGCAGGATGGCTTCAGGCCCTAATCTGGTTCCGGCACGGCACGCTGAGCCTTTGGTTATTTCCTCTTCCTGGTGGGAAATGAGAGTTAAATTTGCCCGTCCAGACACCTCCAGCTAGTCTCTCATTGGTTCTCGCTATTCCTGTTCATCTTCCGCAGAAATTGCAAACTGGGCCAAACAGGAGGTTAAAGGGACTGACTCTCCAAGTGGGGAGAGTGTTAGTAAAGGGTCTGGAATGTTGCACCCGAGTACCAGGGGAGGAAAACTGAGACATATTTGAACACGTCTCCCGTTCACATGGTTGATCATACTCTGGGTTCCACATGCATGTTTTAGCTGAAGGAAGAATACCTTAAACCTGGAGAGTTAAGACCCGTGTAATGGGTACCATGCAATATGACTTCAAAGGGTCTTCATTTGCTCACCGAACCTCTCCAATCCTATCACTGCTGCGTTTATGCCCCTGTACACATGCTTGATTCTCTTTTGGAGACATAGCAATCCATAGGTTTTAAGATACTTACTAGTCAGGTACATTCTTAGGCGTTTAATATGGGGTTTTGAGTCCATTTCGTTGAGCAAGGAGTAGCTCTTGTCTATTCCATATTTGGCTTAAGGAACTTTATCTGTGCTCATTTCAATCTCTGGTTTTATGCAGCACCCCAACTCACCTTTCCCCTTAAGCAAGCATAAGTTGGTTTTCTAATTCTGAGACCCTGTTCTGTTCTGTAATTCAGTTCCTGTGTAGCCAAGTTTACATTCCATGTATTAGTGATATCTTATGATGTTTCTTTTTCTGTGTGACTTATTTCAGTTAGAATCATCGTACCTGAATCCACTCATTATGCTGCTACGGGCCTGATGACATAGATTTCATTGCTGAGTGATACTGCATTGTACGTAAGTACCACAAGATCTTTATCCATTTTTCACTTTCTGTGATATTGAACTTGTACGGTAAACGAGGTTCTTGTAAACGGAGGCGTCCAAACTTTGGGGTGGCTGTGTCTTTTTGATTTTAATTTCCCTAAGCTATAGGACCATAAGTGGAAGTGCCCTAGGCTCTGATGCTTTGTTTTTTAGATGTTTCAGGAAACACCATACACTTCTCCTGAGTGTCTGTTGGCAATTTACATCCTGCCCATCAGCATAACAAGGCTCCCAGTTCTCCATGGCCTGTCCTGCCTTTCTGGAGTTTACACTTTTTTCAGATGGCCCTTTTGACCGGGGAGAAGTGAGACTTCATTGTAGTGCAGATTTCCTTTGCAAGCTTGCTTGGTTGGCCAAAAAGGGCGTATGCGTTTTTTCCTGAATATATTCAGGAAAAAACGCATACGCCCTTTTTGGCCAAGTGCATCATTGTGGACGTTCTGCCTCTTTTCCTATGCTTTCAATGCAATTCCAGTCTACCTCCTGAAATCGGTTTCCTGCAATTCTGCCCCGCTTTCAAGTCCTCTTGGCAGCCTTACTTCAGTCTATTTTTGGACGATAGCTGTCATTTATAACTCTGCAGGTTTGTGAATTACGGTTCCCCTGAGCTCCTTTCTTCACCTCGCTTTCTTGTGACCTGGCCACAACACCGCAGGATGTCTTCAGGCCCTAATCTGGTTCTGGCACGGCACGCTGAGCCTTTGGTTAATTCCTCTTCCTGGTGGGAAATGAGAGTTAAATTTGCCCATCCAGACACCTCCAGCTAGCCTCTCATTGGTTCTCGCTATTCCTGTTCATCTTCCACAGAAATTGCAAACTGGGCCAAACAGGAGGTTAAAGGCGCTGACTTTCCAAGTGGGGAGAGTGTTAGTAAAGCGTCTGGAATGTTGCACCCGAGTACCAGGGTACGAAAACTGAGACATATTTGAACACGTCTCCCGTTCCCATGGTTGATCATACTTGGGTTCCACATGCATGTTTTAGCTGAAGGAAGAATACCTAAAACCTGGGTAGTTGAAACCCGTGGAATGGGTACCATGCAATATGACTTCAAAGGGTCTTCATTTGCTCACCGAACCTCTCCAATCCTATCACTGCTGCGTTTATGCGCCTGTACACACGCTTGATTCTCTTTCGGAGACATAGCAATCCATAGGTTTTAAGATACTTACTAGTCAGGTACATTCTTAGGCGTTTAATATGGGGTTTTGAGTCCATTTCGTTGAGCAAGGAGTAGCTCTTGTCTATTCCATATTTGGCTTAAGGAACTTTATCTGTGCTCATTTCAATCTCTGGTTTTATGCAGCACCCCAACTCACCTTTCCCCTTAAGCAAGCATAAGTTGGTTTTCTAAATTTGAGACCCTGTTCTGTTTTGGAATGCAGTTCCTGTGTAGCCAAGTTTACATTCCGTGTATTAGTGATATCTTATGATGTTTCTTTTTCTGTGTGACTTATTTCAGTTAGAATCATCATACCTGAATCCACTCATTGTGCTGCTAAGGGCCTGATGACACAGATTTCATTGCTGAGTGATATTGCTTTGTAAGTAAATACCACAACTTCTTTATCCATTTTTCACTTTCTGCGATGTTGAACTTGTACTGTAAACGAGGTTCTTGTAAACAGAGCCGTTCCAAACTTTGGGGTGGCTGTGTCTTTTTGATTTTAAATTCCCTAAGCTATAGGACCATAAGTGGAAGTGCCCTAGGTTCTGTTGCTTTGTTTTTTAGTTGTTTCAGGAAACACCATACACTTCTCCCAAGTGGTTCTTGGCAATTTACATCCCGCCCATCAGCATAACAAGGCTCCCAGTTCTCCATGGCTTGTCCTGCCTTTCTGGATTTTACACTTTTTTCAGATGGCCCTTTTGACCGGGTGGAAGTGAGACTTCATTGTAGTGCAGATTTCCTTTGCAAGCTTGCTTGGTTGGCCAAAAAGGGCGTATGCGTTTTTTCCTGAATATATTCAGGAAAAAACGCATACACCCTTTTTGGCCAAGTGCATCATTGTGGACGTTCTGCCTCTTTTCCTATGCTTTCAATGCAATTCCAGTCTAACTCCTGAAATCGGTTTCCTGCAATTCTGCCCCGCTTTCAAGTCCTCTTGGCAGCCTTACTTCAGTATATTTTTGGACGATAGCTGTCATTTATAACTCTGCAGGTTTGTGAATTACAGTGCCCCTGAGCTCCTTTCTTCACCTCGCTTTCTTGTGACCTGGCCGCAACACCGCAGGATGGCTTCAGGCCCTAATCTGGTTCCGGCCCGGCATGCTGAGCCTTTGGTTAATTCCTCTTCCTGGTGGGAAATGAGAGTTAAATTTGCCCGTCCAGACACCTCCAGGTAGTCTCTCATTGGTTCTCGCTATTCCTGTTCATCTTCCGCAGAAATTGCAAACTGGGCCAAACAGGAGGTTAAAGGGACTGACTCTCCAAGTGGGGAGAGTGTTAGTAAAGCGTCTGGAATGTTGCACCCGAGTACCAGGGGAGGAAAACTGAGACATATTTGAACACGTCTCCCGTTCACATGGTTGATCATACTTGGGTTCCACATGCATGTTTTAGCTGAAGGAAGAATACCTAAAACCTGGGTAGTTGAAACCCGTGGAATGGGTACCATGCAATATGACTTCAAAGGGTCTTCATTTGCTCACTGAAACTCTCCAATCCTATCACTGCTGCGTTTATGCCCCTGTACACACGCTTGATTCTCTTTTGGAGACATAGCAATCCATAGGTTTTACGATACTTACTAGTCAGGTACATTCTTAGGCGTTTAATATGCGGTGTTGAGTCCATTTCGTTGAGCAAGGAGTAGCTCTTGTCTATTCCATATTTGACTTAAGGAACTTTATCTGTGCTCATTTCAATCTGTGGTTTTATGCAGCACCCCAACTCACCTTTACCCTTAAGCAAGCATAAGTTGGTTTTCTAAATTTAAGACCCTTTTCTGTTTTGGAATGCAGTTCCTGTGTAGCCAAGTTTACATTCCGTGTATTACTGATATCTTATGATGTTTCTTTTTCTGTGTGACTTATTTCAGTTAGAATCATCGTACCTGAATCCACTCATTATGCTGCTACGGGCCTGATGACATACATTTCATTGCTGAGTGATACTGCGTTGTAAATAAATACCACAAGTTCTTTATCCATTTTTCACTTTCTGCGATGTTGAACTTGTACTGTAAACGAGGTTCTTGTAAACAGAGGCGTCTCAAACTTTAGGGTGGCTGTGTCTTTTTGATTTTAATTTCCCTAAGCTATAGGACCATAAGTGGATGTGCCCTAGGTTCTGTTGCTTTGTTTTTTAGATGTTTCAGGAAACACCATACACTTCTCCCAAGTGGTTGTTGGCAATTTACATCCCGCCCATCAGCATAACAAGGCTCCCAGTTCTCATTGGCCTGTCCTGCCTTTCTGGATTTTACACTTTTTTCAGATGGCCCTTTTGACCGGGGGGAAGTGAGACTTCATTGTAGTGCAGATTTCCTTTGCAAGCTTGCTTGGTTGGCCAAAAAGGGCGTATGCGTTTTTTCCTGAATATATTCAGGAAAAAACGCATACGCCCTTTTTGGCCAAGTGCATCATTGTGGACGTTCGGCCTCTTTTCCTATGCTTTCAATGCAATTCCAGTCTACCTCCTGAAATCGGTTTCCTGCAATTCTGCCCCGCTTTCAAGTCCTCTTGGCAGCCTTACTTCAGTATATTTTTGGACGATAGCTGTCATTTATAACTCTGCAGGTTTGTGAATTACAGTGCCCCTGAGCTCCTTTCTTCAACTCGCTTTCTTTTGAGCTGGCCGCAACACCGCAGGATGGCTTCAGGCCCTAATCTGGTTCTGGCATGGCACGCTGAGCCTTTGGTTAATTCCTCTTCCTGATAGGAAATGAGAGTTAAATTTGCCCGTCCAGACACCTCCAGCTAGTCTCCATTGGTTCTCGCTATTCCTGTTCATCTTCCGCAGAAATTGCAAACTGGGCCAAACAGGAGGTTAAAGGGACTGACTCTCCAAGTGGGGAGAGTGTTAGTAAAGCGTCTGGAATGTTGCACCCGAGTACCAGGGTACGAAAACTGAGACATATTTGAACACGTCTCCCGATCACATGGTTGATCATACTCTAGGTTCCACATGCATGTTTTAGCTGAAGGAAGAATACCTTAAACCTGGGTAGTTGAAACCCGTGGAATGGGTACCATGCAATATGACTTCAAAGGGTCTTCATTTGCTCACCGAACCTCTCCAATCCTATCACTGCTGCGTTTATGCCCCTGTACACATGCTTGATTCTCTTTTGGAGACATAGCAATCCATAGGTTTTAAGATACTTACAAGTCAGGTACATTCTTAGGCGTTTAATATGCGGTGTTGAGTCCATTTCGTTGAGCAAGGAGTAGCTCTTGTCTATTCCATATTTGGCTTAAGGAACTTTATCTGTGCTCATTTCAATCTCTGGTTTTATGCAGCACCCCAACTCACCTTTACCCTTAAGCAAGCATAAGTTGTTTTTCGAAATTTGAGACCCTGTTCTGTTCTGTAATTCAGTTCCTGTGTAGCCAAGTTTCCATTCCGTGTATTACTGATATCTTATGATGTTTCTTTTTCTGTGTGACTTATTTCAGTTAGAATCATCATACCTAAATCCACTCATTGTGCTGCTAAGGGCCTGATGACACAGATTTCATTGCTGAGTGATATTGCTTTGTAAGTAAATACCACAACTTCTTTATCCATTTTTCACTTTCTGCGATGTTGAACTTGTACTGTAAACGAGGTTCTTGTAAACAGAGCCGTTCCGAACTTTGGGGTGGCTGTGTCTTTTTGATTTTAAATTCCCTAAGCTATAGGACCATAAGTGGAAGTGCCTTAGGCTCTGTTGCTTTGTTTTTTAGCTGTTTCAGGAAACACCACACACTTCTCCCAAGTGGTTGTTGGCAATTTACATCCCGCCCATCAGCATAACAAGGCTCCCAGTTCTCCATGGCCTGTCCTGCCTTTCTGGATTTTACACTTTTTTCAGATGGCCCTTTTGACCGGGGGGAAGTGAGACTTCATTGTAGTGCAGATTTCCTTTGCAAGCTTGCTTGGTTGGCCAAAAAGGGCGTATGCGTTTTTTCCTGAATATATTCAGGAAAAAACGCATACGCCCTTTTTGGCCAAGTGCATCATTGTGGACGTTCTGCCTCTTTTCCTATGCTTTCAATGCAATTCCAGTCTACCTCCTGAAATCGGTTTCCTGCAATTCTGCCCCGCTTTCAAGTCCTCTTGGCAGCCTTACTTCAGTCTATTTTTGGACGATAGCTGTCATTTATAACTCTGCAGGTTTGTGAATTACAGTGCCCCTGAGCTCCTTTCTTCAACTCGCTTTCTTTTGAGCTGGCCGCAACACCGCAGGATGGCTTCAGGCCCTAATCTGGTTCCGGCACGGCACACTGAGCCTTTGGTTATTTCCTCTTCCTGGTGGGAAATGAGAGTTAAATTTGCCCGTCCAGACACCTCCAGCTAACCTCTCATTGGTTCTCGCTATTCCTGTTCATCTTCCGCAGAAATTGCAAACTGAGCCAAACAGGAGGTTAAAGGCGATGACTCTCCAAGTGGGGAGAGTGTTAGTAAAGCATCTGGAATGTTGCACCCGAGTACCTGGGGAGGAAAACTGAGACATATTTGAACACGTCTCCCGTTCACATGGTTGATCATACTTGGGTTCCACATGCATGTTTTAGCTGAAGGAAGAATACCTTAAACCTGGAGAGTTGAGACCCGTGTAATGGGTACCATGCAATATGACTTCAAAGGGTCTTCATTTGCTCACCGAACCTCTCCAATCCTATCACTGCTGCGTTTATGCCCCTGTACATACGCTTGATTCTCTTTTGGAGACATAGCAATCCATAGGTTTTACGATACTTACTAGTCAGGTACATTCTTAGGCGTTTAATATGTGGTGTTGAGTCCATTTCGTTGAGCAAGGAGTAGCTCTTGTCTATTCCATATTTGGCTTAAGGAACTTTATCTGTGCTCATTTCAATCTCTGGTTTTATGCAGCACCCCAACTCACCTTTCCCCTTAAGCAAGCATAAGTTGGTTTTCTAAATTTGAGACCCTGTTCTGTTCTGTAATTCAGTTCCTGTGTAGCCAAGTTTACATTCCGTGTATTACTGATATCTTATGATGTTTCTTTTTCTGTGTGACTTATTTCAGTTAGAATCATCATACCTGAATCCACTCATTGTGCTGCTAAGGGCCTGATGACAAAGATTTCATTGCTGAGTGATATTGCTTTGTAAGTAAATACCACAACTTCTTTATCTATTTTTCACTTTCTGCGATGTTGAACTTGTACTGTAAACGAGGTTCTTGTAAACAGAGCCGTTCCAAACTTTGGGGTGGCTGTGTCTTTTTGATTTTAATTTCCCTAAGCTATAGGACCATAAGTGGAAGTGCCCTAGGCTCTGTTGCTTTGTTTTTTAGATGTTTCAGGAAACACCATACACTTCTCCCGAGTAGTTGTTGGCAATTTACATCCCGCCCATCAGCATAACAAGGCTCCCAGTTCTCCATGGCCTGTCCTGCCTTTCTGGATTTTACACTTTTTTCAGAGGGCCCTTTTGACCGGGGGGAAGTGAGACTTCATTGTAGTGCAGATTTCTTTGCAAGCTTGCTTGGTTGGCCAAAAAGGGCGTATGCGTTTTTTCCTGAATATATTCAGGAAAAAACGCATACGCCCTTTTTGGCCAAGTGCATTATTGTGTACGTTCTGCCTCTTTTCCTATGCTTTCAATGCAATTCCAGTCTACCTCCTGAAATCGGTTTCCTGCAATTCTGCCCCGCTTTCAAGTCCTCTTGGCAGCCTTACTTCAGTCTATTTTTGGACGATAGCTGTCATTTATAACTCTGCAGGTTTGTGAATTACAGTGCCCCTGAGCTCCTTTCTTCAACTTGCTTTCTTGTGAGCTGGCCGCAACACCGCAGGATGGCTTCAGGCCCTAATCTGGTTCCGGCACGGCACACTGAGCCTTTGGTTATTTCCTCTTCCTGGTGGGAAATGAGAGTTAAATTTGCCCGTCCAGACACCTCCAGCTAGCCTCTCATTGGTTCTCGCTATTCCTGTTCATCTTCCGCAGAAATTGCAAACTGGGCCAAACAGGAGGTTAAAGGGACTGACTCTCCAAGTGGGGAGAGTGTTAGTAAAGCGTCTGGAATGTTGCACCCGAGTACCAGGGGAGGAAAACTGAGACATATTTGAACACGTCTCCCGTTCACATGGTTGATCATACTTGGGTTCCACATGCATGTTTTAGCTGAAGGAAGAATACCTAAAACCTGGGTAGTTGAAACCCGTGGAATGGGTACCATGCAATATGACTTCAAACGGTCTTCATTTGCTCACCGAACCTCTCCAATCCTATCACTGCTGCGTTTATGCCCCTGTACACATGCTTGATTCTCTTTCGGAGACATAGCAATCCATAGGTTTTAGATACTTACTAGTCAGGTACATTCTTAGGCGTTTAATATGCGGTGTTGAGTCCATTTCGTTGAGCAAGGAGTAGCTCTTGTCTATTCCATATTTGGCTTAAGGAACTTTATCTGTGCTCATTTCAATCTCTGGTTTTATGCAGCACCCCAACTCACCTTTACCCTTAAGCAAGCATAAGTTGGTTTTCGAAATTTGAGACCCTGTTCTGTTCTGTAATTCAGTTCCTGTGTAGCCAAGTTTACATTCCGTGTATTACTGATATCTTATGATGTTTCTTTTTCTGTGTGACTTATTTCAGTTAGAATCATCATACCTGAATCCACTCATTGTGCTGCTAAGGGCCTGATGACACAGATTTCATTGCTGAGTGATACTGCATTGTAAGTAAATACCACAAGTTCTTTATCCATTTTTCACTTTCTGCGATGTTGAACTTGTACTGTAAACGAGGTTCTTGTAAACAGAGGCGTCCCACACTTTAGGGTGGCTGTGCCTTTTTGATTTTAATTTCCCTAAGCTATAGGACCATAAGTGGAAGTGCCCTAGGTTCTGTTGCTTTGTTTTTTAGATGTTTCAGGAAACACCATACACTTCTCCCGAGTGGTTGTTGGCAATTTACATCCCGCCCATCAGCATAACAAGGCTCCCAGTTCTCCATGGCCTGTCCTGCCTTTCTGGATTTTACACTTTTTTCAGATGGCCCTTTTGACCGGGGGGAAGTGAGACTTCATTGTAGTGCAGATTTCCTTTGCAAGCTTGCTTGGTTGGCCAAAAAGGGCGTATGCGTTTTTTCCTGAATATATTCAGGAAAAAACGCATACGCCCTTTTTGGCCAAGTGCATCATTGTGGACGTTCGGCCTCTTTTCCTATGCTTTCAATGCAATTCCAGTCTACCTCCTGAAATCGGTTTCCTGCAATTCTGCCCCGCTTTCAAGTCCTCTTGGCAGCCTTACTTCAGTCTATTTTTGGACGATAGCTGTCATTTATAACTCTGCAGGTTTGTGAATTACAGTGCCCCTGAGCTCCTTTCTTCAACTCGCTTTCTTGTGAGCTGGCCGCAACACCGCAGGATGGCTTCAGGCCCTAATCTGGTTCCGGCACGACACACTGAGCCTTTGGTTATTTCCTCTTCCTGGTGGGAAATGAGAGTTAAATTTGCCCGTCCAGACACCTCCAGCTAGCCTCTCATTGGTTCTCGTTATTCCTGTTCATCTTCCGCAGAAATTGCAAACTGGGCCAAACAGGAGGTTAAAGGGACTGACTCTCCAAGTGGGGAGAGTGTTAGTAAAGCGTCTGGAATGTTGCACCCGAGTACCAGGGGAGGAAAACTGAGACATATTTGAACACGTCTCCCGATCACATGGTTGATCATACTCTAGGTTCCACATGCATGTTTTAGCTGAAGGAAGAATACCTTAAACCTGGGTAGTTGAAACCCGTGGAATGGGTACCATGCAATATGACTTCAAAGGGTCTTCATTTGCTCACCGAACCTCTCCAATCCTATCACTGCTGCGTTTATGCCCCTGTACACATGCTTGATTCTCTTTCGGAGACATAGCAATCCATAGGTTTTAAGATACTTACTAGTCAGGTACATTCTTAGGCGTTTAATATGGGGTGTTGAGTCCATTTCGTTGAGCAAGGAGTAGCTCTTGTCTATTCCATATTTGGCTTAAGGAACTTTATCTGTGCTCATTTCAATCTCTGGTTTTATGCAGCACCCCAACTCACCTTTCCCCTTAAGCAAGCATAAGTTGGTTTTCGAAATTTGAGACCCTGTTCTGTTCTGTAATTCAGTTCCTGTGTAGCCAAGTTTACATTCCGTGTATTACTGATATCTTATGATGTTTCTTTTTCTGTGTGACTTATTTCAGTTAGAATCATCATACCTGAATCCACTCATTGTGCTGCTAAGGGCCTGATGACACAGATTTCATTGCTGAGTGATATTGTTTTGTAAGTAAATACCACAACTTCTTTATCCATTTTTCACTTTCTGCGATGTTGAACTTGTACTGTAAACGAGGTTCTTGTAAACAGAGCCGTTCCAAACTTTGGGGTGGCTGTGTCTTTTTGATTTTAATTTCCCAAGCTATAGGACCATAAGTGGAAGTGCCCTAGGTTCTGTTGCTTTGTTTTTTAGATGTTGCAGGAAACACCATACACTTCTCCCGAGTGGTTGTTGGCAATTTACATCCCGCCCATCAGCATAACAAGGCTCCCAGTTCTCCATGGCCTGTCCTGCCTTTCTGGATTTTACACTTTTTTCAGAGGGCCCTTTTGACCGGGGGGAAGTGAGACTTCATTGTAGTGCAGATTTCTTTGCAAGCTTGCTTGGTTGGCCAAAAAGGGCGTATGCGTTTTTTCCTGAATATATTCAGGAAAAAACGCATACGCCCTTTTTGGCCAAGTGCATTATTGTGTACGTTCTGCCTCTTTTCCTATGCTTTCAATGCAATTCCAGTCTACCTCCTGAAATCGGTTTCCTGCAATTCTGCCCCGCTTTCAAGTCCTCTTGGCAGCCTTACTTCAGTCTATTTTTGGACGATAGCTGTCATTTATAACTCTGCAGGTTTGTGAATTACAGTGCCCCTGAGCTCCTTTCTTCAACTCGCTTTCTTGTGAGCTGGCCGCAACACCGCAGGATGGCTTCAGGCCCTAATCTGGTTCCGGCACGGCACACTGAGCCTTTGGTTATTTCCTCTTCCTGGTGGGAAATGAGAGTTAAATTTGCCCGTCCAGACACCTCCAGCTAGCCTCTCATTGGTTCTCGCTATTCCTGTTCATCTTCCGCAGAAATTGCAAACTGGGCCAAACAGGATGTTAAAGGGACTGACTCTCCAAGTGGGGAGAGTGTTAGTAAAGCGTCTGGAATGTTGCACCCGAGTACCAGGGGAGGAAAACTGAGACATATTTGAACACGTCTCCCGTTCACATGGTTGATCATACTTGGGTTCCACATGCATGTTTTAGCTGAAGGAAGAATACCTAAAACCTGGGTAGTTGAAACCCATGGAATGGGTACCATGCAATATGACTTCAAAGGGTCTTCATTTGCTCACCGAACCTCTCCAATCCTATCACTGCTGCGTTTATGCCCCTGTACACATGCTTGATTCTCTTTCGGAGAAATAGCAATCCATAGGTTTTAAGATACTTACTAGTCAGGTACATTCTTAGGCGTTTAATATGCGGTGTTGAGTCCATTTCGTTGAGCAAGGAGTAGCTCTTGTCTATTCCATATTTGGCTTAAGGAACTTTATCTGTGCTCATTTCAATCTCTGGTTTTATGCAGCACCCCAACTCACCTTTCCCCTTAAGCAAGCATAAGTTGGTTTTCGAAATTTGAGACCCTGTTCTGTTCTGTAATTCAGTTCCTGTGTAGCCAAGTTTACATTCCGTGTATTACTGATATCTTATGATGTTTCTTTTTCTGTGTGACTTATTTCAGTTAGAATCATCATACCTGAATCCACTCATTGTGCTGCTAAGGGCCTGATGACACAGATTTCATTGCTGAGTGATACTGCATTGTAAGTAAATACCACAAGTTCTTTATCCATTTTTCACTTTCTGCGATGTTGAACTTGTACTGTAAACGAGGTTCTTGTAAACAGAGGCGTCCCAAACTTTAGGGTGGCTGTGTCTTTTTGATTTTAATTTCCCTAAGCTATAGGACCATAAGTGGAAGTGCCCTAGGTTCTGTTGCTTTGTTTTTTAGATGTTTCAGGAAACACCATACACTTCTCCCGAGTGGTTGTTGGCAATTTACATCCCGCCCATCAGCATAACAAGGCTCCCAGTTCTCCATGGCCTGTCCTGCCTTTCTGGATTTTACACTTTTTTCAGATGGCCCTTTTGACTGGGGGGAAGTGAGACTTCATTGTAGTGCAGATTTCCTTTGCAAGCTTGCTTGGTTGGCCAAAAAGGGCGTATGCGTTTTTTCCTGAATATATTCAGGAAAAAACGCATACGCCCTTTTTGGCCAAGTGCATCATTGTGGACGTTCTGCCTCTTTTCCTATGCTTTCAATGCAATTCCAGTCTACCTCCTGAAATCGGTTTCCTGCAATTCTGCCCCGCTTTCAAGTCCTCTTGGCAGCCTTACTTCAGTCTATTTTTGGACGATAGCTGTCATTTATAACTCTGCAGGTTTGTGAATTACAGTGCCCCTGAGCTCCTTTCTTCAACTCGCTTTCTTGTGAGCTGGCCGCAACACCGCAGGATGGCTTCAGGCCCTAATCTGGTTCCGGCACGGCACACTGAGCCTTTGGTTATTTCCTCTTCCTGGTGGGAAATGAGAGTTAAATTTGCCCGTCCAGACACCTCCAGCTAGCCTCTCATTGGTTCTCGCTATTCCTGTTCATCTTCCGCAGAAATTGCAAACTGGGCCAAACAGGAGGTTAAAGGGACTGACTCTCCAAGTGGGGAGAGTGTTAGTAAAGCGTCTGGAATGTTGCACCCGAGTACCAGGGGAGGAAAACTGAGACATATTTGAACACGTCTCCCGTTCACATGGTTGATCATACTTGGGTTCCACATGCATGTTTTAGCTGAAGGAAGAATACCTAAAACCTGGGTAGTTGAAACCCGTGGAATGGGTACCATGCAATATGACTTCAAAGGGTCTTCATTTGCTCACCGCACCTCTCCAATCCTATCACTGCTGCGTTTATGCCCCCGTACACATGCTTGATTCTCTTTCGGAGACATAGCAATCCATAGGTTTTAAGATACTTACTAGTCAGGTACATTCTTAGGCGTTTAATATGCGGTGTTGAGTCCATTTCGTTGAGCAAGGAGTAGCTCTTCTCTATTCCATATTTGGCTTAAGGAACTTTATCTGTGCTCATTTCAATCTCTGGTTTTATGCAGCACCCGAACTCACCTTTCCCCTTAAGCAAGCATAAGTTGGTTTTCTAAATTTGAGACCCTGTTCTGTTCTGTAATTCAGTTCCTGTGTAGCCAAGTTTCCATTCCGTGTATTACTGATATCTTATGATGTTTCTTTTTCTGTGTGACTTATTTCAGTTAGAATCATCATACCTGAATCCACTCATTGTGCTGCTAAGGGCCTGATGACACAGATTTCATTGCTGAGTGATACTGCTTTGTAAGTAAATACCACAAGTTCTTTATCCATTTTTCACTTTCTGCGATGTTGAACTTGTACTGTAAACGAGGTTCTTGTAAACAGAGGCGTCTCAAACTTTAGGGTGGCTGTGTCTTTTTGATTTTAATTTCCCTAAGCTATAGGACCATAAGTGGAAGTGCCCTAGGTTCTGTTGCTTTGTTTTTTAGATGTTTCAGGAAACACCATACACTACTCCCCAGTGGTTGTTGGCAATTTACATCCCGCCCATCAGCATAACAAGGCTCCCAGTTCTCCATGGCCTGTCCTGCCTTTCTGGATTTTACACTTTTTTCAGATGGCCCTTTTGACCGGGGGGATGTGAGACTTCATTGTAGTGCAGATTTCCTTTGCAAGCTTGCTTGGTTGGCCAAAAAGGGCGTATGCGTTTTTTCCTGAATATATTCAGGAAAAAACGTATACACCCTTTTTGGCCAAGTGCATCATTGTGGACGTTCTGCCTCTTTTCCTATGCTTTCAATGCAATTCCAGTCTACCTCCTGAAATCGGTTTCCTGCAATTCTGCCCCGCTTTCAAGTCCTCTTGGCAGCCTTACTTCAGTCTATTTTTGGACGATAGCTGTCATTTATAACTCTGCAGGTTTGTGAATTACAGTGCCCCTGAGCTCCTTTCTTCAACTCGTTTTCTTTTGAGCTGGCCGCAACACCGCAGGATGGCTTCAGGCCCTAATCTGGTTCCGGCACGGCACGCTGAGCCTTTGGTTATTTCCTCTTCCTGGTGGGAAATGAGAGTTAAATTTGCCCGTCCAGACACCTCCAGCTAGCCTCTCATTGGTTCTCGCTATTCCTGTTCATCTTCCGCAGAAATTGCAAACTGAGCCAAACAGGAGGTTAAAGGCGCTGACTCTCCAAGTGGGGAGAGTGTTAGTAAAGCGTCTGGAATGTTGCACCTGAGTACCAGGGTAGGAAAACTGAGACATATTTGAACACGTCTCCCGTTCACATGGTTGATCATACTTGGGTTCCACATGCATGTTTTAGCTGAAGGAAGAATACCTTAAACCTGGAGAGTTGAGACCCGTGTAATGGGTACCATGCAATATGACTTCAAAGGGTCTTCATTTGCTCACCGAACCTCTCCAATCCTATCACTGCTGCGTTTATGCCCCTGTACACACGCTTGATTCTCTTTTGGAGACATAGCAATCCATAGGTTTTACGATACTTACTAGTCAGGTACATTCTTAGGCGTTTAATATGCGGTGTTGAGTCCATTTCGTTGAGCAAGGAGTAGCTCTTGTCTATTCCATATTTGACTTAAGGAACTTTATCTGTGCTCATTTCAATCTGTGGTTTTATGCAGCACCCCAACTCACCTTTACCCTTAAGCAAGCATAAGTTGGTTTTCTAAATTTAAGACCCTTTTCTGTTTTGGAATGCAGTTCCTGTGTAGCCAAGTTTACATTCCGTGTATTAGTGATATCTTATGATGTTTCTTTTTCTGTGTGACTTATTTCAGTTAGAATCATCATACCTGAATCCACTCATTGTGCTGCTAAGGGCCTGATGACACAGATTTCATTGCTGAGTGATATTGCTTTGTAAGTAAATACCACAACTTCTTTATCCATTTTTCACTTTCTGCGATGTTGAACTTGTACTGTAAACGAGGTTCTTGTAAACAGAGCCGTTCCAAACTTTGGGGTGGCTGTGTCTTTTTGATTTTAAATTCCCTAAGCTATAGGACCATAAGTGGAAGTGCCCTAGGCTCTGTTGCTTTGTTTTTTAGATGTTTCAGGAAACACCATACACTTCTCCCAAGTGGTTGTTGGCAATTTACATCCCGCCCATCAGCATAACAAGGCTCCCAGTTCTCCATGGCCTGTCCTGCCTTTCTGGATTTTACACTTTTTTCAGATGGCCCTTTTGACCGGGGGGAAGTGAGACTTCATTGTAGTGCAGATTTCCTTTGCAAGCTTGCTTGGTTGGCCAAAAAGGGCGTATGCGTTTTTTCCTGAATATATTCAGGAAAAAACGCATACGCCCTTTTTGGCCAAGTGCATCATTGTGGACGTTCTGCCTCTTTTCCTATGCTTTCAATGCAATTCCAGTCTACCTCCTGAAATCGGTTTCCTGCAATTCTGCCCCGCTTTCAAGTCCTCTTGGCAGCCTTACTTCAGTCTATTTTTGGACGATAGCTGTCATTTATAACTCTGCAGGTTTGTGAATTACAGTGCCCCTGAGCTCCTTTCTTCAACTCGCTTTCTTTTGAGCTGGCCGCAACACCGCAGGATGGCTTCAGGCCCTAATCTGGTTCCGGCACGGCACACTGAGCCTTTGGTTATTTCCTCTTCCTGGTGGGAAATGAGAGTTAAATTTGCCCGTCCAGACACCTCCAGCTAACCTCTCATTGGTTCTCGCTATTCCTGTTCATCTTCCGCAGAAATTGCAAACTGAGCCAAACAGGAGGTTAAAGGCGCTGACTCTCCAAGTGGGGAGAGTGTTAGTAAAGCATCTGGAATGTTGCACCCGAGTACCTGGGGAGGAAAACTGAGACATATTTGAACACGTCTCCCGTTCACATGGTTGATCATACTTGGGTTCCACATGCATGTTTTAGCTGAAGGAAGAATACCTTAAACCTGGAGAGTTGAGACCCGTGTAATGGGTACCATGCAATATGACTTCAAAGGGTCTTCATTTGCTCACCGAACCTCTCCAATCCTATCACTGCTGCGTTTATGCCCCTGTACATACGCTTGATTCTCTTTTGGAGACATAGCAATCCATAGGTTTTACGATACTTACTAGTCAGGTACATTCTTAGGCGTTTAATATGTGGTGTTGAGTCCATTTCGTTGAGCAAGGAGTAGCTCTTGTCTATTCCATATTTGGCTTAAGGAACTTTATCTGTGCTCATTTCAATCTCTGGTTTTATGCAGCACCCCAACTCACCTTTCCCCTTAAGCAAGCATAAGTTGGTTTTCTAAATTTGAGACCCTGTTCTGTTCTGTAATTCAGTTCCTGTGTAGCCAAGTTTACATTCCGTGTATTACTGATATCTTATGATGTTTCTTTTTCTGTGTGACTTATTTCAGTTAGAATCATCATACCTGAATCCACTCATTGTGCTGCTAAGGGCCTGATGACAAAGATTTCATTGCTGAGTGATATTGCTTTGTAAGTAAATACCACAACTTCTTTATCTATTTTTCACTTTCTGCGATGTTGAACTTGTACTGTAAACGAGGTTCTTGTAAACAGAGCCATTCCAAACTTTGGGGTGGCTGTGTCTTTTTGATTTTAATTTCCCAAGCTATAGGACCATAAGTGGAAGTGCCCTAGGCTCTGTTGCTTTGTTTTTTAGATGTTTCAGGAAACACCATACACTTCTCCCGAGTAGTTGTTGGCAATTTACATCCCGCCCATCAGCATAACAAGGCTCCCAGTTCTCCATGGCCTGTCCTGCCTTTCTGGATTTTCCACTTTTTTCAGAGGGCCCTTTTGACCTGGGGGAAGTGAGACTTCATTGTAGTGCAGATTTCTTTGCAAGCTTGCTTGGTTGGCCAAAAAGGGCGTATGCGTTTTTTCCTGAATATATTCAGGAAAAAACGCATACGCCCTTTTTGGCCAAGTGCATTATTGTGTACGTTCTGCCTCTTTTCCTATGCTTTCAATGCAATTCCAGTCTACCTCCTGAAATCGGTTTCCTGCAATTCTGCCCCGCTTTCAAGTCCTCTTGGCAGCCTTACTTCAGTCTATTTTTGGACGATAGCTGTCATTTATAACTCTGCAGGTTTGTGAATTACAGTGCCCCTGAGCTCCTTTCTTCAACTTGCTTTCTTGTGAGCTGGCCGCAACACCGCAGGATGGCTTCAGGCCCTAATCTGGTTCCGGCACGGCACACTGAGCCTTTGGTTATTTCCTCTTCCTGGTGGGAAATGAGAGTTAAATTTGCCCGTCCAGACACCTCCAGCTAGCCTCTCATTGGTTCTCGCTATTCCTGTTCATCTTCCGCAGAAATTGCAAACTGGGCCAAACAGGAGGTTAAAGGGACTGACTCTCCAAGTGGGGAGAGTGTTAGTAAAGCGTCTGGAATGTTGCACCCGAGTACCAGGGGAGGAAAACTGAGACATATTTGAACACGTCTCCCGTTCACATGGTTGATCATACTTGGGTTCCACATGCATGTTTTAGCTGAAGGAAGAATACCTAAAACCTGGGTAGTTGAAACCCGTGGAATGGGTACCATGCAATATGACTTCAAACGGTCTTCATTTGCTCACCGAACCTCTCCAATCCTATCACTGCTGCGTTTATGCCCCTGTACACATGCTTGATTCTCTTTCGGAGACATAGCAATCCATAGGTTTTAAGATACTTACTAGTCAGGTACATTCTTAGGCGTTTAATATGCGGTGTTGAGTCCATTTCGTTGAGCAAGGAGTAGCTCTTGTCTATTCCATATTTGGCTTAAGGAACTTTATCTGTGCTCATTTCAATCTCTGGTTTTATGCAGCACCCCAACTCACCTTTCCCCTTAAGCAAGCATAAGTTGGTTTTCGAAATTTGAGACCCTGTTCTGTTCTGTAATTCAGTTCCTGTGTAGCCAAGTTTACATTCCGTGTATTACTGATATCTTATGATGTTTCTTTTTCTGTGTGACTTATTTCAGTTAGAATCATCATACCTGAATCCACTCATTGTGCTGCTAAGGGCCTGATGACACAGATTTCATTGCTGAGTGATACTGCATTGTAAGTAAATACCACAAGTTCTTTATCCATTTTTCACTTTCTGCGATGTTGAACTTGTACTGTAAACGAGGTTCTTGTAAACAGAGGCGTCCCAAACTTTAGGGTGGCTGTGCCTTTTTGATTTTAATTTCCCTAAGCTATAGGACCATAAGTGGAAGTGCCCTAGGTTCTGTTGCTTTGTTTTTTAGATGTTTCAGGAAACACCATACACTTCTCCCGAGTGGTTGTTGGCAATTTACATCCCGCCCATCAGCATAACAAGGCTCCCAGTTCTCCATGGCCTGTCCTGCCTTTCTGGATTTTACACTTTTTTCAGATGGCCCTTTTGACCGGGGGGAAGTGAGACTTCATTGTAGTGCAGATTTCCTTTGCAAGCTTGCTTGGTTGGCCAAAAAGGGCGTATGCGTTTTTTCCTGAATATATTCAGGAAAAAACGCATACGCCCTTTTTGGCCAAGTGCATCATTGTGGACGTTCTGCCTCTTTTCCTATGCTTTCAATGCAATTCCAGTCTACCTCCTGAAATCGGTTTCCTGCAATTCTGCCCCGCTTTCAAGTCCTCTTGGCAGCCTTACTTCAGTCTATTTTTGGACGATAGCTGTCATTTATAACTCTGCAGGTTTGTGAATTACAGTGCCCCTGAGCTCCTTTCTTCAACTCGCTTTCTTGTGAGCTGGCCGCAACACCGCAGGAAGGCTTCAGGCCCTAATCTGGTTCCGGCACGGCACACTGAGCCTTTGGTTATTTCCTCTTCCTGGTGGGAAATGAGAGTTAAATTTGCCCGTCCAGACACCTCCAGCTAGCCTCTCATTGGTTCTCGCTATTCCTGTTCATCTTCCGCAGAAATTGCAAACTGGGCCAAACAGGAGGTTAAAGGGACTGACTCTCCAAGTGGGGAGAGTGTTAGTAAAGCGTCTGGAATGTTGCACCCGAGTACCAGGGGAGGAAAACTGAGACATATTTGAACACGTCTCCCGTTCACATGGTTGATCATACTTGGGTTCCACATGCATGTTTTAGCTGAAGGAAGAATACCTAAAATCTGGGTAGTTGAAACCCGTGGAATGGGTACCATGCAATATGACTTCAAAGGGTCTTCATTTGCTCACCGAACCTCTCCAATCCTATCACTGCTGCGTTTATGCCCCTGTACACATGCTTGATTCTCTTTCGGAGACATAGCAATCCATAGGTTTTAAGATACTTACTAGACAGGTACATACTTAGGCGTTTAATATGCGGTGTTGAGTCCATTTCGTTGAGCAAGGAGTAGCTCTTGTCTACTCCATATTTGGCTTAAGGAACTTTATCTGTGCTCATTTCAATCTCTGGTTTTATGCAGCACCCCTACTCACCTTTACCCTTAAGCAAGCATAAGTTGGTTTTCTAAATTTGAGACCCTGTTCTGTTCTGTAATTCAGTTCCTGTGTAGCCAAGTTTACATTCCGTGTATTACTGATATCTTATGATGTTTCTTTTTCTGTGTGACTTATTTCAGTTAGAATCATCATACCTGAATCCACTCATTGTGCTGCTAAGGGCCTGATGACATAGATTTCATTGCTGAGTGATATTGCTTTGTAAGTAAATACCACATCTTCTTTATCCATTTTTCACTTTCTGAGATGTTGAATTGTACTGTAAACGAGGTTCTTGTAAACAGAGCCGTTCCAAACTTTGGGGTGGCTGTGTCTTTTTGATTTTAATTTCCCTAAGCTATAGGACCATAAGTGGAAGTGCCCTAGGCTCAGTTGCTTTGTTTTTTAGATGTTTCAGGAAACACCATACACTTCTCCCTAGTGTCTGTTGGCAATTTACATCCCGCCCATCAGCATAACAAGGCTCCCAGTTCTCCATGTCCTGTCCTGCCTTTCTGGATTTTACACTTTTTTCAGATGGCCCTTTTGACCGGGGGGAAGTGAGACTTCATTGTAGTGCAGATTTCCTTTGCAAGCTTGCTTGGTTGGCCAAAAAGGGCGTATGCGTTTTTTCCTGAATATATTCAGGAAAAAACGCATACGCCCTTTTTGGCCAAGTGCATCATTGTGGACGTTCTGCCTCTTTTCCTATGCTTTCAATGCAATTCCAGTCTACCTCCTGAAATCGGTTTCCTGCAATTCTGCCCCGCTTTCAAGTCCTCTTGGCCGCCTTACTTCAGTATATTTTTGGACGATAGCTGTCATTTATAACTCTGCAGGTTTGTGAATTACAGTGCCCCTGAGCTCCTTTCTTCAACTCGCTTTCTTTTGAGCTGGCCGCAACACCGCAGGATGGCTTCAGGCCCTAATCTGGTTCCGGCACGGCACGCTGAGCCTTTGGTTAATTCCTCTTCCTGGTGGGAAATGATAGTTAAATTTGCCCGTCCAGACACCTCCAGCTAGTCTCTCATTGGTTCTCGCTATTCCTGTTCATTTTCCGCAGAAATTGCAAACTGGGCCAAACAGGAGTTTAAAGGGACTGACTCTCCAAGTCGGGAGAGTGTTAGTAAAGCGTCTGGAATGTTGCACCCGAGTACCAGGGTACGAAAACTGAGACATATTTGAACACGTCTCCCGATCACATGGTTGATCATACTCTGGGTTCCACATGCATGTTTTAGCTGAAGGAAGAATACCTTAAACCTGGAGAGCTGAGACCCGTGGAATGGGTACCATGCAATATGACTTCAAAGGGTCTTCATTTGCTCACCGAACCTCTCCAGTCCTATCACTGCTGCGTTTATGCCCCTGTACACATGCTTGATTCTCTTTCGGAGACATAGCAATCCATAGGTTTTAAGATACTTACTAGTCAGGTACATCCTTAGGCATTAAATATGCGGTGTTGAGTCCATTTCATTGAGCAAGGAGTAGCACTTGTCTATTCCATATTTGGCTTAAGGAACTTTGTGCTCATTTCGATCTCTGGTTTTATGCAGCACCCCAACTCACCTTTCCCCTTAAGCAAGCATAAGTTGGTTTTCTAAATTTGAGACCCTGTTCTGTTCTGTAATTCTGTTCCTGTGTAGCCAAGTTTACATTCCGTGTATTACTGATATCTTATGATGTTTCTTTTTCTGTGTGACTTCTTTCAGTTAGAATCATCGTACCTGAATCCACTCATTATGCTGCTATGGGCCTGATGACAAAAATTTCATTGCTGAGTGATACTGCATTGTACGTAAATACCACAAGTTCTTTATCCATTTTTCACTTTCTGTGATATTGAACTTGTACGGTAAACGATGTTCTTGTAAGCAGAGGCGTCCCAAACTTTGGGGTGGCTGTGTCTTTTTGATTTTAATTTCCCTAAGCTATAGGACCATAAGTGGAAGTGCCCTAGGCTCTGTTGCTTTGTTTTTTAGATGTTTCAGGAAACACCATACACTTCTCCCCAGTGTCTTTTGGCAATTTACATCCCGCCCATCAGCATAACAAGGCTCCCAATTCTCCATGGCCTGTCCTGCCATTCTGGATTTTACACTTTTTTCAGATGGCCCTTTTGACCGGGGGGGAAGTGAGACTTCATTGTAGTGCAGATTTCCTTTGCAAGTTTGCTTGGTTGGCCAAAAAGGGCGTATGCGTTTTTTCCTGAATATATTCAGGAAAAAACGCATACGCCCTTTTTGGCCAAGTGCATCATTGTGGACGTTCTGCCTCTTTTCCTATGCTTTCAATGCAATTCCAGTCTACCTCCTGAAATCGGTTTCCTGCAATTCTGTCCCGCTTTCAAGTCCTCTTGGCAGCCTTACTTCAGTCTATTTTTGGACGATAGCTGTCATTTATAACTCTGCAGGTTTTTTGAATTACAGTGTCCCTGAGCTCCTTTCTTCAACTCGCTTTCTTGTGACCTGGCCGCAACACCGCAGGATGGCTTCAGGCCCTAATCTGGTTCCGGCACGGCACGCTGAGCCTTTGGTTAATTCCTCTTCCTGGTGGGAAATGATAGTTAAATTTGCCCGTCCAGACACCTCCAGCTAGTCTCTCATTGGTTCTCGCTATTCCTGTTCATCTTCCGCAGAAATTGCAAACTGGGCCAAACAGGAGGTTAAAGGGACTGACTCTCCAAGTCGGGAGAGTGTTAGTAAAGCGTCTGGAATGTTGCACCCGAGTACCAGGGTACGAAAACTGAGACATATTTGAACACGTCTCCCGATCACATGGTTGATCATACTCTGGGTTCCACATGCATGTTTTAGCTGAAGGAAGAATACCTTAAACCTGGAGAGCTGAGACCCGTGGAATGGGTACCATGCAATATGACTTCAAAGGGTTTTCATTTGCTCACCGAACCTCTCCAATCTTATCACTGCTGCATTTATGCCCCTGTACACACGCTTGATTCTCTTTTGGAGACATAGCAATCCATAGGTTTTAAGATACTTACTAGTCAGGTACATTCTTAGGCGTTTAATATGCGGTGTTGAGTCCATTTCGTTGAGCAAGGAGTAGCTCTTGTCTATTCCATATTTGGCTTAAGGAACTTTATCTGTGCTCATTTCAATCTCTGGTTTTATGCAGCACCCCTACTCACCTTTACCCTTAAGCAAGCATAAGTTGGTTTTCTAAATTTGAGTCCCTGTTCTGTTCTGTAATTCTGTTCCTGTGTAGCCAAGTTTACATTCCGTGTATTACTGATATCTTATGATGTTTCTTTTTCTGTGTGACTTATTTCAGTTAGAATCATCATACCTGAATCCACTCATTGTGCTGCTAAGGGCCTGATGACATAGATTTCATTGCTGAGTGATATTGCTTTGTAAGTAAATACCACAACTTCTTTATCCATTTTTCACTTTCTGAGATGTTGAACTTGTACTGTAAACGAGGTTCTTGTAAACAGAGCCCTTCCAAACTTTGGGGTGGCTGTGTCTTTTTGATTTTAATTTCCCTAAGCTATAGGACCATAAGTGGAAGTGCCCTAGGCTCAGTTGCTTTGTTTTTTAGATGTTTCAGGAAACACCATACACTTCTCCCTAGTGTCTGTTGGCAATTTACATCCCGCCCATCAGCATAACAAGGCTCCCAGTTCTCCATGTCCTGTCCTGCCTTTCTGGATTTTACACTTTTTTCAGATGGCCCTTTTGACCGGGGGGAAGTGAGACTTCATTGTAGTGCAGATTTCCTTTGCAAGCTTGCTTGGTTGGCCAAAAAGGGCGTATGCGTTTTTTCCTGAATATATTCAGGAAAAAACGCATACGCCCTTTTTGGCCAAGTGCATCATTGTGGACGTTCTGCCTCTTTTCCTATGCTTTCAATGCAATTCCAGTCTACCTCCTGAAATCGGTTTCCTGCAATTCTGCCCCGCTTTCAAGTCCTCTTGGCCGCCTTACTTCAGTATATTTTTGGACGATAGCTGTCATTTATAACTCTGCAGGTTTGTGAATTACAGTGCCCCTGAGCTCCTTTCTTCAACTCGCTTTCTTTTGAGCTGGCCGCAACACCGCAGGATGGCTTCAGGCCCTAATCTGGTTCCGGCACGGCACGCTGAGCCTTTGGTTAATTCCTCTTCCTGGTGGGAAATGATAGTTAAATTTGCCCGTCCAGACACCTCCAGCTAGTCTCTCATTGGTTCTCGCTATTCCTGTTCATTTTCCGCAGAAATTGCAAACTGGGCCAAACAGGAGTTTAAAGGGACTGACTCTCCAAGTCGGGAGAGTGTTAGTAAAGCGTCTGGAATGTTGCACCCGAGTACCAGGGTACGAAAACTGAGACATATTTGAACACGTCTCCCGATCACATGGTTGATCATACTCTGGGTTCCACATGCATGTTTTAGCTGAAGGAAGAATACCTTAAACCTGGAGAGCTGAGACCCGTGGAATGGGTACCATGCAATATGACTTCAAAGGGTCTTCATTTGCTCACCGAACCTCTCCAGTCCTATCACTGCTGCGTTTATGCCCCTGTACACATGCTTGATTCTCTTTCGGAGACATAGCAATCCATAGGTTTTAAGATACTTACTAGTCAGGTACATCCTTAGGCATTAAATATGCGGTGTTGAGTCCATTTCATTGAGCAAGGAGTAGCACTTGTCTATTCCATATTTGGCTTAAGGAACTTTGTGCTCATTTCGATCTCTGGTTTTATGCAGCACCCCAACTCACCTTTCCCCTTAAGCAAGCATAAGTTGGTTTTCTAAATTTGAGACCCTGTTCTGTTCTGTAATTCTGTTCCTGTGTAGCCAAGTTTACACTCCGTGTATTACTGATATCTTATGATGTTTCTTTTTCTGTGTGACTTATTTCAGTTAGAATCATCATACCTGAATCCACTCATTGTGCTGCTAAGGGCCTGATGACATAGATTTCATTGCTGAGTGATATTGCTTTGTAAGTAAATACCACAAATTCTTTATCCATTTTTCACTTTCCGTGATGTTGAACTTGTACTGTAAACGAGGTTCTTGTAAGCAGAGGCGTCCCAAACTTTGGGGTGGCTGTGTCTTTTTGATTTTAATTTCCCTAAGCTATAGGACCATAAGTGGCAGTGCTCTAGGCTCTGTTGCTTTGCTTTTTAGATGTTTCAGGAAACACCATACAGTTCTCCCGAGTGTCTGTTGGCAATTTACATCCCGCCCATCAGCATAACAAGGCTCCCAGTTCTCCATGGCCTGTCCTGCCTTTCTGGATTTTACACTTTTTTCAGATGGCCCTTTTGACCAGGGGGAAGTGAGACTTCATTGTAGTGCAGATTTCCTTTGCAAATTTGCTTGGTTGGCCAAAAAGGGCGTATGCGTTTTTTCCTGATTATATTCAGGAAAAAACGCATACGCCCTTTTTGGCCAAGTGCATCATTGTGGACGTTCTGCCTCTTTTCCTATGCTTTCAATGCAATTCCAGTCTACCTCCTGAAATCGGTTTCCTGCAATTCTGTCCCGCTTTCAAGTCCTCTTGGCAGCCTTACTTCAGTCTATTTTTGGACGATAGCTGTCATTTATAACTCTGCAGGTTTTTTGAATTACAGTGTCCCTGAGCTCCTTTCTTCAACTCGCTTTCTTGTGACCTGGCCGCAACACCGCAGGATGGCTTCAGGCCCTAATCTGGTTCCGGCACGGCACGCTGAGCCTTTGGTTAATTCCTCTTCCTGGTGGGAAATGATAGTTAAATTTGCCCGTCCAGACACCTCCAGCTAGTCTCTCATTGGTTCTCGCTATTCCTGTTCATCTTCCGCAGAAATTGCAAACTGGGCCAAACAGGAGGTTAAAGGGACTGACTCTCCAAGTCGGGAGAGTGTTAGTAAAGCGTCTGGAATGTTGCACCCGAGTACCAGGGTACGAAAACTGAGACATATTTGAACACGTCTCCCGATCACATGGTTGATCATACTCTGGGTTCCACATGCATGTTTTAGCTGAAGGAAGAATACCTTAAACCTGGAGAGCTGAGACCCGTGGAATGGGTACCATGCAATATGACTTCAAAGGGTTTTCATTTGCTCACCGAACCTCTCCAATCTTATCACTGCTGTGTTTATGCCCCTGTACACACGCTTGATTCTCTTTTGGAGACATAGCAATCCATAGGTTTTAAGATACTTACTAGTCAGGTACATTCTTAGGCGTTTAATATGCGGTGTTGAGTCCATTTCGTTGAGCAAGGAGTAGCTCTTGTCTATTCCATATTTGGCTTAAGGAACTTTATCTGTGCTCATTTCAATCTCTGGTTTTATGCAGCACCCCTACTCACCTTTACCCTTAAGCAAGCATAAGTTGGTTTTCTAAATTTGAGTCCCTGTTCTGTTCTGTAATTCTGTTCCTGTGTAGCCAAGTTTACATTCCGTGTATTACTGATATCTTATGATGTTTCTTTTTCTGTGTGACTTATTTCAGTTAGAATCATCATACCTGAATCCACTCATTGTGCTGCTAAGGGCCTGATGACATAGATTTCATTGCTGAGTGATATTGCTTTGTAAGTAAATACCACATCTTCTTTATCCATTTTTCACTTTCTGAGATGTTGAATTGTACTGTAAACGAGGTTCTTGTAAACAGAGCCCTTCCAAACTTTGGGGTGGCTGTGTCTTTTTGATTTTAATTTCCCTAAGCTATAGGACCATAAGTGGAAGTGCCCTAGGCTCAGTTGCTTTGTTTTTTAGATGTTTCAGGAAACACCATACACTTCTCCCTAGTGTCTGTTGGCAATTTACATCCCGCCCATCAGCATAACAAGGCTCCCAGTTCTCCATGTCCTGTCCTGCCTTTCTGGATTTTACACTTTTTTCAGATGGCCCTTTTGACCGGGGGGAAGTGAGACTTCATTGTAGTGCAGATTTCCTTTGCAAGCTTGCTTGGTTGGCCAAAAAGGGCGTATGCGTTTTTTCCTGAATATATTCAGGAAAAAACGCATACGCCCTTTTTGGCCAAGTGCATCATTGTGGACGTTCTGCCTCTTTTCCTATGCTTTCAATGCAATTCCAGTCTACCTCCTGAAATCGGTTTCCTGCAATTCTGCCCCGCTTTCAAGTCCTCTTGGCCGCCTTACTTCAGTATATTTTTGGACGATAGCTGTCATTTATAACTCTGCAGGTTTGTGAATTACAGTGCCCCTGAGCTCCTTTCTTCAACTCGCTTTCTTTTGAGCTGGCCGCAACACCGCAGGATGGCTTCAGGCCCTAATCTGGTTCCGGCACGGCACGCTGAGCCTTTGGTTAATTCCTCTTCCTGGTGGGAAATGATAGTTAAATTTGCCCGTCCAGACACCTCCAGCTAGTCTCTCATTGGTTCTCGCTATTCCTGTTCATTTTCCGCAGAAATTGCAAACTGGGCCAAACAGGAGTTTAAAGGGACTGACTCTCCAAGTCGGGAGAGTGTTAGTAAAGCGTCTGGAATGTTGCACCCGAGTACCAGGGTACGAAAACTGAGACATATTTGAACACGTCTCCCGATCACATGGTTGATCATACTCTGGGTTCCACATGCATGTTTTAGCTGAAGGAAGAATACCTTAAACCTGGAGAGCTGAGACCCGTGGAATGGGTACCATGCAATATGACTTCAAAGGGTCTTCATTTGCTCACCGAACCTCTCCAGTCCTATCACTGCTGCGTTTATGCCCCTGTACACATGCTTGATTCTCTTTCGGAGACATAGCAATCCATAGGTTTTAAGATACTTACTAGTCAGGTACATCCTTAGGCATTAAATATGCGGTGTTGAGTCCATTTCATTGAGCAAGGAGTAGCACTTGTCTATTCCATATTTGGCTTAAGGAACTTTGTGCTCATTTCGATCTCTGGTTTTATGCAGCACCCCAACTCACCTTTCCCCTTAAGCAAGCATAAGTTGGTTTTCTAAATTTGAGACCCTGTTCTGTTCTGTAATTCTGTTCCTGTGTAGCCAAGTTTACACTCCGTGTATTACTGATATCTTATGATGTTTCTTTTTCTGTGTGACTTATTTCAGTTAGAATCATCATACCTGAATCCACTCATTGTGCTGCTAAGGGCCTGATGACATAGATTTCATTGCTGAGTGATATTGCTTTGTAAGTAAATACCACAAATTCTTTATCCATTTTTCACTTTCCGTGATGTTGAACTTGTACTGTAAACGAGGTTCTTGTAAGCAGAGGCGTCCCAAACTTTGGGGTGGCTGTGTCTTTTTGATTTTAATTTCCCTAAGCTATAGGACCATAAGTGGCAGTGCTCTAGGCTCTGTTGCTTTGCTTTTTAGATGTTTCAGGAAACACCATACAGTTCTCCCGAGTGTCTGTTGGCAATTTACATCCCGCCCATCAGCATAACAAGGCTCCCAGTTCTCCATGGCCTGTCCTGCCTTTCTGGATTTTACACTTTTTTCAGATGGCCCTTTTGACCAGGGGGAAGTGAGACTTCATTGTAGTGCAGATTTCCTTTGCAAATTTGCTTGGTTGGCCAAAAAGGGCGTATGCGTTTTTTCCTGATTATATTCAGGAAAAAACGCATACGCCCTTTTTGGCCAAGTGCATCATTGTGGACGTTCTGCCTCTTTTCCTATGCTTTCAATGCAATTCCAGTCTACCTCCTGAAATCGGTTTCCTGCAATTCTGTCCCGCTTTCAAGTCCTCTTGGCAGCCTTACTTCAGTCTATTTTTGGACGATAGCTGTCATTTATAACTCTGCAGGTTTTTTGAATTACAGTGTCCCTGAGCTCCTTTCTTCAACTCGCTTTCTTGTGACCTGGCCGCAACACCGCAGGATGGCTTCAGGCCCTAATCTGGTTCCGGCACGGCACGCTGAGCCTTTGGTTAATTCCTCTTCCTGGTGGGAAATGATAGTTAAATTTGCCCGTCCAGACACCTCCAGCTAGTCTCTCATTGGTTCTCGCTATTCCTGTTCATCTTCCGCAGAAATTGCAAACTGGGCCAAACAGGAGGTTAAAGGGACTGACTCTCCAAGTCGGGAGAGTGTTAGTAAAGCGTCTGGAATGTTGCACCCGAGTACCAGGGTACGAAAACTGAGACATATTTGAACACGTCTCCCGATCACATGGTTGATCATACTCTGGGTTCCACATGCATGTTTTAGCTGAAGGAAGAATACCTTAAACCTGGAGAGCTGAGACCCGTGGAATGGGTACCATGCAATATGACTTCAAAGGGTTTTCATTTGCTCACCGAACCTCTCCAATCTTATCACTGCTGTGTTTATGCCCCTGTACACACGCTTGATTCTCTTTTGGAGACATAGCAATCCATAGGTTTTAAGATACTTACTAGTCAGGTACATTCTTAGGCGTTTAATATGCGGTGTTGAGTCCATTTCGTTGAGCAAGGAGTAGCTCTTGTCTATTCCATATTTTGCTTAAGGAACTTTATCTGTGCTCATTTCAATCTCTGGTTTTATGCAGCACCCCTACTCACCTTTACCCTTAAGCAAGCATAAGTTGGTTTTCTAAATTTGAGTCCCTGTTCTGTTCTGTAATTCTGTTCCTGTGTAGCCAAGTTTACATTCCGTGTATTACTGATATCTTATGATGTTTCTTTTTCTGTGTGACTTATTTCAGTTAGAATCATCATACCTGAATCCACTCATTGTGCTGCTAAGGGCCTGATGACATAGATTTCATTGCTGAGTGATATTGCTTTGTAAGTAAATACCACATCTTCTTTATCCATTTTTCACTTTCTGAGATGTTGAATTGTACTGTAAACGAGGTTCTTGTAAACAGAGCCCTTCCAAACTTTGGGGTGGCTGTGTCTTTTTGATTTTAATTTCCCTAAGCTATAGGACCATAAGTGGAAGTGCCCTAGGCTCAGTTGCTTTGTTTTTTAGATGTTTCAGGAAACACCATACACTTCTCCCTAGTGTCTGTTGGCAATTTACATCCCGCCCATCAGCATAACAAGGCTCCCAGTTCTCCATGTCCTGTCCTGCCTTTCTGGATTTTACACTTTTTTCAGATGGCCCTTTTGACCGGGGGGAAGTGAGACTTCATTGTAGTGCAGATTTCCTTTGCAAGCTTGCTTGGTTGGCCAAAAAGGGCGTATGCGTTTTTTCCTGAATATATTCAGGAAAAAACGCATACGCCCTTTTTGGCCAAGTGCATCATTGTGGACGTTCTGCCTCTTTTCCTATGCTTTCAATGCAATTCCAGTCTACCTCCTGAAATCGGTTTCCTGCAATTCTGCCCCGCTTTCAAGTCCTCTTGGCCGCCTTACTTCAGTATATTTTTGGACGATAGCTGTCATTTATAACTCTGCAGGTTTGTGAATTACAGTGCCCCTGAGCTCCTTTCTTCAACTCGCTTTCTTTTGAGCTGGCCGCAACACCGCAGGATGGCTTCAGGCCCTAATCTGGTTCCGGCACGGCACGCTGAGCCTTTGGTTAATTCCTCTTCCTGGTGGGAAATGATAGTTAAATTTGCCCGTCCAGACACCTCCAGCTAGTCTCTCATTGGTTCTCGCTATTCCTGTTCATTTTCCGCAGAAATTGCAAACTGGGCCAAACAGGAGTTTAAAGGGACTGACTCTCCAAGTCGGGAGAGTGTTAGTAAAGCGTCTGGAATGTTGCACCCGAGTACCAGGGTACGAAAACTGAGACATATTTGAACACGTCTCCTGATCACATGGTTGATCAT
This sequence comes from Stenella coeruleoalba, assembly GCF_951394435.1. Classification (NCBI taxonomy): domain Eukaryota; kingdom Metazoa; phylum Chordata; class Mammalia; order Artiodactyla; family Delphinidae; genus Stenella; species Stenella coeruleoalba. The sequence goes on along the minus strand of NW_027645883.1, from coordinate 4,656 downwards.
ACTCTGGGTTCCACATGCATGTTTTAGCTGAAGGAAGAATACCTTAAACCTGGAGAGCTGAGACCCGTGGAATGGGTACCATGCAATATGACTTCAAAGGGTCTTCATTTGCTCACCGAACCTCTCCAGTCCTATCACTGCTGCGTTTATGCCCCTGTACACATGCTTGATTCTCTTTCGGAGACATAGCAATCCATAGGTTTTAAGATACTTACTAGTCAGGTACATCCTTAGGCATTAAATATGCGGTGTTGAGTCCATTTCATTGAGCAAGGAGTAGCACTTGTCTATTCCATATTTGGCTTAAGGAACTTTGTGCTCATTTCGATCTCTGGTTTTATGCAGCACCCCAACTCACCTTTCCCCTTAAGCAAGCATAAGTTGGTTTTCTAAATTTGAGACCCTGTTCTGTTCTGTAATTCTGTTCCTGTGTAGCCAAGTTTACACTCCGTGTATTACTGATATCTTATGATGTTTCTTTTTCTGTGTGACTTATTTCAGTTAGAATCATCATACCTGAATCCACTCATTGTGCTGCTAAGGGCCTGATGACATAGATTTCATTGCTGAGTGATATTGCTTTGTAAGTAAATACCACAAATTCTTTATCCATTTTTCACTTTCCGTGATGTTGAACTTGTACTGTAAACGAGGTTCTTGTAAGCAGAGGCGTCCCAAACTTTGGGGTGGCTGTGTCTTTTTGATTTTAATTTCCCTAAGCTATAGGACCATAAGTGGCAGTGCTCTAGGCTCTGTTGCTTTGCTTTTTAGATGTTTCAGGAAACACCATACAGTTCTCCCGAGTGTCTGTTGGCAATTTACATCCCGCCCATCAGCATAACAAGGCTCCCAGTTCTCCATGGCCTGTCCTGCCTTTCTGGATTTTACACTTTTTTCAGATGGCCCTTTTGACCAGGGGGAAGTGAGACTTCATTGTAGTGCAGATTTCCTTTGCAAATTTGCTTGGTTGGCCAAAAAGGGCGTATGCGTTTTTTCCTGATTATATTCAGGAAAAAACGCATACGCCCTTTTTGGCCAAGTGCATCACTGTGGACGTTCTGCCTCTTTTCCTATGCTTTCAATGCAATTCCAGTCTACCTCCTGAAATCGGTTTCCTGCAATTCTGCCCCGCTTTCAAGTCCTCTTGGCCGCCTTACTTCAGTCTATTTTTGGACGATAGCTGTCATTTATAACTCTGCAGGTTTGTGAATTACAGTGCCCCTGAGCTCCTTTCTTCAACTCGCTTTCTTGTGAGCTGGCCGCAACACCGCAGGATGGCTTCAGGCCCTAATCTGGTTCCGGAACGGCACGCTGAGCCTTTGGTTATTTCCTCTTCCTGGTGGGAAATGAGAGTTAAATTTGCCCGTCCAGACACCTCCAGCTAGTCTCTCATTGGTTCTCGCTATTCCTGTTCATCTTCCGCAGAAATTGCAAACTGGGCCAAACAGGAGGTTAAAGGCGCTGACTCTCCAAGTTGGGAGAGTGTTAGTAAAGCGTTTGGAATGTTGCACCCGAGTACCAGGGTACGAAAACTGAGACATATTTGAACACGTCTCCCGTTCACACGGATGATCATACTCTTGGTTCCACATGCATGTTTTAGCTGAAGGAAGAATACCTTAAACCTGGGTAGTTGAAACCCGTGGAATGGGTACCATGCAATATGACTTCAAAGGGTCTTCATTTGCTCACCGAACCTCTCCAATCCTATCACTGCTGCGTTTATGCCCCGGTACACATGCTTGATTCTCTTTCGGAGACATAGCAATCCATAGGTTTTAAGATACTTACTAGTCAGGTACATTCTTAGGCGTTTAATATGCGGTGTTGAGTCCATTTCGTTGAGCAAGGAGTAGCTCTTGTCTATTCAATATTTGGCTTAAGGAACGTTATCTGTGCTCATTTCAATCTCTGGTTTTATGCAGCACCCCAACTCACCTTTCCCCTTAAGCAAGCATAAGTTGGTTTTCTAAATTTGAGACCTTGTTCTGTTCTGTAATTCAGTTCCTGTGTAACCAAGTTTCCATTCCGTGTATTAGTAATATCTTATGATGTTTCTTTTTCTGTGTGACTTATTTCAGTTAGAATCATCATACCTGAATCCACTCATTATGCTGCTACGGGCCTGATGACATAGATTTCATTGCTGAGTGATATTGCTTTGTAAGTAAATACCACAACTTCTTTATCCATTTTTCATTTTCTGTGATATTGTACTTGTACGGTAAACGAGGTTCTTGTAAACAGAGGCGTCCCAAACTTTGGGGTGGCTGTGTCTTTTTGATTTTAATTTCCCTAAGCTATAGGACCATAAGTGGAAGTGCCCTAGGCTCTGTTGCTTTGTTTTTTAGATGTTTCAGGAAACACCATACACTTCTCCCGAGTGGTTGTTGGCAATTTACATCCCGCCCATCAGCATAACAAGGCTCCCAATTCTCCATGGCCTGTCCTGCCTTTCTGGATTTTACACCTTTTTCAGATGGCCCTTTTGACCCGGGGGAAGTGAGACTTCTTTGTAGTGCAGATTTCCTTTGCAAGCTTGCTTGGTTGGCCAAAAAGGGCGTATGCGTTTTTTCCTGAATATATTCAGGAAAAAACGCATACGCCCTTTTTGGCCAAGTGCATCATTGTGGACGTTCTGCCTCTTTTCCTATGCTTTCAATGCAATTCCAGTCTACCTCCTGAAATCGGTTTCCTGCAATTCTGCCCCGCTTTCAAGTCCTCTTGGCAGCCTTACTTCAGTCTATTATTGGACGATAGCTGTCATTTATAACTCTGCAGGTTTGTGAATTACAGTGCCCCTGAGCTCCTTTCTTCAACTCGCTTTCTTGTGACCTGGCCGCAACACCGCAGGATGGCTTCAGGCCCTAATCTGGTTCCGGCACGGCACGCTGAGCCTTTGGTTAATTCCTCTTCCTGGTGGGAAATGAGAGTTAAATTTGCCCGTCCAGACACCTCCAGCTAGTCTCTCATTGGTTCTCCCTATTCCTGTTCAACTTCCGCAGTAATTGCAAACTGGGCCAAACAGGAGGTTAAAGGCGCTGACTCTCCAAGTCGGGAGAGCGTTACTAAAGCGTGTGGAATGTTGCACCCGAGTACCAGGGGACGAAAACTGAGACATATTTGAACACGTCTCCCGATCACATGGTTGATCATACTCTGGGTTCCACATGTATGTTTTAGCTGAAGGTAGAATACCTTAAACCTGGAGAGCTGAGACCCGTGGAATGGGTACCATGCAATATGACTTCAAAGGGTCTTCATTTGCTCACCGAACCTCTCCAATCCTATCACTGCTGCGTTTATGCCCCTGAACACATGCTTGATTCTCTTTCGGAGACATAGCAATCCATAGGTTTTAAGATACTTACTAGTCAGGTACATCCTTAGGCATTTAATATGCGTTGTTGAGTCCATTTCATTGAGCAAGGAGTAGCACTTGTCTATTCCATATTTGGCTTAAGGAACTTTGTGCTCATTTCGATCTCTGGTTTTATGCAGCACCCCAACTCACCTTTCCCCTTAAGCAAGCATAAGTTGGTTTTGTAAATTTGAGACCCTGTTCTGTTCTGTAATTCAGTTCCTGTGTAGCCAAGTTTACATTCCGTGTATTAGTGATATCTTATGATGTTTCTTTTTCTGTGTGACTTATTTCAGTTAGAATCATCATACCTGAATCCACTCATTGTGCTGCTAAGGGCCTGATGACACAGATTTCATTGCTGAGTGATATTGCTTTGTAAGTAAATACCACAACTTCTTTATCCATTTTTCATTTTCTGTGATATTGTACTTGTACGGTAAACGAGGTTCTTGTAAACAGAGGCGTCCCAAACTTTGGGGTGGCTGTGTCTTTTTGATTTTAATTTCCCTAAGCTATAGGACCATAAGTGGAAGTGCCCTAGGCTCTGTTGCTTTGTTTTTTAGATGTTTCAGGAGACACCATACAGTTCTCCCGAGTGGTTGTTGGCAATTTACATCCCGCCCATCAGCATAACAAGGCTCCCAATTCTCCATGGCCTGTTCTGCCTTTCTGGATTTTACACCTTTTTCAGATGGCCCTTTTGACCGGGGGGAAGTGAGACTTCTTTGTAGTGCAGATTTCCTTTGCAAGCTTGCTTGGTTGGCCAAAAAGGGCGTATGCGTTTTTTCCTGAATATATTCAGGAAAAAACGCATACGCCCTTTTTGGCCAAGTGCATCATTGTGGACGTTCTGCCTCTTTTCCTATGCTTTCAATGCAATTCCAGTCTACCTCCTGAAATCGGTTTCCTGCAATTCTGCCCCGCTTTCAAGTCCTCTTGGCAGCCTTACTTCAGTCTATTATTGGACGATAGCTGTCATTTATAACTCTGCAGGTTTGTGAATTACAGTGCCCCTGAGCTCCTTTCTTCAACTCGCTTTCTTGTGACCTGGCCGCAACACCGTAGGATGGCTTCAGGCCCTAATCTGGTTCCGGCACGGCACGCTTAGCCTTTGGTTAATTCCTCTTCCTGGTGGGAAATGAGAGTTAAATTTGCCCGTCCAGACACCTCCAGCTAGTCTCTCATTGGTTCTCCCTATTCCTGTTCAACTTCCGCAGTAATTGCAAACTGGGCCAAACAGGAGGTTAAAGGCGCTGACTCCCCAAGTCGGGAGAGCGTTACTAAAGCGTGTG